>NC_080785.1:167838450-168446288 GCF_028018385.1 Neofelis nebulosa
TCCAACTCATGACCCATGAGATCGTGACCGGCGCCCCTTTTTTGTATTCTGATGCTGTCACATCTGGGGCCTCACTGACCCCGGAGGGACGGCCCCACAGAGGCTGCCAATCGCTAGAGACAGGAAACAGCTTGCCCACAGCACACCTTTTATACGCAAATCAGCCAATTCAGAGTCCACCTCCCCGTCCCCTCCTCTATGGGGCTTTCACTCTCAGGCCACTGTCCCCCTGCCCTAATCACCCCAGGGCCAGGTACCAAGCAGGAAGGGGTAGCCTCTACACCCCAGAGTAGCTGCACTCAAGCTAGCCTGGCCCGAGCCTGCATCCCTGCCTCGGCTATTTCCGCCCAATGGAACCACAATAAACACTTGGCTACATTTCCCCCTTTATCCCTCTCCTCCTGGCGTTTGGTGTTTCTTCTCCGAGTGGCCCTGCGTGGCACAGAGTGGCATGCCCTCTCTTCCGGGGCTGTGAGTAACAGATTACCTTTCCATTACAACGTTGTGTGGCGGCGGATGTGAGCAGACGGCGTGGTGATGGTCTCTCGGGGTACACGGCTATTAAATGTTAGGTAATACAATGTCCTATGTCAATTGTGTCTCAAACAGCCTTTTCAGTGCCCTTCGTCTCCTAACCTGCTGGCCTCATCAGACCTGAACAATAATAAAACCTACATTCCAAAACAGCCAGGACTGATTTTTTTTTTTTAATTTTAACGTTTATTTATTTTTGAGACAGAGAGAGAGAGAGAGAGACAGAGAGAGAGCATGAACAGGGGAGGGTCAGAGAAAGAGGGAGACACAGAATCTGAAACAGGCTCCAGGCTCTGAGCTGTCAGCACAGAGCCCGACGGGGGGCTCGAACTCACGGACCGTGAGATCGTGACCTGAGCGAAGTCGGACGCTTAACCGACTGAGCCACCCAGGCGCCCCTTTTTTAATAAGCTCTATGCCCAACGTCAGGCCTGAACCCACGACCCTGAGATCACGAGTCGCCAGCTCTAATGACTGAGCCAGCCAGGCGCCCCAAGAAGAGACAGAATTAAACCAAACCCTGCTTAGTCATAAATAATAGATGGTGAATTGATGAAGAGCAGCGGCGTAATTCAGGGTAGTGATTCTATCCAGTGGCTGAAGGGTGATGAGTCAGGTGGTGGGCACCCCAAGATATGAGTAGCTGCCCAGTTTGTTCATGAACGTGGGTGCCCAGGCTATAGCACATTTATTATTTGTTCCTTCAACTTCACATACTTTTTTGCTTAAAATTGTTTTTAATTTAATTTTAGAGAGAGCATGAGTGGGGAAGAGGGACAGAGAGAGAGAGAGAGAGAGAGAGAATGAGACAGAGAGACAGAGAATCCTAAGCAGGCTCCACACTCGGCGCAGAGCCTGAGTGGGGCTCAATCCCACGACTCTGGGATCATGACCTGAGTCGAAATCAAGAGTCAAGATGCTCACCCGACTGAACTACCCAGGCAGCCCTAGTTAAAATGATTAAACTTAACATTAAAACATTTAGTGCGTTTTTTTCCTCAGTCCAGTGTACTTCACAATACCAATCTAAATAATTTTTTAAAGCATGAAATAATACACAGTTTTCAAATATTTATTTTACCACATGATGTGACCATCTCCCATTTTTTTAAAAATGTTTATTTATTTTTGGGAGACAGAGAGAGAGAGAGAGAGAGGCAGTGTCAGCAGGGGAGGGGCAGAGAGAGAGGGAGACACAGAATCTAAGCAGCTCCGGGCTCCGAGCTGTCAGCACAGAGACAGACGGAACTCATGAACCGTGAGAGATCATGACCTGAGCCAGAGTCAGACGCTTAACAGACTGAGTCACCCAGGGCCCCCTGACCATCCCCCAGCTTTGATTTCACTCTTAGTTTGGAAGAGGTTCTCAAGCCTTTCATACCCGGTGCTTTGAAATTTAGTTGGTTTACAGGCAAATGGAACCGAGAGTAAGAGCTTTCATTCTCCCTGTTGAAAATGAGGAAAGAGATGGCTCCCTCCTTTTTTTCTTAGAGCATTTTCTTTAGAGAACTTGTGTTTATAAACCCCTTCTCCTTTGAAATGTACGTAAACCTCTGTAAAAGCTAAGGAAAGCGTTCGCCTGCTTTACCACCGGGACTCTTTCCTGGGAGCTCACTTTGAAATGCAATCAGCAAAAGAGAGAGCGGTCTCTCCATGGGGGCTTCTCTCACTTGCAAAACTACCGACTGTCATAAAGGGAAGCTTGTTTTTCCTTTGCACAAAGCCAAGTAACTAATACGGACGGTCACCGAGTCGCCAGGTGGGTGGAGGATGGATGATTGTATGACAAAGGCTGTTGGGATTGGCCACGGGAGGACTGGTTATCACTTATCCTGAGAACGTGTATGGAATGGCTTGACTGTGCTTGGCTGTGTAAGGGGGAGAGATTTCTTTGTCTTTCCAGGTTCTCAAGAGGATTGCCCGAGATGCAGGTCACATTCTGGCTTAGTGCTGACTCAGAAATAAAACTGTTCTCCTGGTCTCTTTCTCTTCAGTCTTTGTGACGGGTTTCCTGGGTTGGCAGGAGGTTTGGTTTTCAGTTATATTTTCCCAACAGAGAGCAGTATTTGAGTAGCAAAAGTTTGGAAATAAACCCAGTGTCCAGGGTGGAGACTAACACGGGGTCTGAACTCGTGACCCTGAGATCAAGACCTGAGCTGAGATCAAGAGTTGGACGCTTAATCCACTGAGCCCCCCAGGTGCCCTGCGTGGGATTTATTTCTAATTGAACCAAAACATCAAATTCTATTGCCGTATAAATATGTTCCTTTTTTATGTAACAAAGAAAGCAAGATAGGTATATGAAATTGTTACTTTTTGCATAAATACTGACCAGATGTACAGGAAATGAATTGCTGAAGGACATGCTACCAGAGAGTCTTAGAAGGATTTCTGAATCCCAGGCTGGATTTTTTTATATGTGGCATTTATTTATTATTAATCCATACCAAGAAAGAAATGTTTAGTTTGTAAGTCAAAAGGGATTTATTTTTAATTGGAAGTCACTTTTCTCCATAGGAAATTATTCTCAAATATGTTCCTCTTCTTTAAAAAAAAAAAGTTTAATGTTTCTTTATTTTTGAGACAGAGAGCGGGGGAGGGGCAGTGAGAGGAGGACAGGGGATCCGAAGCAGGCTCTGTGCTGACAACAGGGAGCCAGATGCAGGGCTCAAACTCATGAACCTCAAACTCATGACCCGAACTGAGGTTGGACACTTAACCGACTGAGCCACCCAGGCGCCCCTATGTTCCTCTTCTTTTTTTTATTAAAAAAATTTTTTTTAACGTTTATTTATTTTTGAGACAGAGAGAGACAGAGCATGAACGGGGGAGGGTCAGAGAGAGAGGGAGACACAGAATCGGAAACGGGCTCCAGGCTCCGAGCCGTCAGCCCAGAGCCCGACGCGGGGCTCGAACTCACGGACCGCGAGATCGCGACCTGGCTGAAGTCGGACGCTCAACCGACTGCGCCACCCAGGCGCC
The DNA here is from genome assembly GCF_028018385.1 of Neofelis nebulosa. Lineage (NCBI taxonomy): Eukaryota > Metazoa > Chordata > Mammalia > Carnivora > Felidae > Neofelis > Neofelis nebulosa. The sequence goes on from NC_080785.1 coordinate 167,841,967, forward strand.
CCTAGGTTCCTCTTCTTAAAAAAGAAACAGCAGATCTCAAATGGAGTCACTGGTGCTAAGTCCCACATCAGCACCGGGAGATTTAATACCTAGTCCAATTATAGTTTTGGCCTCTCTTGAGGAACGTGAACTTCACCGGTCAGTCTGGAATTGCTGGTCAGCACCAGTGAGATAACCTGCCTGATACACACACTTTCCACCGAAGGAAGGTGACCTTGCCTGAAACAATCCAGCCTTTGCTAGAAACTTCTTTTCCCCATCCCCTTCTTCTTAAGAAAGGCTTCTATTTTGTGTGGTTCCTCAGAGCTCCTTTGTAAGATGAGATGTAGTCTGATTCATGAATCGTGAAATAAAGCCAAATTACATATTCAGATGTGCTGAGATGAATTTTATTTCTTAACACCCTGAAGACTCATTTTTGTGAAAGTGAATAATACCTTTTTGCAAAACAGAGAAAATTAATTTTTATAATTATGTTTGTAAGTAACAGCGTCGATGATGCTGGAGTTTACACTTCTCTACCCAACGCTGGGCGGGTATTTTTGAAATGAGCAGTCGTATTACATGCTGCTGATGTATTTAGTGTTTCAGGTCCAACATAAATTTATTTCAGCTTTTAATGCTTTTATTTCATTTCATTTTTTTCAGCTTTTATTACTTTTAAATCAGTTAAAATAGGAATTCAATTGCCTTCAGGATATCGTAGCCTTTAATTTTACAAAATGCGCTAGAGATCTGAAAAACAGTTCCTTGCAGAGTGTGAAAGACGACTCAGTGAAGATAGCCCTAAAAGAGTCACTCAAAATACAGTCGGAAGGACATTCAGGAAGCAGGGACTGCGCACGTCCCCTGTTTCAATTTTCAGAACACCGTGAACTTTTGACTTTTGTCAATTGCAATTCCACCTCCTCCTGGAACACTTCCTCCTACTGGGGACCGAAATAGAGATCATGTAATGCCTGTTAGCCAAGTAGCCAATCGTGTATTAGACAGTCAGTTTAAACTCTGCCAGCACCAATCATAATTCTTTCAAAACAACTTATGTAACCTTGTATTTTTTGCCTTTATAAGCCTGCTCTCCTTGTTAGCATTTTGGAGCACGCTTTGTATTTTGACTCTGGCTCTCCGGATTGTAATCCCTAAGACCCCAAATAAACGCTTTGGGTTGCTTTACAGTCTTGTGGGCTTTTTGGCTGAAAAGAGTAAAATGCAGGTCTGAGAATGCCAACATCCCACCCCTGTGGCTGTGCTGAGGGGTGAGGTTGACCGACCTCAAGTCCCAGAGGTGGGGGACGGGAGAGGAGGCGGGGCCTCCTAGCGTGAAAGGTCACAGGTCAAAACCCACAGACCCTGGCTCTGCCCTTACTGTTGAGGCTCTTTGTTCTTTTTTAATATATATATTTTAAGTGTTTGTTTATTTTTGAGAGAGAGAGAGACAGAGCTTGAGCAGGGTAGGGATAGAGAGTGGCAGACACAGCATCTGAAGCAGGCTCCAGGCTCCGAGCTGTCAACACTGAGCCCGACAAGGTACTGGAACTCACGAACAGCCAGATCATGACCTGAGCCCAAGTCGGAGGTTGAATCCACGGAGCCACCCAGGCGCCAGGAGGATCTTTGTTCTTAAACAAAAGTCACAGATCCGCTCTTCACCTCGCCCCCGCGCCAACCCTTGACCCTAGGGTTCACCAGCCCCTCCCGTCTGTCCCCTCCTGTCCAAGCTCCCGACAAGGGGCGCTCCGCAGGGAAACTGAGTCGGGATCTCACGGTCCAGGAGGAGGACGCAGGCAGGATGGGTGGCCGAGCTGCAGGCGCCGGAGGTCCAACCGCAGGGAGCGGTCTCAGCTCTAAGCCCACGCTGGCCAGACACGTGTGTCCGAATGACCTGTCACTCAGGACGCAAGGGGCAGGGTCTGGGAGGATTGTCCAATCAGGGGGGGCAGGGGCGGTGCGGAGGCGCGGAGGCACTGTGGGTGGGCAACCGCAGGCCCGGTCTCTGAGGGGGCGGGGTCCGGAAGACGAACCAATCAGGACGCATGGTCCCGTAGCGCCGTCCAATCAGGACGGGGGGCGGGCGCGCTCCAGAGGCGAGTCCCTCGCTGCCCTGCTGCCCTGCGTCGGAGCGCACCTGCCTCGCTCGGCGTCTAGCTCGGTCTCGCGGTCGGTGTCGTACAGCCGCTTGCCTGGACGCCGGGACAGTCCGGAGCGGGCTGCGAGATGGTGAGTGCGCGGGTTTGGGCGGAGCCCCGAGGGGCTGGTTCGAACCGGCCGGAACCGGCTGGAGGGGGCCCCCGGCCCAGGTGGCACCGCCCCTGGGGGTCCTAATCCGAGCCTGTGCCCTCGGCCGGGAGTGGGGCTGCAGCGTCCTGCCCTTTCCTCCTCTTCCCGGTCGCCACCCGGGTCGTCCTTGGGCGGGGGTCCGAAGCGAGGGTGGGAGGACCCCAGCGCCGGCGATCAAGGGCTCGGGGGCAAGTGGGGGTGGCTGAGGTGGAAGACCCCCGCCCCCCACCTGACAGATAAAATCAAATCCATACTTGGTTAAGGAGACTTTGTTCTTGCTAAAAAACAAAATTCAGCTGAGTAATTGGCTTTATTCAATGATTCATGAATCGGGCAGCATGCCATCTCGCGGATACAAGGGAGCTCGGAGGAGCTGCGCAAAATGAAAGGCTCACAGGCAGGAGGAGTGGGGACAGGAAGTTCTGTTAGACAAAAAGTGGATGGGTGGTGGGAGGTCACCTTTCCTTCCGGGATGGCAGGGGTCTAGCAGCCCGGCGACCTCACTAGGGCTGACCAGGTCATTCCTGATTGACTGGTTTAAGATTCCATTTCTGGGAGAGGCCGAAACTGCAATTAAGTTAACTCTTGGTCTGGTGACAAGGAGCTTAGTATGAGGGACTCCATTTTGGCTCTGGTGTCTTGTTTGTAACATTCCGAAGACCGCTGCAGAGGACACTGGGTTCGGAGACTCCCCCCAGCACCTCCAATACTCAGAAACAGGCTTTCTGTATGAGGAGCCGTGACCGAAAGGTGTTTGGACAGGAACGGGCTCCCTGTGCTCAGAGGTTTCTTTGCTCAGGTGGGCAACTCAGGGCTTGTTCTGACCAGGTGCCGATGGGGAGGCAATGGCAGGGGCCTGTGGGGAGGACAGTGGCCTGGATAAACTTTGGGTAGGAAAGGGGCGGTGGCCGACAGTTGGTCAGACCAGTGTCAAATGAAGAATCCGAATTGAGGAGGAGAGACCGGTATTGAGAAGAATGATTGCAAAGGCTGGGAGGGAGGGGACTGTTGCACTAGAGGCAGGGGCCGGGCAGGGAGTTGGGGGGCTGTTGCATTAGGGGCAAGGGCTGGGCGGGCTGTTGCCTTATGGACAGGGGCTACGTCGACAGGGAGGACACTGAGTATAAGACCTGTGAGTGTCTCAAGAGTCGTGTAAAAGGAGAGGAGGAAAGAAACCAGGCGTGAGCAGGTGTGGTGCTGACGTGGAGGTTCCCTGAGACCAGCCAGTCCCCTGTCCCCCAGGAGGGGCTGTGTGTGGCTCAGGCTGAGAGCAAGCCCATGTTCAGGGGTCTGGAGGAAGGAGAGAAGCCAAAGCAAAGCGGGACCAGCCAGCATTTTGTGCCCCTTGGTCTTGGGGACAAGCAGCTGAGCTGATCACAGATGAGGCACGAAGTGTGGGTGTGGGGATCTGTGCGTGGCCCTGTCGTGGGTGAGCCAGGGGGACTTCCTGTGAGTCTTCTCCTGGTCTGACGGGGGAGGGGCCCTCGTGCAGCCTGCTGTTTTCCAGACCCCAACAGGGTGGGGGAGGGAGTGCCTTTCCCTTCCACTGAGGTTTTCCCGGGAGCACAGGGCTCAGGTAGGCGTCTGCATGTCACCTGTCACCTGTGAGCAGGACCTGTCACCCTGTCCAGCTCAGCACTGATGGCTCTGTCCTCCGTCAGCCTCGCGTTGAGCAGGTGTAAAATGCCCGAGTTCTTTCTGCCTCCTTTCTTCCCCTTCAGGGCAGAGGGTGGTAAGTGTGTCAGGTCGTTCCTGTCCCTGCTGACTCGGGTTACTGGGGGCTTTATCCAGAGAGCGTCCCCTGGGGAAAAGTGTCTCAGGACAGAACTGTCCTTCTCCATGAGGGTTGGGGGGGGGGGGTTCTGCAGGGGGCTCCACACCTGCATGCAGGTGGGTGGAGTCATGGATCAGAAGATTCATCCAAATGCTGGTGACGGTTCCACGCAGGGTCCAGAGCTGGAAAACCGTCTTCCTGATCTGTCCCCTGGGAATTGCCGGTGTCAGAGACGCACACAAATTCTGTGAACTGAGACGGGTTCAATTCTAATGGTACCAGGTCCCTGTTCTCTGAAAGGGATAAACAGCTTCCATTCATGGGAAACCACACAGGGGCCCTAGAGCCGCCCCTCCCACTGTGGCCTTGACCTCAGGGTGGAAGCTGTGATTCTGCACCTGGTTGTCCACACAGCAGCTTGGGGTCCCCGTGTCATTCGGATGACCCGGGTTGCTGGAAGCTGGGGCCTCCTCTGGGCTGGGGACCGGCCACCCCCAAAGCTGGGCCTGGTGGGAGGCGAGGGAAGGTGCGGTGGGGTCTCGCTCACCTGCAGGTGGCCTCCAGCCCCCGGGATCAGTGGGGACCATTGGGGAAGGGGCTGGGGCCGCCCTGGGGTGTCTTCCGAGGACCGGTGTTGGCATCGTCCAAGGGGTTGTGGGGTTAAGTGGGATCTGTGGAAACAGGAAGTGTGTGCAGGTCAGACTGAGGGAAGGCTCCTCGGGGTCAAGTGCCATTGGAAGGGTCATGAACACAGAGCGTGTAGGGGTCAGATCCTAAACTGGGAGGGTTTCCTCTCTGGTGAGAATTGTGGCCCCAGAGGAGGGGGTGCAGGGCGTGTGGAGCTCAGAGTCCAGTCCCCAGGGGTCTCTGGTCCCCTCCTTCCATCCCAGAGGACCGGTGTCAGCAGGGAGAGCTTGGCGCTCATGGGGGGACTGGGTGTCACCCTGTGCACTGGGGTGTCATGTGTGGTGTGGGCGCCGTGGGTGACCAGTCTGAGCAGCTCCTGCTCTGGTGCTCGGCCCGTTGTTCCTGGAGAGGCTCTCGCTGCCCTGGGAATCCAGTGTGGGTGACACTTAGGACTTTTGTCCCTTGGCCATACCTCTTTGTGCTGGCAGTTTTCCGTGTCGTCACCCCCAGCAGGCGTCACTCGACCTGATCTCTGTTGCGGGGCGAGAGGGGAATGTCAGCAGTGCCGCCGGTGATGTGTGGCTGCCCAGGGCTCGTCTGTGTCTCTCGGGCGGGTGCTTGCGGCTCAGTGTGTCCGGTGAAGCCCTCCGTCCCGGGATGGTGGGGCGTGGGGTCTCCAGTTCATGTTTTCCTTTGTGGGCTTTGCTGCTGCTGGCAGTGTGGTCTTGTCGCCAGGGTAAGTGCCTCGTAAGTCCTTCTGCGCTGGGGGGACATTGGATGTTGTAGCTCGTAAGTTACACGTTAGCGGGAAATGGGGTGTGGAGTGTGAACCACATGTCGGTTTTGGGTCCTGTCACTTGCGACTTCATGGCGTCCAGCTCGAGTGGGTGACACGGGGTCTCCTGGACGTCGCACGTTGGTTTTTCTGATTCCTCCAGGGCTGAGCATTTCTCACGTGTGGGTTTCCTCTTCTGTGGAAGCATTTCCAGCGTGTTGTCTCCTGTATCTCACATGTCTTCTTCCTGATGATCTGTTTCCTTCACTTCCTGGGGACATTTGTCTGTTTCACTTCTGCCTGCTGTGTTTTCTCCAGGTCAGGGTGTATCCTTTCTCTGTGTTGTCTGCGTGGATGGATCCTTCACGTTGTTAGTAGAGTTGAACTTCCCGGTCTTTTCCTGTGTAGATGACCATCTTTTGTTCTGTGAGAAAACTCCTCCGTTGCTGAGGTCATAATCATACGTGCTGGAACTTTCTGTGTGTTCCACTTGTTTCCACGACAGTTAAATCCACAGGACTCAGTTACTGTCCATGACGCTGATGATTGTCTTTACCCTTTAGAAAACCGGTCTTCCCTGGCCCCGTGTGTCCCAGTGTCCCTGTCTCTGCTGCTGTCCTAGGGCACCTGCTGGGTGTATATCCACCAGCATAAATCAGGGGCACGTATCTGTACATTCCCTTTGCCCATCAGGGTGTTTTTCTTCCTGTTAATGCCAAGTGTTCTAATAACAGATAACTTGAAAATTTTTTTTACTGTTATTTTTTAGAGAGAGTGCATGTGCAGGGGAGGGGCAGAGAGAGAGGGAGACAGAATCTGAAGCAGGCTCTGCACTGTCAGTTCAGGGCCCGATGCGGGGCTCAAACCCACAAACTGGGAGACCATGGCCTGAGCTGAAGTTGGACGCTCAACTGACTGAGTCACCTAATTACTGGTGACTTTAAAAATAAAACTGTCAGGTGATCACTCCTTTCCAACATTGACCTCTACGTGAGGGTCAAAGGAGCAGAGGTCACTGCACTGGACGTGCTGTGATATATCAGGGTGGGAGGCTGAAGGCCCTGGAGGGTGGATGGGAGATTTCAAAGGACCAACCTCAGTGCTTTCGGACACGGTGGTTGTGTGTGTGTGTGTGTGTGTGTGTGTGTGTGTGCGTGTGTGTGTGTGTCGGGGGGTCTCTACACAGTGTGTCCATTGAGTGTCAACAGTGCCATTAATGTGTTCAACCGAGCCTGCGTATGGGGCACGGTACTCACAGCGAAGGTGTAAAACGGGCTGAACAGAACAGACTTGTCGAAGCACCTGGCTGGTAAGCTGGGTTCCTGGATCCCTGTGAAGTTAGAGGTGTGTTCCCCAGGTGAGACAGCAAGTTCTCACAGCACTGCAGCCACAGGATAAGCAGTGGGGTATCTACAAGAGAAGACTTCTGTCCAGTGAGATAACATGTAAGCCATGCCTAAACCGTATTCATGTCCGTGAAAGGGAGCTGTGTGAAATCCGCTCGTGTTAACAGACGTCCCTGGGTTGTACTTGGACAGGTGGGACCAGGGAGTAGGCACTTCCTGTGCATTTATGAATATTGGGATTGAACATATTGTGCTGTTTCGGGCCAGGGGTTTCACGCATGTGTAGTGGTGAGTTTGGGCTGTGGTAGCATCTCTGGAAGGGCCAGATTGTTATTTGGGCCAAACCAGAGTTGTCCCTTTTTATTGAAGTCACAGTGACTAGATTTCCAATATTGCTTATCCTTCATGGGGCCGGTTGTTGGGTATCTCTTAGCAATTCTCTAAAGTATTATTTGGGAAGAACATCCCTTTGGACCAAGACAGAGGTTTGCCTCTCGGTTTTCTTGAGTTGCTTTTCATTTTTTGTTTTCGAGTTTGTTTTTGTTTGGAAAAAAATATCAGCAAAAATGGCTTCTGTTGGCCTCCAGGGAGTCAAATCTGGAGCCAGGACCCTTCGTAATGCCAGAGAAGTCAGTTCAAGTAGGGCATCTAATCAAATTGGGACAGAGGAGCCATTTTTAATTGGTTCCCATGTGGGTAAGGACATCTTGTCTCTCTAATAGTCCAAGGTCATGAGCTCCCTTACAGGCATGGTGACTGGCCTTATAAACATTTGTGGTTTTACCCTTGGCGAAGGTACAAGGCCAGAGGAAGGGCCAGTTGTTCAGCGTGTTGAGCCGAAGTAGCCCAAAGGTAAAGTGCTGCTCAGTGACCTCAAGGGACTTGCAGTCGCATCCCCAGCACGATATTTGCCATTTTCCATTTGTAAATAAGAGTCGTCAGTAAAGCATGGAACCTGTGCGTCAGTGAGAGGTGCTTCCTGTTTGCACGGGGAGTCGGAAGGTGCCGTGTTCGTGCTAAGCAGTCACAAGGGGTTTCACGTGGGGCCAGGATCAGGCGCCCTACGTATCGATCCTGAGTTTGAGCAACCTGCAATGTTTCTTTAGAGACATTTTGTCCTTTCAAGGCCAAAAGGTGTAACGGGTGGATTCGGGCTTCCCGGGAAGAGGTCTGAGAAGGGGAGCAGAGACCGAAACCATCTACATATCATCAGAGAGCAGAGCCTGCAGCAATTTTCCATCATCCAGACCAGCTTTTGAGCTTCAAGAAAAGCAAGAAAGCCTGTGCCGCCCTGGGCGTGAGTGCCCTGGTGTGTTTCTGTTCCTTTCAAATCAAAGCGGACACATGGGTCATCCCTACTGGAATATGAAAATGCACTGCATAGGGTAGTTATATCAAAAAGCTGCTTTCCGTGGGAATGGATGTCAGTAGTGTTGGAGGTTGGGAATGATGGCGTGCCAAGGGTTAAATAAAAGATGTTCAGGGGCGCGTGGGTGGCTCAGTCAGTTGAGTGGTTGAGCATCTAACTTCAGCTCAGGTTATGATCTCGCCGTTTGTGAGTTCGAGCCCCGCGTTGGGCTCTGTGCTGACAGCTCAGAGCTTGGGGCCTGCTTCGGATTCTGTGTCTCCCTCTCTCTGCTCCTCCCCTGTCCAAAAAAAAAAAAAAAAAAAAAAAAAAAAGATGTCCAAAGGGCATTTTGCCCCCTGGTTAGGTGTTTTGAGTACCTTCATCCAGTTCTAGAATTACTTTCCCTTTGTGGGAGAATGAAATTCCAGCGTGACCCCTTCTGAGGATCCGTGCAGTGAATGACTAGAGGTGGAGGAACTAACGTGAAAATGGTGTGTCTGTCACACGGGACTAGACACAAGGGGGCGGGTTCAGAGGCAGGAACCTGTGCAGGTTCATTAGAGACCCCACTGTTGGAGCCCCGTGAGCTCTCAGCGGCGGGACCTGCTTCACAGTGTAGGTCCCGTGTCAGGCGGCACAGAGAGAGTCCCTCCCCATCTGGAGAGTGGTTTCTCCAAGCTGATCAGGAGGGAATTTGGGGCAGAGCCCCTGTGGTCCTTAGAGCCCAGCCGTCGGGCATGAGGAGGGCTTGGGAGGGGCCGGGAGGAGGGCTCCCACCTGGAGCATTCAGGCTGCTGATAACCTTCCCTCACATGTCCTGGATGTTGGCAATAATAGTGCAAACTAGGAGGTATTTGGTGGGTTTTTTTTTAAATGTTTGTTTATTTTTAGAGACACAGAGTGTGAGTGGGGGAGGGCAGAGAGAGGGAGACACAGAATCCGAAACAGGCTCCAGGCTCTGAGCTGTCAGCACGGAACCCGACGAGGGGCTCAAACCCACAAACCGTGAAATTATGACTTGAGCTGAAGCTGGATGCTCAACCAACTGAGCCACCCAGGCGCCCCTTATAGAAGAAGGCTTCAGTTGCCCGAGGTGAAAATGAAGAATTTTAGCTCTCTTTCTTTCGTGTGGGGTGTCAGTGGCCTAGTTTGTCAAAATAACTAAATATGCAGGGGACGAGGTTTCCCAGCCCATCCTGGTGCTTTTAACTAAACAGAAAGATTCCAGTCCAGCCCATTAAATGCTGCCTGGTGGATTCCACATGTGAAGAAAGACCAGAAGTCTAAAATAAACAACTCGGGCAACAACAGATGTTGGCGAAGATGCGGAGGAAGAGGAACCCTTTGCACTGCTGGTGGGAACGCAGACTGGTGCGGCCACTATGGCAAACAGTATGGAGGTTCCTCAAAGTTAAAAATAGCACTGCCCTATGATCCAACAATTGCACTACTAGGTACTTATCCAGGGGATACAGGTGTGCTGTTTCAAAGGGGCACATGCACCCCCATGTTGATAGCAGCACTGTCGACAAGAGCCAAAGTATGGAAAGAGCCCAAATGTCCATCGACGGACAGATGGATAAAGATGTGGTATATATACACGATGGAGTATTAGTCGGCAATCAAAAAGAATGAAGTCTTGCCATTTGCAACTACGTGGATGGAACTGGAGGGTATTATGCTAAGCGAAATTAATCAGAGAAAGACAGATATCATATGACTTCACTCATGAGGAATGAAACTTACAAAACAGATGAGCATAAGGGAAAGGAAGCAAAGATAATATAAAAACAAGGAAGGGGACAAAACATAAGAGGCTCTTAAATACAGAGAACAAACTGAGGGTTGCTGGGGCAGTTGTGGGTGGGCGGGATGGGCTAAATGGACGAGGGGCGTTAGGGAGGACACTTGTTGGGATGAGCACTGGGTGATATACGTAGGGGATAAATCACTGGAATCTGCTCTGGAAATCATTATAGCACTAGATGGTAACTAACTTGGGTGTAAATTTAAAAATAAAATTAATTAATTAAAAAAAAAAAAGACCAGCTGGAGTCCATTGTAATAGCCACGTACAGATTCATCAGGCTTTTGAGTGGAAACCTGAATTTTGTGTTCGTCCAGTCTTCAGAAAAGCTACCGTTGGGGCACCTGGCTGGTTCACTTGTTGGAGTGTGTGACTCTTGATTTCAGAGCTGTAGGTTCAAGCCCCCACATTGGGTGTAGAGATTACTTGCAAATAAAAAAAACTTAAAAAAAAAAAAAAAGGTACCTTAATTGCTTGGTGGGGATTTCCAGCCAGTGTCATAAGCATCTTTACAGAAATGGGCGTCTGTCTCTCTCGGGTTAGTTTCATCCCATGTGTGGCCTGGGCCCCAGCAACACGCATGTGGACTAATTGATCTAAATCTGGGAAACCATGTTGGTAAGTTGAATAGCTGTGTTATGTTCTTCAGCGAGCTTATGGGGGTTCCCGGGCACTTCTGGAAACTTCTGCCTTAGTCCAGGGAACATGAGAAACATGGGGTTTCAAATCTTGAGATGCTTTACCTTAAATAGGCTGGGTTAACAGGTTGAGGTAAGGAGGGATCAAGGGCAGGTTCAGAAGAAAAGGGAAGTTCAGAGCATGTCAAGGGAAGTGGTTGGAGGCAGGTCCTGGGTGTAGAGTGAAGCCGGGGCAGGAGAAAAAGACCCTTCGGAAGCCATTTGTCATATTTCAGTTGTTTGCCTTGGTTCAATTTAAATAGTCTTTTGCAAAGAGGTACACTTAGATCCTGAAAATATTTGCAAGTCTCGAGGTACTGAATAAAATCTGTATCAAATTCAGTTTGCTGGATTCATGACTTCCTAATTTTTTTCTTTTCCTTTTCTCTTTTCTTTTCCTTCCTTTTCTTTCCTTTCCTTTCCTTTCCTTTTCCTTTCTTTTCTTCTTTCCTACCTTCTTAATTTTTAATTTTTTTTTCCCTAACAATATTCAATACAACAAGTTTGGGGAGATCGAAAGTTCCCCATAAAGGCCCTTGTAGTTCTAAATTATATTTGTTCAGTTGCTCAGTTTGTTAGAAATGCACAAGGACGCACCATGGTTTTTAAACCTAAGATTGGCCAGGGTCCCAGTTGGGTCCCCCCTCCATGCGCTTTGATAATTGGAATCCATTTCTTGGTAGTTTTCTCTAGACCAGAAAAAAAGTTTATAGACACTGGTCTCTACAGGAGTAGCCTTGTTCCAGAAGAAATCAGACGAAGGGCCAGCGCATTTCCAACAGGCATGGTTCCAAGAGGAACAGTCCAGTTCTGGAAAGTAGTCGGAACAAAAATGAGTTCTCTGAGAAAGGACAAGCCCCTAAAACAGGTTCCGAATAATCCCCCGAGAGCACAGACACAGGAGAGCGCAGACCCAGGGAGTGGGGCTCTGATCCCAGCACAAAACTTAACCTCCGCTTCAGGGTTGGGGAGAAAACAGAGAGCTCATTGGGCTCTGTGGGACCTGCACCTGTTTGCTCGCCAGCCTGGAGTGCTTGGGGTCTTCTCTGGGATCACTAACGTTAACCTTAACAATGAAACCGTCAGGGGTGCCTTGGTGGCTCAGTCTGTTGAACTCAGATCGTGATCTCGTGGTTCAAGGGTTTGGCACCCTGTTGGGGCTCTGTGCTGACAGCTCAGAGCCTGGAGCCTGCTTTGGATTCTGTCTCCCTCTCTCTTCCCCCTCCCCTGTGTATACTCTCTCTCAAAAAAAAAAAAAAAAAAAAGTTAAAAAAATTAAAACTGCCAGTTATTTTTCAGCGAAAATGGGATTACCTGGGAATAGCAGAGAATTATAATTTGGGACACGCCAGCCCCAGCAAAACCACAGGCAAGTCTGGAGAAGAAACGGAAGAACAAAGGGAGGAACGCTCTTTTCTAGAGGAGAGGGGGCATTGGGAGGGGCTGTGGGAAACTAAACAACGATTGGAGCAAACTACGGGAATCCAGGTGTAGTGGCTTCTCATTGGCTGGACTGTGATTGTCTCTCATTGGCTGGCCTGTTGCCAGGGCAGGAAAACCCTTCCTTCCTACTCCTGGGACAGTAATATACCTCATGTAGACTTGCAAAGTCCTGTTCTTGATGGTGAGGTTTAGGGCTTGAGAGCTTCCCCTGCTGGTTTCCCCACTCGATTCTAAACAGAGTTTTCTCATGTTTTCATATTCACGTACTTTATTTATTTATTTATTTATTTATTTATTTATTTACTTATTTTAACGTTTATTTATTTTTGAGACAGAGAGAGCATGAACGGGAGAGGGTCAGAGAGAGAGAGGGAGACGCAGAATCTGAAACAGGCTCCAGGCTCTGAGCTGTCAGCACAGAGCCCGATGCGGGGCTCGAACTCACGGACTGAGAGATCATGGCCTGAGCTGAAGTCGGCCGCTTAACCGACTGAGCCACCCAGGCGCCCCATATTCACGTACTTTAAAAACTGATTTCTATTGGGCAAAGTCCCATCGGTTCTGTAACATATCTCCCCTATTCTGAGAAATCTGTGTTACATTGCAATATGAGAAATAGTGTCCTTTGGGGCGCCTGACTGGCTCAGTCAGTAGAGCATGTGACTCTTGATCTTGGGGTTGTAAGTTGGAGTTGCACGTTGGACAGAGAGATGACTTAAAACAAAATCTTAAGTTCAAAGAGAACAGAAATAAATCCCATAACAAAGCCACAAACAAACCTGATTGCAGATTTAATGGGATTTTTTAAAAAATCTCTTGATGTTTTGGGAGAGTTGATATTATGGTCTCATTTTGGAAGACACACAGCATCTCTTCATTTATTTCATTGTGTTGTGGTGTCACTGAATGACGTTTTGTAGGTTTTCCATTAAGTTACTTTATACCCTTCACAAGACATATCTTAGGACTTAAGGAAAATTAGTTTAATAGTTATAAAGGCTAATGTTAGAAAGTATTTTTAACACTTAATTTTCAACTGCTCGCTTCTAGTGGCTCATTGTACCCTGAGATTTCTTTTTATGAGTTTGCCTCCTGCAAACTAAAAATCCGTTTCTGTGATCATCTTTCTATTCTTTTCGGGCGCGAGCTACACACTCATTTGAGTTAGGAGTAAAGGAAAAAGTGTTTTTCGGTTACAATATTCTCCTTAGGTGAAACTACATTGTTAGTTTGCTCTCTAAACGATTACAAAACATCAAGCGTGTACTGCACTTGAGCAGTAGAGAGATTTCTCCGTCTATCATTACCGGTAGCTCATGGTGAGAAGCACATTTGGATGCTTGAGAAGACTCAGACAAGAAATAAGGCTTGAAATGTGGTTTCATGTGAATCAATTTAGAAAACCTCACTTATCTAACAGCTAAAAGTGCAGAGGAGGAGATAAAGAGGGATTTATTAAACTCTAGGTCTCCAACCATGCAAAGTAACCTGTGAAGGCACCTTTCGTTCCCATCCTGGTGGTACATGCAGCGGGGACAGGTTTTAAATGGGAACCAGCCCTTCTCCTCACATGCATTTGGCAGATTTTTTTTTTTTTTAATGTTTGATTTTTGAGAGAGAGAGCATGAGGGGCAGAGAGAGAGGGAGACAGAGGATCCGAAGCAGGCTCCGCACTGACAGCAGAAAGCCTGAACGTGGGGATCCAACCCATGAACAGCGAGATCATGACCTGAGCCGAAATCAAGGGTCGGACACTTAACTGACTGAGCCCCCCGGCCGCCCCCACCAATTCCTTGTTTTTGGTTGCAGCGCTGGCCGAGCCCTCGCAGGCATGTACATATACATCCTTAGCAAGTTGTTCCCGATCTCCCATTTCACCACCAAATAGGGAGTCGGCTCTAGATTTAGTGTGGACACCATGGTTTTCTGACGGTGCATGTTTCCATCTGGTTTGTAAGCCAGTCGTCACTCGTGTGTGGTGACGTGAGGCAGGCGTGTCCTCAGCCTGTATGGATTGGAAGCCTGGGGTTTGTTTGTCTTTTTTTTTCCATTAGTGGCATAAGTTGTACTTCTTGAAGAATCAGTGTTTAATCCGTGTTGCATTTCTGGAATAAAATAGACTTGGTTTTGCTGTCAAAGGTTATTTCTACATTTATGTATAAGGTTTCCTTCTAAAAAGACTTCAGTCTGGGGCGCCTGGGAGGCTCAGTTGGCTAAGCCTCCGACTTCAGCTCAGGTCATGATCTTGCGGTTCACGAGTTCGAGCCCCGCGTCGGGCTCTGTGCTGCCAGCTCGGAGCCTGGAACCTGCTTCGGATTTTGTGTCTCCCTCTCTCTCTGCTCCTACCCCGCTCACACTCTCTCTTAAAAATAAAAACATAAACACTGAAAAAGAATTAAGAAAAAAGGATTAGCCTGTATGCATGTTGCGTTTTAATACTATTTAAGTTATTCTTTTCCGTGTGTTGGTAATGCCCTGTGATTCCTTTCTGCAGTTGGGAATCACAGATGTTAAAATACTTGGTGCTTGGCTCACGCAGTGTTTGAGGTTTGCATGTAGAGTGTGGGGGTAATTGAATCTACGGAATTCATTTCTTTAATGACCAAGGACATCCTCAGATGCTCTGTTCCCTTGCATCATTTCAGGTATGTTACCACTTGGTTCACATTCGTTCCTTTTCTTCCAAAACACCTGTAGTGTCTCCTCAATCTGCTTAATCTCCGAAACTGTAATTTTGTTTCTTTTTCATACTTCCTTTAATTGGCCCGATTTCTATTGTTATTGATTACAAATGCCAAAAGATGAAGAAGGATATATTTTTAGCTCCTATGACTTTTTATTTAAAAAAAAATTTTTTTTTCAACGTTTTTTATTTATTTTTGGGACAGAGAGAGACAGAGCATGAACGGGGGAGGGGCAGAGAGAGAGGGAGACACAGAATCGGAAACAGGCTCCAGGCTCCGAGCCATCAGCCCAGAGCCTGATGCGGGGCTCAAACTCACGGACCGCGAGATCGTGACCTGGCTGAAGTCGGACGCTTAACCGACTGCGCCATCCAGGCGCCCCTCCTATGACTTTTTAAAAACAGCTTTCATGGAGGTGTAGGTTCCGTACCATGAAGATTATCTGCTTAAAGTAAAAATTCCGTGGCATTTATTGCACTTACAGAACTGTTCAACCATTCTCACTTTCTCATTTTAAAACATTTTAATCATTCCATAAAGATAATTGCATCAGTGGGTGGTCATCCCCATTCTAGTGTATCCCTACCCTGGGTTCTAGACAGTTTCTTAATCTTTCTCTCTATTGATTTGCTGAGTCTGTACATTTCCGTATAAATGATATCCTGCTCTGTGTCCTCGTGAAGTTTGTTAATGTTCTCGAGGTTCATTGATTTTGTGAATCAGTACCTGGATCAGTACTTCGTTGTGCGCATTTCTGAGTAACATCCCATTGTTTGAATACACAGTGGTCATTTTGAAATGGGTTGTTAACCTTCAAAGTAAAACTGTCATTAATTTTACCAGCAAAAATGGGTTCATCCTGGAATAGGTGAGAATTGCAACTCGGAAAAGCAGGCTACAACGAGATCAAAGGCAAGCCAGAGAGCAGAGGAGAGGGGAGGCTCTTTTATAGAGGAAACTGGGAATTTGGCAGGGGACGTTGTAAACAAAAAGTCTATTGGAGCAAGCTGGACGTGGAAGTATTGCGGCTTCTCATTGGCTGGGCTGTGACTCTCTCATTGGCTGGGCTGTCACCACACCGGGAAATAATCTTCCTCCTGTTGCTCTAGTAAAGTGATGCCCACTTGTAACCGCAGGGTCCTCCTCTTGTTGTTGGGTCTGCAGTTGACCATGAGTGGTAGGGTGTCAGAACTCCACCTGCTGGCCTCCTGACTCCATTCTTCACAAGGTTTCCCTGTATTAATTCTCACAATTTCCCCTTTTGATAGAGATCCTTTCTTAAATGCATCATTAAGAGGCAGTTTTCCATATTTAGTGGTTTTGTTCCTTGGTGCCACGAAGGATCTTTCCTGATCGTCATGTCCCACGTCATAGGGAAACCACATAGCAGTTGGAAACTCGTTAAGGTGACATTTGAGTAACAAGAAAGATTAGAGGGGAGCAGTGTCAGGCACTTCTCATCTCCAGTCCCTATTTATGAAGATAGTAAGTGTTGGAGATTATCTCCTTGTGGGTACGTCACTTTTATAACGTTTTGGCACGTAACAACTGGGAAGGCAGAAGTGATGTGGGAATTCCAAATTGTATGATGGTTCCGAACCAGGACCCTAGATCTGAAAGTAGCTGATCGAATATTGGCAGTTTTCAGACTCAGGGAAAAATTAAAAAAAAAAAAATTTTAACATTAATTCATACAGAGTACAAGTGGGGTAGGTACAGAGACAGAGAGAGAGACACAGAATCCGAAGCCAGCTACGGGCTCTGAGCTGTCAGCACAGACCCCAATGCGGGGCTTGAACTCAACGAACCGTGAGATCATGACCTGAGCCGAAGTCGGACGCTTAACTGAGCCACCCAGGCACCTCCAAATTTTTTATTCTATTGATAAAAACTGGGAGTCATGTATTCCTCCTGAAATTTGCATACAGTAGGAACTGGGTCGGTAGTTTATGGGGGTTAGGAAGCACAGGGTACCAAGGGTTAACAATGGCATATGTTGCTCAGAGGTTCCAGACAAACCTCCGTCTTCAGCTGTTGGGTTTTCACACCAGTAAAAACAGGCCATTACAGGGATTAGTGTAGAGGATGATGGCCCTCTGAGGCTTGTAATGTTCTATTATGGGCCTGATGCCTTAAAGAGCTTTTTTCTTTTAATAAAAAAAAATTTTAATGTTTATTTATCTTGAAAGAGAGAGAGGGAACATGTGCGCACAGGGGAGGAGGGTGGGGAGGGGTAGAGAGAGAAGGAGAGAGAGAATCCCAAGCAGGCTCCGCGCTGTCAGGGTGACGCCCAACGTGGAGGGCGAACTCACGAACTGTGAGATCATGACCTCAGCTGAAATCGAGTCAGGCGCTTAACCAGCGGAGCCACCCAGGCGCCCCAAGAGTTTCTTTATTTATAGGTATTGATTAATTGCAAGGAGGTCCTTTGAGAGATCTATTTTCATCTTGATGGGAGATACACTGTGGATTCTGCCAATATCGCTTAAGGATTTTGCCCAGGAAAAGGAGGGTAGGGAATCCAACAGAGACAAATGATCAGTGACCCCAGGTCCATTACAGTGCGTCAGAGATAGAGCAGATAAACGATGTGGAATGGCCATGTATTTCCTTTGGTTGGCTATTTCGATTACTGTCTTCAGATTCTGGAATTATTTCCTCTGTCGAATAGGGGTGTAGGAACTATCTCTCAAAGGGTCTAGACAAAGGGGAGTGGGTTCAGAGACAGGAACCTGTTAACGTTCACTAGAGATGCCGCCTCCCCCCCGCCCCCCCCCCCCCCCCCCATTGGAACTGTTTTAGTCCTTCCAGGCAGAGGCTACTTTACAGCAAGGGGTTGGGCACCGAGAATGTAGCTCTCCGGTCAACAAGGACAGAGATTCATTCCCGATGTGGAGAATGGTTTCTCTGAGCTGCTTATGAGGGAGGACTGGGAAGAGTCCCTGTGGTTCCCTAGAGCCCCGTCACTGGGGATGAGGAAGGAGGACGTTGGAAAGGCCAGCTGGAGGGATGCAGGTATGGGAGCACTTAAACTGGTAGCAAGTGGTCTTTTTTCCAGTGTCCTGGCCCTCTGCAAGAATAGGAGAACCTAGTTAGTTTCTGGTTTTATTTAGGAACCTGCATTGCCAGAATGGAAAATCAAGAATTTTAGTGGTTTTGGGGCACCTGGGTGGCTTCGTTGGTAGAGCGTGCTATTCTTGATCTCAGAGTCATGAGTTCAAGCCCCACTTGGGCATGGACTGTACTTCAAAAAATAAATAATGGGGCGCCTGGGTGGCTCAGTCGGTTAAGCGTCTGACTTTGGCTTAGGTCATGATCTCATGGTTCGTGGGTTCAAGCCCTGCACCAGGCTCTGCGCTGACAGCTCAGAGCCTGGAGCCTGCTTCGGATTTTGGGTCTCCCTCTCTCTTTCTGCCCCTCCCCTGCTCATGCTCACTCTCTTAAAAATAAGTAAACATTAAAAAATTTTTTTTTAAATAATAAAAATAAACCAGTAAATCAAAATAAAGAATTTTAGTGGTATTTTTGTAACTCATCTAGGATGTGTGTGAGCCGTTTGCCAAACTAAATCTGCAGTGGACATATTTTACCATTCTATCCCGGTCCTCTTAGTGAAAAGGGAAAGATAACTGGCTCTGCCCTTTAATAAACATAGACTTAGATGCTACCCGGGTAGATTCTATATCTACAGGTGGACAATTTTCTTTAAAGAGAACTGGAGTTGATTTTAATTGTCATGAACAAGGCTGATCGTGATGCACTGTTGACCTTAAAAATAAACCCAAAAATGGCTTGTCTGGGAATAGCAGAGAATTATGATTTGGGACATGTGAAGCCCCAGCAAAAGAACAGGAAAATCTGGAAAAGAAAGGGAGGAACACTCTTTTGTAGAGGAGACGGGGCCGTTGGGAGGGGCTGTCCCAAACACGAAGTCCTTTTGAGCAAACTGGGGTTTCCATGTGTAGTGGCTTCTCATTGGCTGGACTGTGGTCGTCTCTCATTGGCTGAGATGTGACTGTCTCATTGGCTGAGCCGTGATTGTCTCTCATTGGCTGGGTTGTGACTGTCTCTCATTGGCTGGGCTGCTACTATCCTGCATTGGCAGGGCTGTGGCCGTCTCTCATTGGCTGGGTTGTGGCTCTCATTGGCTGAGCCCTGGCTCTCTCTCATTGGCTGGGCTATGATTGTCTGTCATTGGCTGGGCTGTTGCCACCCGAGGAAATAGTCTTCCTTCCTCCTGCATGAGCAGTGATGCATTATGGGTGTGCGGGTGCGTCTCTCCGTGTTGTGTCTGCCCTTGGCCCTGAGCGGCAGGTTGGGGAGCTTCCCCTGTGGACTCCTGACTCCACTTCAGTCGTGTCGCCTTGACTCAGCCTGGAAGAGGTGCCCGGCTTCTGGGTGGTTTTCATCGCTGGCGATCGGGAGTCGTGCCGCGGAGAGCAGAGCGCGTGCGCACGCGTGTGTGTGATGGCGCTCGTCCTCCCGGGTCTGGGGCAGGTGGATACGAGGAGCGGACCTGCCGTGTTGGGTGGGAACTCCACGTTGCTCATGTTGGGGGTCCACCAGACTCTTCCAAGGCGGCCACCCCCTCTTACATCCGCAGCAGGATGAATGAAGGAGAATGCGCCCTGCTCACGTCCTCGCCAGCGCTTCCTGGGGCGTCTTTATAGCCAGTGTGGTGGGTGCGAAGGGGCCTCTGCTGGTAGTTCGAGGCGCGTGTCCCTCGTGACGAATGTCTAGCATCTTTTCATCGACCTGTTTCCCATTTGTATATCTTTGGAGAAGTGTCCACTCACTTTCTTTACCCATTATTTAATCATATTATTTTTCTTTTATTGTTGTCTCTTATTTTTTATGGTTGTCATTTTTGAAATGTTTGAAATATAAGACTTAACAGGTGTGTGATATGCAAACCCCGGTTACAACTACAGTTGAAGTAGAATTTCCTTTCTTCTAGGTGATATGGTTGGGGTTTTTTTTTTTGTTTTTTGTTTTCTCTCATTAAGTTTTGAGAACATAGTTTTTGCTTAAGCAATCTCTGATTTTTTTAAAAAAATAATTTTTTTACTCTGTGTTTCACGAGCGTGGTGTCAACCCTTATTCCTCTAAAGTTATGAATTAGCCTTGTTTTTTTTTCTCTGTTAAAGCTGTCTCTGGATCTGTCCCCATCAATCCTTCAGGGACTCTTCCTTCTGGTGCCCTTTTCCTTGAATTCTGGGCACTGGGTCAGAGGCCCTGCTTACGCCCAAGTTTCTTCAGCATCCAGAACTCGTTTTGCACACTAGGTGTGCCAGGCACCCGGGCCCTGGCCTTTGCCCATGCCCACAGTCCATCTAATCCACGGAAAGGGTCATGTCTGCCTCTGTCGGAAGAGAGGGGACGCCACCAGGCTTCTTGACTTGTTCCTTCCAAGGCGAGAGTTCCTCACATCGAGTGGCACTGGAATCTAAGTGTCCACAACATCCTGACATTCTGGTCCCAGTTCTTGGAGCTGACGAGGCATAATCGTCTTTGAGCAAGCCAAACGTGTGTCCTCCGATTTGTGTGCTGTCCGAGTGAATATTTCACTTTTCAGTCTGTACAGTGCTGGTCTGCTCAGATGTGTCTCCGTAGAAATAACCCAGTAAATTGGGTGTGTGTAAGTCCATGTCAGCTGTTGTCCTCACTCTCTGTTGTGACTCAGGGGTCCTAGAAATGGAGTGCAGCTCCCTGCCTGTCACCCTTCATCCTCCCACACACATGGGTGATGATGGAACTTTGCTGCAATAGAGTGTGTGGTATGTTTCAGGCCTCTGTGGTCTTTGAGGATGTGGCTGTGTACTTCACCCCGGAAGAGTGGGCTTTGTTGGATCGAGGTCAGAGGAAGCTCTACAGAGATGTGATGCTGGAGACCTGCAGGAACCTGGCCGCCGTGGGTAAGGATGGCTCCATACCTTCACTAGTCTTTTAGGGAAGAGATGTTTCTTACGATTGTCTGATTTTGCTGGGGCCGAGGAATGGGAGTACGTTGCAGAAGAGACAGACACGGTCCAAGCCTTCATGGAGCCTACCTGGAGTCACATACCTTTTCCAGGAACACAAAGTTTTGTTGCTCTTAATCAAAGTCTGAGACTCTCTAATTTTATCAGTGTGGGGATGGTCTCCAGTGTTGCTCTGGGGCAGAGAGTGCTGCTCTGTGGAAGATACACTGGTTAATACACCTGTCTCATGGTAATCATCCTGCAGTTAAACTCACACTTCGTCATCTTCGGTGACTTTGAAGACCAAATTAAACAGCCCGTCTTCCAGATTGCTTGTTGCTCTTCAAATCCTCCCTCCTGCCGAGCTGTCCTCCAGGGGCAGGACCAGCAGCCACACACACCACCCACCCTCCCAATGGCAGCTGGGACAGTGCAGGCGGGCTTCACTGAGGGCCTCTGTGCCTTCGGAACAGTCCAGCAACCCTCGTTTGGACCAGGTTCTGGAGAAAAGAATGGCATTTGGAGACACCCATTAGAAACAAGACTCAGTCTTTGTTTGAGAAGGGTGGTGGTTGTCATTTACCTGCTTTCCTGTTGGACTTTTCATCCATCCTCATGCATGTGGTGAACCTCTTACACAGGTAGCGTGTGGATGTGTGTATCTTGCCCAGTTCCTTCTTTTCTTTAATTTTCTTTTTTCTTTTTTGTCCTTTTAATATGTGTTTATTTTGAGAGAGACAGCGTGAACATGAGTGGGGGGGGGGGGGGCGGGGCAGAGAGACAGAGGGAGAGAGAATCCCCAGCAGGCTCCAGGTTCAACAAGGCACCCAACACAGGGCTCAATCTCAGAGGACCTCAAGATCACGACCTCAGCCGAAATGAAGAGTCGGACACTCAACCGAGTGAGCCACCCAGGCGCCCCCTACTTTGCTTTTCTGATAATACCTATTTCCATGTTAGTCACCATCTATTTTGAAGTATTTCTAAGTGAATGGGCTTCCATTGTAGACACTTTTCCC
The DNA here is from genome assembly GCF_028018385.1 of Neofelis nebulosa. NCBI lineage: Eukaryota > Metazoa > Chordata > Mammalia > Carnivora > Felidae > Neofelis > Neofelis nebulosa. The sequence goes on from NC_080785.1 coordinate 167,863,704, forward strand.
ATTATTGCCAAAGCCCCAAATCACTAGGGTCCTCAGAATTTTCCTTTGGTCACCTGTCCATTCATTCTGATGAACTTCATTCACATTTGGGATCAGTATATAAATAGAAATCTGCATATGGTCTGTTTTCTTACCTTTACACATCAGATCATTCCCAAGAATTTAAATTATGCTCCCAATTCTTGCAGATTGTTGCACTCAAGTTAAAACTTGTGGATCAAGGACTCAGCTGAATATTTTGGAGAATGAACTATCCAGTGAAGAGAAAATAGTAAGATTTACAAGAAATGATCCCTGGGCTCTTTTTCGAGAAAACCCGGTGTTTCATAACATTGGTGATCAGTCCCAATCCCAGGAGAGGCGTTTGAGGTGAGTGCCTCTCCCCGTAGGAGAAAGGGGGATCTTCCCAGATTGATCGACTAACTTGGAATTAAAGAAAAAGTATAAACCTAGCCCCATAATTGTGTAGTTGGAATTATACAATATAATATCTTCATAAATGTGATGTAGATATTGATCATCAGAAACATAATTGAGTTCAAAACGTTTATCGGGAGAACCCACATGTAAGAAATCCTGACAGGGCATTTCTGGGCCCTTCTCCTGAGCACGTAATTTCTTCCACTTTACAGCAGTATAGGCGGTACCACCAACATGCCCATTCCTTGAAAATGGCTACTAGTAATCCGATAATCATTAACAAACATCAATAGGTCATTAATAAAGAGATCACTTATAAGCGTCATCCCCTAACCGTGTGCCTTCCTATTTTGAACAGAAGTCCTTTGGTGGAGAGTGTCTGTGAACGTATTGAAGGAGATCAATGTGGAGAAACCCTGAACCCGATTACAAGTCTTACTGTGCATGAGGGGTATCCCACTGGAGGCAAATCCTGTGAATGTGCTAAGTGTAGAGAAGCCTTTGCAGATGGTTCCTTCCTTGAGAAACTGCGAAGATCTCACCCAGGACTCAAACCTAGTCCTGGTGAGGAGTGTGGCCCGGCCTGCAGCTCTGTCTCGAGCCTCAGCACTCACGTGGACGCAGACCTTGTAGAGAGACCCTATGAAGGTCAGGACGCTGGGAGAGCATCTGACACATACGCGGAGAGTCTCAGTAGTAAAATATCTCTAGAGTGCAAGAAATGTGGAAAAGCTTTCACTTGCACGTCTTCCTTTCAGGGTCACGTGCGAGGTCCCTGTGGACAGAGTGTCCATGCGTGTGACGTGTGTGGGAAAACCTTCTTGTATCACTCCTACCTTACACGTCATGTGAGAACTCACACTGGGGAGAGACCCTATGAATGTATGGAGTGTGGGAAAACCTACAGTTGCCTCTCATATTTTCGAGAACACATGAGATCACACACTGGAGAGAAACGCTATGAATGTAAGGAGTGTGGCAAGACATTCAAGTACCCTGCATCCCTGCAGGGACACCTGATGACGCACACTGGAGAGAGACCTTATCTGTGTCAGCAGTGTGGGAAAGCCTTCAGTTGTCCCAAATACTTTCGAAGACACGTGAGAACGCACAGTGGGGTGAAGCCCTATGAATGTACGTTATGTGAGAAAGCCTATAGTTGTTCCTTATCCCTCCGGGAGCACGTGAGGACGCACAGCGAAGAGAGGCCCTATGAGTGCAAGGAGTGTGGGAAGGCTTTCAGACACCCCCGATACTTCCAGAGGCACGTGAGGATGCACAGTGGGGTGAAACCCTATGTGTGTAAGGAGTGTGGGAAAGCGTACAGTAGTTCCACGTCGCTTCAGGAACACGTGAGGTCGCACACGGGGGAGAGACCCTTTGAATGCCAGCAGTGTGGGAAAGCCTTCACGCGTCACTCCTCCCTCCAAGGTCACGTGAGAGCACACAGTTTGGAGAAACGTTACGAGTGTACGCAGTGCGGGAAGGCCTTCCGTTGGTCCTCATCCTTACAGAAGCACGTGAGAACGCACCGTGAAGAGAAGCCCTACGAGTGCCAGCAGTGCGGCAAAGCCTTCTGGTATCCCGCGAACCTGCGGGCGCACGTCAAGACCCACACGGAGGAGAGACCTTACGAGTGTCCGCACTGTGGGAAAGCCTTCAGTTGTCACTCCTCCCTGCAAGTACATGCGAGAAAGCACAACGGAGTGAAACCCTACGAGTGTAAGGAGTGTGGGAAGGCCTTCTGGTATCCCGTGAACCTGCGCGCTCACGTGAGGACGCACACGGGAGAGAGACCGTACGAGTGCCAGCAGTGTGGGAAGGCCTACAGGTGTCCCGCAAACCTGCGGGTCCACGTGAGGACGCACACGGGGGAGAGACCCTACGAATGCCAGCAGTGCGGGAAGGCCTTCAGGTATCCCGCAAACCTGCGGGCGCACGTGAGGACACACACGGGGGAGAGACCCTACGAATGTCCGCACTGTGGGAAGGCCTTCAGGTACCCCACAAACCTGCGGGCGCACGTGAAGATGCACACTGGGGAGAAAACCTGAATACACAGTCACGCGATTTTCCCTCATATCTTATTGTAAGTCCGGTCAGACACACGGGCAAGAAACGTGATGTACGAGTGTAAAGAATGTTGGAGAACCTTCAGGCATAGCACCTCATTTATTTTGTACATAAAACGTCAGGGCTGGATGGCAGTTTTTGTTACAAATTTGCTTGTGCCTCAGAAGTGCCTCGTCTGTAATAGGGATCTCTGTTGTATTTATTTCCACTGCATGCTGCTGATACGAACACCCAAGATAAAACATTCCTGAACACCCCCAGTTTCTGTATGAAATATATTTTGCTATCTCAGACATGAAAAGACCGTACAGTTCTATAAAATGTGTCTCATTTCCATGACGATGTCTTCTGGACCCAGGGCCGATCAGTGGTCTGTACGTGTATCTCGTCCTCTGGTGCAGAGACTAGAATTCCCCGACTCCGCCCTGCCCCTCCTTGCGGTCTTTATTATTGAAAGTTGTGTCTCCACGTGTGCTGTTGCTGCCGTGTGCCCACCTGTGTTCCCCATGACATTAGTAAACGCGCAAGGATACTGGAGGAGGACAGTCTCCTCTGATTGTGTTTGTAGTTTGACCTTCGCTCATCGCCTTTGGTCTCGGTTGTTTATCAGTCATGACCTGTTGAGTTACGAAGAGTAACTGTTGGGGGTGCCTGGGTGGCTCAGTGGGTTAAGCGCCCCACTCTTGATTTCGGCTCTCAGGTCATGAGCTTGCGGTTCGTGGGATTGAGCCTCGTGTTAGGCTCTGTGCTGATAGCGCACTCTCTCTCTGTCTGTCTCTCTCTCTCTCTCAAAATAAATACATAAACTTAAAAAAGAAGAGAAACCCTGTGGCTTGAAGTGGAAAGTTAGTGTCCGGCTAGTTCTGCTGGGTTTCGTTGTGAGCCTTGTGAGGCGGGAGGCCGTACGTCCCAGAATCCTCCTCTGTGTGACTCTGAGAGGAAGGCCCTGAGAAGAGGAGCTGTGTGTGGGGCTCGGAGAGCAGCAGTGAGGAACCGTGATTCTCCATCCTTCCGTGCCGCCAGGGGACAGACGCATGGGGACCCAGGTGGGCCCGAGCCACGGCGTGTTGTCCTGGCTTCTGGTCTGCCGTCTGGAACAGCCCCCGTGTAAGAAAAGTTTGGCATTAGTTCTTGTTAGCGTGTTCCAGAGACTTCCACGAGCTGTCCGTGACAGACCGTCTTGGCTTCCCGGTCCCCACGGATCCTTACGTTGCCCTGTGACTCTTTGTGTCCGTGAGGCCGTCTCTTCAGGCTGTCGTGCTTAGCGAGCTCTCTTATCCTGTGATCCCTTCATCTCCATGCTTTTTCTTTACATGATTTCTGTGGTAAGCATCTTGTCCCTCTCAGGGTAGGTCTGTATCCTGCCTCCCTCCCCCCTGACAGATCGAATGCTGTAGCCACAGATGCAGGAAACCTCTGTCCCTGGTTGCATTGTGGAGAGGCTGTGCTGACCCTGCATTTCTTCTTTCTGGATGTTTCCATGATTGGAATTAGCACCTGTGAGTGTATTTGGCAGTTTGTGGGAGTTTTCCCCTATAGCTGACTGCTAAGAGAGAAACCCAGTATGTTTAATGACTGTCTGTTGTTATGTGTGATTTCCCACTGTTTAATTCTGTCATTTTTAATATGTGATTCAAAACAATGTGCGTTTTTTTTTTTTAATCAAACATGGTTTTCTACATTGCTTCATAGAAGTCTCATTACCAAGGTTTTCAAACCTATTGCATAATTCTTTTTAATGTTTATTCATTTTTGAGAGAGAAAGAGAGTGAGTGGAGAAGGGGCAGAGAGAGAGGGAGACACAGAATCTGAAGCAGGCTCCAGGCCCTGAGCTGTCAACACAGAGCCCGACATGGGGCTTGAACTCACAAACCGCGAGATCTTGACCTGAGCCGAAGTTGGATGCTTAACCGACTGAGCCACCCCGGCACTCCACATCTGTTGCACACTTTAAGATTATATGTTTGGGGCGCCTGGGTGGCTCAGTCGGTTAAGTGGCCGACTTTGGCTCAGGTCATGATCTCGCGGTCCGTGAGTTCGAGCCCCGCGTCGGGCTCTGTGCTGACAGTTCAGAGCCTGGAGCCTGTTTCAGATTCTGTGTCTCCCTCTCTCTGACCCTCCCCTGTTCATGCTCTGTCTCTCTCTGTCTCAAAAATAAATAAACGTTAAAAAAAAATTAAAAAAAGATTATATGTTTTATGTTTCACAACTGAGAAATTAGTTTACAATATCCCATTCTAGAAGATTACAATATCCCATTCTAGAAGAAGATTCTTGTGTTAGTTTTTTGAAATATATATTTTGGTTGATAATGCTAAGTACATAAACATTATGACATTTTCCTTCTGGTTTGTATTTGTTTAATTTCTCTACAGCCGTCATGATTTTCTCAGTAAAATGACTTACTCATGGGGTGCCTGGGTGGCTCAGTCAGTTGAACATCCGACTTTGACTCAGGTCATGATCCCACAGTTTTTGGGTTCGAGCCCTGCACCAGGCTCTGTGTTGACAGCTGAAAGCCTGGAACCTGCTTCAGAATCTGTGTCTCACTCTCTCTCTGCCCCTCGGCTCTGTCTCTCTCTCTCAAAAATAAATAAATATTAAAAAAAATTTTTTACAGTGACTTAACTCCTAATGGGTGAAAATCCAAATATTGCTTATGTAGTGGCCTCCTCCCAGAGTCATGGTCTTGCAGCTCAAGAGTGTGGGAGGGGACCCAAACACATTCATCTTCCCTTCTTGTCTGTCAACAACTAGAAAAAACAGCGTTGCTGCTGTTGTGAGTCTTAGTTGCGCTGGGAATCCGTTATTACACGGAGCTCCAGGCAGAACTGCCTTGAGGAAACTAACAGTTTCTGGCAATGCTGCTTCCCAGTGTGTGCTGTCCACATACCTTAGAGGGATAATGGAAAACTGACCCCAGAATGGAAACGTGTCCTTCCTCCCTTACTCCTTGCTGGGAATTGTGCTGAACAGGACACTTCTAACTGTGACGGATGTGTAATTGGTTCGTAATGCTTCACCCAGTGGTGTCTCCTTGTATTATTCCCAGGAGAGGCAGAATAGTCCACTCATGCTTTTGTTGATCTGCCCCGGCTGACACAGAGGTAGCAACTGATCTGGCGTGGTGGGAGTCTGGTTGTATTTCGGGTGGGGCTGGTTGGGCTTCACGTCTGAGATGATGTGTAAGGGGAGCGGTTCCACGGGGACTTGGGGAAGGAAATGGCAGAGGAAATGTACAGGAAGTTGGTAGTATAAATGGAAAATAAAGATATCTGTGTCTTCAGAGAGTAATACTTATGTGTAGTCATTCCAGCCAATGTCGGAATGGGCTTTCCTCTCTGTGTCCTCAGTCCCCCAGTATGACCTTGTCACCGGCCGACAACACACTGACCTAACAACACGGAAGGTGTGGATCACAACAACGTTGCGATTTCAGCACCGACGGTGGGAAATAGTCTGTGTGTGACATTTTCCGTGGGACTCTTGCTTGTTCATAGCATAACCGTGAAATCCCTGATTTCAAACATGGTCTGCAAATACCCAGGTGAGGTTTTCCTTGTGAAGTGGTGTTCCTTTTCTCTCTGGTGCCTTTCTGATTCTGACTCTGCAGTTTTGCAGGGACAACCCCAGAGTTCATGTTTAGAGGCTGTGAATGGGCACCTGTTCTGTGGCCATTAGGGGTTGGCCAGTGTCGTATGGCCACAGGAGGGGCACAGGAAGCCCCAGACAACAGTTTATTACACTCAGGGCTGAGAGGGATGGTCAGTGCATGTAATGAGGGGGTGACCCCGGGGAGCACCACGGGAGTGAGCACGAGCAGGAGGGTGGGCGGCCGTGAGCCCGAGGCCATGCGGGCAAGTGCTTACAGTGCCTGGATCAGCATGGAATGTGATGGTGTGCTTTGAGCCAGGTGTGTGGCACCTGAAGTAGGGTCAGTAATCAGCCCCTGACGCTGAGTATAGAGTCTGGGAAAGAAAGGCTGGATTTGAATCTTGATCCCGAGTTGGTTCCTTTCTTGTGGTTTTTGGAAAATCACCTGCACTTACAGGCCTCAGTTACCTCCTACGAGGAGATAAAAATAGCATGTACCTTGTAGAATTTGCTGAGCAGCAACTTGATTTATATGTGCTGACAGGGTTCCCTTAAGGAGGACGTTTAACACACTGCCGGATATGAGTAAGCAGCACGTCCGTGTTCACACAGTCGGCGAGAATGGCAGTCATAGCCTCAGACACGGAAGCCGGCCCGGCGCTCGGTACTGGGCTGTGACATTCACTGAGCAGAAACCATTTCACCGCCTGTCCTCGGACGAGGCACACCCTTGTCTGTGATGCGTCAAGGCACATGAAGACCACGATACGGTCATGTGTGTAAAGAGGCTAAAAAATAGAGTCCAGTCCGGGGCGCCTGGGTGGCGCAGTCGGTTAAGCGTCCGACTTCAGCCAGGTCACGATCTCGCGGTCCGTGAGTTCGAGCCCCGCATCGGGCTCTGGGCTGATGGCTCGGAGCCTGGAGCCTGTTTCCGATTCTGTGTCTCCCTCTCTCTCTGCCCCTCCCCCGTTCATGCTCTGTCTCTCTCTGTCCCAAAAATAAATAAAAAAAAAAAAAGTTGAAAAAAAAAAATAGAGTCCAGTCCATACAGCTCCCCATATATTCCCTGCTTCTTGCTGATGTGCCTGCTGCCTCTTTTCTTTTTTTAAATTTTTAAAAGATGTTTATTTTATTTTTGAGAGAGAGAGAGCATGAGCAGGGGAGGGGCAGAGAGGGAGGGAAACACAGAATCCGAAGCAGACTCCAGGCTCTGAGCTGTCAGCACAGATCCCGACACAGGGCTCGAACTCACGAACTGGGAGATCATGACCTAGGACGCTTAACCGACTGAGCCACCCAGGCGCCCCGTGCTGCCTCTTTATTCATAGTTTGAGCTGCACCGCATCCCGCCTGCTTTCTAGACAAGAAGTGTGAAGATCTCCAATCACAAACTTACCTGTACCTCCTGACGGCATCTAGTCCAGAATAAGGGAGCCCTTCCCACACGCCCCCATCATCTGTCACACGTCTGCATGCATCATGTCAGAACACGTCCTCACGCGGTACATGTCACAGTGTGTCCCTCACACCGACACCTCCGCCCACCTTCATGAGTTGTGGTCTTCCAATGTCCCGATGCAGTGTGATCCTCTCTGCCGACAGGTGTGGTCCTGGTGGTCTTTGAGTGGAGGGCATTGATGAAGTCATCGCCTTAGTCTTAGTAATGTGTTACAATCACGGTAATGACAAAGATCGTAAGTATATAAGAATTTAAAATATCGACCCAAAAGAAAAAATCCCTAAAATCCTGTGCAGATGGTACCATGACTAAGAATGCATGAAAATATTAACCAAGAATTGTCCTAAATGAGAAATAGCGAGGCTGACTTGACACTACATAAGTGCAAAGGGATATTTTGATAAAATCTCTCTTGTAAACAGAGTTAGATTTGTTAGTATACAAGTGATAGTTAAACACAACTTAGGAGTTCCTGGGAAACAAGTAGAATTATCTGTTTGAGTAAACAAATGTAGATGGGGGGGGGGGCACCTGGGAGGCTCTGTCGGTTGAGCATCCAACTTCGGCTCAGGTCATGATCTCATGGTCTGTGAGTTTGAGCCCCGCATCGGGCTCTGTGCTAATGGCTCAGAGCCTGGAGCCTGCTTCAGATTCTGTGTCTCCCTCTCTCTGCCCCTCCCCTACTCATGCTCTGTCTCTGTCTCTCAAAAAGTAAATAAACATTAGAAAAATTAAATGCACGTTGTTTTAATCTCACGTAAATAGAATAAGTCAGCATTTACCAATGACTTGGATTCAGCTCTGTGTAAATGGAGAACTCGTACATTTACCCTGAGATATGCGGAGGGTGCTAATTTCTCACACGGAAGGATAGAATATGCACTCAACAAAGCAGCAGAGGGTCAAAATTCCATGTGCCTTTTAGCTGTGCTGTTATATCTGTTGTCCTGGCATCGAGATCCCTGATCTCCTAAAATTATTGAGATGACGGATATTTGCTATACAAATGAAACCCCCCCCTTTTTTTCAAGTAACCTCTTCAGCCAATGTGGGGCTTAAACTCATTAACTGGAGATCAAGACTGATCACCGACCAAGCCAGCCTGGCACCCACAAATGCTATGTTATTATACAAATACGGTATGATCTAGAAAAGAGGGGAGTCAAAGCACCAAAGAAAATCAACAAACGTGACAACCTAAATTAGGGGCCTGGGGGACAAGGTGTGACTGGCTGGAAAACCCAAAGCTATGGATTTCTGACCCTAGAATCTGTACCATGATGGGGAAGATCATGAGTGGAACACAGGACTGCTAAGAAAATGGAAGAGTAAAGTTTGGTGTTTGGTTAGGGTTCATGGTTGAATGACAGGCTAGTACTCAGAAAGATGGGCCGTGAGCCCCTATGCATTGATCCATCTGTATGGTGACCCCAACTCTAGACTAGGGCATCTTCACTTGTGTGTACCTTTTTAAAGTTTATTTTGAGGGAAAGTGCGAGTGGGGGAGGGGCAGAGAAAGGGGGACAGAGGATCCCAAAGCAGGCTCTGCATTGAGAGCAGAGAACCCGATGTGGGGCTTGAACTCACAAACTGAGATCATGACCTGAACCAAAGTCGGATGCTTGACTGACTGAGCCACCCAGGTACCCCTTCGTTTGTACTTCCAGTACTCATGCAATTTGACCATTGGTGAATTGTCCCCTAGAATCATAAAGACAGGGATTCTGGGAAATACGCCTGCTGGCCTTACCCACGATTAAATAACACAATTCAGCAGAACCATAGTTATCTACATGTAGATTTCATTGACCTTTCATACTAGTATTGTAGTACAGTGAAGGGATGGAAGGAAGATGTATGTGGAGTTCATATAATGTGTCTCAGCAATACACATGTGTATATAATCTGGAATGTTTATGTATATTTCATAGAGATGTTGTGCATGTGGTTGGAAGGACTAGGAAACCAAAATAGTAAAGTAAGGATTTCAGATAACACTGCAAGTTGATACCGAAATTGATAAGATATACGCAGTGGAGGCATATACATACCCTGGGTCCAGTATTGTACCCCCCAAGTTTCATGTCAAATGGACTTCCGACTACAGCCTTCTCTAGACATAAAGTGTTTGCACATGTAATGAAGATAAAGCCATACTGGGTCAGGGTAGGTCGACCCAGTGATGGGTGTCCTTATAAAACTGGGAAATTGGGACACAGAGGCCTGCACTGAAGACAGGGCTTGACCATGTGAAACAGAAGCAGGGATTGGCATGATGTGTCTACCCACCAAGGAATGCAAAGGGTTGTGGGCAACCCCCAGAAGCTGGGAGGGAGGCCTGGGACAGATTGTCCTTCAGAGCCTCCAGAAGGAACCAGCCTTGCAAGACATCTTGATCTCAGGCTTCCATCAGCCTCAGTTGTGACACCACAGATGTCTGTCTCTGTGTTATGGCTCCACCAGATAATGAAGGCATTCTGCAGGAGGGAGGGAGTCTTGGATGTCCGAAGGACACCAGAGGCCACTGTGCTCCCAGCAGAGTGAGGGGGGAGAGGAATAGCAGACGTGAGAGGAGAGGATAGGGTGGGTCACATGCACTGGCTGACCAAGAAGACGGACTTTGGTGGTGGGTGGTGTGGACCCTCAAGATGAGCTGATCAGGCACCTGCACAGGACCCCTCTGTTACCATGACAACAGGCACTAGGAAGGTGATGTCGGCCAAGGTGGTGGGTCACACTGGGTTGGTAGCAGTGGCTATGATGTGGAGGTTGAAGCCCAGATAGTATTTGAAGTTAGAGCCATCAGAATTTCCTGGCTTGGTTGTGGGTTGAACACAAGAAAGAGTGGGAAATTAGGCTTCAGCAAAATTACACTCTTTTGTACATCAGAAGTCAACATCAAGAGATTGAAATGCCTCCCATGAAATGGAAGATCATGTTTGTAAATCAAATGTATGATGAGATTTTTATCGTCCAGAATACACAAAGAATGCTTATATCTGAATGACAAAAACTCGACCCAGTTAGAAAGCGAGCAAAACCTTGCGTAGACATTTCGTTTAGGATGACACACAAATGTCTAATACACACGTGCAAAAATCCTCAATGTCACTAACTGAAGGGAAACACAAGACAGAACACAAGACAATACCACTTCCCATTCACGAGAACGGCTAGGAGCCAGAATCCAGAAAACAAGCGGCAGTCGGGATGTGGAGAAAGTGGAAACGTGTGCTTGGCTGGTGGGAGTGTCAGGGCAGCTGACGTGGAAGAAAGTTTGGTGGTTCCTCAAGAAGTGAAACACAGAACGGCAGTGTGACCCAAGTGTTCCAGGCCTACGTAAACGGAATCACTCAGATGTGTGCACACGAATGCCAGGTGCAAAACTGTGCAGACCCCGCAAAAGAGGGACACGTCCCAAGTGTCCCCCGGTGTGTGGATGGATGAACCGGGTGCGGCATAGACACAGGGCGCAGGTGATTCAGCCCCAGAAAGGAATGAGGCACGGACACGTGCTGTAAAATGAGTGAATCTTGAAGGGGGAGTTACGATGGCAGAGCAGCCCGGAGACCCCGAGCGAGTCTCGTCCCTGAAATGCAGCTAGATCAGCACCAAAAGACTTTGGACACCTAGGAGGTCGACCAGAGGATTAACACAACAATCTGCAGAACTCGAGCCACAAAACTCGGCAAGTACGTGGTGCCCAGAGGTGAACTGGGGGAGAGGAAAGCTGCGGAAGGTAGGCAGCGGTTTTTGTGGAGAGAGGACAAAGAGAGAAAGAAAGGGGGAGAGTGGGGTGCATTGGCAGTGCAAGAAAAGTACTCCTCTGAAAGTAGCTGGAGTGAAGGAGAGAGAAAGAGTGAAGGAGAGAGAAAGGCAGGGGACTCAACAAGAAACCTGTTCCCCAAAACCACCGATGGGGAGAAAGGAGTGGGTTTCATTACCACCAGGCTTGTATAAACAGTGAAGTGGAGCCTGAAGTTCCTGAGTTCGGTGCCTGACGGTGCTCCGGTGAGGAAGCGGGGTGAATGCCCAGGAGCAGGCAGCGGGGTCTGAGGGGTCCGTGGGCGACACGGGGAGAAGCGGTTCCCCTGCCTGGAGTGCATTTGGTAGAGGCCATACGGCCTCCCCATGGGCAAAGGTCCCAGTGGACCCTGGAGGGCAGACTCGTTTGCTGGTATTGGGAGAAAGATGCCAGAGTGCGGTGAAACACGGGGCCTGGTTTGCCGTAGTCTGAACCTCTGCTGCCGCGCAATCGCACGAACGTTTTCTGGGGCCTTTGCTCAGTGAGACCCTCCCCCAGAGAGTTGGCACGGGTCCAAGCTGCAAGGGCCTCTGAAGCGTGGGGTTTTGAAACAACCCCATCCGAAGATAAAACTCGGGAGGGAGTTGCCGCCTGGCAGGCGGACAGCTTGGACGTGGACAGGTAGAGGTGCGGAGGGGACAGCGGCCTGAGACAAAGGAGGGGTGGTTGATCGCCGGTCCATGAGAGCAGGAAGTTCCTGCCCCAGAGAGGAGGCAGCTGGGTGAAGCCATTTCCGCCTCTCCCGCCCACGCACATGCGTGCCACACTGATCCACCCTAGTGAGCTAAGCAGCGCCACCAACTGGGGAATGGAGCCCTGACACCAAGCCCGGCGCAGCTGTGCCCTCCGTGCTCATCCCCTAGAAGACCAGCACAAGCCCCTCCACCTGCTTAGTGTACGACTATAGAAGGATTCACAGTTCAAGTTCTAGGGAAAACTAGATGTAACTTCATTCTGGTTTCATTCTGTGGGCTGGTTCCTTTATTTGTTCATTTTCTTTACTTCTGTTTTTGCTTAAATTGTTTTTTCCTTCTTTCTTTCTACCTCATTCTTGGATACAGAAAGAAAAATGTATTCTTATTTGTATATTTTGTACTTAAAAACTTTTTTTGTTCTATCTCATTTCATTTTGTTCTATTTTATTATATATATATTTTTTTAATTTTTAAATTTTTCTTACTTTTTTTTTTTTTTTACTTTTCCTTCCATTTTTTCCCCCCTCTATTCTACCAAGCTTCCTTCCACAAGCAGACCAAAACACACCTAGGATCTAGCTTTCTTTGATCTTTTGCTTTTAATTTTTTGATTTTAGTTTTTTATTTCATTAATTTTTCTTCCTCCAAAATCAGAAACAGGAAGAAATTCGCCCCAAAAGAAAAAACAGGAAGAAATGACAGCCTGGGGCTTAATCAACACAGACATAATCAAGATGTCTGAACGGGGTGCCCAGGTGGCTCATTTGGTTAAGCGTCTGGCTTCAGCTCAGGTCATGATCTCACAGTTTGTGAGTTCGAGCCCCATGTCGGGTTCTGTGCTGACAGCTCAGAGCCTGGAGCCTGCTTCAGATTCTGTGTCTCTCTCTCTGCCCCTCCTCCACTTGCACTCCATGTCTCGCTGTCTCTCAAAAATAAACATTAAAAAAAAAAAAGATGTCTGAACTAGAATTTAGAACCATGCTAATAAGAATACTAGCTGGGGTTGAAAAAAGTATAGACTCCCTTTCTGTGGAGATAAAAGAAATAAAATCTAGTCAGGACGAAATTAAAAGTGCTATTACTGAGATGCAATCTTGAATAGATGCCATGACGGTAAGGATGGGCAAAGCAGAGCAGGGTCAATGATTTAGAAGATAAAATTATGGAAAATAATGAAGAAGAAAAAAGAGGGAAACAAAGGGAAAAGATCATGATACAAGACGTAGAGAACTCAGTGACTTATTAAAAAGGAATGACGTCTGAATCATATGAGTCCCAGAAGATGAAGAGAGAGAAAAGGGGGCAGAAGGTTTATGTGAGCAATGTTTATGTAAGAAAATGTTCCTAATCTGGGGAAGGACACAGATATTAAAATCCAAGAAGCACAGAGAACTCATTTGGTTCAACAAAAACCGGCCATCACCAAGGCATATCATAGTCAAAATCACAAAATTACACAGACAAGAAAAGAATTATGAAAGCAGCAAGGGGGAAAAAAGTCCTTAACTTATAAGGGAAGACAGATCAGGTTCACAGTAGTCCTATCCACCGAAACTTGGCAGGCCAGAAAGGAGCGGCAAGATATATTCAACATACTGAATTGGAAAAATAAGCAGCCAAGAATTCTTTTTCCAGCAAGAAGGAGAGATTCAAAATAGAAGGAGAGATAAAGAGTTTTCCAGACAAAAACTAAAGGAGTTCATAACCACCAAACCAGACCTCCAAAAAACAAAACTCATCTATATGCTGCTTACAAGAGACTCATTTTAGACCTAAAGATACCTGCAGATAAAAAGTAAGTGGATGGAGAACCATCTATCATGCTAATGGTCATGAAAAGAAAGCTGGAGTAGCTATGCTTATATCAGACAAACTAGACTTTAAAATGAAGACTGTAACAAAAGATGAAGAAGGGTGTCATATCATAATTAAGGGGTCTACCCACCAAGATGATCTAACAATTGTAAATGTTTATGCCCCCAACGTGAATGAAGCACCCAAATATATAAATCAATTAATCACAAACATAAAGAAACTCATTGATTATAATACCATAATAGTAGGGGACTTCAACACCCCAGTTACAGCAATTGACAGAGTATCGAAGAAGAAAATCAACGGCTTTGAATGACACACTGGATCAGATGGACTTAACAGATATATTCACAACATTTCATCCTAAAGCAGCAGAATTCACATTCTTCTCGAGTGCACATGGAACATTCTCCAGAATAGATCCATACTGGGACACAAATCAGCCCTCAACAAGTACAAAAAGATTGAGATCATACCATGCATGTTTTCAGACCACAGTGCTATGAAACTTAAAATCAACCACGATAAAAAATTTGGAAAGACCATGAATACTTGGAGATAAAAAAAAAAATCATACTGAAGAATGAATGGGTTAATCAAGAAATTAAAGAGGAAACTAAAAAGTACATGGAAGCTAATGAAAATGAAAACACAACAGCCCAAAACCTCTGGGATGTAGCAAAGGCGGTCGTAAGAGGGAAGTATATAGTAACCCAGGCCTTCCTAAACAAGGAAGAAAGGTCTCAAATACACAACCTAACCTTACACCTAAAAGAGCTGGAAAAAGAACAGCAAATAGAGCCCCAAACCAGCAGACAAAGGGAAATAATAGAAAATTAGAGCAGAAGTCAATGATACATATAAAAACACAACCAAACAAAACAGAAAACAGTAGAACAGATCAATGAAACCAGGAGCTGGTTCTTTGAAAGACTTAACAAAATTGAGAAACCCCTAGTCAGATTGATTAAAAAGAAAAGAGAAAGGACCCAAATAAATAAAATCACGAATAAAAGAGGAGAGATCACAACCAACACAGCAGAAATACAAACAATAGTAAGAGAATATGATGAATGATTATATGCCAACAAATTGGGCAATCTGGAAGAAATGGACAGATTCCTAGAAACATATAACCTACCAAAACTGAAACAGGAAGAAATAGAAAATTTGAACAGACCCATAACCAGTAAAGAAATTAAATCAGTAATCAAAAACCCTTTGGGGCGCCTGGGTGGCTCAGTCGGTTAAATGTCCGACTTCGGCTCAGGTCATGATTTCACGGTTCGTGAGTTCGAGCCCCACATCGGGCTCTGTGCTGACCCTGGAGCCTGCTTCAAATTCTGTGTCTCCCTCTCTCCCTGCTCCTCCCCCGCTCATGCTCTGTCTGTCTGTCCTTCAAAAAAAAAAAAAAAAAAACATTAAAAAAATTTTTAAAAAACCCACAAAAAACCCTTCAACAAACAAGAGTGGAGGGCCAGATGGCTTTCCAGGGCAATTCTACCACTCTTAAGGAGAGTTAACACCTGTTCTTTTGAAGATGTTTCAAAAAAAAAAGAAAAAAAAAAAAAGAAAAGAAATGGAAGGAAAAGTTCCAAACTCATTCTACAAGGCCAGCATTACCTTGATTCCAGAACCAGACAAAGACTCCACTAAAAACGAGAACCACAGACCAATTTCTCTGATGAACATGGATGCAAAAATCCTCAACAAGATACTAGCCAACCGGATCCAACAATACATTAAGAAAATTATTCACCATGACCCTGTGGGATTTATACCTGGGTTGCAGGGCTGGTTCAATATCCACAAAACAATCAATGTGATACATCACATTAATAAAAGAAGGGATAAGAACCACATGATACTCTCAATAGATGCTGAAAAAGCATTTGACAAAATACAGCATGCTTTCTTGATAAAATCCCTCAAGAAAGTAGGGATAGAAGGATTATACCTCAAGATCATAAAGGCCGTATATGAAAGACCCACAGCTAATATCATCCTCAATGGGGAAAAACTGAGAGTTTTCCCCCTAAGGTCAGGAACATGACAAGGATGTCCACTCTCACCACTATTATTCAACATAGTGTTGGAAGTCCTAGCCTCAGCAATCAGACAACACAAAGAAATGGAAGGCATCCAAATCAGCAAGGAGGAAGTCAAACTTTCACTGTTTGCAGAAGACCTGATATTCTATGTGGAAAACCCAAAAGACTCCAGCAAAACACTGCTAGAAGTGATACATGAGCTCAGCAAAGTTTCAGGATATAAAATCAATGTGCAGAAATTGTTTGCATTTCTATACACTAATAATGAAGCCACAGAAAGAGAAATCGAGGAATTGATCCCATTCACAATTGCACCAAAACCCATGAAATACCTAGGAATAAACCTAACCAGAGAGGTGAAAAAGCTATACACTGAAAACTCTAGAAAGCTTGTGAAATAGGGGTAGCTGGGTGGCTTAGTAGGTTAAGGGTCGGAGTTTGGCTCAGGTCATGATCTCATGGTTTGTGAGTTCAGTTGCCACATCAGGCTCTCTGCTGTCAGCACAGAGCCTGCTTTGGATCCTCTGTTTCCCTCTTTCTCTGCCCCTCCCATGCTCATCCTCTCTCAAAAATAAGTGAACGTTAAAAATTAAAAGAAGAAAGTTTATGAAAGAAATTGGAAGAAGACACAAAACAACTGAAAAACATTCCATGCTGATGGATTGGAAAAATATTGTTAAAATGTCAGTAACTACCCAAAGCAATCTACATATTCAGTGCAATCCCTATCAAGATAGCACCAGCATTCTTCACAGAGCTAAATCCTAAAATTTGTACGGAAACTGGAAAGACCCCAAATAGCCAAAGCAATCCTGAAAAAGAAAACCAAGGCTGGAGGCATCACAATCCCGCTCTTCAATCTGTATCACAAAGCTGTAATCATCAAGACAGTATGGTACTGGCACAAAAACAGACACGCAGATCAATAGAACAGAATAGAGAACCCAGAAATGGACCCAGAAACATATGGCCAACTGATCTTTGACAAAGCAGGAAAGAATATCCAATGGAAAAAGACAGTCTCTTCAGCAAATGGTGTTGAGAAAACTGGATACCAGCATGTAGAATGAACCTGGGCCACTTTCTTACACCATTCACAAAAATAAACTCAAAATGGATCAAAGACCTAAACATAAGCCAGGAAGCCATCAAATCAAGGAGAAAGCAGGCGAAACCTCTTTGACCTTGGACACAGCAACTTCTTACTCAACACGTCTCTGGAGGCAAGGGAAACAAAAGCAAAATTGAACTACTGGGACCTCATCAAAATAAAAAGCTTCTGCACAGCAAAGGAAACCATCAGCAAAACTAAAAGGCAACTGACAGAATGGGAGAAGTTATTTGCAAATGACATATCAGATAAAGGGTTAGTATCCAAAATCTATAAAGAAATTATCAAACTCGACACCCAAAAAAGAAATAATCCAGGGAAGAAATGGGCAAAAGACATGAGTAGACACTTCCGAAGAAGACATTTAGATGGCCAACCAACACATGAAAAAATGCTCAACATCACTCATCAACAGGGAAATACAAATCAAAACCACAGTGAGATACCACCTCACTGGTATCAGAATGGTGAAAACTAACTTCTCAGGTGACAACAGATACTGGCAAGGATGTGGAGAGAGAGGATCTCTTTTTCACTGCTGGTGGGAATGCAAACTGGTGCGGCGACTCTGGAAAACATATGGAGGTTCCTCAAAAGATTAAAAATAGAACTACCCTATGACCCAGCGATTGCACCTACTACATATTTATCTAAAGGATACAGGAGTGCTGATTCAAAGGAGCACAGGCACCCCGATTTATTATAGCAGCACTATCAACAATAGCCAAAGTATGGAACGATCCCAAATGTCCATCGACTGATGAATGGATAAAGAAGATACACACACACACACACACACACACACACACACACACACACACACACACACAATGGAATATTACTTGGAGATCAAAAATACTGAAATCTTGCCATTTGCAACAATGTGGATGGAACTAGACTGTGTTAGGCTAAGCGAAATAAGTCAGAGAAAAACAAATACATGATTTCACTCATGTATGGAATTTAAGATACAAAACAGATTAACATAAAGGAAGGGAAGCAAAAATAAGATAAAAACAGAGGAGGCAAACCATAAGAGACTCGGAATTACAGAGGAGAAACAGGGTTGTTGGGTTGGGGGAAGGCTAAGGGGTGAGGGGCAGTAATGAGGACACTTGTTGGGATGAGCACTAGGTGTTATACGTAAGTGATTAATCACTAAATTCTATTCCTGTAATTATCATTACACTATATGTTAACTAATTTGGATTTAAATTTAAAAAAGAGAAAATAGCCTATGTGAAAGAGACCAGACTCACATGGACACATACTCATATATAAAATGCAGGGTAGGGGCGCCTGGGTGGCGCAGTCGGTTAAGCGTCCGGCTTCAGCCAGGTCACGATCTCGCGGTCAGTGAGTTCGAGCCCCGCGTCAGGCTCTGGGCTGATGGCTCAGAGCCTGGAGCCTGTTTCCGATTCTGTGTCTCCCTCTCTCTGTCCCTCCCCCGTTCATGCTCTGTCTCTCTCTGTCCCAAAAATAAATAAACGTTGAAAAAAAAAAAAATTAAAAAAAAAAAAAAAATAAATAAAATGCAGGGTAGGGGCGCCTGGGTGGCGCAGTCGGTTAAGCGTCCGACTTCAGCCAGGTCACGATCTCGCGGTCCGTGAGTTCGAGCCCCGCGTCAGGTTCTGGGCCGATGGCTCGGAGCCTGTTTCCGATTCTGTGTCTCCCTCTCTCTCTGCCCCTCCCCCGTTCATGCTCTGTCTCTCTCTGTCCCAAAAATAAATAGAAAACGTTGAAAAAAAAATTTTAAAAAATAAAAAAATAAAAAAAAATAATAAATAAAATTCAGGGTAGACAAATCCATAGAGACATAAACTATGTTGTGACCAGGAGACATGGTTTCATGGCTGTTTTGAACTTTATTTAAAAAAAAAATTTTTTTTTAACGTTTATTTATTTTTGAGACAGGGAGAGACAGAGCATGAACGGGGGAGGGTCAGAGAGAGAGGGAGACACAGAATCTGAAACAGGCTCCAGGCTCTGAGCTGTCAGCACAGAGCCCGACGCGGGGCTCGAACTCACAGAGTGCGAGATCGTGACCTGAGCCGAAGTCGGCGGCTTAACCGACTGAGCCACCCAGGCGCCCCGGCTGCTTTGAACTTTAAATCTGTTTGAAAAAATGGAGCTGTAATTCACATACCATAGCTCACACTTTTTTTAAGATTTATTTTTATTTAGTTTTATTTTATTTATTAAAATTTATTTAAGTGTTTTTCTTTGAGAGAGAGAGTGCTAGGAAGAGGCAGAGAGAGGGAGGGAGAATCCCAAGCAGGCACCATGCCACTGGCAGGGAGCCCAACTGGGAGTACCAGCGGGATTAGGGGTGCAAACCCATGAACCCACAAACGGTGAGATCATGACCTGAGCCCCAACCAAGAGTTAGATGCTTAATGGACTGAGCCACCCATGCTCCTGGGGCTCACACTTTTAAGAGTAAAACTCAGTGCTCTGTTTTTTGTATGGTCACAGAGCTGTGCCACATCAGTGTACTATGTGCAGAAGGGAAATAGAGCCTTTTACATTCCACGTTCACAGGAACTGACTACAAACTGCGGTGATTTTCCTTGCAGAATATAACGCACACCTGAGTACTATAACATGTCACACCTGTGGCTGTGTCCTGCTGGGGCCCAGGGGTCCCATGTCCCACGGAGGCTGAGAGCACGGGCATGTTTGGTTGACCTGGGGGCAGAGAAGTGGGAGCGGGGCCTTGCGGTGTCAAGAGTCAGGTCAAAACGCTGGGAGACCTTATCTTCTGTTCCGTGACATCACTGGTCATTGAACTGTTCTTAAACATGGGACAGGGGCACCGTCACCTCGCCCGCGTGTCCACCGCAGACACAACCGTCACCAGGCCCTTCTGCTCTGTCTCGTTCCGATCCGGCGCGGGACAAGGGAGGCTCCGCGGAGAAACCGGGTCAGATTCCCGGGACAAAGGAAGAGGCAGGCGGGTCAGCCGGCCGGGAGGGCGTTCGGCCGGAGCCGATCTTGGGGCGGGCGGATCAGACACGTGTGTACCGCCGGCCCGTCACTCAGGGCGTAGGAGGCGGGGCCTGGGGGATCTGCCCAATCTGGCGCCACAGGGGCGGTGCCGGGACCACCCTCCAATCAGAACGTGAAGGGCCTCAGGCTGCCCTATCACAGTGCGGCAGTGCGGTGTCTCGGAGAATTGTCCAATCGAGGTGGTGGGGAGTTATCTTCGGAACAGCGTCCAATCAGATCGCATTGCCTGAAGCAACGCCCAATCCGTGCTTGGGGGCGCATAGCGCGGTGCATTTATATTACCGGGTCCGGAAACACTCCAATCAGGCCCTGGTGGGTGGGGGATGGGGTGATGCCATCCCGCTCGGTGAGTGTGAGCTCTGAGTCGTGGCTGCTGGTGTGCGCTTGTCCCGCGCTCACCCAGTTTTCCGGTCCGCTAGCTCCTCGGTTGGAGGAGGGGCACGTGAGGGCCGCGGAGTCGCCGGGTCGCGGGATCAAGAGGAGGACGCCCGGAGAGCTGCGTGTGCGGCCGCGAGATGGTGAGTGGCCGGTCCCTGGCCCGGGACGCGGAGGGGCTGGTTCCAACCGGCCTGAACCGGTTTGTAGCGACCGCGGACCCCTATTTCCCTGTTCCCCGCGAGTTCTCTCCCGAGTTTCCCCTGTGGGCCTTCGGATGGGATCCCGGCGTTCTCTCCCATCCTCGCGTGTGGGTCTCATAGTCTCTACCCGAATCTCCGCCGTGGACCACGGTCCTAACCCTAGATCGGCCATGGGCCTCGGGGTGAGGTTCCTTTGTCCTGTCCCCTCTCCTCGTGGGGTCCCGGGGGTCCCGTCCAGAGATCTGTGGGCCGCGGGGTGGGGTTCCGGCGTCCTATCCCCTCTCCTCGTGTGGGTTCCGCAGGTCCTGACCCAAGTCTCTGTCTTTGGCCATGGGGTGGGGTCCCCGTGTCCCGTCACAATCACGGGTTTCCATGTGACCACCCGAGTCCTGGCTGGTGGAAGGAGGCGGGGACCACCACGTGCGGGGGCAGTAAAACCTGGGAATCGGAGTCCGGGAACTCACGATGGACCTGAGAGATAAATCCAAATTCGAGCTTGTCGAGGACACTTTGTTACAAAGGAGTTCCAACAGGGACGAGGTCCCGTCTCAGAGATCCTCGGATCCTCAGAGATTCAGCCTCTCCAGTGAAACAGAACCGGCGCTTGGCTGTTCTGCAAGAGGGGGATGGGCAAGAAGGCCCAGTGTCAGGATCCCACCCCTACGGTGGAGGAAGGCCTCATTGGCTCAGGTCCCCCGGGCCTCGTTCCTCAGCTCAGTGGATGTTCCGCGTGTGGGCCACCCACAGCCAGGGGCCTGTGGGGAGGACAGTGGCCTGGGTAAAGTTTGGGTAGGAAAGGGGCAGTGGTGGACAGTTGGTCAAACCAGGTTCAAAGGAAAAATCCAAACTGAGTAAGGAGAGACGTGTATTGACAAAAATGATTGCAAAGGTGGGGGAGGGGACTGTTGCACTAGGGGCAGGGGCCCTGCAGGGGGGAAGGACTGTTGCACTAGGGGCAGAGGCTGTGCAGGGGGCTAGGGAGGCTGTTGCACTAAGGTCAGGTCGGTGGTGGGGGCGGGCTGTTGCATTAGGGGCAAGGGCTGTGCAGGAGGGCGGGGGGCTACATTGACAGGGAGGACACTGTGAGCCTAAGACCAGTGAGTATCTCAAGAGTCGTGTAGAAGGGAGGAGAGGAGGAAAGAAACCAGGCATGAGCAGGTGTGGTGCTGACGTTGGGGTTCCCTGCGGCCAGCCTGTCCCCCTGTCCCCAGGAGGGGCTGTGTGTGGCTCAGGCTAAGATCAAGCCCACATTCCGGGGTCTGGAGGAAGGAGAGAAGCCAAAGCAAAGTGGGACCAGCCAGCATTTTGTGCCCCTTGGTCACGGGGACAAGCAGCTGAGCTGCTCACAGATGAGGCACAAAGTGTGGGTGTGGGGGTCTGCGCGTGGCCCTGTCGTGGGTGAACAGGGGGACGTCCTGTGAGTCTTCTGGTCTGGTGGGGGAGGGGCCCTCGTGCAGCCTGCTGTTTTCCAGACCCCAACAGGGTGGGGGAGGGAGTGCCTTTCCCTTCCACTGAGGTTTTCCAGGGAGCACAGGGCTCAAGTAGGCGTCTGCATGTCACCTGTCACCTGTGAGCAGGACCTGTCACCCTGTCCAGCTCAGCACGGGTCCTCTGCCAACCTCTTGTTGAGCAGGTGTAAAATGCCCGAGTTCTTTCTGCCTCTTTTCTTCCCCTTCAGGGGAGAGGGTGGTAAATGTGTCAGGTCGTTTCTGTTCCTGTCCCTGCTGACTCGGGTTACTCTGGCCTTTATCCAGAGAGCGTCCCCTGGGGAAAAGTGTCTGAGGACAGAACTGTCCTTCTCCATTAGGGTTAGGGGGGGATCTGCAGGGGGCTCCACACCTTCATGCCAGGTGGGTGGAGTCATGGATCAGAGGATTCATCCAAATGCTGGTGACAGTTCCATGCAGGTCCAGAGTTGCAAAACTGTGATCCTGACCCACTTCTGGTTAATTGATGGTGGTCTGAGATACACAGAAATTCCTTGAACTGGGTTGTGTTCAGTTGTGACTTATGATTTGCTATCATGAGGCTAAAGTTAACAAGCACCTGTTCTCTGAAATGGATCAACAGTTTCCATTTATTTAAAACCAGAGAGTGCCCTAGAACTTCCTTTCTTTCTTTCATCTCAAGCACACGTAGAAGCAGTGATTCTGCACGTTTTCCTTCACATGCTGGGAG
Organism: Neofelis nebulosa; assembly: GCF_028018385.1. NCBI lineage: Eukaryota > Metazoa > Chordata > Mammalia > Carnivora > Felidae > Neofelis > Neofelis nebulosa. The sequence goes on from NC_080785.1 coordinate 167,886,492, forward strand.
GGGGTCTTGGTGTCATTCGGATGACCCAGGGTGCTCAAAGCTCAAAGCAGAGACCCAGGTCTCAAGTTCCTGCTTGTCTTGTGGCTTCATGTCTCTAAGGGTAAATGCATCGCCATTTTTACATGATGGGGAAAATTGCATATTGTAGATTGAGGGTAAGTTAAAATTTACTAAGTGATGGGGATGCAGCGAGTGAGTCAGCCATCAGTGCAGTGGGAGTTACCCGCTTTATGTTGTCCCGCTCGCGGGCGTGACTCGTATCTCCTGGAAGTCACACATTGGTTTATCTGATTCCCCCGGGGCTGAGCGTTTCTCACATGTGGAGTTCCCTCTTCTGTGGAAACGTTTCCAGCGTGTTGTCACCTGTAACTCACGTGTCTGCTTCCTAATGTTCTGTTTCCTTCACAAATGTGGACATTTGTCTGTTTCATTTCTACGTGTTGTGTTTTGTCCAGGTCAGGGTGTGTCATTTCTCTGTGCTGCCTGCGTGGATGGACCTGTCACATTTCCCTTTTTTTTAAGGTTATTTATTTATTTTGAGAATGAAAGAGCATGAGGGAAGGAGGGGCAGGGAGAGAGGGAATCCCAAGCGGGCCTAGCACAGAGCCCGACGCCGGGCCCGATCTCCTCAACCCTGAGATCATGATCTGAGCTGAAATCTTGAGTCGGACGTTTAACAGGCTGGGCCACCGAGGCACCCCCTGCACATTTTCAGTGGACTTGAACTTCCTCATCTCTTCCTGTGCAGACAGCCTTCTTTTGTTCTGTGAGAAAACTCCTCCTTCACTCAGGTCATAATCACACGTGCTGGACCTTTCTGTGTGTTCCACTTGTTCCCATGACGGTTAAATCCACAGGTCTTGGTTACTGTCCATGAAGTGGACGAGGGAAAGGATTCCTTTTTTTTTTTTTTTTTTAATGTTTGTTTAATTTTTTGAGAGAGAGACAGAGAGTGTGAGAGCAAGGGAGGGGCAGAGAGAGGGAGACGCAGAATCCGAAGCAGGCTCCAGGCTCCGAGCTGTCAGCACAGAGCCCGACGTGGGGCTCGAACCCACGAACTGCTAGATCATGACCTGAGCCCAAATCGGAGGCTTAGCTGACTGAGTCACCCAGGCTCCCTAGGATTCCTTTTACCCCTTAGATAACCAGCCTTCCCTGGTCCCATGTGTCCCCATCTCTGCTGATGCCACTTGCTAAAGTCAGGGGCGCCTGTCTGTGCATTTCTTTGTCGATCAGGGTGTTTATCCGTCTGTCTGTTGCTGCCACGTATTCTGGTTACTGGTAACTGGTAAATTGAAACTGTCAGTTACTTTACCCCCAAAACTGAGGTTGTTCCGGAACAGCAGGGAATTAGTTCTGAACGTGTAAGATACCACAGGACCACAGGCAGTTACTAGAACAGAGGAGAGGGACGCTCTCCTAGAGAGGCCAGGAGGGGCCGGGATGGAAACACGGGATGTGGAAGAACCTAGAGCTGGAAGCAAAGTGGCTCCCCACTGGCAGGGTGGGGGTGGGGAGGTGGCATCCCGTCTGAGGCAGGCTGGGCTTGCAGGGTGCTGGGCTTGCGGCTGGGGCCCCCGGTGAGGACGGGGCAGGACGCGAGGGCGCCCCCTGCCGGCCCCCCACTCCGTCCCTAAGGAGCTTTCCGTGTGCGAATTTCTACATTTCCTCTGTGTGACCTCAGTGTTTCCTGAGAAGCATCTGGGAGTGAGAGGCGGGTTTGCTGTATTTAGTGGATTGGTCCCTCAGCGCCAGGAAGGACGTCTCCCGCTTGGCGTGTCTCGTGTTGGAGGGAACGAGCAGAGCAGCGGAAACCAGTCGAGGCCACAGCTGAGTAACAGGGACGGTTCGGAGGGAGATGCCGTCAGACACTTGTCGTCTAGTCCGTGTTCATCAGCAGTGTCCGCCTTGCAGAGCGTGTATTTGTATGAATCACACGGGTCACCGGCAATAAAATATGGAAGAAAAGTAGCATAACTCTATGGTTTGTTCTAATCCGGGACCCCGGGTCTGAAGGCAGCCCACTGAAATGTTTATTGGCACTTATTCCAACCCCGGGGAGAAAGTTCTCCCTGTGGAGGCTGACCCAGAGTCCTGTTGGCCTCCCAGAAGTATTGTTCTTGGGGTGTCTGGGTGGCTCAGTTGGTTGATGATGGTACTCTTGATTTCAGGGCAGGTCATGTTCTCATGGTTCATGGGTTCAAGCCCCGGGTTGGGCTCTGTGCTGACAGTGCAAAGCCTGCTTGGGATTCTCTCTCTCCCTCTCTCTGCCCCTCCCCTGCTCCTGGTCGCTCTCTTTCTCTCTCTCAAAAAAAAAAAAAAAAAAAACCAAAAGCAAAACAGAAGTCAGTTATTTTTCCAGGAACAAGTAGGTGTATCTGGGTAGAGCAGAGAATTACAATTTGGGACAGGTAAGCCCCAGGAAAACCACAGGCAAGTCTGAAGAAAAAAGGGAGGAACAAAGGGAGGAGCGCTCTTTTCTAGAAGAGAAGGCGTTGGGAGGGGCTGTGCCAAGCTAGAAGTCCATTGGAGCAAACTGGGAGAATCCAGGTGTAGCGGCTTTTCATTGGCTGGACTGTGGTCGTCTCTCATTGGCTGACATGTGACTCTCTCACTGGCTGAGCCCTGGCTCGCTCTCATTGGCTGAGCCATGGTTGTCTCACATTGGCTGGGTTGTGACTGTCTGTCTCTCATTGGCTGGGCTGTTGCCACCGGAGGAAATAATCTTCCTTCCTCCTGCATGAGCAGTGATGCATTATGGGTGTGCGGGTGCGTCTCTCCGTGTTGTGTCTGCCCTTGGCCCTGAGCGGCGGGTTCGGGAGCTTCCCCTGTGGACTCCTGACTCCACTTCAGTCGTGTCGCCTTGACTCAGCCTGGAAGAGGTGCCCGGCTTCTGGGTGGTTTTCATCGCTGGCGATCGGGAGTCGTGCCGCGGAGAGCAGAGCGCGTGCGCACGCGTGTGTGTGATGGCGCTCGTCCTCCCTGGTCTGGGGCAGGTGGATACGAGGAGCGGACCTGCCGTGTTGGGTGGGAACTCCACGTTGCTCATGTTGGGGGTCCACCAGACTCTTCCAAGGCGGCCGCCCCCTCTTACATCCGCAGCAGGATGAATGAAGGAGAATGCGCCCTGCTCACGTCCTCGCCAGCGCTTCCTGGGGCGTCTTTATAGCCAGTGTGGTGGGTGCGAAGGGGCCTCTGCTGGTAGTTCGAGGCGCGTGTCCCTCGTGACGAATGTCTAGCATCTTTTCATCGACCCACTGGCCATTTGCATATGTTCTTGGGAGAAGTGTCTGGGTGCGCAAATGTTAGGTGTGGACTTTTCCCCGCCGCCCCTTTTCCGGGATGAGGAAGTTCCTTTCTGTTCCTAGTTGGCTGAGTATTTTTGTCAAGAGAGGGTGGTGGGTTCAAGGAGATACCTTTTCTGTGTGTAAGTGATCATGGGGTTTTTGTTTCTCTCCTGTTCATAAAGTTTATGACTGCTATTTTGCTTGCTGAACCAACCATTTTATTCCCAGATAAATCCCGCTTGGTCATGTTGTAGAATTCATTTTATATATGACTGGTTTTGGTATCACCATAAACTGGCCTCGTAGAGTAGGTTGGAAGTGTTTGTGCACAATTAAGTTTTGTGGATAGATTCCAGATGATGGTGACATTGAGCATCATTTCATGTGCTTTTTGGCCATTTGTGTATCTTCCTGGGGAAATGTGTACTCGCATTCTTTGTCCATTATTTAGTTGTATTATTTGTCTTTATACTGTCTTTTTTATTGTTGTTACATGAGTTTTTAAAAACCTGTTTAGATCACAAACCTCGTATCAGCTATGTGACTAGCAAACCCACATTGTAGCCCCAGACGAAGGGGTGTTGCCTTTGTCGTTACTGATGTAGCTGGGTTCTGTGTCCTTAGGTTTTGGGGACGTGTCTTTTGTTTTGCAACTTCTGATTATTTTTATCATAGTTGTTTGGTCTTTATTTCAATGATGCAGTGTCCTCTGATTTTGCTCAAAAGATATTATGTGGTTTTTTTTTTTTTTCCCTCTCTGTTAAAGTCACCTCTTGCTCTTTTAGGATCAATCTCTCAGGGAACTTTTCTTTCTGGTGCCCTTTTGCTTGCATTCTGGGTACTGGGTTATATATTTCAGAGGCCCTGCTGACCTCTGAGTTTCTTCAGGAACCAGAACTTGTCTTACACACCAGGTGTGCCAGGCGCCTGGGCCCTGGCCTGTGTCGGTGCCCAGAGCCCAACTGATCCGGGGAAAGGGTCATGTCTGCCTGTCGGAAGAGAGGGGACTCCGCCAGGCTTCTTGCCCTTGTTCCTTCCAGGGCGAGAGCTGCTCCCATCAAGCAGCCCTGGAATCTGAGTGTCCACAGCATCCTGACATTCTGGTCGCAGTTCTTGGAGCTGACGAGGCATAATCGTCTTAGAGCAAGCCAAGCGTGTGTCCTCCGATTTGTGTGCTGTCCGAGTGAATATCTCACTTTTCAGTCTGTACGGAACTGGTCTGCTCAGGTGTGTCTCAGTAGAAATAACCCAGTAAATTGGGTGTGTGCAAGTCTATGGCAGCTCTTGTCATCGCCCTCTGCTTCAAGTCCCAGCCCTTCCCGTCACTGTGCGCAGTGCAGTGGGTCTGCCTGGGTGTTGTCACTTCCTACTCACGTGTGACTCACGGTCCTAGGAATGGAGTGCAGCTCCCCGCCTGTCACCCTTTATCCTCCCGCACACGTAGGTGATGATGGAGCTTTGCTGCAACAGAGTGTGTGGTATGTTTCAGGACTCTGTGGTCTTTGTGGATGTGGCTGTGAACTTCACCCCGGAAGAGTGGGCTTTGCTGGATAGCAGTCAGAGGAACCTCTACAGAGATGTGATGCTGGAGACCTGCAAGAACCTGGCCTCCGTGGGTAAGCATGGCTCCATCCCTTCCCTCGTCTTGGCGCAACAAATGTTTCTTACAACTGTCCTATCCTACCGGGGCCGAGGAATGGGAGTACGTTGGAGGAGAGGTAGACATGGTCCAAGCCTTCATGGAACCTCCGTAGAGTCACAGAGCTTTTCCATGAGAAAAGTCTTATGTGTTAACTTGCTCTATTCATCTGGATTAAGGTCTGAGACTCCCTAATTTAATAAATGTGAATGCGGTCTCTGGTGAGTGCTGTTTTGTGGTTTTTACTCCTGTGGAGGTTACACGGTGGCGAATACACATTGGACACCTTAATATTGCTGCACTTAAATCCTCACTTAACGAGGAGGGAAGGCGGCAGAGTAGGGGATCCTGAGCTCACCGCGTTCCCCGGACGCTCTGAGGCAATAGGAACGTGTACTCCCACTAACTCTGCGATGCCTCGAAAACTGGCGGAACAGGTCTTTCGAAGCTAACATGAAGGCTACATGGAAAAGGGTAGGCAGGGGGGAGATGTGGTTGGAAACCAAAACCCCCGGTGTGCCTGTCCACAAGTGGGCGGGACATCCCAGTTACCGAGAAGCTGGGGAATCAGTCCCCACACCATGCACCCCCGGCCCGGGGGACTACAGTGGAAAGCCCAGGACCCATAACACCTGCCTTTGAAAATCAATGAGCCTTAAGTTTTGGGGGTGAAACCTCACAAGGGCTTCACTCTAGGCTCTATCGTTTGGCAGAAGGTCCAGCATAGGGGCAGCCTTTTGAAAATCACCTTAGTTGTATGTGATAGAGATTTATTGATTAATTTTAGGACACGCACTGGAGGCTCAGGGAACTTCCTCCAGGAACAGACGTGTAGGCAGGTGTCATTTCTCTTGCCCCCCTTCACCCTGGATGGTCAGGTGCTTGTGGGAGCCAGTTCTGACGCTCTGCGTCTATGCTGCCAACACCAGTTGCCACACGACAGCATCCCCCCAGAGGACCCCCACCGGCCCCAGGATACAAAATCAATGTACAGAAATCTGTCGCATTCCTATAGACTAATAATGAAGCAGCAGAAAGTTAAATTAATGAAGAATCCCCTCTTACAATTGCACCAAAACCAATACAATATCTAGGAATAAGCTCAACCAAAGAGGTGAAAGAGCCGTATTCCCAAGACGGTAAAACACCAATGAAGGAATTTCAAGACAACACAAGGAAATGGAAAGACTGTAGTGCCCCAAGCAATGTAGAGATTTAATGCAATCCCTGTCAAAATTCCAACAGCATTTTTCACACAGGTAGCACCGAAATGCTAAAATTTGTATGGAACTACAAAAGACTTCAAAAGCCAAAGCAATCTTGAGAAAGGAACACGAAACTGGGGGTATTCCAATTCCAAATTTTGAGTTCTATTACAAAATGGTAGTAATTAAAACAGGATGTACTGGTACAAAAATAGAAACAGAGATCAGTTGAGCGGAACAGAAAACCTAGAAATAAGCTCACAATTACATGGTCAATTAACCTTTTTTTTTTTTTTTTTTTAAGTTTATTTATCTTGAGAGAGCGTGAGAGTGAGTGCAGGGGAGGGGCAGAGAGAGAGGGAGAGGTAGATCCCAAGCAGGGTCTGCACCGTCAGCAAGGAGCCTGATGCAGGGGTTGAACTCACCAACTATGAGGTCATGACCTGAGCCAAAATCAAGAATCAGATGCTTAACTGACGAAGCCACTCTGGCACCTCGTCAATTAACCTTTGACAAAGGAGGAAAGAACATACAGTGGGAAAAGTATAGTCTCTTCGACAAATGGCACTGGGAAAACCGGACAGCCACATATAGAATGAAACCAGACCACATTCTTCACCACACAAAAATAAACTCAAAGTGGATTAACGACCTAAATTTGAAACCTGAAACCATAAAACTTCCTGAAGGGAGTGTAGGCAGTTCTCTCAGACATTGGCTAGGGCAACATTTTTCTAGATCTGCCTCCTGAGGCCAAGAAAATAAAAGCAAAAATAAACTATTGCAACTGCATCGAAATAGAAAGCTTCTGCACGGTGAAGGCAACAAGCAACAAAAGTAAAAGGCAGTCTCCGGAATGGGAGATCATACATCCTATAATGGGTTAGTATCCAAAATATATAAAGAACTGAAACAATGCAATACCCCACAAGAAGCAATCTAATATAAAATGGTCAGGATGGCTCAGGTTGTTGGGCGTCTGACTCTTGATTTTGGCTCAGGTCATGGTCTCACGGTTCGTGGGATCGATTCCCACCTTGGGCCCTGTGCTGATAGCAAGGAGCCTGTTTGGGATTCTTCTCTCTCTGCTCCTCCCCCATTCATGCTGTCTCATTCTCTGTCTCTCGAAATAAATACATATTTTTAAATACATATATACATATTTTTAAAAATAAGTTTTTTTTAAATTTTTTTTAACGTTTATTTATTTTTGAAACAGAGAGAGACAGAGCATGCATGGGGGAGGGGCAGAGAGAGAGGGAGACACAGAACCGGAAGCAGGCTCCAGGCTCCGAGCCATCAGCCCAGAGCCCGACGCGGGGCTCGAACTCACGGACCATGAGATCGTGACCTGAGCTGAAGTCGGACGCTTAACCGACTGAGCCACCCAGGCGCCCCATAAAAATAAGTTTTTTGATTTAAAAAAATTTTTTTAATAAAATTTTTAATATTTTAATTTTTTAAAACTTACTTAAATTTATTTTTAAAATTTTTATTTTTAAATAAAAATGTTTATTTTTGTGAGAGAGAGACAGCGTGAGCTGGGAGGGGCAGAGAGAAAGGGAGACAGAATCTGAAGCAGGCTCCAGGCTCCACGCTGTCAGTACAGAGCTCAACGTGGGGCTCTAACTCACCGTGAGCTCATGACCTGAGCTGAAGTCGGAAGCTTAACCAACTGAGCAACTCAGGTGCCCCTATTTTTTTTTTTATGTTTATTTATTTTTGAGAGAGAGAGAGAGACCGTGCATGAGTGGCAGATGGGCAAAGAGAGAGGGAATCTGCAAGAGTCTCCAGCCTCCAAGCTGTCAACACAGAGCCCAATACAGGGCTCGAACCCACAGACCATGAGATCATGACCTGAGCCAAAGTGGGAGCTCAACCAACTGAGCCACCCAGGTGCCCCAATAAATAAACAATTTTTAAAAATGGGTAGAAGACACGAAGACACAGTTCTTCAGAGAAGACATCCAGATGACCAACAGGCACGTGAAAGGGACTCGGCATCACTCCTCATCAGGGAAATGCAAATCAAAACTATAAAGACATATCCCCTAACACCTGTCAGCATGTCTGAAAGAGAAAACACGAAAACAAATGTTGGTGAGGATGTGGGGGGAAAGGAACGCTCGTGCAGTGTTGGTGGGAATGCAAACTGGTGCAGCCATTGTGGAAAACTGTGTGGAGATTCCTCAAAGAATTAAAAATAGAGCTGCCCTATGATCCAGGAATCGCGCTTCTGGATATTTCCCCCAAAACACACACACACACACACACACACACACACACAAACACTAATTCAGAGGCATACACGCACCCCTGTGTTTATTGCGGCATTGTCTACAATTGCCAGACTATGGAAGCAGCCCAAGTGTCCATCACTAGATGAATGGACAGAGAAGCAAATGGAGTATTACCCAGCCATAAAAAAAGAATGAAATCTTGCCATTTGCAACAACATGGATGGCGCTAGACAGATTACACTAAATGAAATAAGTCAGAGAAAGACAAATACCAAATGATCTCACTTCTATGTGGAGTCCATGAAACAAAAGCAAACGAGCAAAGGGAAAAAATGAGGGTGAGACAAACCACGAAACAGATTCTTAACTATAGAGAACAAACTGGTGGTTACAAGAGGGGAGGTGGGTGGGGGGCATGGGGTGTGTAGGGGATGGGGATTAAAGAGTACCCTTATGATGGAAAAAAAAAGAAATTGAAGATGATACAAAAAGTTGAAAGATACAGTATTCTCATGGATTGGAAGGATTAATATTGTTAAAGTCCGTACTACAAAAAGCACCCTACAAATTTAGTGTACCTACCAACCTACCAATAAATAGTATTTTTTCAAAGAACTAGAGCAAAATATCCTAACATTTGTATGGAACCTGAAAAGCCCCCAAATAGGCAGAACAGTTTTAGGAAAGTATAACAAAGCTGATGATATGATAATCCCAGATTTGAAAATATACTGCAAAACTGTAGTAATCAAAACAGTATGGTATGGCACAAAAACAGACATAGATGAAGGGAACAGGATAGAGATCCCAAAAAGAAAGCCATGCTTATATCGTCCAAATATCTACAACAAAGCAGGTCAGAATAATACGACGTGGAAAAGACTGTGTTCAGTAAATGGTGTTGGGGAAAACTGGACAGCGACCTCCAAAAGAATGAAACGGTGCGGAGAAAGGGGAACCCCCCTGCACTGTTGGTGGGAATGCAAAGTGGTGCGGCCACTCTGGAAAAAAGTATGGAGGTTGCTCAAAACAGTAAAGATGGAACTACCCTACAACCCAGCGACTGCACTACTAGGTATTTACGCAAAGGATTGAGAAATACAGATCTGAAGGGGTACACGCACCCTGATGTTTATAGCAGCATTTTTTTTTTTTTTTTTTTTTTTTTTAATTTTTTTTTCAACTTTTTTTTATTTATTTATTTTTGGGACAGAGAGACAGAGCATGAACGGGGGAGGGGCAGAGAGAGAGGGAGACACAGAATCGGAAACAGGCTCCAGGCTCCGAGCCATCAGCCCAGAGCCCGACGCGGGGCTCGAACTCACGGACCGCGAGATCGTGACCTGGCTGAAGTCGGACGCTTAACCGACTGCGCCACCCAGGCGCCCCTATAGCAGCATTATTTATCATAACCAAGCTATGGAAGCAGCCCAGATGTCCATCGACCGATGAATGGATAAATAAGATGTGGTTTATATACACATCACCAAAGATGATGAAATCTTGTCATTTGCAACTACATGGATGGAACTAGAGTGTATTAAGCTAAGCGAGATAAGTCAGACAGAGGAAAACAAATACCATATGATATGAGTCATATGTGGAATTTAAGAAACGAAACAGATGAACATAGGGGAAGGGGGAAACAGAGACTCTTTTTTTCAACATTTTTTTTTTTTTTTTTTTTTTTTTGGGACAGAGAGAGACAGAGCATGAACGGGGGAGGGGCAGAGAGAGAGGGAGACACAGAATCGGAAACAGGCTCCAGGCTCCGAGCCATCAGCCCAGAGCCTGACGCGGGGCTCGAACTCACGCACCGCGAGATCGTGACCTGGCTGAAGTCGGACGCTTAACCGACTGCGCCACCCAGGCGCCCCAGAGACTCTTAACGATAGAGAACAAGCCAAGGATTGATGGGGGGAGGTGGGTGGGGGGATGGGCTAGATGGGTGATGGGATAGCACCAGGTGTTGTATGTAAGTGATAAATGATGGCTTCCACTCCTGAAACCAATATAATGCATATTTACTAACAAATTTAAGTGAAAACTTGAAGGGGCGCCTGGGTGGCTCAGGCAGTTCAGCATCCGACTCTTGGTTTCAGTTTGTGATTTCACAGTTCGTGAGTTCAAGCCACGAGCTGGTATTCTCTGTCCCTCTCTTTCTGGCCCGCCCCCACTCATACTCGCTCACTCTCAAAATAAATAAACTAAAACAACAAAACGGGACCACTTTCTTACAGCTTACACAAAAGTAAACGATATGGATCAAATACCTAAACATAAGACTTGAAAGTATATACCTCTTGAAAGAAAACAGAGACAGTAAACTGTAAGGACATTAGCCTTACTGATATTTTTGTGGACTTGTCCCTCAGGGAAGGGTAAAAAAAAAAACAACCCAAAAAAACCCAAAAAAAACCCACACGAAACAGTTGGGACTATATCAAACTGAAAAGCTTTTGCAGTGAGGCATCTATCAACATGATGAAAAGGCAACCCTTTGTTTATGGGAAGGGGAGAAGATATTTGCAAATGATATTTCCAATAAAAGGTCTGTATCTGGGGTGCCTGGGTGGCGCAGTCGGTTAAGCGTCCGACTTCAGCCAGGTCACGATCTCGCGGTCCGTGTGTTCGAGCCCCGTGTCGGGCTCTGAGCTGATGGCTCGGAGCCTGGAGCCTGTTTCCGATTCTGTGTCTCCCTCTCTCTCTGCCCCTCCCCCGTTCATGCTCTGTCTCTCTCTGTCCCAAAAATTAAAAAAAAAAAAAAAAAAAAAGTTGGAAAAAAAAAAAAAAGGTCTGTATCTAAAACATAAATAATTCCTTGGGGCGCCTGGGTGGCGCAGTCGGTTAAGCGTCCGACTTCAGCCAGGTCACGATCTCGCGGTCCGTGAGTTCGAGCCCCGCGTCAGGCTCTGGGCTGATGGCTCGGAGCCTGGAGCCTGTTTCCAATTCTGTGTCTCCCTCTCTCTCTGCCCCTCCCCCGTTCATGCTCTGTCTCTCTCTGTCCCAAAAATAAATAAAAAACGTTGAAACATAAATAATTCCTACAACTCAACACCAAAAAAAAAATTGATTATTAAATGGGCAGAGGAACTCAACAACAGACATTTTCCTGAAGAAGGTGTTGAGATGGCCAATAGACATTCAAAAAGCTGTTCAGTATCACTAATCCTCAGGGAAATGCAAATCAAAACCACAATGCGATATCATCTCAGAGAAGATAGATTGGTTAGTATCAAAAAGACAGGAAATAGCAAGTATTGGTGAGGGTGTGGAGACCAGGAAACCCGTCGTTGTTGGTGTGAAGGTAAACTGGTGCAGCCATGTTGGAAAACCATATGGAGCTTCCACAAAAAACTAAACCACAAGTACCACATGGTCCGTAATTCCACTTCTGGGTAGTTGACCACAGGGGAAAAAAACCAACACGCAAAGATATGTGCGCCCCCACGTTCACTGTGGCACTAGTTATGGTATTTAAGATGTGGAAGCAACCCAGGAGTCCGTCGACAGATGAACTGATGGGGAAGAGGTGGTATCTACATACAAGGGGCATCACTCAGCCGTATAAAGTGGATGAAGTCTTGCCATTTATGACCACATGGATGGACTACAGGGTGTCATTCCAAGTAAATAAGACGGAAAGACAAACACCGTGTTGTAACTTCACACGTGGGATCTAAACAACAAAATGGAGGCACAGACAACAAAAAGTAGAAACAGGTGTAAAAACAGGAGATCAACATGGTGTTTGCGAGGTTGGAAGGGGCTGGAGGGACAGGTGAATGGATGAAGGGGATTGAGAAGTACAGAGTTGAGCTTATTAAATAAAGAAGTCTTGGGAGTGAAGAGTGCCACACAGGGAATACGGGCAGTAATATTGTAGTTTGTATAGAGTGGTGAGCATTTTGTAATGTATAGAACTGTCCTATCACTATGTTGTACCCCTGACACTAATATTATAGGTCAATATGGTTCCTTCTCCACCCCCCAAAAAAGCCCAGGGGCTCCTGGCTGGCTCAGTCAGAAGAGCATGTGATTCTTGATGTCAGGGTCATGAGTTTGAGCCCCACGTGGGGTGTACAGGTTAGTAAACAAAAAAACAACAAAAAAAAAGCCCGCACTTACCCATCATCAATGACCCTGAAGACGAAAGTCAGGCCCATCTTCCAGATTGCTTGTTGTCCTTCAAATCCTCCCTCCTGCTGAGCTCTTCTCAGGGGCAGGACAGCAACCACACACACACCATCTAATTTCCTAGCGGCAGCTGGGGCAGTGCAGGCAGCCTCCTCCGAGGGCCTATGTGCCTTCAGAACAGGCCAACCCTCGGTTGGACCAGGTTCTGGAGAAGGGATTGGCGTTTGGACACATCCATTAGAAACATGACTCGGGGGCGCCTGGGTGGCTCAGTCGGTTAAGCATCTGACTCTCGGTTTTGACCCAGGCCGTGATCTCATGGATTGTGGGATTGAATGCTGTGTCAGGCTCCAGGCTGACAGTGCAGAGCCTGCTCGGGATTCTCTCTGTCCCTCTCTCTCTGCCGCTCACCTGCTCGTGCTCTCCCTCTCTCTAAAAATAACTAAACTTAATAAAAAGAAAGAAACATGACGCAGTCTGTTTGAGAAGGGTGGTGTTTGTCACTTACCTGGCTTCCCTGTTGGACTTTTCATCCATCCTTATGCACATGGTGAGCCTTTCTGTAGTTTTGTTACAGAGGTAGTGTGTCGATGTGTGTATCTTGCCCAGTTCCTTCCTATTTTGCTTTTCTAAAAAATACTGATCTCTGCATTAGTCTCCATCTATATTGAAGTATTTCTGAGTGAACAAGTTGCCATTTGATAGTTTTCCTATCATTCCCAAAGTCCCAGATTACCAAGGTCCTCAGAATTTTTCCTTGGTCACCTGACCTTTCTTCCTGATGAACTTCATTTACATTTGAGATCAGTATATGAATGGAAGTCTACATTCGGTCTGTTTTCTTTCTTTTATCCACTAATTCTTTTCCAGCAAACTAAATTTTGCTACCAAATGTTGCAGATTATTGCATTCGAGTTAATACCAGTGGATCAAGTCCTCAGTGGGATGTTTTGGAGGATGAACCATCTCATGAAGAAAAAATAGTAAGATTTGCAAGAAATGATTCCTGGTCTGTTTTTGGAGAAAACCAGACATTTCGTAGCAGAGGAGACTACCTGCAAACCCAGGAAAGGCGTTTGAGGTGAGTGACACTTGCAGGGAGGAGGGGGGGACGTTTGCAGATTGTGAGACGAACTTGAAATTAAAGAACAGCTGAAAACCTAGCGCAACAATTGTGTAATTGATGGGGAAAATGCATTCTATGTATTGATCGTCTGAAACCCCATTCAGTTGGAAACCACGGTCAGGGGAAACTCTACGTAAGAAGCCCTGAATGTTACGACTCTATTTGAGTCCTCGGCCAGACCAGTAAGCTTGTACCACTTTGTAAGCATGGAGACAGTGCCACAAACGTACCCGTTCATTGACAGTGGCCACTGTGCAGTCCCAACACTGATTAGCAAACATCAATAATAGATCACTAGTGAATAAAGAGACCACTTCTCATCACTAGTCCCTAACCGTGTGCCTTCCCGTTTTGAACAGAAGTCCTTTCGTGGAGAGTGTCTGTGAACGTATCGAAGGAGATCAACGTGGAGGCACCCTGAACCCGATTACAAGTCTTACCGCGCGCCAGGGGTATCCCATCGGAGGCAAACCCTGTCAATGCGCTAAGTGTAGAGAAGCCCTCACAGGTGGTTTTTTCCTAGGGAATCTGCGAAGATTTCACCCAGGACTCAAACCTAGTCCCTGCGAGGAATGTGGGCTGGCCTGTAGCTGTGTCGCGAGCCTCAGCACTCAGGTGGACGCAGGCCTCGTAGAGAAACCCTATGAAGGTCAGGACGCCGGGAGAGCATCGGAGACGTACGCGAAGAGTCTCAGTAGTAAAATATCTCTAGAGTGCAAGAAATGTGGAAAAGCTTTCATTTGCACGTCTTCCTTTCAGGGTCACGTGCGAGGTTCCTGTGGACAGAGTGTCCATGCGTGTGGCATGTGTGGGAATGCCTTTGTGTTTCACTCCCGTCTTACGTGTCACGTGAGAACTCACGCCGGGGAGAGGCCCAGTGATTGCATAGACTATGGGAAGGTTTACAGCTGCCTCTCTTACGCTCAAGGTCACTCCAGTAATCAGCCTGGGGAAAGAGTTTTTCAGTGTGGGCTCTGTGGGAAAGCCTTCACTCGTCGGACCTACCTTCAAAGTCACGTGAGAACGCATACTGGGGGAAAACCCTATAAATGTCAGGAGTGTGGAAAAGCCTTCACTCGTCGGGCCTACCTTCAAAGTCATCTGAAAAAGCACAGTGGAGTGAAGTCTTTCAAGTGCCAGCAGTGTGGAAAAGCCTTCTATTCGTCCTCGTACCTTCAGATACATGCACGGATACATACTGGGGAGAGACCCTGCGTGTGTCAGCATTGTGGGAAAACGTTCAGATACCCCGCAAACCTGCGAGCTCACGTGAGGACACACACCGGGGAGAGGCCCTACGAATGTAAGGAGTGTGGAAAAACCTTCAGTCGTGTCTCCTCCTTTCGAAGGCACGGGAAAACCCACAGTTGAGTCAAACATCTGAGAGTACGGAGTGTCGTTCCTAATCCGTTCTATCGTTCTTCATTCCTTCGACACGGAACAACGCACGCTGGGGAGAGACGCTTGCGAGTAGTGTGGGAAAGCTTTCAGGCAGCTCCAGCATTTGCAAAGTCATTTGAGATACAGTTGCGTGAAACCCTAGGAGAGTAAAGAGTGTGGGAAAGCGTAGCGGGCTTACTCCTTCCTTGGAGGACGCACAGTGGGGAGAGACCCTTGGAAGGTCGGCACTGTGGGAAGACGTTCAGGCGTCACGGCTCCCGTCAAGAACACGCGAGGCTGCACAGTGGACGGTGAGCCGGTGAATCTAAGGACTCTGGCGGGGCCTTCCAGTGCCCCGTAGACCTGTGGGAGCGTGTGACGACTCACACCGGGCACTGTGGGAGAGCCCCCAGTCGTCCCTCCTCCCACCGAGGACACGTGTGAAGGAAAACACGGCGAAGTGTAGCCTGAGAACGTAGGAACCGTGGAAAAGCCTTCGGGCATCCCAGGAACCTGTGAGCACGCACACACTGGGGACGAGCCCTGAGCACAGCACCTGTGGCAAAGCCTGCATTCTCCCCTAATGGTCATATTTAAAACATGAGCAAACACCACGGAGAGAAATCTTCTCAATGGGAAAAGTGTCGGAAAAGCTTGGAAGGATCGTAGGTCACGTATTTTGTCCATGGCAGGTCGGGCCGCCCCGGCATCTTCTAATTGTTGTAAATATGGATTTGTCTTTGCAAATGCCTCTTCCTTACAGGGATCCCAAGTGCGTTAATTCCAGCGCATGCCCAAGAAGCATCCCACTGTGTCCTTCTCACCTGTAGGGCGTTATTTTGTTATCTCAGATCCGAAAACCGCATACAGTTATGGCAAACGTGTCTCCACGACGATGTCTTCTGGACCCGGGGCCGATCAGTGGTCTGTACGTGTAGCTCGTCCTCTGGTGCAGAGACTAGAATTCCCCGACTCCGCCCTGCCCCTCCTTGCGGTCTTTATTATTGAAAGTTGTGTCTCCACGTGTGCTGTTGCTGCCGTGTGCCCACCTGTGTTCCCCATGGACGTTAGTAAACGCGCAAGGATACTGGAGGAGGACAGTCTCCTCTGATCGTGTTCATGGTTTGACCTCCGCTCATCGCCCTTGAGCTCGGTTGTTCATCAGTCATGACCCACTGAGTTACGAAGAGAAACTTTGTTGGGGGTGCCTGGGTGGCTCAGTGGGTTAAGCGCCCCACTCTTGATTTCGGCTCTCAGGTCATGAGCTTGCGGTTCGTGGGATTGAGCCCCGTGTCAGGCTCTGCGCTGACAGCTCTCTCTCTCTCTCTCTCTCAAAGTAAATACATAAACTTAAAAAAAAAAAAAAAAGAAGAAGAGAAACCTTGTGGCTTGAAGTGGAAAGGTAGTGTCCGGCTGGTTCTGCTGGGTTTCGTTGTGAGCCTTGTGAGGCGGGAGGCCGTACGTCCCAGAGTCCTCCTCTGTGTGGCTCTGAGAGGAAGGCCCTGAGAAGAGGAGCTGTGTGGGGCTCGGAGAGCAGCAGTGAGGAACCGTGATTCTCCATCCTTCCGTGCCGCCAGGGGACAGACGCGTGGGGACCCAGGTGGGCCCGAGTCACGGCGTGTTGTCCTGGCTTCTGGTCTGCCGTCTGGAACAGCCCCCGTGTAAGAAAAGTTTGACATTAGTTCTTGTTAGCCTGTTCCAGAGACTTCCACGAGCTGTCCCGTGACAGACCGTCTTGGCTTCCCGGTCCCCACGGATCCTTACGTTGCCCTGTGACTCTTTGTGTCCGTGAGGCCGTCTCTTCAGGCTGTCGTGCTTACCGAGCTCTCTTATCCTGTGATCCCTTCATCTCCATGCTTTTCTTAAAAATGTTAATTTTACTTTTTTTTTTTGAGAGAGAGAGAGAGTGAGCGGTGGAGGGGCAGAGAGAGGGAAACAGAACCCCAAGGGGGCTCCTCACTGTCAGCACAGAGCCCGACTTCACGGCTCGATCTCACGAACCGTGAAGTCATGACCTGAATCGAAATTGAGAGTTGGACGCTTCACCAACTGAGCCACCCAGACGCCCCTCCATGCTTTTCCTCATATGTGATTTCTGTGGTGAGCATCTCAGGGTAGGTCTCTGTCCTGCCTCCCTCAGACCAAAGGCTGTAGCCACAGATGCAGGAGACCTCTGTCCCCGGTTGCATTGTAGAGAGGCTGTGCTGACCCTGCCTTTCTTCTTTCTGGATGTTTCCGTGATTGGAATTAGGACCTGTGAGTGTATTTGGCAGTTTGTGGGAGTTTTCCTCTATAGCTGGCTGCTGTCTTAAGAGAGAAACCCA
Organism: Neofelis nebulosa; assembly: GCF_028018385.1. Classification (NCBI taxonomy): domain Eukaryota; kingdom Metazoa; phylum Chordata; class Mammalia; order Carnivora; family Felidae; genus Neofelis; species Neofelis nebulosa. The sequence goes on from NC_080785.1 coordinate 167,903,830, forward strand.
GTATGCTTACTGACTTTTGTTACACGTGATTTCCCAGTGCTTAATTCTGTTGTTTTTAATACGTGGTTCAAAGCACTGTAGTTTTTGTGAAACAATCCCCCCCATTATTTCTTAGGAAGCATCTTACCTGGGTTTTCCCATCTTTTACATCTTTATAAGTGTTTTCTGATTCGTTACCCGAGATTTTATGTTCAAATATGATCTGCTGGGGAAGTGACTCATGTTTGCAGTGTGTCATTTTTTCCATACATATTCAGAAGCAATAGTACTAAATACTGTTTATCTTAAAAGTAAAACTGACCAGTTCCTTCGCCAGGAAAAATGTTGATCTGTTCTTAGCAGTTCAGTAGAGGAACGCTTCAGCAAGGGTATAGACGTGTCTGGAGAACAAAGGAGAGGAATGCTCTTTTACAGAGGAGAGGGGGGTTTCTAGAAGGGGCTGGTATAACAGCGCATTGTCGTGAAGCGGGAGTTCAAGTGGAGTGTATTTTCATGGACTGAGCTGTGACGGTCTGCCACTGGCGAGGCCATTCATGGCAGAGGAGAAAACCTTTCTTCCTCCTGGTGGGACAGTAAAGCAGTAGCTGAAGGCGTATCGAATCCGAGGGTGTCTTTCCTTCTGAGTGTGTAGTTGACAATCAGCGCTGGGTCATGAGACCTCCCCAAGATCGTTCTTCAAAGGCATTTCTGACCAAGAGACCGGCTTTACGTTGTTAGTGGTTTTGTCCCTCCGTGCTGGGGAGGATGTGTCTTGGTTCTGTGTCTCACGTTAGAGGGGGAAGGTGCACAGCAGTGGAAACCAGTTAGGCCCCCTCGAAGGAAAGCTGGAGAAACTCTCCAGCACTTCCCACCCCGTCTGTATTAAGCTGATAAGCATCGGAGGGGCGGCCGGCTGGCTCGGTCAGTAGAGCACACAGCTCTTGATCTCAGGGTTGTGAGTTCAAGCCCCACGTTGGGTGTAGCGATTACTTAAAAATAAAATCTTAAGAGACAGAGAGAGATGGTAAGTATGGGGAACCATCTAATTATTAGGTACATCATTTTCACAAAAGTTTGACAGGCAACAATATAGAAACCTCAGAATAAATATACAAAACTAAGTAGCTTAGCTTGGCAATTCTACATTATGTGTATAATATTCTTTTTTTTTTTTCAACGTTTTTTTTTTTTTTTTTTTTTTTAATTTATTTTTGGGACAGAGAGAGACAGAGCATGAACGGGGGAGGGGCAGAGAGAGAGGGAGACACAGAATCAGAAACAGGCTCCAGGCTCCGAGCCATCAGCCCAGAGCCCGACGCGGGGCTCGAACTCACGGACCGCGAGATCGTGACCTGGTTGAAGTCGGACGCTTAACCGACTGCGCCACCCAGGCGCCCCTATTCTTTTTTTTAATAATTATTTGTTTCTCTAATTTTTTTTTGAATCTTTATTTTTTATTTTTGAGAGAGAGACAGAGTGCCAGCGGGGGAGGGGCAGAGAGAGAGGAAGACACAGAATCCGAAGCAGCTCCAGGCTCTGAGCCGTCAGCACAGAACCCGACACGTGGCTCGAACCCATGGACTGTGAGATCATGACCTTAGCCAAAGACAGGCTCCCAACCGACTGAGCTACCCAGGAGCCTCAAAACGATTATTTGTTTTTGAGAGAGAGAGAAAGTGTGAGCAGGGGAGGGGCAGAGAGGGAGGGAGAGCGAGAATCCCAAGCAGGCTCTGTCCTGTCAGCACAGAGCCCAATGCTGGCATTGATCCCACAAACCATGAGATCATGCCCTGAGCCGAAACCAAGAGTCGGATGCTTAACTGGCTGAATGAGCCAGGCGCCCCAACAGGTGAATATTCTAAACCGGACCCTAGGTCTGAAAGTACTCAACTGAAGTGTTTATTGTCACTTACTCAGACTTCGGGGAGAAAGGTCTTATTTATAAAAGCAAACCCGGACTCCTGGATGCATCCTGGAAGCCTCTTGGAGAAGCAGCATAGAAGGTAGAACAGTGGAGGGGTGCCGGGCATGTGACTCTTGATCCCAGGGTTGTGAGTTTGGGCCCCATATTGAGCATAGGAATTGCTTACATTATTATTAAAAAGAAAACAGTAGTGGGTCCTGTAGGAGCACAAGAACCAACTCAGGGGACTGGGGCAGATGTAGTGCAAATAATGCAAAGCAGTAGCTTATGAAATCGTTTGCGACAATGGCAAAACTTGAAAGTTTATTATTTATTTAAGTTCTCTCTGTCTCCAACGTGGCTCTCAAACTAATGACTCCAAGATCAAGAGTCCCGTGGGGGTGCCTGGGTGGCTCAGTCAGTTAAGCATCCGACTTCGACTTGGGTCACGATCTCACGGTCCGTGGGTTCGAGCCCCGCGTCGGGCTCTGTGCCGACAGCTCGGAGCCTGGAGCCTGCCTCGGATTCTGTGTCTCCCTCTCTCGCTGCCCCTCCCCTGCTTGCGTTCTCTCTCTCTCAAAAGTAAATAAGCATTAAAATAAAATTCTTACAAAAAAGGAAAAAAAAAAAAAGGGTCCTGTGGCTGCTCCAACCCTGCCGGCCAGGCGCCCCAAAAGACATTTTAAAATGGTATTGTTAGCGGCGCCTGGGAGGCTCAGTCAGTTGAGTGTCCAACTCTTGATTTCGGCTCAGGTCATGGTCTCACGATTTCATGAGTTGAGGCCCCACATCAGGCTCTGCACACCGACTGCACGAAGCCTGCTTGGCATCGTCTCTGTCTCTGTCTCTGTCTCCCCCCCACCCCCCATCCCCTGCTCTCTCTGTCTGTCTGTCTCTCTCTCTCAAAATAAATAAACTTAAAAAAAAAAAAAGTGGTATTGTTATTCCAAAAGAACTGTTTGGAACCAAATGTGTTATCAAATGCAGCGTATAGAGCTGCATTTTTAGAAACTACTGCGTAAGAATCCCGTGTCAGTGAAGAGTTCAGATGAAAGAAAGACTTCTTTAAATTCTGAACGTCTTACCTCTTAGGAGAAAGCCAGTGAAAATGACTGTATCACAGGGCCGCGATGAGGGGGTTTCTGAAAGGCCACAACTCGAAGAAGAGATTCCCCTCTTTTGTAACAGTTTGGGAAAGGTGGACAAGGGCATGTTCTTTCCACGAAGGACAGAGAAGAAGCAACGATGAGAAAAAGGGACCCAGGCGAGGCTGAACGTCTCAGGAGGGCTGCGACCCAGATGTTGCCTGCTGCCTTTTGGGGAAAGCTGTACCAGCTATTGGTCTAAATGTGTGGTTTTACCCTTGGCTGAGGAGAGAGAGAAACAGTGTTGAGTGGGGGAGGGGCAGAGAGAGGGGGAGACACAGCATCCGAAGCAGGTTCCAGGCTCCGAGCTGTCAGCACAGAGCCCGACGTGGGGCTCGAACTCACAGACTGTGAGATCGTGACCTGAGCTGAAGTCAGACGCTTAACCGACAGCCACCCGGGAGCCTCCACTTTGATCCTTTTTAAAACACCAATCAATAAGCTATGAAAAATCTTTATTGTGTAGAGGGGTGGCATGTTCAATGCCATAGGGCGTCCAAAGGATGTGTCAGCATTAACCAGCCATGAGGGGTTTTGTCTGGATCCAAATGTGGTCCAGTTCCAAGATCGAGTGCCCCGAGTATTGATCCTGAGTTTGAGCAGACTGCAGATTTTTGAGACTTTATGTCCCTTTAAACCCCAGAGTTTAACAGGTAGATAATGTCTTCCATTGGAGGGAAGCAGAGAATGGAATTCTCTCCATAGTGTAACAAAGGAGAGAGGCAGAAAACTTTCTATCCTCCAGATCAGCTTTAGGGGCTTAGGAAGTCGGACGCTCTGTGGGTCCCTGGGGCACGACTGTCCGGTGTATTTCTGTGCCTCCAAGTGAGAGCAAAAACTCGCTACGCTTACCAACTGGAATACGAAAATCCACTGCATAGATAAGTCACAGTGAAAAGTTTGCTCTCAGTGGCAGTGGGCGTCTATAGCCAATGGGGGTTGGGAACGACGGTGTGGAGGGAAGATGTTATTTATTGCCGAGACGTCTTGGACAGATGTCCAAGGTCAGCCACTGGATTTTCTGCTAAGTAAGATGGGTGTTACAGGGAGTAGTGCAGGGGGTCATGAGACACTGAGGCTTTCAGTCTGCCATCGGCTTGATGCCCTAAAGGGCTTCCTTATTTATAGGGTATGGACTAATTCTGGGAAGAGGTGTTTTTTTGTTGTTTTATTGGTTTTTTGTTTTGTTTTGTTTTTTTGAGAGAGACTGCAAGTGGGCGAGGGGCAGAGAGAGGGAAACAGAGAGAGAGCGAGGCTTGAGCTCTCCTGATGTGGGACTCGAACTCACGAACAGTGAGATCGTGACCTGAGTCAAAGTCAGATTCTGCGCCAATGACCGAGCCACCCAGGCACCCTTTAAAAATTTTTTGTTTAATAAGACTTTCTTTTAAAATTTATTTACTTTTAAAACTTATTTTGAGGGGTGCCTTGGTGGCTCAGTCGGTTGAGTGTCCAACTTCGGCTCAGGTCATGATCTCGCTGTCTGTGAGTTGAAGCCCTGCGTCAGGCTCTGTGGGCACAGAGCCTGGAGCCCGTTTCAGATTCTGTGTCTCCCTCTCTCTCTGCCCCTTCCCCACTCATGCTCACGCACGCTCTCTTTCTCTCTGCGAAAATAAGTGAACTTAAAGAGTGAAAAATAGGGGCGCCTGGGTGGCGCAGTCGGTTAAGCGTCCGACTTCAGCCAGGTCACGATCTCGCGGTCCGTGAGTTCGAGCCCCGCGTCGGGCTCTGGGCTGACGGCTCGGAGCCTGGAGCCTGTTTCCAATTCTGTGTCTCCCTCTCTCTCTGCCCCTCCCCCGTTCATGCTCTGTCTCTCTCTGTCCCAAAAATAAATAAAAAAGTTGGAAAAAAAATATTAAAAAAAAAAAAAAAAAGAGTGAAAAATAGAATAAAATTTATTTTGAGAGAGAGAGAGAGCATGAGCAGGGAGGGGCAGGGAGAGAATCCCAAGCAGGCTCCCCGCTGTCAGCACGGAGCTGGGTGTGGGGCTCCCTCCCAAGAACTGAGATCATGACCTGAGCTGAAATCAAAAATCAAGAGTCAGACGCTTAAACGGCTGAACCCCGCCCCCCCCCCCCCCCCGGCGCCCCTGGGAAGAGGTTTTGAAGGATCTGGTTGAGTCTTGATGGGAGGTCACTGGATTCTGCCAATGTCAGTTGAGGATTTTGCCCAGAGATAGCATGGTAGCCGATCCAATGGGGACAAATGACCGGTGTTCTTAGACTTTGCTCTAGTGTCTCAGAGACAGAGCATAGAAGAGAGGACCTGGGCTCCCTTATTTCCTCTCATTGGCTATTTTGATTACTACTGCCCAATTCCAGAATTACTTGACCATTTTGAGGAAATGAAATTCTGGGATTTTACCTTTCTTGGAAGACTCGGCCTAAGACGTGAATAGGGGAGGCGAAAGGAAGGAGAAGAGGGTGTTTCTCAAAGCGCCTAGACAAGGAATAGGCTGACAGGCAGGAACCTGCTGAGATATTTTAGAGACGCCCCCCCCCCCCCCCCAGCGGAGCTGTTTTTTAGCCCTTCCAGGCAGGGGCTGCGTTACAGCAGGGGGCTGGGCACCAAGAATGTACTGGTGTCGACAAGGATAGAGATCCCTTCCCAATGTGGAGGTGGTTCTGATGGGGGAGGATGGGGCAAGCTGAGGGCAAGGTACAGGTTGCGGCGTGCACACACACACACACACACACACACACACACACACACACACACACCAGGTGAGATATGTGAGACATTCCTCGGACACTCCTGGCTACCCACGAACAAAGGAAAGGGGTTTAAGTGCTTGCCATGGCAATGTGGGAAACTAAGGCAAACGAAAAATTAAATTCCCTTACTGCCTACAGCTCATTAGCAAGTCCTTGAAACTGGCAGAGTGACCTCCTTCTAGGAGCTCAGCTGCCTCCATGAGGACACTTTGCTGGGAGCAAAAGGGAATCTGGGCTTAACATTATCCTGACCTCATGGACCCTGTCAGTCTACTCCCTTTATCTCACCTCCCCCAAGATACATGCTGGCAATCGTCCGCCAAGCCTGTGGACCCCTGATATACATCTGAAGGGTCTCATGACTGAGGTTTTATTAAACGGTAATAAATGGTGTTTTCCCTAGCAGCAGCCAGCCCCTCAAGGTCCTGGAAACCTTGCTTCCAAAATACCTTAGAGACTTACTCTATCCCTGACCCCCTGCCAACCTGAGGGCGTATAATGAGTCACCCGTCACAACCCCAGTGCGGCTCTTCCTGCCCATGGGTCCTGTTCCCGTGCTTTAATAAAATCATCTTTTGACCCCAGAGATGTGTTCAGGAATTCTTTCTTCGCTGTCGGCTCCGGACCACCCCACCATCACCCCAAAACTTCAGTTCCACAAGCTGATTGAGAGGGAGGACTGAGAACAGCCCCTGTGGGAACCCTGGAGCCCCGTCGCCGGGAATGAGGAGGGTGTGGGAAGGGCTGGCTGGAGGGACACAGGGGGTGGAGTGCTTACATTTGTAACAAATTTTTCCCCAACACCCTGGCTCTTTGCAATAATTGCAGAAAGCAGAGTTTTTTGTTTTCATCATTTTGTGTAGGGGCTTCCGTTTGCCGTAAGTGGAAATTGAGAATGTATTCGTATTCGTCTTTCTTCAAGTGAGGAGCGTGTCCGTGAAATTACCTGAGTCTGGAATGGTCACAGTTTCTCATTCCACGCTGGTTTCTTTTGCCTAAATGAGAAAGAATTCAGTTGTGCTCATGCATAAACAGAGTTATGAGCTACCCAGGTACATTCAGTAACGAAAGTTCAACCAGAATTTTCTTGAAAGGCAATTTGGAGTCCATTGTAATCATCATGAAAAGGTTCATCAGGTTGTGATGTGCAAGTCTGAGTTTTGTTCCCCTCCCCAGGCTTAAGGGAAGATGTTGTAATTGGGTCAGTAGTATTTCCAGCGAATGTTCTAGCATCCTGGCCAACATGTAGGTGTCTGATTCCCCAATACTCTTTAGGGTGTTCCCACTGGGCTAGCTTCATCCAGTGTTTGGCCTGGCCGTCTCCAGCAAGCATGTGATCCAACTGGTATAAATCTGAGAAACCAGGGTGGTGAGTTTGAATAACTGTTAAATTCTTCAGCAAACCACTGGGGATCCTCAGTCGCTTTGGGAAAGTCTAACTCTGGCTCCTAGTTCAGCCTCTGACCATCAGGCTTTATCTTAGGCTTTATTTGGACCCCCACAGGGGCGTGTTTTAACAGGTTCAGGAGAGCAAGGATTGGGGAGAGAATCAGAGGAAAAGGACCTTCACTGAAAGATTAGGAGGAGGGTGGGGGTACACAGGTGGCAGGGAGGGAGCAGAGGGAAGAGAGGAAGGGGGCACTGATGGCCTGGTCTGCACTGGAAGAGGCGCCCACGTGTCTGGAGACAAAGAAGATGGGGAAGGAGAAGGAGACTCGGAAGGTATTTTGACACCTTTCAGTGGTTTGTCTCTGATCATTTAGAAATAGTGTTTTGCAGAGAAGGGAATTTACATTCTGATAGTGTTTGGAAGCTTCCAAATACCCATTGAAGTAGACATCCCATCTTGATGGGGTTTTGGGGTGATGGTGGGGGTCCAGAGCCAATGGCCAAGAAAGAATTCTTGAACATCTTGGGTGCAAAAAGGTGCTATTAGTAAAGCACGGGGACAGGACCTGTGGGCAGAGGCACTGTGTCGTTAGTGTGGGGGGTGACCTGGGACTTGGGGGAGGTAGAGAAGGAAAGTTTCCAAAAGGACTTTCATATGCTAAAGAGGACTCCTAAGATAGCAGGGGCCTTGCTGTGGTCAAGCTAAGGTGGTTTTCTCTCTTGTAAGGCGTTAACATGAAGACAAGACAGTTGAGAGTTAATTGGAGGAATGTTTTACTCTGCCTGTCTCAAATATTTGCCAATGGGCCACAGGTTACAAAGAAATTTAATTAGAAAAAAATTTTTTTAATATTTATTTATTTTTGAGAGAGAGAGAGAGAGAGAGAGAGAGCGAGCAGGGGAGGGATAAAGAGAGAGGGATACACAGAATCTGAAGCAGACTCCAGGCTCTGAGCTGTCAGCACAACAGAGCCCCACGCAGGGCTTGAACCCACAAACCATGAGATCATGACCTGAGCCAAAGTCGGACACTTAACCGACTGAGCCACCCAGGCACCCCAAGAGGTTTAATTTTATTTAAATTTTTATCTGGCGTTTGTTCCCCACATCACCATGGAGTGGGAGGGTGATGTTAGGGCTTCAGGAAATTGAGTCTATGGGTTTCTGGTGGTTAGACGCTATTGATAAGATTGCCTTGTTCCTTGTAATTTACTAGGACATTTGTGAGCTGATGGAGACTCACGTCCTGCACGACTGTGCTCTCCATCAGTTGACCATTGGGTTCCCCCCCCCCCCCCTTTCTTTTGTTCTTGGGCAGCCAGGATTGCCTGAGGAATGTCACACAGATCCCACTCTGGGGCGTGGGGGAGGGAGTTTGCCGGGTCTCAGCTTGCTTTGCGCCCCCTCATCAATCTGGTTTTGGCAATTTTAGAGCCAAAGGTGTCCAATTCAACTTTGTTAAGAATCCATCTGGGGAGATCAGAAGTCTCTAATAATGGCCATTGATGTTCTAAGTTACTTCTAATGAAGTTAGTTAGAAACGTGTGTGAGGATGAAAAAATGCTCAACTTCACTCATCATCAGGAAAATACAAACCAAAACCACCATGAGATACCCCCTCACACCTGTCAGAATGGCCAACAGTAACAACTCAGGCAACAACAGATGTTGGCGAGGATGCGGAGAGAGAGGATCTCTTTTTCACTGCTGGTGGGAATGCAAGCTGGTGCGGCCACTCTGGAAAACAGTGTGGAGGTTCCCCAAATAATCAAAAATGGAACTACCCTACGACCAGCCATTGCACTACGAGGCATTTACCCAAGGGATACAGGTGTGCTGTTTCGAAGGGACACATGCACCCCCGTGTTTATAGCAGCACTATCGACAAAGTATGGAAAGAGCCCGAATGTCCATCAATGGATGAATGGATAAAGAAGATGTGGTACATATATACAATGGGGTATTACTTGGCAATCAAAAAGAATGAAATCTTGCCATTTGCAACTACGTGGGTGGAACTGGAGGGTATTATGCTAAGTGAAATTGGAGAAAGACAAAAATCATATGACCTCACTCATATGAGGACTTTAAGAGAAAGACAGATGAACATAAGGGAAGGGAAACAAAAATCATATAAAAACAGGGAGGGGGACAAAACAGAAGAGACTCATAAATATGGAGAACAAACTGAGGGTTGCTGGAGGGGTTGTGGGAGGGGGATGGGCTAAATGGGGAAGGGGCACTAAGGAGGACCCTTGCTGAGATGAGCACTGGGTATTATGCATAGAGGATGTATCACTAAATTCTCTTCCTGAAATCATTGTTGCACTACGTGTTAACTTGGATTTAAAGTTTAAAAAATAAGTTAAAAAAAAATGTGTGTGAGGAGAGACCATAATTTTTTAAATATAAAACCAGAGGGTGGGGTGCCTGGGTGGCTCAGTCAGTTAAGCATGTGACTTCAGCTCAGGTCATGATCTCACGGTTTGTGGGTTCAAGCCCCGCGTGGGGCTCTGTTGTGCTGACAGCTCAGAGCCTGGAGTCTGCCTCAGATTCTGTGTCTCCCTGTCTCTCTGCCCCTCCCCTGCTCACGCTTTGTCTCTATCTGTCTCTCAAAAATGAATAAATGTTAAAAAAATTTTTTTAAAAACCCAGAAGGTATGACACAATGGGTCTTGAGGGATGCTCTTCAAGTATTTTGATGACTGGGATCCTTAGCTTTTTCTTTAGAACAGAAAGAGAAATTCTTAAATACCACTATTTCAACAGGAACAGGTTGGTTCCAGAAGGTCTTGGTCAAAGACCTCTACCCAGGAACAGTCTGTGCCCACATGATGCAGAGAGGAAAGGCGAAAAGAACTGTAGATACAATTCAACTTCCTTATGGCTTGTAGCCCATTGACAAATACTTCAGGCTGGCGGAGTAGGACTTTCCTCCAGGAATGCCCAACTGTCTTAATCCCTTGCTAGAGATAAATAAATAAATAAATACCAAAACAAAAACACAAACACACAAAAACACACAAAAACAAAACCCCAACAACAACCTTAGTTTGACAATAGCTAGGCCTCCAGGATCCTGTAAGGCTTCTTTAACGTATTAAAATGGGTTTGGATGGGAATGCAAGCTGGTGCAGCCACTCTGGAAAACAGTCTGGAGGTTCCTCAAAAAACTAAAAATAGAACTACCCTACGACCCAACAATTGCACTACTCGGTATTTATCCAAGGGATACGGGTATGCTGTTTTGAAGGGGTACATGCACCCCAATGTTTATAGCAGCGCTATCGACGATAGCCAAAGTATGGAAAGAGTCCAAATGTCCATCGATGGGTGAATGGCTAAAGAAGATGTGGTATACACACACACACACACACACACACACACTGGAGTATTACTCAGCAATCAAAAAGTATGAAGTCTTGCCATTTGCAATTAGGTGGATAGAACTGGGGGGTGTTATGCTAAGTGAAATTAGTCAGAGAAAGACAAAAATCATATGACCTCACTCATATGAGGACCTTAAGATACAAAAGAGATGAACATAAGGGAAGGGAAACAAAAATAATGTAAAAGCAGGGAGGGGGACAAACCATACAGAGACTCTTAAATATGGAGCACAAACAGAGGGTTACTGGAGGGGTTGTGGGAGGGGGGATGGGCCAAACGGGGAAGGGGCACTAAGGAATCTACTCCTGAAATCATTGTTGCGCTGTACGCTAATTTGGATGTAAATTTTAAAAAAATAAATAATAAAATAAATAAAATAAAATGGGTTTGGAAACTTCCTCTGTCTTTCCCTCCCCGAACTGCAAAGGGTAATCAATTGCCCCTCGCAACTGCACTGCAGCTGTATCTGCCCACAGGTCCTGTCCCCACGCTTTACAAACCACTTTTTGTTGCACTAAAAACATCTCCAGAATTCTTTTTTTCTTTCTTTCTTTTTTTTTGAGAGACAGCGAGACAGAGTGTGAGGGGTGAAGGAACAGAGAGAGAGAGGGCGACACAGAATCCGAAGCTCTGGGCTCTTGACCTCTCTCTCACTCCTGAGCCCCACTTCCCATCACATCTTGCTGAGGACTTGGGACAGAAGGCCAGCACACTGCCAACGGGCTCAGTTTCTGACACCGAGTAAGGTTACCTTCAGCATCGCGAATTCCACCCGCAAAAAAGTGGGTTTATTGGCACTAGCAAGAATTGCAAATCAGGACGCGCCAGAATTGGCAAATCCAGGCGCAAGTTCAGAGAGGAAAGGGGAGGATGCTCTTTTACAGGTAAGGGGGAGGCGGGGGGGGGGGGGAGGGGGAGGACGGTGGGGGCGGAGTTGGGAGCGGCTGTTATAAAGAAAAAAATCCTTGGGGGCAAACCGGTGGTTAGACGATGGTGGCTTCTCATTGGCTGCGCTGTGTCCGTCTCTCATTGGCTGGACTGTTGCTGGGCAGAGGAAAGCTTTCTCACGCGGGCGGGGGCAGTAAAGTTGTTGTGCGCCCGCGCCTCTTTCGTGTGGCGTCTACAGCTGCCCGGGGATTGGATGGGGAGCGCCCCCTGCTGGCCTCCTGCCTTCATTGTGGAGGGTTCGCTTTTGTATTCATTTTCTTTCTGGTGTGATTTTTCCTTAATTCTTTTGCGGCTCCCACCTTTTGGTTCTAGAAACGCCTTAGTCATTCCTAATGATGCTTATGTAATGGCCTTGGACAAAGAACACCGGGAGCCGCCCTCTTGCAGGTTGAGATTGGGGAAGGGGGAGGGGCGCCTGGGTGGCTCCCTCCTTTAAGCATCTGACTTCAGCTCAGGTCATGATCTCATGATTTGTGAGTTCGAGCCCCGCGAGGGGCTCTGTGCTGACAGCTCAGAGCCTGGAGCCTGCTTCGGATTCTGTGTCTCCCTCTCTCTCTGCGCCCCGCCCCCCCCCCCCCATGCTGTCTCTCTCTGCCTCTCAATAATAAATAAATGTTAAAAAAATTTTTTTTTTTAACATTGGGGAATGGGGAGACAGACACGCACCTTCCCTGCTTGCCTGCGAACAACCAGAACAGTGTTGTTGGTGAGGTGAGTCTTAGAGGTGGTGGGAATGAGTTCTTACACGGAGCTCCAGGCATAACTGCCTTGAGGAAACTGCTAATTTCTGGAAATGCTGCTTCCCACTGTGTGTTTTCCAAATAGCTCTTAAATGTTTACATGAAAATTGATACCAGAATTGGAAACCTGTCCTTCCCCCCTTACTTATTCTTGCTAGGACTAGTGCTGACTATGCCGAACAGGACGTTTCTTCCCGTGATGGGTGGGTAATTGATTGGTAATGCTCCACCCAGTGGTGTCTCCTTGTGTGATGCCAGTGGAGGAAAAATGGGCCATGCCTTTCTCTTTTATTCAGATCACTCATGGTTCTGTTGATGTGCCCCCAAGTTGACACAGATGAGTTCCTTTTTTTTTTAATTTTTAAAAAATGTTTATTTATTTTTGAGAGAGACAGAGACAGAATGTGAGTGGGTTAGGGGCAGAGAGAGAGGGAGGCACAGAATCTGAAGCAGGCTCCAGGCTCCGAGCTGTCAGCACAGAGTCTGACGTGGGGCTCGAACTCACAAGCTGCGAGATCATGACCTGAGCCGAAGTCGGACGCTCAACCGACTGAGCCACCCAGGGGCCCCAAAGAGGTATTTTGATATAACTGTCTGCCAGTTGAAGGTGAGGAGAGTGTCATTTGTTAATATACAGGTCATATTTAAACACAGTTCAGAAGACTATTCTGGGAAACATGCATAGCATCTTCTATCTGGGTAAACTTATATCAGAGATACAGGTACAGGAGGTTGGTGGGAATAGGAAAGTGAAAGAGTAAAATAGTGATTTCACGTAACACTGGAAGGTGATACCTAAATTCATGACAAGGTATATGCCGTACAAACACACACATACTCTGGGTTCAGTATTGTACCCCCACATTTCCTGTCTACATGGAACCTCAAAATACAGCCTTATCTAGAAATAAGGTGTTTGCACATTTAAGGAAGATGAGGCCACACTGGATTAGGGTAGGTCTTGACCCAGTGATGGGTGTCCTTATAAAACGGGGAAATTGGGACACACAGGCCTGCGCTGAAGACAGGGCTTGACCATGTGAGACAGAAGCAGGGATTGGCATGATGTGTCTACCGGCCAAGGAATGCAAAGCGTTGTGGGCAACCCCCAGAAGCTGGGAGGGAGGCCTGGGGCAGATCGTCCTTCAGACCCTCCAGTAGGAACCAACCTTGCAGACAACTTGATCTTAGGCTTCCAGGTGCCTCATTTGTGACACCACAAACGTTTGTCTGGCACTGTGTTACGGCAGCCCCATATAATGAATGCATTCTGGAGGAGGGAGGGGACCTTGGATTCAAAGGATACCAGAAGCCAGTGTCGCTGCAGAGGAGTGAGGGGGCGGGGGGAGGAGGAACAACAGACATGAGAGGAGTGGATGGGGTGGTTTCCATGCCCTGGTTGACCAAGAAGTCTCGCTTTGATGGTGGGTGGTGTGGATGCCCAACATGAGCTGATCGGGCAGCCTCACAGGATCCCTCTGTTACCATGACAACGGGCACTAGGCTGGTGATGTCCGCCACGATGGTGGATCATGCTGGGCTGTAGCAGTGGCAATGACGTGGAGGTTGGAGTGCAGATAGAATTTGAGTTGGAGGGGCGCCTGGGTGGCGCCGTCGGTGGAGCGGCCGACTTCGGCTCAGGTCACGATCTCGCGGTCCGTGGGTTCGAGCCCCGCGTCAGGCTCTGGGCCGACGGCTCGGAGCCTGGAGCCCGTTTCCGCTTCTGTGTCTCCCTCTCTCTCTGCCCCTCCCCCGTTCATGCTCTGTCTCTCTCTGTCCCAAAAATAAATAAAAAACGTTGAAAAAAAAATTAAAAAAAAAAAAAAGAATTTGAGTTGGAGCCATGAGAATTTCCCAGTTTGCAGGTGGGCTGAGAAAGAGATTCAAGGAAATGTTCCAATGTGTCAATACTTAACAAATAGTTGGATCGCGTCAGTAGAACTCCATCAATACTATAACCAAGTTTTTCTTGGAACGTCACAGATCCCACTTCAGAATTTTATACATAAGAACAAGTGTTCGATCATGGACATGCTTTTCTATATAATGAGGCAGAGGGAATTACCCCAAATTGAGCAGTCATCAAGAATTTGTGTGTTGGAAGCATAATGGTGAAGGTACGGATGTATAGAAGTATATTTGCATAAGAATCAAAGATCATCACTTAAACCAGAAACTCCTTCATGGCCTATCGCGTTAAACAACTGTCTAGGGACATGTGTGATACCAGAGCATCTCAGTTCCAGGCCTTGGAAACATCTCTGCCGAGAATCCCCAGCCCTGAGGGGCCTGTCCTGGGGACCTGAGAGTGAAAGAAATCCAGGGAGAAATCCTCATGAACTTGTATTCGGTAAGATTTCTTAACTGTGACCTGATAATCACAGGGAACACAAGAAAAAGTAGGTAAACGAAGCTTCCGCAAGATGAAAATCTTTTGCACATCAAAGGTCCCTAACAAGAGATTATAAGGACACCCATAAAATGGGAGAACATCCTTGTAAATCGCATGTATGATAAGACTTTATCCATTAAGATGACGCACAAATGTCTAATAGACACATGAACCGATCCTCCCATCAGGACGATGCGAGTCAGAACCACGATGAGATGCCACTTCCCACTCACGAGGACGGCTAGGAGCCAGAATCCAGAAAAGAAGCGGCGGCCACGATGTGGAGAAAGCGGAACCCTGTGCTTGGCTGGTGGGAGTGTCAGGGCAGCTGACGTGGAAAAAAGATTGGTGGTTCCTCAAGAAGTGAAACACAGAACGGCAGTGTGACCCAAGTGTTCCAGTCCTACGTAAACGGAAACACTCAGATGTGTGCACACGGATGCCAGGTGCAAAACTGTGCAGACCCCGCAAAAGAGGGACACGTCCCAAGTGTCCCCCGGTGTGTGGATGGATGAACAGGGTGCGGCGTATCCACAGGACGGACGGTGATTCAGCCCCGGAGAGGAATGAAGGACAGACACAGCATGCACGTGAACGTATGGTGACAATGTTATACCACGTGGAAGACACCAGCCACACCAGGCCACATGGTGTGAGTCACTTACCTTAAATAGGCAGAGTGGGCAAATCCGTAGAGACACGAAGTATTTCAACAGTGCCCAGGAGGCATGATTTCCTGGCTATTGTGGCCTTTAAATTTGTTTCGGAAAATGGAGATATAATTCACATCCCATAGGGCTCACACTTGTCAGAGTAAAACTCAGTGTTCTTTTTTTTTTTTTTTTTTTGTATGTTCTCAGAGCTGTCCCACATCGATGCACCGCCTGAGGAAGGAAATGGAACCTTTACATTTCTCATTTACAGGGTCTGATTACAAACTGGATGGGCTGTGACTTTCCTTGCAGAATATAACGCAAACCTGAGGGTTGTAACGTGTCACACCTGTGGCTATGGGCCGCTGGGGCCGCGGGGTCCCACGTCCCTTGGTGGCTGAGGCCCCAGGGCACTTTTTATTGACCTGAGGCCGGAGAAGCAGAGGTCGGTTCAGAGGGCGGGGCCTCACGCTTTCAAAGGGCCAGGTCAACACCCAAGGAGGTCTATTTCCCCTTAGGTGAGCTCACAGTGAGCTGTTCTGTCTCCCTCTCTCTCTCTCTTTTTTTTTTTTTTTTTAATTTTTAATGTTCATTTATTTTTGGAAGACAGAGAGCACAAGCGGGGGAGGGACAGAGAAAGAGGGAGACACGGAATCTGAAGCAGGCTGCAGGCTCTGAGCCACCCAGGCACCCCGTCGGTGAGCTGTTCTTAAACACAGGGGACAAGTGCACCGTCACCCTGTAGGGGCCATGGACTGAAGGCTCATCGGGTCCTTCTGTTCTGTCGCGTCCCGATGCGACGCTGGACAAGGGAGGCTAGTCGGAAACTGAACCAGATTCCTGACACAGAAGAAGGAGGCAGGCGGCTCAGCCGGCCGGAGCGCATTCTGCGGACAGCCGACCCTGGCAGGCGGATCGGACACGTGTCTACCGCCAGCCTGTCACTCAGGGGGCAGGAGGCGGGACTGCGGGGGTGTGGGGGATCTGCCCAATTTGCGGCCACAATGGGCGGTGCCAGGATTACCCTCCAATCACAACGTGAAGGGCCGAAGGCTGTCCTATCACGGCGCGGAAGCGAAGCGGCTCGGTAATGTCCAATCAGGATCGGGGGAGTTATCTTCGGAACACCATCCAATCAGATCGCAGGGACTGAAGGATCGCCCAATCAGGACCCGGGACCTGTACACCACCCAATCAGGCCCGAGCGAGAGCCCGGTGGGTGTGGCTCTCCGCCGGGGCGGCTGGCGCAGTCGGATCCTGCGCTGCCACGGTTTCGGGTGTGCGCGGCGTAGGAGGACGTCCCGAGGGCGCGGAGCGGGGCCCCCGAGATGGTGAGTGCGCGGGCCGGAGGGGCGGATGGGACCAGCCGGACCTAGGTGGAAGCGGCCGCGGCGGAGTGTCCCCGTCCCTAGGGTTGGCACCTGGGTCCTGGACGGATGGAACTGGGAAGGAAGGCTGGGGGAGGGGGGAGGCCTGGGATTCGGGGAGCGTGTGCGACGACCTGACTAAGCAGGTGTTTGCTCCTCGGTGGGGGACAGGTAGAGACTGTCCGGGTGAGTTGTCTCGTAAAGGAAACTATTTGCAGCCATAAGGAGGCCGCAGGGAATAGCTTCCGAATCCGCGACTCCCCGGGGGGGGGGGGGTCTTTTATGGAGGGTGACGATGAATATTCAGAAAGGGGAGCTTTGTCGGGGGCAGTCTAGGCGGGCGTGAGGTTGCTCGGACCGAGCTGCAAGACGTGCCCAGAAAGCACGCGTGCAGTGTGACGGTCACGGAGCCAGAGCTGCTCCCGGGGGCTGAGACTTGGACGTTAGAATCCAGCGGAGGTAAGTGTGGGACGTGGGGCCGGGGCTGAGCGCGCGCTGAGGGAGCAGGTGCGCGCGCACGGGGTCCTGGGCTGCGATCTCGGGTAAGAAATGCAGGGTTTTCTCACTTTGGAAACCGCGCGGAGCGTTTCACGGGTTTGGCTGTTTCCTGGCCTGGTGCGGACTGTCAGTCTTTGCTTCCACGCTGTTCCTTCAAGTCTTAAATGGCTGAGATTGCTTTTTTGTTTTTCCATTTCTTTGTGATTCTGACCCGGACCAGGAAGCTCTGCAAGGGGTGTACTGGGCAGATAGAGCTGGTGAGGCGTAGATCACGGAATGGAGCGGGGGTCCTAAAAAGATTGCTTTTCTGGGCACCCCTTAACCCGCTGAGCTTACAGGGGGACCCACGGTGGACCTGTCACCCAACCAACCTGAGTTCTCTGCTTGGTGAGTCAGAAACTGCTCCACACTGAGCAGTCCCAGGAAGAAAACTTTATTAGCAGCAGATACAGAGATCAGTAGATCACAGGGAATAACTTCCAAAGCCCTGACCCCCCGGAGGGAGGGTGGATGGGCTCTTCTGGTTTAGGGCTGGATGGATATTTCCATGGGGAAGCCTCCTCGTCCTGTGTGGGGTGGAAGGAGGGGTGCTGGAGGTGGGCCTTAGGACAGCAGGCCTGTCCCCAGGAAGTAAGTCATGTACAGGAGGCTGTGCTCCTCCCCCAGTGGAGACTTCAGTGTGATAATGAGGTAAAGGTAATTGGTGGTCATTCCAGAGGTCCCTCCAGGTCCCTCTGCACAGACAGGAATCCCTGGGCTTCTCAAACTGGTTGGGGAGGTTGGGGCTCTGGAGGTCTGGTGAGGGCAGGTCAGTCTGCTCCAGGGGCGGGTTCCTGTCATTTGCCTGAGTTAAAAGGACAGCTGGAAAGGACAGCTTAGGGAAACGTGGGGCAAAGTTCTGTGAGTACAAGCTCATCAGCTTGAGGTCTAGCTGGTGACACACTTGGGAGATGACCTCAAATCTGCACCTGGCTGAGGACAGTTTATTACAATCAGTTCCAACAGGGACCAGCTCCCATCTCAGGGACCCTCCAGTGAAAGAGAACGAGGCTTGGCTGTTCTGCAGGAGGGGGATGGGCAGGAAGGCCCAGTGTCAGGATCCCACCCTTGTGGTGGAGGAAGGCCTCATTGGCTCAGGTCCCCAGGGCCTTGTTTCTCAGCTCAGTGGATGTTCAGAGGGTGGGCCACCTGCAGTTCAGGGATCTGTGGGGAGGAGAGCAGCGTGGGTATAAAGTTTGGGTAGGAAAGGGGTGGTTGTAGACAGTTGGTCAAACCAGGTTCAAAGGAAAAATACGAATTGAGTAAGGAGAGACATGTATTGACAACAATGATTGCAAAGGTGGGGGAGGGGATTGTTGCACTAGGGGCAGGGACCTTGCAGGGGACAGGGGCTGCTGCTGCCGGCAGTGTGGCCTTGTCTCCAGGGTAAATGCCTTGTAAGTCCTTCTGCGCTGGGGGACATTGCATATTGTAGCTCGTGAATAAGTTACACGTCAGCAGGAAATGAGGAGCGGAGTGTGAACCATATGTCGGTTCTGGGTCCCGTCACTTGTGACTTCATGGTGTCCAGCTCGAGTGTGTCACATGGGGTCCCCTGGACGTCACACGTTGGTTTATCTGATTCCCTCAGGGCTGAACATTTCTCATGTGTGGGATTCCCTCTTCTGTGGAAGCATTTCCAGCGTGTTGTGACCTGTAACTCACATGTCTTTTTCCTGATCTTCTGTTTCCTTCACGTCCTGGGGACATTCAGGCTGTTTCATTTCAGCGTGTTGTGTTTTCCCCACGTCAGGGTGTATCCTTTCTCTGGGTTGTCTGCATGGATGGACCCTTCACGTTGTTAGTAGACTTGAACTTCCCCGTCTCTTCCTGTGTAGATGACCATCTTTTGTTCCGTGAGAAAACTACATCACGCAGGTCATAATCACACATGCTGGAACTCTCTCTCCATGTGTTCCTCTTGTTTCCGCGACAGATAAATCCACAACACTCAGTTATTGTCTGTGAAGCTGATGATTCCTTTTCCTCCACAGATGTCTAGTCTTTCCTGGCCCTGTGTGTCCTAGTGTCTCCATCTCGGCCACTGGCCTTGGGCACCTGCCTGGTAGACATCCACTTGCTGAAACTAGGGGTGCATGATGTCTCCCCTTAACGATATATTATGGGAATCGATAGCAAATGGGAGATACTTGTTGTGGGAGATAAGGGCATCCCCACATGTGTCATCCAGTCCAAGATCAGGAATGTGATCCCATCTATTATTTCCACAAGTCCATAGTTAATCCCATGGAGTGGGGTATACTCTGGGTTTTAAGGAGCGATTTTCTTTACACATTCATGCAGAATTGGTCAAGGTGATAGTTGAGTCATGCATTTGGGGAGTCCTTCCCATTTTCCAGCTGTTGAAATAATCCTGTGTCCCTGGGGTCTTATTATTTTCCCGACAGAGTAACAAGCATGGAGATTCTCTATCATGAGCTGTTGTGGAAATTTCTCTAAATTTCACCTCAAGTTGTCTAGCATTGGTATTCAGAATTTTAAGAAAAACAGTTTTAATTTTTAATGACTTTAGGTCATGACAAAGGAAGATTCAAAACCTTAGTTTGGAGATCTATAGCCAGGTATTTGAGGAACCAGAAAAATCCAGGATCTAATCTGGTTTATAAGAAATAGTATCAAATTCCAATATCTCCAAAGAGGTGGTTTTGAATCATAATTATTTTCTCTCTGAATTCACTCCTATTTCCAAAGATAGCCAAATCAAGACTGATGGTTTGTAAAACAAGTTCAGTTTTAACAATCATCGCCTAGTTACTTACAAAAGCTCAGGAAGAACAGTGATTGGCCAAATAGGTTTTTCAGGAAGATTGCTTTGCTCAAAATTGTTATCAGGAATCTCTGGATTGAACTTTTTTATAGCCCCTTGAGGCCAGAAGACAAGCCAAATATTTGTCACCAGACTTGTCTGCAAGACCTGTGGATTTATGTGATTTCTTCTTCTCAAGGTCCCCAAACTATCCTGAGGTTTCTGGCATCTGCCAGGAGTTGACTTGACTCACCTGGTAAGGCTGCTGGGAACTCTGTCAGCAAGGCATCAGGCCAATATTTCCAGGGGGGTTGATGGGCTCCACAAAGTCCACCTTAATTCCTTCAAGCTGTCTGGTTATTTCTGGGTCTATGCAGGTCTGTCCCACATCCGACATTCCTGTCAAATCTTTGGTGAAATAACCAATGTGTCCAATGGTGTCCT
Organism: Neofelis nebulosa; assembly: GCF_028018385.1. NCBI lineage: Eukaryota > Metazoa > Chordata > Mammalia > Carnivora > Felidae > Neofelis > Neofelis nebulosa. Next base: position 167,924,198 of record NC_080785.1, read on the forward strand.
GTTACAAGGAGAACAGATTCTCATTGTACTTAAGCAAAAAGGAGGGGAGGACTCAGCACTCAGATGTGTAGGAATGTGTTTGCTTGTAGGTCAAGATGGCAGCTGCATGCATGGGAACTAAGGAATTAAGGGGGGAATCTGACAGAAGCAAGGCTGCCGAGACTCAGCCAGCGTCAGGAAAGGGTCCCAGCTGAGTCCTTCACATGTGCGGATTCACCACGGCCGAGCTGCCGTTGCCATATTTGCCACTCGTTGGGAATAGACCTTGGGAACAGAGTGGAGAGGAGAGGAAAGGGGTCATTCGCCCATACAGGCCCGAGTGGTCTGACCTTGTTCACCCTCAGACCCATAGACCATACCAGGGACCCCTTGGATAGAGAACTTTGGCTGCCTGGTGAGGACTGTGGTTACACCTGCCAAAGGGCAAAAAGAAAGGAGAAGGAGTCAAGGATTCCCCCCTGAAGGGCAAGAGGGGAAATCCCTCATCCTGTTGGGCAAGGGGTGCCCCATAGATGCCCCCTGGGACTTGGGATCCTCACCAAGGAGGAACCTCTCAGGTGGAGGTTGTCAGGTGCCCAGAGAACACTAGAGTCAGTCCATCAAGGGAAACTCCCAAGAAATTCCTAGGAAATCCCAGGAGAGGCCGAGTACAGCAGAGGGTCCCTGTGAAGGGCAACAAATGTGGGGTGACCCAATCAGGGGGAGGCCCGCAGCTCAGGGGGTAAGAGAATTCCCCCCAAGGCAGAACAGAGGAGATAGAAGTTTACTGAATACCCTGCAAGGGAGCAGCGGGCAGGACGGCAAAGAAGAGACCATCTGCCGGGAGGTGGTGCTGGGGGCTACAGTTATGGGGTCACAAGGGAGCATGAGAACCTTTGGAATGCTCCCTGTGTGGGACCTGTGCCCGGTTGTAAGTACGCAGGGGTTAGTTAGGGCCTGTGGCTGTTTCGAGGCAGGTCACTCAGGAGCCCGTGTGCATTCAGCTGTGTGCTCACTGTGCCCTTTGCTGCGTATCTTTCCATCACTCAGGCCTGTTGCCTAAAAACGGTCCATACGCTGTGATTCTTCCTCCTGTGTTAACGTGAGCGGTGGCTGTGTCCCCATCAATCCCTCAGGGACTCTTCCTTCTGGTGCCCTTTTCCTTGAATTCTGGGCCCTGGGTTAAATGTTGGAGCGGCCCTGCTGACTTCCAAGTTTCTTAAGGCCCCGGACTCGTCTTACACACTAGGTGTGCCAGGCGCCCAGGCCCTGGCCTGTGTCGGTGCCCAGAGCCCACCTAATCTGGGGAAAGGGTCGTGTCTGCCTCTGTCGGAAGAGAGGGGACTCCAGCAGGCTTCTTGCCCTTGTTCCTTCCAGGGCGAGAGCTGCTCACATCAAGCAGCCCTGGAATCTGAGTGTCCACAGCATCCTGACATTCTGGTCGCAGTTCTTGGAGCTGACGAGGCATAATTGTCTTAGAGCAAGCCAAGCGTGTGTCCTCCGGTCTGTGTGTTGTCCGAGTGAATATTTCAGTTTTCAGTCTGCACAGTACTGGTCTGCTCAGATCTGTCTCAGTGTAAATATCCCAGTAAATTGGGTGTGTGTAAGTCCATGTCAGCTGTTGTCTTCACCCTCTGTTGTGACTCAGGGGTCCTAGGAATGGAGTGCAGCTCCCTGCCTGTCACCTTTCATCCTCCCACACACATGGGTGATGATGGAGCTTTGCTGCAATAGAGTGTGTGGTATGTTTCAGGCCTCTGTGGTCTTTGAGGATGTGGCTGTGAAGTTCACCCCAGAAGAGTGGGCTTTGCTGGATCGTGGTCAGAGGAAGCTCTACAGAGATGTGATGCTGGAGACCTGCAGAAACCTGTCCTCCGTGGGTAAGGATGGCTCCATACCTTCACTGGTCTTTTCAGGAGGAGGAAGAAAAGCTCAATATTTGCAAATCACATGAGACTGTCCATAGAATATCCTTAGGACTTTACCAAGTACTACTAGAACTAATACATGGATTTAGTAACGTTGCAGAACACAAATTAATATTCCAAAATCTGTTCCATTTCTATATTTACTACCAGAACAGCAGAGAAATTAAGAAAACAAACCCATATTCAGTTACTTCAAAAACTACAGGCTACTGTCTTAAAAGTAACCAAGGAAGTTGAAAGATTTGTACTCTGGCAGGTATAAAATATTTAATGAAAGACATTGAAGATGACACAATAAAGGGAATGCCACACCTTTGTCATGGATAGTATGGACCAATTGTTTTGCAAATGCCTATACCATGAAAAGCGCTCTACATATTCAGTGCAATCCCTATCAATATATTGATAGTAGTTTTCAAAGAACTATAGCAAGAAATTCTAAATTCTGTGTGGAACAGAAAAGATTCCAAATAACCAAAGCAGTTTTGAGAAGGCATACCAAAGCTGAATAAAACAGTCCCAGATTTCAAACTATACTCAACAAAACAGGATAGTACTGGCACAAATCCAGACACCAACATCAAGGCAACAGAATAGAGAGTCCAGAAATGAACCCGTGTTTATACGGTTAAAGAGTCTCTAAAGAAGGAGCAGAGAATATACAATGGGGAAAAGACTGTCTCTTCAATAAATGGTGTTGGGAAAATGAGGCAGCTACTTGTAAGGAGGTGAAACTGGGCCAGCTTCATACCCCTTACGTGAAAGGAAACTCAATATGGATTAAACACCTCGGTGTAGGACTTGAACCCATACACAGCTTAAGACAAAACAGAGGTGCTAAACTCATGGACATCAGCCTTAGCAGTATTTTTGTGGACTCATCCCTTCAGGTAAGGGAAACAAAAGGAAAAATAAAAAATTGAAAGGGGAACATAGCAAACATAACAGACATTTTCCCACAGAAAATAACAGAGGTGGCCACTTGGCACATGAAAAGCTGCTCAGTATCACTAATCCTCAGGGAAGTGCACATCAAAACCACAATGAGCTGTCCCCTCACAGCAGCCGGAATGGCTAGTGTCAAAAAGACAGGAAATACGAGTGTTGGTGAGGATGTGGAGAAAAGGAAACTCCTCGTCTGTGGGGTTTAAATGGGCGCAACCAGCTTGGCAAACAGTTTGGAATTTCCACAATAAAATGAAACCTAACATATAGCCCATAATTCCACTTCTGGGTAGTTCACCAAAGAAAAAAAGCCAGCACGATAAGACATGTGCACCCTCTGGTTCACCGGACTGTTACTCGCTGTACTCAACATAGGGAAGCAATGCAGGTGTCCTTCAACAGATGAATGGATAATGAAGATGTTGTATCTTCATACAAGGGACTATCCCTCAGTAATACAAAAGGGACGAATTCGTGACGTTTGTGACAACATGGATGGACCTAGAGAGTATTATACCAAGTAAATAAGTCCGACAGAGAGACCAACAAAACACGTTACTTACATGTGGAATATGTGGAATCTAAATGACAAAATGAACAGACAACAGAAAATAGGAACAGACTTAAAACCGTAGACAACAAATTGGTGTTTGTGAGATTGGAATGGGATTGAGAGACAGGTGAAATCATGGAGGGGATTGAGAAGGACAGATTTGCACTTAATTGAATAAGTCATGGGAAGGAAAAGTAGAGCACAGGGAATATGGTCAATAATTTTGTAGTTTTGTATAGTGACAGCAATTACACTTCTTATGGTGAGCATTTTGTAATGTATGGAATCGTTGAATCCCCATGTTGCACACCTGACACGAATATATAGGTCAGTATGCTTCTACCAAAAAATGAGTGAGTGAATGAATGAATGAATGAATGAATAATAAAAAGTCCCACAATTACCAGTCATCATGACTGTGAAGACGAAAGTTAGGCCCATCTTCCAGATTGCTTGTTGCCCTTCAGATCCTCCCTTCTGCTGAGCTCTTTTCAGGGTCAGGGCAGCAGCCACACACACACCATCTAATCTCCTAATGGCAGCTGGGGCAGTGCAGGCAGCCTCCGCTGAGGGCCCATGTGCCTTCAGAACAGGCCAACCGTCAGGTGGACCAGGTTCTGGAGAAGGGATTGGCATTTGGACACATCCATTAGAAACGTGACTCAGTCTTTGTTTGAGCAGGGTGATGTCTGCCAGTCACCTGTCCTCCCTGTTGGACTTTTCATCCACCGTAGCCCACGTGGCCAGTCTTTCTGTCTTCCTGTAGAGGCAGGGTGTGGATGTGTGTATTTTGCCCAGTTCCTTCCTAACTGCCTCTTCTAATAAGTCTTATCTCCACATTAGTCTGCATCTTGTTTGAAGTATTTCTGAATGAATGGGCTGTCAGTTCAGACACTTTCTCTATTATTGCCAAAGTCCCATGTCCCAAAGGTCCTCAGAAGTTTTTAGTCCCGTGACCGTTCTTCGTGATGAAGTTCATTTACATTTAGGGATTAGTATGAATAGAAGTAGACATATGGTCTGTTTTTTAACCCTATGCATCAGGTCATTTCCACGAAATTCAACTAGGCTCCCAATTCTTTTTTTTTTATTTTTAAAATGTTTTTATTTATTTTTGAGACAGAGAGACAGAGCATGAGCAGGGGAGAGGCAGAGAGAGAGGGAGACACAGAATCTGAAGCAGGCTCCAGGCTCCAAGCTGTCAGCACAGAGCCCGACATGGGGCTCAAACTCATAGACTGTGAGACCATGACCTGAGCTGGTCAGACGCCTAACCGACCGAGTCACCCAGGTGCCCTCTAGGCTCCCAATTCTTATAGTTTCTCCCAGTCAAGGTAAAATGAATGGATCAAAGACTTAGCAGAATTCTTTGGAGAATAAGCCTCTGAGTGAAGAGAAAATACTAATGTTTACAAAAAATGATTCCTGTTCTGTGTTTGTAGAGAAGCAGAAATTTCACAGCAATGGAGATCTGACCCGAAAGCAAGAAGGGCTTTTGAGGTGAGTGACACTTGCAAGGGAGTAAGGGAGGATGTTGGCGATTGTGAGACTGACCTGAAATTAGAGAGCAGCTGTAAACCTAGCACAACGATCGTGTCGTCAAAATTTTCACAAGAAGTTTTTATAAATTTATTCTAGGTATTGATCATGTGAAAAAACATTGCATTGGAATAAATGGTCAGAGAAAACTATATGTATGAATCCCAAAATGTTATGACTCTGTTTGAGCCAGAGATTATGGCATAAGCATGATGGGTTTTAGGCTTTTACCATTTTGTAACCATGCAGACAGTGCCACAAACATCACTATTCATTGACAGTGGCCATTATATAGTGCAATAATGATTAACAAACATCAATAGATCATTAATTAATAAAGAGATAGTTTCTAATCATCATTTCCTAACCATGTACCTTCCTATTTTGAACAGAAGTCCTTTGGTGGAGAGTGTCTGTGAACGTATTGAAGGAGATCAATGTGGAGAAACCCTGAACCCAATTACAAGTCTTACTGTGCATGAGGGGTGTCCTACTGGAGGCAAATCCTGTGAATGCACTAAGTGTAGAGAAGCCTTTGCAGATGGTTCCTTCCTAGAGAAGCCGCGAAGACCTCACCCACGACTCAAACCTAGTCCTGGTGAGGAGTGTGGGCAGGCTTGCAGCTCTGTTACGAGCCTCAACACTCATGTGGACACAGACCTTGTAGAGAAACCCTGTGAAGGTCAGGTCACCGGGAGAGCATCGGAGACATATGCGAAGAGTCTCCGTAGTAAAAAGTCTATAGAGTGCAAGAAATGTGGGAAAACTTTCACTTGCACAGCTTCCTTTAAACGTCATGTGCAAGGTCACTGTGGACAGAGGGTCCATGTGTGTGACACGTGTGGGAAAACCTTCGTGTATCACTGCTACCTTACACGTCATGTGAGAATTCACACTGGGGTGAGACCCTATGAATGTCAGGAGTGTGGGAGAGCCTTCGGGTATAAGTCAAGCCTGCAAAACCATGTCAGGACCCACGCTCGGGAGAAACCCTATAAATATCAGCCGGGTGGGAAAGCCTTCCCTGGTCAGCATTCCTTTCGAATACCTGAGAGAAAACACACAGGATATGCACCCTTTGAATGTAAGGAGTGTGGCAAAACTTTCAAGAAACGTCTACATTTTGAATGTCACATGACCACACACAATGTAGTGAAACCCTATGAATGTTTGGAGTGTGGCAGAGCCTTTAGGCATCACTCAGACCTGCGAGTTCATATGAGGACACACACTGGGGAAAGACCCTATGAATGTAAGGGATGTGGGAAATCCTTCCGGAAGTATCATCATATTAAACGTCACATGGTTATTCACAGTATAGTGAAACCCTATGAATGTAAGGAATGTGACAGGGGCTTTGGGGATCAAACACACCTGAGAATACATATGAGGACACACACTGGGGAAAGACCGTATGAATGTAAGCAGTGTGGGAAAGCCTTCAGATATCAGTGGAATCTGCGAGGACATGTGACAACACACACCAGGGAGAGACCCTATGAATGTCCGGAGTGTGGGAAAGCCTTCAGGTATAAGTCATGCCTACAAGAACATGTGACAACACACACGGGGGAGAAACCCTATGAATGTCAGGAGTGTGGGAAAGCCTTCAGGTATAAGTCGTGCCTGCGAGAACATATGAGGAGACACACTGGGGAGAGACCCAATAAATGTCAGCACTGTGGGAAAGCCTTCCTTCGTCACTACACCCTCGTACTACATATTATGAGAAGACACTCAGGGGATGGACACTTGGAATGTAAGGAGTGTGGGGAAACTTTCAGGAAGCATCGACCTTTTGAACGTCACATGACCACACACAATGTAGTGAAACCCTATGAATGCGAGGAGTGTGGCAAAACCTTCAGGTATCACAGAGACCTAAGGATACATGTGCGGACCCACACTGAGGAAAAACCCTTTAAATGTCAGCACTGTGGGAAAGCCTTCCCATCTCCTTCAAACCTGGGAGTACATATGAGGACACACTCTGGAGGGAGATCTTACGAATGTCAGCGGTGTGGGAATGCCTTTACCTCTCCTGCTAGCCTGCGAGCCCATATGAGGACACACGCTGCGGAGAGACCTTTTGAGTGTATCGAGTGTGGGAAAGCTTTCAATCAGCTGCAAATTTTTCAAAGTCATTTGAAAACACACAGCACCATTAAATCCTATGAATGTAAGAAGTGTGGGAAGGTGTACAAGTTCTCCTCGTCTCTTCGAGCGCATATGAAGAAACACCCTGGGGAGAGACCTTGACAGATCACTGCTTCCTTCAAGAACATGTGAGGCTGCACAGTGGACAGTAAGCCTCTGTATGCAAGGACTCTGCTAAGACCTTCCAGTGTCCCAAAGTCCTGGGCAGAACCTTATGAATGACTGCTGTGTGGGAAAGCCTTCAGTCGTCCCTCTTCCCTTCGAGGACCCATGTGAACTAAAGCACCATGGAAAAGCCTTTGGGTATCCCAGGAGTCTGTGAGCACAGACACACTGTGGCATAGCATCTATTCTCCCTTAAATTCTTACTGAAAATGCGAGCCAGTACAATGGAGATGATCCTGAATGGACACAATTTTGGGAAAAATTCAGGTATAGAACTTCATGTATTTTGTTCATGAAAATTCAGGCGGGAGAGAAATATTTTCATTGTTGTGAATATGGTTTTGAGTTTCCAGGTGCCTCTTCCTTGATTGGGATCCCAAGTGTATGAATTCCTAGTTTGTGCCACTGATGTTAACACTGATGGTTTTAAGTGGCCTTCTTTGTCCTCTACAGCTGTGTGACCTAGATGTTGTTACCTCAGACTTGAAGTAATCACACGGTTATGTACATGTCTCTTTCCCATTACAATGTCTTTTGGACCCATAGGTGATAAAAATGTGTCTGTTGCTGGTGTGTACATATAACTTTATATACTTTTACAAAGAAAATTTATTGAGTTATACATTCCAAAATGTTCTTGTTACATTATCATGATATGAGACTTGTATTTTCGAAAGTTCTTTTCTGTCCTCTGTTGTGAAACTGGAATATTCTCATTTTGTGTCTACTCTACTTTTCTGTCCTTATTATTGGGTGTTATATTTTCATATCAATTCTGTCTTTTTATTCAGTTTTTTGAAAAATTTAAGAAATGTTTATTTTTGAGAGCAAGAGAGTACACACATGGGGGAGGGGCAGAGAGAGAGAGGGAGATATACAAGCAGGCGCCAGGTTCTGAGCTGTAAATGCAGAGCCCAGTGTGGGGCCCGAACCCATGAACTGTGAGATTGTGACCTGAGCTGAAGTCATATGCTGAACCGACTGAGTCAACCAGGTGCCCATTGTTCTTCAATTTTTTTAAATTTTTTTTTAACATTTATTTATTTTTGAGACAGAGAGAGACAGAGCATGAATGGGGGAGGGGCAGAGAGAGAGAGAGACACAGACTCGGAAGCAGGCTCCATGCTCTGAGCCATCAGCCTAGAGCCCGATGCAGGGCTCGAACTCACAGACTGCGAGATCGTGACCTGAGCCGAAGTCAGACGCCCAACCGACTGAGCCACCCAGGCACCCCTCTTCTTCAATTTTTAAAGTTGATACTGGTTTTGTGTTTCTGGGAGTCATTATTAGTGTCTTCGGTTGGTTTTCTTCTAAATTATGACTTAGAAGAACATCCCTTTGAACCATAACTCAGGTTTGCTTTTTTTTTTTTTTTTTTTCCATGAGCAGTCATTGTGGTGGAAATACCACTGGGGTGCTTTCCTCTGGCCCCGAGGAGGTAAAGTGTGGAATGACCAGTACCCTTAATATCAGCCACATCAGCCAGCCAAAGTATGCCATCTGATAAATTCTGGACATAGGAGCCTCTTCATTTTTATCCTTATTAGAGATAAAAACACTTCATTGTTTCCATAACATTCTGCAGTTCTGAGGTGCCCCAAAGACATTCCAGCTATGGGACGAAATGTTTTTGGTGGTACCCTTGGTATTTGGTCATGCAATGGTGCATAACATCCTGTTGGGCTGGACGTCGAAGGGAAACGTATTGCTGCTTCGGTGCCTTTAAAAGGATTTGCAGGGTATGTGATTGACTAGGTCAATAGAGCACGGTATTCTTGGTCTTGGATTGTGGGTTTGAGCCCCATATTGTGTGTGGGGTGAGGTAAGCAAATAATAAAATGGAATCTTAATGGGCAACTGGGTGGCTCAGTCGTTTTAAGCGTCTGATTTCAGCTTAGGTCATGATCTCACAGCTCGTGAGTTTGTGCCCCGCATTGCGCTCTGTGCTGACAGCTCAGAGCCTGGAGCCTGCTTTGGGTTGTGTCTCCCTCTCTCTTTGTTTCTGTCCCACTAGCACTCTGTCTCTGTCTCTCAAAAATAAAACGTGAAAAAATGAAAAGAAAATAATAAAATGGAATCTTAATTGGAAAAAAAAAAAAAAGGATTTGCAAAAGTATGGCCAAGGTAATATGATCCTCTCTGGCTATAGGTTTGGTCCTGGTGTTCTTTGGAGGTCTTTCACAAAGTCATTATCCTAGAGTTATTAATGTACTACAGTCATGTTAACGACAGTCTTGCGTATGCAAGGATTTTAAAAATTGACCTGAAGGGAAACAACCATACAATCATAATGTACCTGGTATTATGACCAAAAATGCATGAGACTTTCAACTAAGAATTGTCTCATGAGAACTAGCCAGACAGATTTAACACCCCATAGGTGGAAACACATATTTTGATAAAATCTCTCAGCCAATGAAAAGTAAAGAGAATTACATTCATTAGTATACATGTGGTTTAAAAATGATTAACGAGTTTTCTTCTGGGCAACATGCATACAAACTTGTGTTTGACTAAACAAATGCACACCGTTTTTAATCACAATATAAAAAGTGAACACTTAATGAATTCTTGGCTTGAAGTAAGAGAAATCTCCCACATCCCGCCTGAGATATGAGGAAGGTGCTCATTTCTCACACGGAAGGATACAACAGTGCAGACACTCAACAGGGCAGTAGAGGGTCAGAGTCCCATGTGGTTTTTAGCTGTGCCATTATATCTGTTGTCCTGGAATCAAGATGTCTGGCCTTCCACAATCACTGAGAGAATGGGTGCTTGCTATACAAATGATATGTTACACATACTCAAGACTCATTAAGGAAGGGGGAGTCAAAGCACCAGAGAAATTCAAGAAGCATGACAGTTTAAATCAGTGGCTCGGGGGAAACAGTGGGACTGGGTGGAAAACTCAAAGCTGTGGCTTTCTGACCATGGCATCTGATCCATATTCGGGGCGGGGGAGGGTCGTAGAGACATGAGTGGAAGGCAAGACTGCTAAGAAAATAGGAGGGGAAAAGGTTAGTGTTTGGTTTGGTACCTGCTTTGATTGACAGGCTGCTAGTTAGAAATTTGGGCTGCAGGCTGTTGGCAAATAAACCCCTATGCATTTGTCCATCTGTATGGTGACCCCAACACTAGACTAGGGCATCTTCACCTCTACTTTCAATACTCAGGCCACCAGTGAGTTGTCACCTAGAACCACGAATATGGGGATTCTGGGAAAAGTGGCTGTTAGCCTTATCCACAATGAAATAATTCAGCAGAACCATAATTATCTACGTAATTTTATTGACCTTTCACAGTCGCATGGAAAAATATAGTACAGTGAAGGGACAAAAGGAAAAGGTATATGGAGATTATGTATTTCTTACAAATACATATAGTCTGAAACGGGTATATTTTAGAGAGATAGCTGTATATATGGTCAAAAGATCTAGGAAACCAAAGCAGTAAAATAATGATTTCAGGTAACACTGGAAGTCAATACCTAAATTCATGACAAGGTATATGCAGTACAAACATACACATACTCGGTTCAGTATTGTACCCCCCACATTTCATATCCACGTGGAACCTCAGAATACAGCCTTATCTAGAAATAAACTGTTTGCACATGTAAGGAAGATGAAGCCACACTGGATTAGGGTAGGTCTTCCCCCCAGTGATGGATGTCCTTATAAAACCTGGAAATTTGGACACAGAGGCCTGCACTGAAGACAGAGCTTGACCATGTGAGACAGAAGCAGGGATTGGCATGATGTGTCTACCGGCCAAGGAATGCATAGGGTTGTTGGCAACCATCAGAAGTGGGTCAGATTGTCCCTTAGAGCCTCCAGAAGGAACCAATCTTGCAGACAACTTGATCTCAAGCTTCCAGCCACCTCAGTTGTGACACCACAAATGTCTGTCCTCTCAGCCGCCCAGTGTGTGGCGCTGTTACAGCAGCCCCAGGAGAGGAATGCATTCTGAAGCAGGGAGGGGACCTTGGGTATCCGAGGGACAGCTGGAAGCCACTGTGCCCACAGCAGAGTGAGGGGGCAGGATAGGGTGGGTCGCATGCACTGGCTGACCAGGAATACTGACTTTGGTGGTGGATGGTGTGGACCTTCATGAAGAGCTGTTGGGCCACCCTCACAGGACCCCACCGTTACCATGACAACAGAGCAGGATGGTGACGTCGCAAAAGCTGGTGGGTCACACTGGGCTGGCAGCAGTGGCAATGATGTGGAGGTTCGTGCGCAAAGAGAATTTGAAGTTGGAGCCATCAGAGTTGCCTGGTTTAGAGGTGGGCTGAGAGAGAGTCCAAGGAGACTCCATTGTTTTGTTCAGGAACAACTGGTATGATGGTGATGCATCCACTGAGATGTGGGTCCTCACGTGGACAAGGTCTTGGTGGAGCAGGAGGCGATCACTCTGGGGCCGTCGAGATGGAGTTGAAATAGTGCAAATGAAAGGAGAGGACAGGTGTGTGGGGGCTCCGTGGGTTGGGTGTCCGACTTCAGCTCAGGTCACGATCTCGTGGTTTGTGGGTTCGAGCCCCCCCACGTCGGGCTCTGTGCTGACAGCTCGGAGCCTGGAGCCTGCTTTGGATGCTGTGTCTCCCTCTCTCTCTGCCCCTCCCCGACTCATGCTCTGTTTGTCTCTGTCTCTCATAAATGAATAAAGGTTAAATTTTTTTTTTGTAAATGGAGAGGATAATGTCTTCAAAATGTTAATGGATTAAAAAAATAAAACATTGAAAAAATGTTAAATCATTTTTCTGTAATTCAAAACAAATTTGCATAGGAAGTTATTGGGATCTTTGGTTTCATGTGGATAAACTGGGGACCACTGAAACAGCTGCAAGTCGTTGAATCAAGTCAGGAAAATTGCTGAGCCTACAAGGGCAACACAGTTTAATACGAATGAGTGAAGTGTAAAGTGCAGAAGTCCAAGCATTTTGGGGTGCCTGTGTCAGTCAGTTCCCATCAAGTCCAACTCTTGATTTTGATTCCAGTGGTGATCTCACGAGATCGAGCTCGGCATTGGGCTCTGCATTGACAGCATGGAGCCTGCTTGGGATTCTCTCCCTCCCTCTCATTTTGACCCACTCCTGTTGCTGCTGTCTCTCTGTCTCTCAAAATAAATAAACATTAAAAAGAAAGAAGTCCAAACATTGAAACAAAGGAGATTTGATTTAAAATGGTACAAGCCTTTTGATTCTGCTTACATGCAATATGAAACTGGAGAAATTGTGCACACAGGTGATGAAAGTAAGGAAGCAAAAGGAAATGAAGTGTTCAATGCTGAGTTGTTGGAGCCCACAGGGAGGCAGGGTGCGTTTTTGGTCAGAATACCAATTCAAGTAGGATGTGGGATGCGGTGGCCACCTTTCTTGTTCATGTTGTGATGTCATTAATGCTCGTTGTTTAAATTTTATGTTAGGTGCATGTTTTGTGCATTTTTGTTCATGTATAATTTCCAGTAGAATGCTCAAAATCAATGACCGCTACTCACCCCAGTGCCACATTAAAAAAAAAAAAAACTGTGTAAAACTATCTAAGTAGGCAGAGAAAAAGCATTTTATAGTATTCAATATTCATGCATGACAAATATTCTTAGTCATTTAGGAATACATAAGAACTTTCAAGTCATTCTGAAGGACATCTCCAAATACGGTTTATGAAGGAATACATATGTATGTGTTATGAGTCACTTGTTGAGTAGAATTGTATATACCTCACGAATTCCCAGCACTGCAGTCCCCTTGAACAGCATCGTAGATCTCCCAGCCAGTGCCAGGACAGGCGGGTGTAAGGATTACAGTAAAAAAGAAGGAACGTGTCTTGTTTCCTACCCAAAGGAATGTGTATATAGAACATCACCAACATATCAAGGTAACCAGAGAAAAAATAATTAGAAGGTATTCAGGATGACCTTACATTTCTGCTTCTATTCACTATGAAAAAGCAAGTTTGAAAAATGACAACCAGTACAAATGAGAAATGAAGTTACTATTCACAAATCAAAACAACTCTCATGAAGAGGAGAGAACCTTTTGTAAAAAGTGTACAAGTATTAGTCTTTGAGGTCAAGACACCAAAACAAATGCAAATGTGTAGCATGTTCTAAGGAATGAGAAGCAGTGTTGCCACCATATCAATACGGAAAGAGGAGCTGAGTCATGACAATTCCATCAGTACTATAACCAAGCTTTTCTTCGCACTTCACAAATGATACTTTTAAGTTTTATAAATAGGAACAAATGTTCAATAATAGCCATCCCTTTCTATACAATGCGCTGCAAGGACTTAGCCTAGAATGATCAATCATCAAGAACTTGTGTGTTGGAAAATAATGATGAAGGTATGGATATATAGAAGTACATTCACATGGGAATCAAAGGTCATCACTTAAATCAGAAACTCCATTACCTTAAACTCCATGGCCTTGCACATTAAACTGTCTAGGGACATGTGTGTCATCAGAGCATCTCAGTTCCACGCCTTGGAAACATCTCTGCTGAGAATCCCCAGCCCTGGGGGCCTCTCCTGGGTAACCCAAGAGTGATAGAAACACAGGAAGAAATCTTCATCAACTTGCATTCAGTAAGGTTTCTTAACTGTGACAGGATAACCACAGGGATCACAAGAAAGAGTAGGTAAATGAGGCTTCAGCAGGATGAAAGTCTTTTGTGCATCAAAGGTCATTATCGAGAGATTGAAAGGACACCCATAAAATGGGAGAACATCCTTGTAAGTGGCATGTATAAGATTTTATCCTGCAGAATACACAGAGAACCCCTATATCTGAATAACAAAAACTTGACCCAATTAGAGAATGAGGAAAACCTTCAATAGACATTTCTTAAGATGATGCACAAATGTCTAATAGACACATGAAATGATCCTCCCATCAGGACGATGCGAGTCAGAACCACGATGAGATGCCACTTCCCACTCACGAGGACGGCTAGGAGCCAGAATCCAGAAAAGAAGCGGCGGCCACGATGTGGAGAAAGCGGAACCCTGTGCTTGGTTGGTGGGAGTGTCAGGGCAGCTGACGTGGAAAACGTTTGGTGGTTCCTCAAGAAGTGAAACACAGAACTGCAGTGTGACCCAAGTGTCCAGTCCTACATAAACTGAAACGGACACTCAGATGTGTGCACACGGATGCCAGGTGCAAAACTGTGCAGACCCCGCAAAAGAAGGAAACGTCCCAAGTGTCCCCCAGTGTGTGGATGGATGAACAGGGTGCGGCGTATCCACAGGACGGATGGTGATTCACCCCCAGAAAGGAATGAAGGACAGACACGTCCTGCAATATGAGTGAATCTTGAAACAATTATGCTGCATGAAAGACACCAGACACACCAGGCCCCATAGTGTGAGTCTATTCATATAAAATATGCTGAATAGGCAAATCTGTAGAGACATAAAGTATTTCAGTGGCGGCTGGGAGCATGGTTTCATGGTTATTTTGGCCTTTAAATTTGTTTTGAAAAATGAACGCACACTTTTAATTAAAATGTTTTTTTGAAACTTTTACATTAAACATTTTTTAAAATGTTTTATTTACTTTTGAGGGAGAGTGCCCAAGTCGGGGAGGGACAGAGAGGCAGGTGAATAGAAGATCTGAAGCAGGTTCTGTGCTGACAGCAGCAAGCCAGATGGGGGTTTCAAACTCACAAACTGAGATCATGGTCTGAGCTGATGTGGGAAGCTCAACCAACCGAGCTGCCCCGGTGCTCTTGTGCTCACACTTTTAAAAGTAAAATTCAGGTGTTCTTTTATTTTGTATGTTCACAGAGCTGTCCCACATGAATACACCATCTGAGGAAGGAAATAGAGCCTGGTTGGTTCCACATTCACAGGGACTGACTACAAACTCCCATCTGCCGGGTCTTTCCTTGCAGAATATAACGCACACCTGGTGTCACACCTGTGGCTGTTCCTGCTGGGACCACAGGGTTCCACATCCCATGGAGGGGGGCACGTCAAAGGGTCAGGTCAAAACCCAGGGAGACCTTGCCTTCCAGGTGGTGACGTCACCATTCACTGAATTGTTCTTTTTTTAAAATTTTTTTTTTTTTTTAGCATTTATTTATTTTTGAGACAGAGCGAGACAGAGCATGAACAGGGGAGGGGCAGAGAGAGAGGGAGACACAGAATCGGAAGCAGGCTCCAGGCTCTGAGCCATCAGCCCAGAGCCCCATGCGGGGCTTGAACTCACGGACCGCGAGATCGTGACCTGAGCTGAAGTCGGACGCTTAACCGACTGAGCCACCCAGGCGCCCCCTGAATTGTTCTTAAACACAGGGGACAAAGGGCACCATCACCCTCCCCCCTGCACCTCGAACACAAGCATCAACCAGCCCTTCTGTTTAGTCACGTGCCCATCCCGCACTGGACAAGGGAGACTTTGCGGAGAAACTGAGTCAGACTCCCGGGACAGGAGGATGCAGGCGGGTGAGCAGGCCAGGAGCGCATTCTGCAACCTAGGGGCACAGGGATCAGACCGTGTGTATTGCCAGCCTGCCACTCAGGGAGCAGGAGGCAGGACTGGGGATGGGGATTGGGCATCTGCTCAATGTGGGGCCCCAGGGCCCCGGAATTACCGTCCAATCAGAACACAAAGGCCCGTTTGGAACACCATCCAATGAGGTTGCAGGACCTGAAGTATTGCCCAATCCGGGCAGGAGGGCCCGGGAACCATCCAATCAGGCCCGGGGGCGGGCGCAATCCCACCTCATGGACGTGAATCCGCGTTCCCCGCGGGCTCAGGCTCCCCTTTGCGGAGCTCGCACACGCCCGGGGCCGCAGTGCCGAGTGGAGGACGCCTGGAGACCCCGGAGCAGAGCCTCGAGATGATGAGTCCGGCCCAAGTGAGACCCGGAGGGGCTCGTTCCCACCAGCTGGAACCCCTGGAAGGGGCCGCGGGCCTGGGTCTCCCAGACCCTGTGGCTCCCATTCCGAGTCTCCACTTCTGGTCGTGCAGTGGTGTTCCAGCGTCTGTCTCGTCTCCTTGAGTGTCCCAGGTTCCTGACCCGAGTCTCCTCTCTAGGCCGTGGGGTGCGGTTCCCTAGTCCTGTCCCTTTCCTGGTGCATGTCCTGCGGATCCCCAACCGATTCTCTGCCATGGGCCGCGGGATGCCGTCCTAGCCCGTGTCCCCTCTCCTCCTTGATGTCTGACAGGATGTGTCCAGATGTTCTGCAGTGGACCACTGGGTGCAGTCCTGGCATCCTGGCCTCTCCCCTTGAGTAGACCCCCAGGGTCTTGTCCCAACTCTTTGCCTTGGGCCAGGGATGGTGTGGGTGTTCGGTGTCTCATCACATGCCCACATGTGTTCCCGGGATTTTCCATCCTGAGTCTCTGCTCTAGATTGTGGGTGGGTTTCTGGTGTCCTGTCCCTTCTCCACCTGTGGGTCCCAGGGTCCCATCTCAAGACTCTGCTGTGGGTGGGGGGCGGGTGTCCATAGTCCCGTCAAATCCCTATCTGACAGCTTCCCTGTGATCAGCTGAGTCCTACCTGGTGAAAGGAGTCAGGACCACCACCTCCAGGGGTAGTAAAGCTTGGAATGAGGATCAGGGGACTCACAGTGGTCCCGGGAGAGAAACTCAGATCGAACTAGGCTGAGGACACTTTAGTGCAAAGTGCTAACAAGAACCAAGTGCAGTCTCTGGGATCCTCCAGCATCTTCAGTGAAATGGGACCAGGTTTTGCTTTTCTG
This sequence comes from Neofelis nebulosa, assembly GCF_028018385.1. Taxonomy (NCBI): domain Eukaryota; kingdom Metazoa; phylum Chordata; class Mammalia; order Carnivora; family Felidae; genus Neofelis; species Neofelis nebulosa. The sequence goes on from NC_080785.1 coordinate 167,941,174, forward strand.
TGTGGCAGAGATGAGCAAGAAAGCCCATTGTCAGGATCGGGCCCCTGTGGTGAAGGAAGGCTTTGTTGGCTCAGAGTGTGGGCCACCCACAGTTCAGGGGCCTGTGGGGAGGACAGTGGCCTGGGTAAAGTTTGGGTAGGAAAGGGGTGTTGTTGGACAGAGTCAAATGAAGAATCTGAATTGAGTAAGGAGAGTCCTGTATTGACAGGAAGGATTGCATAGGCTGGGTGGGGGGGATAGGCACTGTTGCACTGGGGGCAGGGGCCCCCAGTAGTGGGAGTGGGACCAGAGTTGCTGTTGTGTTAGGGGCAGTGGCTGCATCAATGGGGAGAACATGGTGAGCATAAGACCTGCAAGTGTCTGAAGGGAGGAGAGGAGGAAGGAAAGGAGGCATGAGCAGGTGTGATGCTGACGTGATGGTTCCTTGAGGCCAGCCTGCTCCCCTGTCCCCAGGAGGGGCTGTGTGTGGCTCAGCCTGAGAGCAAGTCCACGTTCAGGGGTCTGGAGGAAGGAGAAAGCCAAAAAAAGTGGGACCAGCAAGCATTTTGTGCCCTTTGGTCAGGGGGACAAGCAGCTGAGCTAATCATGGGTGAGACACAAAGTATGGATTTGAGGGAGGGTCTGCATGTGACCCTGTCGTGCATGAAAAAGGGGGACTTCTCTGTGAGTCTTCTCCTGGTCTGATGGGGAAGAGGGGCCCTCTCTGCAGCTTGCTGTTTTCCAGACTCCAACAGGATGGGGAGAGCGTGCGTTTCCCCTTCCACTGAGGTTTTCCCAGGAGCAAAGAGCTCAGGTTGATGTCCGCAGGTCACCTGTCACCTGTGAGCAGTGCTGTACTTAGGTAGCTCAGCACTGATTGTTTTCTTTTATGCCAGCCTCACGTTTAGCATGTGTAAAGTTACTGAATTTTTTCTGCCCCTTTCTTCCCATTAGGTCAGTGGGTAGTAAGTGTGTTAGGTCATTCCTGTTCCTACTGACTTGTGTTTCTCTGACATATGCAGAGAATGTTCACTTAGGGAAAAGTGTCTCAGAACAGAAAATGTCTTTTTCTATTAGGGTGGGGTAAAATGCATGGATTCTCACACCTTCATGCCAGGTGGGTGTAGTCATGTATTAAAAGGATTCAACCAAAGGCTAGTGACTGTTCCATGCAGGGTACAGTTAAAAACCTGTGATCCTTCTGGTTAATTCCTGGTGGTCAGAGATACATGCAAATTCTGCAAACTGGGATGTAGTCAATTCTGACTTTCAAATTGTTATCACGTGGGTAAATTTAAGAGGTACCTGTTTTCTGAAAAGCATGGTTTCCTTTTTTTTTAAACCATAAAGTGCCTGATAGTTTCCCTTCTTTCTTTTATCTTGAGCACAGTGTAGAAGCTGTGATTCTGCAGATTTTTCTTCATATGCTGAGATGGGGTCTTTGTGTCATTGAAATGACACAAGGTGCTCAAAGCAGATCTCAAGTTCATCTTCTGCTTTTGTCGGCAGTCCTGCTCAGTGGTTTCATGTCTCCAAATGTAAGTGCATGTAATTTTTACACATTGGGGAAAATGGCATATTGCAGATTGAGATTAAGTTAAAATAAAGCAAGAAATGTGGATGCAGTATGCAAATCACTCATCAGTGCTGATTCCTTTCACTTGTGGCACTGGATGTTAAATGGCTTCATTTTTTCAAGCTCAGGTGTGTGACATGGGGTCTCCTTGAGAGCACACATTGATTTTTCTTATTCCCCTAGGGCTGAGCATTTCTCACGTGTGGGGTTCCCTCTTCTGTGGAAGCATTTCCAGCATATTGTCACCTGTAACTCAAATGTGTGCTTCTTGTGTCTTCGGTCTTCTTCACATTCTATGGATATTCATGCTGTTTCATTTCTATGTGTTGTAAGTATTTTCTCCAGGTCAGGGTGTATGATTTCTCTCTATTGTCCATGTGGAATGGCCCTTCACTCTGTTAGTAGACTTGACCTGTGTAGATTACCTTCTTTTAAAAAATATTTATTTATTTTAGAGGGAGAGAGAGAATGTGTGCATGCCTTTGTGCATGCCAACACCAGAGATGGACACAGAGGGGGCGAAGACAGAGGATCCAAAGAAGTCTCTGTGCTGACAGTAGAGAGTCTGATGCGGGGCTCAAACTCATGAACCCTGAGACAATTACCTGAGGCTATGTTGGACACTTAATTGACAGAGCTACCCACGCACCCCTAGATTACCTTTTTTTTGGTTGTTGTTCTGTGAGAAAACTCTTCCATCGCTCAGGTCATAATCACACATGTGATAAGTTCCTCTCTGTGTTCTATTTGATTCCATGACAGTTAAATCCACATTACTTTGTTAGTGTCCATGAAGTTGATGAGGGAAATGATTCATTTTTTTCTCTTAGTTAACCAGTCTTCTCTGGACCGTGTGTCCACGTGTCCCCATCTCTGCTGCTGCCCCATGGCACCTGTTGGGTGGACATCCACTTCCGAAAATCAGGGGAGCCTCTGCATGCATTCCCTTTTATCCATCAGGGTTTTTGACTGTCTGTGTGTTAATGCCAGTTGTTCCAGTTAGACCAAAATATAGCGAGGATCTATCTTTTTTTTTTTTTTTTTTTTTTGACCTCCAAAATGACAAGACAGAGGAATTCAACTCAAAAGAAAGAACAGGAAGAAGTCATGGCCAGGGATTTATTCAGTATAGGTACAAGTAAGATGTCTGAGCTAGAATTTAAAACAAAAATTATAAGGATATTAGCTGGGCTTTAAAAAAGCATGGAAGACACTAGAGAATCCCTTACGCCAGAGAAGAAAGAACTAAAAACAAGTCAGGCTGAAATTAAAGTTGCTGTATCTGAGATGCAAACTGAATGGAAGCCATGACAATGAGGATGGATGAAGCAGAGGAATGAATCAGTGATATAGAAGACAAAATTATGGAAAGTAATGAAGCTGAAAGGAAGAGGGTAAGAAAGGCATTGAATCAAAAATGAAGACTTAGGGAACTAAGCAAGTCTTTAAAGCATATTAATATTCGTATCATAGGAGTCCCAGAAGATAAAGTGACAGAAGTGCTTTCTCTCTCTGTCTCTCTGTCTCTCTCTCTCTGTCAAAAAAAAAGATGTGCTGTACACAACGGGATATTTCTCAGCCATCAAAAAGAATAAAATCTTGCCATTTGCAGTGACATGGATGGAACTAGATGTATTATGCTAAGCAAAATAGTCAGAGGAAGACAAATACCATCTGATTTCACTCATGTGGTTTTTAAGGAACAACACAGATGAATATGTGGCATGAGGGGGAAAGAGAGAGGGAAACAAACCATAAGAAATGCTGAACTCTAGAGAACAAACCGAAGGTTGATGGAGGGAGGTGGTGGGGAATGGGCTACATGGATGATGGTTCTTATGGAGGACACTTGTGAGGAGCACTGGATGTTGTATGTAAGTGAGGAATCACTGAATTCTACTCCTGAAACTAATATTGTACTGTATGTTAACTAATTAGAATTTAAATAAAAATATTTTTTTAATGAAAGTGTTTGTAAAGAGGCACACATAGTTTCTTGAAAATATTTGGAAGTCTATACAGGTACCCATTAAAATGCGTACCAAATTCAGTGTTTCAGAATTATGACTTCCTAATTTAAGTATCAATAAAACAGGTTTGGGGAGATTGGAAGTTCCCCATAAAGGCCACTGTAGTTTTAAATTACATTTGGCTCTGTTGGTTCATTTTGTTAGAAATGCACACTACGAGAGACCTTGGTTCCCAAACCTAAAACTGTCCAGGGTTCCAGTTGGGGGTTCCTGCACAGTGCTTTGATGACTGGAATCCATTTCTTGGTTGTTTTCTCTAGAAAAATAAAAGTTTCTAAACACTGGTTTCTACAGGAGTAGCCTCTTTGCAGAAGAAATCAGACTGAAGTCGAGTGCATTTCCAACAAGCACAGTTCCAAGGTGAATAGTCCGGTTCTGAAAGGTAGTCAGAATAAAAGCCAAATGGGTTCTTTCAGAAAGGACAAACCCATAAAACAGATCTGAAATAACCCTGGACAGCATAGTCACAGAGTGTGGCTGTGATCCGAGGGCAAAACTTACATTCCATTTCGGGTTGTGAGAAACCATGAGCTCAGTGGGCTCTGTGAGACCTGCACCTGTTTGCTCACGAGCTCGAAGTGGTTTGGGTCTTCCCTGGGTCCACTCGTGATCACCAAGTAACGTTAGCCTTAAAAAGAAAACTGTCTTTGTGACCATCCTAGTGAGTGTAAATGGGTCTCTGCTTGTAGTTTGATGAGCATTTCCTGATGACTGTCTAGCATCTTTTAATGAATCTATTGACCATGTGCATATCTTGTTTGTAGAAGTGTCTGCTGAAATGTTAGGTGTGGACTTTTCCTAGCTGCCCCTTACCTGGGTGAGGAAGTTCCCTTCTGTTCTTGATTGGCTAAGTATTTTTGCCAGAAAGGGTGGTGGGTTTAGTCAGATGTCTTTTCTGTATCTGTTGACGTGATCATGGGGTTCTGTTTCTCTTCTGTTCATAAGGTTGATAACTGCTGTTTTCTTGCTGAACCAACCAATTTATTGGCAGATAAATCCCACTTGGTCAAGTCGTAGAATCCATTTTACATATGACTAGACGTGGTATCAGATGAATTGGCTCATAGAGTAGGTTGGAAGTGTCTGTACACAGTTGAATTTTGCATATGGATCCCTGATGATTGGTGACATTGAGCATTGTGTCATGTGCTTTTGGCCATTTGTATATATTCCTGGGGAAAATACACTTACATTATTTGTCCATTATTTAGTTGTATTATTTGCCTTTATGTCTTTTTTATTGTTGTTATATGAGTTTTAAAAAACCTGTTTAGGGGCGCCTGGGTGGCACAGTCGGTTAAGCGTCCGACTTCAGCCAGGTCACGATCTCGCGGTCCGTGAGTTCGAGCCCCGCGTCAGGCTCTGTCTGGGCTGATGGCTCGGAGCCTGGAGCCTGTTTCCGATTCTGTGTCTCCCTCTCTCTCTGCCCCTCCCCCGTTCATGCTCTGTCTCTCTCTGTCCCAAAAATAAATAAAAAACGTTGAAAAAAAAAAAAAAACCTATTTAGATCACAAACCCCATATCAGCTGTGTGACTAGCAAACCCACGCTGCAGCCCCAGAGGAAGGGGTGTTTCCTTCATTGTGACTGATGTAGCTGGGGTTCTGCATCCTTAGATTTTTTTTTTTAATTTTTTTTTCAACGTTTTTTATTTATTTTTGGACAGAGAGAGACAGAGCATGAACGGGGGAGGGGCAGAGAGAGAGGGAGACACAGAATCGGAAACAGGCTCCAGGCTCCGAGCCATCAGCCCAGAGCCTGACGCGGGGCTCGAACTCACGGACCGCGAGATCATGACCTGGCTGAAGTCGGACGCTTAACCGACTGCGCCACCCAGGCGCCCCAACTGCATCCTTAGATTTTGAGAACATGTCTTTGTTAAGCAACTGCTGATAATTTTATCATAATTGTTTGCTCTTTATTTCAATGATGTGGTGTCCTGTCATATTGCTTCAAAGATATTCTGTGTGTGGGTTCTGATTCTTATTCAGTTCAGTTTTATGAGCTTGATGATATCAAATACCTGTATTTTTGAAAACAACAACAAAAGACTTCTTTTCATGAATCTTGTTTAAGACCAAACTCATATTGCAAGAGTATCACAAAAATCACTGTAAGTTACAAAATAAAACAAAGAAATGGTGGGGCGCCTGGGTGGCTCGGCCTGTTAAGCATCCGACTTCAGCTCAGGTTATGATCTTGTGGTTTGTGAGTTCGAGCCCTGCATCGGGCTCTGTGCCGACAGCTTGGATACTGGAGCCTGCTTTGGATTCTGTGTCTCCCTCTCTTTCTGCCCCTCCCCATTCTCACGCTCTGTCTCTCTCTCAAAAATAAATAAACATTAAAATTTTTGGGGCGCCTGGGTGGCGCAGTCGGTTAAGCGTCCGACTTCAGCCAGGTCACGATCTCGCGGTCTGTGAGTTCGAGCCCCGCGTCGGGCTCTGTGCTGACAGCTCGGAGCCTGGAGCCTGTTTCCGATTCTGTGTCTCCCTCTCTCTCTGCCCCTCCCCCGTTCATGCTCTGTCTCTCTCTGTCCCAAAAGTAAATTAAAAAAAAAGTTGAAAAAAAAAAAATTAAAAAAAAAAAAAAAATTTTTAAAAAGCCCCCTCAGAAATGGCCATGGCTAAAGATTTGATATGAGACGTCAATATAATGTAGCTGACAAGGAAATGTGGTTAATTCTGTGACACCTGGCATTTTAATAATTAGAATGTCAAGCGATGACATTATACCATGACATATTAATACTTTATGGATTATATGTAATTTCTAAAACAGTTATGGCATTTACCAGTGTGGGAAAGCTTTCAGCCAGCTGCAGAGTTTTCAAAGTCATTTGAAAACACACAGCGCAACCAAACCCTGTGAATGTAAGAAGTGTGAGAAGGTGTACAAGTTCTCATCTGTTCGAGTTCATATGAAGAAACACCCTGGGGAGAGAACTTGACAAATCACCGCTTCCTTCAAGAACACGTGAGGCTGGGGGCACAAGGGTGACTCAGTCAGTCTCACTCTGTCTCTCCCTCTCAAAAATAAACATTAAAAAAGATTTTTTAAAATCCCAAATGATAATAAAATAAAAACTTTAAAGAAAATAAGGATTTGCAATAGTACACGCAAGTTAATATTTACCACTTTGATCTTTTTTTAAAAGACCCATCAGTAAACTATGCAAAATCTTTACTGTTTAGAGGAGTGGCATGTAAATTGCCATGGGGAGTCAAAAGGGGACATATCAGCATTAAGCAGTCATGAGGGGTTTTCTTTGGATCCAAATGAGGTCTGGTTCCACGATCAAGTGCCCTAAGTATTGGTCCTGAGTCTGAGCAAACTGCAGATTTTTGAGGCTTTATGTCCCTTTAAAGCCAAAAGTTGCAACAGGTACATGATGTCTTCCACTGGGGGGAAGCAGACAATGAAACTACCTGCGTACCGTAACAAAGTAGAGATGTGGAAGACTCTCTCTCCTCCAGATCAGCTTTAGTGGTTTGTGAAACGACAGGAAGACCGTCAGTCCCTGGGGCACGACTGTCCAGTGTATTTCTGTGCCTCCAAGAGAGAGCAAAACCTCGCTACACTTACCAACTGGAATAGGAAAATCCTCTGCATAGATAAGTCCCAGTGAAGAATTTGTTCTCAGGGGCAGTGGGTGTCTGTAGCCAGTGGGGGTTGGAAACAACGGTGTGGAGGGAAGATGTCACTGACTTCTGATGGGTCCAGGACGGACATCCACCGTCAGCCACTGGATGTCCTCACAATTAAAACAGAGGTGTTTCAAGGAATACCGCAGGGCATCAACACCACCTGAGCCTTCTAATCTTCCATCATGGGCTTGATGCCCTGAACAGCCTCCATAGTTAGGGAGTATTTATCACATTGTGCCAAGAGGGCTTGGAAATTATAATGTTATCTTCATGGGAGATGCATTGTAGATTCTGCCAATATCAGTGGAGGATTTTGCCCATAAAGAGCATGGAAGCCGATCCAGTGGGAACAAATGACCTATGTTCCCACCCCCTGCTGTAGTGCCTCAAAGACAGAGCATAGAAGAGAGGACCCGGGGTCACATATTTCCTTGGTTGGAATTTTGATTACTACCTCCAAATTCTAGAATTATTTGCCCATGTTGAGGGAATCAAAATCTGGCAAGACACTTTTATAAGAAATATCAGCCCCATAAATGAATAGAGAAGTAGAATAGAGGAGGACAGGGTGAGTATCTCTCAAAGGGCCTAGACAAAAGGCTCAGAGGCAGGAACCTGTTGTGATATTTTAGAGTCCCCCCACTCCCCCACTATTGAAACACTTTTAGTCCTTCCAGTCAGGAGCTGTGTTACAGCCGGCGGTTGGGCACCAAGAGTGTAAGACAGAGACTCATTCCCAGTGTGGAGGTGGTTCCACAAGCTGAGTCAGAGGGAGGACTGGGAAGAACCCCTATGATTCCCTGGAGCCCTGTCACTGGGGATGAGGAGGACACTGGAAAGGCCGGTTGGAGGGATACAGATGGGCCAAGTGCTTATGTGTGTAAACAAGCTTTTCTCCAACATCCCGGCTCTTTGTAATGATAGCAGAAACTACGTGTTTTCAAAATTTTGTTTAGAGAGCTTTCATATGCTGTCAGTAAAAATTGAGAATTTTCTTGAAACGCACTTTGGAGTCCGTTGTCATCATCCTGGAAACGCTCATCAGGTTCTGATGTGCAAGTCTGAGTTTTGTTCCCCTCCCCAGGCTTAAGGGAAGATGTTGTAATTGGGTCAGTAGTATTTCCAGCGAATGTTCTAGCATCCTGGCCAACATGTAGGTGTCTGATTCCCCAATACTCTTTAGGGTGTTCCCACTGGGCTAGCTTCATCCAGTGTTTGGCCTGGCCGTCTCCAGCAAGCATGTGATCCAACTGGTATAAATCTGAGAAACCAGGGTGGTGAGTTTGAATAACTGTTAAATTCTTCAGCAAACCACTGGGGATCCTCAGTCGCTTTGGGAAAGTCTAACTCTGGCTCCTAGTTCAGCCTCTGACCATCAGGCTTTACCTTAGGCTTTATTTGGATCCCCACAGGGGAGTGTTTTAACAGGTTCAGGAGAGCAAGGACTGGGGAGAGAGTCAGAGGAAAAGGACCTTCACTGAAAGGATTAGGAGGAGGGTGGGGGTACACAGGTGGCAGGGAGGGAGCAGAGGGAAGAGAGGAAGGGGGCACTGATGGCCTGGTCTGCACTGGAAGAGGCACCCACGTGTCTGGAGACAAAGAAGATGGGGAAGGAGACGGAGACTCGGAAGCCATTTTGACACCTTTCAGTGGTTTGTCTCTGATTATTTAGAAATAGTGTTTTGCAGAGAAGGGAATTTACATTCTGATAGTGTTTGGAAGCTTCCAAATACCCATTAAAGTAGGCATCCCCTCTGTTTTTGACAATTATAGGGTCATGACTATCCAATTCAATTTTGGTAAGAGTCATCTAGGGGAGATAATTCCTGCTGAAGTGAGTTAGAACTTTAGTTAGAAATTCACGTGGGGAGAGACCACAGTTTTTAAGCACAAAACCTGAGGGGACCACTGAATGGGGGCTGAAGGACTCACAAATTTTGATGACTGGGGTCCAATTCCACAGCTTTTTCTTTAGAACGAAAAGAGCACATCCTAAGAAACCCTGCTTCTACAGGAAAAGACTGGTTCCAAAAAGACATGGTCCCAAGGCCCACACGGTTCCAGGTAGGAACAGTCTGAGTCCACACAGGAGTAGGTCTGAAGGCCAGCAGACTTCTCATGGGCACAGCTTTTGATGCCAAGTAGGTCAACCTTAATTGTCTGGCATTTTACAAGCAAAACCGGATTTATTGGGAATAGCAAGGATTGCAAATCAGGACACACAAGAAATGGCGAAACTGTGGGCAAGTTCAGAGGAGAAAGGAGAGGATGCTCTTTTACAGGGAACAGGAGAACTGGGGTGGGTTGTTGTAAAGAAAAGGCCCTTTGGGACAAAAGGGGTGGGGTGGGGGTTTTGAAGATGGTGCCTCCTCATCGGCTGGTCTGTGACTGACTCTCATTGGCCGAGCTGTGCCCGCCTCTCATCAGCTGGGCCGTGATCCCCTCTCAGCTGGTCTGTGTCTATCTCTCAATGGCTGGTGTGCCTCTGTCTCATTGGCTGGAGTGTTGCTGGTCGGAGGAAAGTTTCGTCCCCTGCCACTGCTGTTTTCATCTGCAGGGTCCACAACTGACCAGGGTTGGATGGGAAAGGGGTTTCTGCTGGCCTCATGCCTTCATTTGAGGAAGGGTTCCCTTTTGTATTTTCACAAGACTTCTAAACTTTGACTTTTTATTTCTGTTGTGGTTTTCTCTAATTCCTGTACAACTATCCTTCATCTCTAATTCCTTACAACTATCACCTTTTGTTTGTAAAAATGGCATTGTCACTCCTAATGTTGAAACCCTAATTGGTGCTTATGTAATGACCTTGGACAAAGAACACCAGGAGTCACGATCTTGCAGCTCAAGAGTGTGGGAAGGGGAGCCAGACACACGCGTATTTCTTGCTTGTCGGTAAACAACGAGAAGAAATAGTGTTCACAAAGCCAATGAGAATGACAAACACAGCCTCAGGCAGCGGAATCTGGCCTGGTGCTCAGTACTGGGCTGTGGCTTTCTCTCCTTGAGCAGAAACCATGTCACCTCGCCCTCAGACAAGGCACTTTCATTTCCGCCACCTGTCCTCCCATGAGGCACTTCCTTGTCTGTGATGAGTCAAGGCACTTGAAAACCTTGTTATGGTCGTGTGTGTAAACAGGGTAGAAAATAGAGTCTGGGGTGGGTGGGGGGCATCTGGGTGGCTCAGTTGGTTGAGCGTCCAGCTCTTGATTTCTGCTCACATCATAATCCCAAGGTCATGGGATCGAGGCCCATTTCAGATTCATCACGGAGTGTGCAGCCTGTTAAGATTCTGTCTATCTCTCCCTCTGCTCCTTTCCCCTCTTCACAGTTTCTCTCCCTCTAATATAAGAGCCAAAATTAAAAACATTTCAAAGAGCTTGCTATGTTGGAAGCATAATGATGACAGTGTTGAGTATCAAATTATACTCAGATTGGAATCAAAAGTCATCACTTAAGATAGAAAATGAGTTACCATAAACTTCATGTTTTTTCACATTAAACAACTGTCTAGGGACATGTGCGTTATCAGAGCATCTCAGTTCCAGGCCACGGAAACAGTTCTGTTGAGAATCCCCAGCCCTGAAGGGGCCTGTCCTGGATAATCTGAGAGTGAGAGAAACTCAGGGAGAAATCTTGATGAACTTGCATTCGGTAAGGTTTCTTAACTGACAGGATAATCACAGGGAACACAAGAAAAAGTAGGTAAATGAGGCTTCAGCAAGATCAAAGTCTTTGGTGTCATTATCGAGATTGAATGGACACCCATAAATGGGAGAACGTCCTTGTAAATCGCATGTATGATAAGATTTTATCCTGCAGAATACACAAAGAACTCCTATCTGAATAACAAAAACTCATCCCCGTCAGAAAGGGAGCAAAACCTTGATCAGCCATTTCTCTTAAGATGACGCACAAATGTCTAATAGACACATGAAACGATCCTCCCATCAGGACGATGCGAGTCAGAACCACGATGAGATGTCACTTCCCACTCACGAGGACGGCTAGGAGCCAGAATCCAGAAAAGAAGCGGCGGCCACGATGTGGAGAAAGCGGAACCCTGTGCTTGGCTGGTGGGAGTGTCAGGGCAGCTGACGTGGAAAAAAGATTGGTGGTTCCTCAAAAAGTGAAACACAGAACCGCAGTGTGACCCAAGTGTTCCAGTCCTACATAAGCTTAAACAGACACTCAGATGTGTGCACACGGATGCCAGGTGCAAAACTGTGCAGACCCCGCAAAAGAGGGACACGTCCCAAGTGTCCCCCGGTGTGTGGATGGATGAACAGGGTGCGGCGTATCCACAGGACGGACGGTGATTCAGCCCCGGAGAGGAATGAAGGACAGACACAGCATGCACGTGAACGTATGGTGACAATGTTATACCACGTGGAAGACACCAGCCACACCAGGCCACATGGTGTGAGTCACTTACCTTAAATAGGCAGAGTGGGCAAATCCGTAGAAACACGAAGTATTTCAACAGTGCCCAGGAGGCATGATTTCCTGGCTATTGTGGCCTTTAAATTTGTTTCGGAAAATGGAGATATAATTCACATCCCATAGGGCTCACACTTGTCAGAGTAAAACTCAGTGTTCTTTTTTCTTTCTTTTTTTGTATGTTCTCATAACTGTCCCACATCAATACACCGCCTGAAGAAGGAAACGGAGCGTTTACATTTCTCATTTACAGGGTCTGATTACAAACTGCATCTGCCGTGACTTTCCTTGCAGAATATAACGCACACCTGAGGGTTGTAACGTGTAAGGCCCACCTGTGGCTGTGGGCCGCTGGGACCACGGGGTCCCATGTCCCTTGCTGGCTGAGGCCCCAGGGCAGGTTTGATTGCCCTGAGGCCTGAGAAGTGGATGTTGATTCAGAGGGCGGGGCCTCACGCTTTCAAAGGGCCAGGTCAAAACCCAGGGAGACCTATCTCCCCCTAGGTGAGGTCACAGATCAGTGAGCTTTCTTCTGTCTCTTTTATTTTAATTTTTTAAATATTCTTTTATTTTTGAGAGACAGAGGCAGAGCACAAGCGGGGGAGGGGCAGTGAGAGAGAGACACACACAATCCCAGGCAGGCTGCAGGCTCTGAGCCACCCAGGCGCCGTGTCACTGAGCTGTTCTTAAAGACAGAGGACAGGAGGGGCTCCTGGGTGGCGCAGTCGGTTAAGCGTCCGACTTCAGCCAGGTCACGATCTCAGCCAGGTCACGATCTCAGCCAGGTCACGATCTCGCCGTCCGTGAGTTCGAGCCCCGCGTCAGGCTCTGGGCTGACGGCTCGGAGCCTGGAGCCTGCTTCCGGTTCTGTGTCTCCCTCTCTCTCTGCCCCTCCCCCGTTCATGCTCTGTCTCTCTCTGTCCCAAAAATAAATAAAAAACGTTGAAAAAAATTAAAAAAAAAAAAAGTTGAAAAAAAAGACAGCGGACAGGTGCACCATCATCGGATGTGGACCAGAAACACAAGCGTCACCAGGCTCTTTTGTTTGTCGCGTTCCATCCGCCGCTGGACTAGGGAGGCTCCGCAGAGGAAGTGAGTCGGATTCTCGGGACAGTATAGGAGGCAGGAGGGTCAGGCCACCTGGAGCGCATTCTGCTGAGTGAGACCTCCTCAAAGAGGGATCAGACACGTGTGTACCGCCAGCCTGTCACTCAGGGGCTAGGAGGCGGGGCCTGGGGGGGATCTGCCCAATTTGTGGTCACAGGGGCGGTGCCAGGACTACCCTCCAATCAGAACGGGAAGGGCCAAAGGCTGTCCTATCACGGTGAGGAAGCGAGGTGGCTTGGTAACGTCCAATTGGGTTCTGGGGGATTATCTTCGGAACCCATCCAATCAGGTCGCAGGGACTGAAGGATCGCCCAATCAGGGCCCGGGACCTGTACACCACCCAATCAGGCCCGAGCGAGAGCCCGGTGGGTGTGGCTTTCAGCCGGGGCGGCTGTTGCAGTGGGATCCAGCGCTGCCGAGGTTGCGGGTGTGCGCGCCGTGGGAGGACGCCCGGAGGGCGCGGAGCGGGGGCCCCGAGATGGTGAGTGCGCGGGCCGGCGGGGCGGAGGGGACCAGCCGGACCTAGGTGGGAGCGGCCGCGGCGGGGTGTCCCCGTCCCCCGGGGTCCGCACCTGGGTCCTGGGCGGTTGGAACTGAGAAGGGAGGCTGGGGGAGGGCAGGGGGGAGGCCTGGGATTCGGGGAGCGTGTGCGACGAGCTGACTAAGCAGGAGTTTGCTCCTCGGTGGAGGGCAGGTAGAGACTGTCCGGGTGAGTTGTCACATAAAGGAAACTATTTGTAGCCATAAGGAGGCCTCAGGAAATAGCTTCTGAATCCGCGACTCCCTAGCGGCGACGGGGCGGTGGGGGGGGAGCTTTGTCGGGGGCAGTCTAGGCGGGCGTGAGGTTGCTCGGACCGAGCTGCAAGACGTGCCCGGAAAGCACGCGTGCAGTGTGACGGTCACGGAGCCAGAGCTGCTCCCGGGGGCTGAGACTTGGACGTTAGAATCCAGCGGAGGTAAGTGTGGGACGTGGGGCCGGGGCTGAGCGCGCGCTGAGGGAGCAGGTGCGCGCGCACGGGGTCCTGGGCTGCGATCTCGGGTAAGAAATGCAGGGTTTTCTCACTTTGGAAACCGCGCGGAGCGTTTCACGGGTTTGGCTGTTTCCTGGCCTGGTGCGGACTGTCAGTCTTTGCTTCCACGCTGTTCCCTTCAAGTCGTAAATGGCTGAGATTGCTTTTTTTGTTTTTCCATTTCTTTGTGATTCTGACCCGGACCAGGAAGCTCTGCAAGGGGTGTACTGGGCAGATAGAGCCGGTGAGGCGTAGATCACGGAATGGAGCGGGGGTCCTAAAACGATTGCTTTTCTGGGCACCCCTTAACCCGCTGAGCTTACAGGGGGACCCACGGTGGACCTGTCACCCAACCAACCTGAGTCCTGTGCTCCGATGTGGGGAAACAAAGGAGGCTGTGGGCACAGTACAAGCAGACAGCCCACCCCCCCACTCCCAGCAGGTGGGGTATGTGTGACATTCCTCAGGCACCTTTAGCCGCCCAAGAATGAAGGAAAGAGAAAAACAAATGGTTAACTGATTGAGATCACAGTCTCCAGGATGTGAGTTGCCACCAGCTTACAAAAGTCTCAGGAAATTACAAGGAAAAAGAGAAATCTCCAGGAACCTACATCGACAGGGGGGACACTGAGCATAAGATCCTGGAGTGTCTCAAGAGTCGTATAAAAGGAAAGAAACCAGGCGTGAGCAGGTGTGGTGCTGACGTGGAGGTTCCCTGAGGCCAGCCTGTCCCCCTGTCCCCAGGAGGGGCTGTGTGTGGCTCAGGCTGAGAGCAAGCCCACGTTCAGGGGTCTGGAGGAAGGAGAGAAGCCAAAGCAAAGCGGGACCAGCCAGCATTTTGTGCCCCTTGGTCTTGGGGACAAGCAGCTGAGCTGATCACAGATGAGGCACGAAGTGTGGGTGTGGGGATCTGTGCCTGGCCCTGTCGTGGGTGAGCCAGGGGGACTTCCTGTGAGTCTTCTCCTGGTCTGACGGGGGAGGGGCCCTCGTGCAGCCTGCTGTTTTCCAGACCCCAACAGGGTGGGGGAGGGAGTGCCTTTCCCTTCCACTGAGGTTTTCCCAGGAGCACAGGGCTCAGGTAGGCGTCTGCATGTCACCTGTGAGCAGGACCTGTCACCCTGTCCAGCTCAGCACGGATGGCTCTGTCCTCCGCCAGCCTTGCGTTGAGCAGGTGTAAAATGCCCGAGTTCTTTCTGCCTCCTTTCTTCCCCTTCAGGGCAGAGGGTGGTAAGTGTGTCAGGTCGTTCCTGTCCCTGCTGACTCGGGTTACTGGGGGCTTTATCCAGAGAGCGTCCCCTGGGGAAAAGTGTCTCAGGACAGAACTGTCCTTCTCCATGAGGGTTGGGGGGGGGGGTTCTGCAGGGGGCTCCACACCTGCATGCAGGTGGGTGGAGTCATGGATCAGAAGATTCATCCAAATGCTGGTGACAGTTCCACGCAGGGTCCAGAGCTGGAAAACCGTCTTCCTGATCTGTCCCCTGGGAATTGCCGGTGTCAGAGACGCACACAAATTCTGTGAACTGAGACGGGTTCAATTCTAACGGTACCAGGTCCCTGTTCTCTGAAAGGGATAAATAGCTTCCATTCATGGGAAACCACGCAGGGGCCCTAGAGCCGCCCCTCCGACTGTGGCCTTGACCTCAGGGTGGAAGCCGTGATTCTGCACCTGGTTGTTCACACAGCAGCTTGGGGTCCCCGTGTCATTCGGATGACCCAAGTTGCTGGAAGCTGGGGCCTCCTCTGGGCTGGGGACCGGCCACCCCCAAAGCTGGGCCTGGTGGGAGGCGAGGGAAGGTGCGGTGGGGCCTCGCTCACCTGCAGGTGGCCTCCAGCCCCCGGGATCAGTGGGGACCAGTGGGGAAGGGGCTGGGGCCGCCCTGGGGTGTCTTCCGAGGACCGGTGTTGGCATCGTCCAAGGGGTTGTGGAGTTGAATGGGATCTGTGGAAACAGGAAGTGTGTGCAGGTCAGACTGAGGGAAGGCTCCTCGGGGTCAAGTGCCATTGGAAGGGTCATGAACACAGAGCGTGTAGGGGTCAGATCCTAAACTGGGAGGGTTTCCTCTCTGGTGAGAATTGTGGCCCCAGAGGAGGGGGTGCAGGGCGTGTGGAGCTCAGAGTCCAGTCCCCAGGGGTCTCTGGTCCCCTCCTTCCATCCCAGAGGACCGGTGTCAGCAGGGAGAGCTTGGCGCTCATGGGGGGACTGGGTGTCACCCTGTGCACTGGGGTGTCATGTGTGGTGTGGGCGCCGTGGGTGACCAGTCTGAGCGGCTCCTGCTCTGGTGCTCGGCCCGTTGTTCCTGGAGAGGCTCTCGCTGCCCTGGGAATCCAGTGTGGGTGACACTTAGGACTTTTGTCCCTTGGCCATACCTCTTTGTGCTGGCAGCTTTCCGTGTCGTCACCCCCGAGCAGGCGTCACTCGACCTGATCTCTGTTGCGGGGCGAGAGGGGAATGTCAGCAGTGCCACCGGTGATGTGTGGCTGCCCAGGGCTCGTCTGTGTCTCTCGGGCGGGTGCTTGCGGCTCAGTGTGTCTGGTGAAGCCCTCCGTCCCGGGATGGTGGGGCGTGGGTCTCCAGTTCATGTTTTCCTTTGTGGGCTTTGCTGCTGCTGGCAGTGTGGTCTTGTCGCCAGGGTAAGTGCCTCGTAAGTCCTTCTGCGCTGGGGGGACATTGGATGTTGTAGCTCGTAAGTTACACGTTAGCGGGAAACGGGGTGTGGAGTGTGAACCACATGTCGGTTTTGGGTCCTGTCACTTGCGACTTCATGGCGTCCAGCTCGAGTGTGTGACGTGGGGTCTCCTGGATGTCACACGTTAGTTTATCTGATTCCTCCAGGGCTGAGCATTTGTCACGTGTGGGTTTCCTCTTCTGTGGAAGCGTTTCCAGTGTGTTGTCTCCTGTATCTCACGTGTCTGCTTCCCGATGTTCTGTTTCCTTCACGTCCTGGGGACATTCAGTCTGTTTCATTTCAGCGTGTTGTGTTTTCTCCACGTCAGGGTGTATCCTTTCTCTGGGTTGTGTGCGTGGATGCACCCTTCACGTTGTTAGTAGACTTGTCCTTCCCCGTCTCTTCCTGTGTAGACGACCGTCTTTTGTTCTGTAGGAAAACTCCTCCATCGCTCAGGTCTGATCACACGTGCTGGAACTTTCTGTCCGTGTGTTCCTCTTGTTTCCAGTTAAATCCACCAGACTCGGTTATTGCCCGTGAATCTGATGATCCCTTTTACCCTTTAGAAAACCAGTCTTCCCTGGCCCCCTGTGCCCTGGTGTCCCTGTCTCTGCCACCGCCCTGCGGCACTTGCCGTGTGGACATCCACTTGCCTAAATCAGGGGCGACTGATGTCTCCCCTTAACTATATCCTCATTACGGGAATCGATGGCAAGTGGGAGATACTTGTCCTGGGAGATAAGAGCATCCCCAAGTGCATCCTCCAGTCCAAGATAAGGAATGTGATCCCACCCGGTATTTCCACAAGTCCGTAGTTAAGCCTATGGAGTGGGGTACGCTGTGGTTTAAGGAGCGATTTTGAGATCCCAGTCACACAGGATTGGTTCAGGGTGATAGTTGAGTCATGCAGTTGTTGGGGAGTCCTTCCCATTTTCCCGTTGATCACATAATCCTGTGTCCATGGGGTCCTGTCATTATCCCTCTAGAGACACAAGCATGGAGATTGTGTCTACATGAGCTGTATGGTGGTTCCTCTGAAGCTGACCTCAAGTTGTTCAGGATTGGTTTTCAGGACTTGAGGAAAAAGGGCAGATTGGTTTTTAATGACTTTAACTCAAGAGAATGGACGATGGGACCCCCAGTTTGGAGAACGGTAGCCAGAAATTTGAGGAAACCAGACGAATTCAGGACCTAGTCTGGTTTATAAGAAATAGTATCAAAGTCTAATACCTACAAAAATGTGTTCCTGAAACATAATTTTTTTCTCTCTGCATTCACTCTTATTTCCAGAGATAGCCAAATCAAGAACAATTCATTTGTAAAACAAGTCCAGTTTGAACAAAATGGCCTACTTACTTACAAAAGCTCAGCAAACGCAGTGATTGACCATATAAGTTTTCCAAAAACTTGCTTTGCTCAAAATTTTCATAAGGAATCTCTAGATTGAACTTCATTAGCCCCTTGAGGCCAGAAGGTAAGTGAAATATCTATCATCAGACTTGTCTGCAAGACCTATAAATTTTCGTGACTTCCTCCTCTTGAGGCCCCCAAACTATCCTGAGGTTTTCTGCGCCTGCCAGGAGTTGACTTGACTCACCTGGTAAGGCTGCTGGGAACTCTGTCAGCAAGACATCAGGCCAATATTTCCAGGGGGGTTGATTGGCTCCACAAAGTCCACCTTAATTCCTTCATGCTGTCTGCTTATTCTGAGTCTATGCAGGTCTCTGTCAAATCTAACATTCCAGTCAGAGCCTTAGTAAAACAACCATTGTGTCCAATGGTGTCCTATTACAAGGAGAATACGTTCTCATTGAACTTATGCAAAAGGAGGGGAGGACTCAGCACTCAGATGTGTAGGAATGTGTTTGCTTGTAGGTCAAGATGGCAGCTGCATACATGGGAACTAAGGAGTTAAGGGGGGAATCTGACAGAAGCAAGGCTGCCGAGACTCAGCCAGCGTCAGGAAAGGGTCCCAGCTGAGTCCTTCACATGTGCGGATTCACCACGGCCGAGCTGCCGTTGCCATATTTGCCACTCGTTGGGAATAGACCTTGGGAACAGAGTGGAGAGGAGAGGAAAGGGGTCATTTGCCCATACAGGCCCGAATGGTCTGACCTTGTTCACCCTCAGACCCATAGACCATACCAGGGACCCCTTGGATAGAGAACTTTGGCTGCCTGGTGAGGACTGTGGTTACACCTGCCAAAGGGCAAAAAGAAAGGAGAGGGAGTCATGGATCCCCCTGAAGGGCAAGAGGGGAAATCCCTCATCCTGTTGGGCAAGGGGTGCCCCATAGACGCCCCCTGGGACTTGGGATCCTCACCAAGGAGGAACCTCAGGTGGAGGTTGTCAGCTGCCCAGAAAACACTAGAGTCAGTCTACCAAGGGAAACTCCCAGGAAATTCCTAGGAAATCCCAGGAGAGGCCCAGTACAGCAGAGGGTCCCTGTGAAGGCCATCAAATGTGGGGTGACCCGATCAGAGGGAGGCCCGCAGCTCAGGGGGTGAGAGTTCCCCCAAGGCAGAACAGAGGAGATGGGAGTTTACTGAATACCCTGCAAGGGAGCAGCGGGCAGGACAGCAAAGGAGAGACCGTCTGCCGGGAGGCAGTGTTGAGGGGCTACAGTTATGGGGTCACGAGGGAGCATGGGAACCTTTGGAATGCTCCCTGTGTGGGACCTGTGCCCGGTTGTAAGTACGCAGGGGTTAGTTAGGGCCTGTGGCCATTTCGAGGCAGGTCACTCAGGAGCCCGTGTGCATTCAGCTGTGTGCTCGCTGTGCCCTTTGCTGTGTATCTTTCCATCACTCAGGCCTGTTGCCTAAAAACGGCCCATACACTGTGATTCTTCCTCCTGTGTTAACGTGAGCGGTGGCTGTGTCCCCATCAATCCCTCAGGGACTCTTCCTTCTGGTGCCCTTTTCCTTGAATTCTGGGCCCTGGGTTAAAAGTTTGAGCGGCCCTGCTGACTTCCACGTTTCTTGAGGCCCCGGACTCGTCTTACACATCAGGTGTGCCAGGTGCTCGGGCCCTGGCCTGTGTCGGTGCCCAGAGCCCACCTAATCCGGGGAAAGGGTCGTGTCTGCCTCTGTTGGAAGAGAGGGGACTCCACCAGTCTTCTTGCCCTTGTTCCTTCCAGGGCGAGAGCTGCTCCCATCAAGCAGCCCTGGAATCTGAGTGTCCACAGCATCCTGACATTCTGGTTCCAGTTCTTGGAGCTGACGAGGCACAATCGTCTTAGAGCAAGCCAAGCGTGTGTCCTCCAATTCCTGTGTTATCTGAGTGAATATTTCATGTTTCAATCTGTACAGTATTGATCTGTTCAGATCTCAGTGTAAATAACCTAGTAAATTGGGTGTGTGTAAGTCCATGTCACCTGTTGTCCTCACCCTCTGTTGTGACTCAGGGGTCCTAGGAATGGAGTCAGCTCCCTGCCTGTCACCCACACCCTTCATTCTCTAACCCACACCCTTCATTCTCCCACACACGTGGGTGATGATGGAGCTTTGCTGCAATAGAATGTGTGGTATGTTTCAGGCCTCTGTGGTCTTTGAGGATGTGGCTGTGAACTTCACCCCAGAAGAGTGGGCTTTGCTGGATCATGGTCAGAGGAACCTCTTTAAAGATGTGATTCTGGAGACCTGCAGGAACCTGTCCTCCGTGGGTAAGGATGGCTCCATACCTTCCCTGGTCTTTTCAGGAAGAGGAAGAAAAGGTCAATATTTGCAAATTATATGAAACTGTACATAGAATATCATTAAGGCTTCACTAATTAGTATTAGAAGTAAGAAATTTATAAAAGTTGCAGAACACAAATATTGTAGAATCTGTGCATTTCTCTGTTTACTACCAAGATAGCTGAGAAATTAAGAAATCAAACCCATGTTCAAGTAGTTCAAAAACAATAAAGTATTATGTTAAAAAGTAACCAAGGAAGTTGAAAGATCCATACTCTTGTAGGTATAAAACATTTAATAAATACACTGAACATGACACAGTAAAGGGAAAGCTATACCATTATCATGGATTGTATGGACTAATTTTTTTGAAAATGCCTATACTATGAAAAGCACTGTATATATTCAGTGCAATCCCTATCAATCATTTCATGAATAGCATTTTTGAGAGGAGTAGAGCAAGAAATTCTAAAATTTGTATGAAAACAGAAAAGATTCCAAATAAAGCTATTTTCAGAAGGCATACCAAAGCTGAAGATATAACAGTCCCAGATTTCAAACTACACTCAACAAAATAGTATAGTACTGGCACAAATCCAGACACTAACATCAAGGCAACAGAATAGAGAGTCCAGAAAGAAACCCAGGTTAAAAAAAATTTTTTTAACGTTTATTTATTTTTGAGACAGAGAGAGACAGAGCATGAATGGGGGAGGGTCAGAGAGACAGGGAGACACAGAATCCGAAACAGGCTCCAGGCTCTGAGCTGTCAGCACAGAGCCCGACGCGGGCTCGAACTCACAGACTGTGAGATCATGACCTGAGCCGAAGCTGTCCGCTCAACCGACTGAGCCACCCAGCCGCCCCAAGAAACCCAAGTTTATATGGTAAAATAATCTACAAGGAAGGATCTGAGACTGTACAATGGGGAAAAGACTGTCTCTTCAATAAGTGGTGTTGGGAGAATGAGACAGCTACCTGCAAGGAGGTGAAACTGGGCAGCTTTGTACCCCTTACCTGAAAGGAAACTCAGTATGGATTAAACACCTCGGTGTAGGACTTGAACCCATACACGTCTTAAGACTAAACGGAGGCACTGAACTCATGGACATCAGCCATAGCATTATATTTGTGGATTCATCCCTTCAGGTAAGGGAAACAAAAGGAAAAATAAAAAATTGAAAGAGGAATATAATACACATTTTCCCACAGAAAATATACAGATGGCCTCTTGGCACATGAAAAGCTGCTCAGTATCACTAATCCTGAAGGAAATGCAAATTAAAACCAGGTGAGCTAATGGCTAGTATGAAAGGAACAGGAAGTACAAGTGTTGGTGAGGATGTGGAGAAAGGGAAACGCCTCATTGGTGGGATTTCAATGGGTGCAGCCAGCTTGTCAAACAGTATGGAGTTTCCACAACAAAAGGAAACACAACAATACCGTATGGTCCATAATTTCACTTGTGGGTAGTTCACCAAAGGTAAAAAACAGGACAGTCAGATATGTGCACCCCCACGTTCACTGTGCTCAAGATACCTTAGCAACACAGGAGTCCTTCAACAGATGAATGGATAATGAAGATGTGGTATCTACATACAAGGGACTGTCCCTCAGTAATATAAAAGGGACGAATTCTTGATGTTTGTGACACCATGGATGGAGCTAGAGAGTATTACACCAAATAAATAAGTCAGACAGAGAGACAAACAAAACAGGTTACTTATATGTGGAATCTAAATGACAAAATGAACAAACAGCAGAAAATAGGAAGACTTAAAACTCTAGGGAACAAATTGGTGTTTGTGAGATTGGAAGGGCATTGAGAGGTGAAATCATGGAGGGGATAGAGAAGAACAGATTTGCACTTATTGAATAAATAAGTCATGGGAAGGAAAAGTAGAGGACAGGGAATATGGTCAATAATTTTGTAGTTTTGTATAGTGACAGCAATTACACTTTTTATGGTGAGCATTTTGTAATGTATGCACTTGTTGAATCCCCATGTTGCACACCTGACATGAATATATAGGTCAGTATGCTTCTACCAAAAATGAGTGAATGAATGAATGAATGAATGAATAATAAAAAGTCCCACAATTATCAGTCATCATGACTGTGAAGATGAAAATTAGGCCCATCTTCCAGATTGCTTGTTGTCCTTCAAACCCTCCCTCCTGCTGAGCTCTTCTCAGGGGCAGGGCAGCAAGCACACACACCATCTAATCTCCTAATGGCAGCTGAGCAGCTCAGGCAGGCTCCACCGAAGGCCTCTGTGCCCTCAGACTGGCCGACCCTCGGTTGGACCAGGTTCTGGAGAAGGGATTGGCGTTTGGATGCATCCATTAGAAATATGGCTCAGGCTTTGTATGAGCAGGGTGATGTTTGCCATTCACCTGTCCTCCCTGTTGGACTTTTTATCCATCGTAGCCCACGTGGCCAGTCTTTCTGTCTTCCTGTAGAGGTAGGGTGTGGATGTGTGTGTCTTGCCCAGTTCCTTCCTACTTGGCTCTTCTGAGAATTCTTATCTCCACATTAGTCTGCATCTAGTTTGAAGTATTTCTGGATGAACGTGCTGCCATTTCAGACACTTTATTATCGTCAAAGTCCCAAGTCACAAGGGTCCTCAGAAATTTGGTCCATGACCATTCTTCCTCATGAAGTTCATTTCCATTTCGGGATCAGTATATGAATAGAAGCAGACATATGGCCTGTTTTTTATTTTTTTTTTATTTTTTTATTTTTTATTTTTATTTATTTATTTTTTTTAATTTTTTTTCAACGTTTTTTATTTATTTTTGGGACAGAGAGAGAGAGCATGAACGGGGGAGGGGCAGAGAGAGAGGGAGACACAGAATCGGAAACAGGCTCCAGGCTCCGAGCCATCAGCCCAGAGCCTGACGCGGGGCTCGAACTCACGGACCGCGAGATCGTGACCTGGCTGAAGCCGGACGCTTAACCGACTGCGCCACCCAGGCGCCCCATATGGCCTGTTTTTTAACCTTACGCATCAGGTCATTTCCACGAAATTCAACTAGGCTCCCAATTCTTGTAGTTTCTCCCAGTCAAGGTAAAATGAGTGGATCAAAGACTCAGTGGAATTCTTTGCAGAATGAGCCTCTGAGTGAAGAGAAAATACTAATGTTTACAAAAAATGATTCCCGTTCTGTGTTTGTAGAGAAGCAGAAATTTCACAGCAGTGGAGATCTGACCCAAATGCAGGAAGGGCTTTTGAGGTGAGTGACACTTGTAAGGGAGGAATGGGGAATGTTGGCAATGGTGAGACTAGCCTGAAAGTAGAGAACAGGTGTAAACCTAGCACAACAATCGTGTAGTCAAAACTTTCACAAAACGAAGTTTTTATAAATGCATTCTAGGTATTGATCATCTGAAAAACCGTTGCGTTGTTAAAAATGGTCAGGGAAAACTATAGGTAAGAAACCCTGTATGTTATGACTCTATTTGAGTCCTCAGGAGAACAGTAAGCTTGAACCATTTTGCAATCATGCAGACAGTGCCACAACCATACTCAGTCATTGAAAATGTCCATTATGTAGTCCAATAATAATTAATAAGCATCAATAGATCATTAATTATTAAAGAGATCACTTCTAATCACTATTCCCTTACCATGTATCTTCCTATTTTGAACAGCAGTCCTTTGTTGGAGAGTGTCTGTGAACGTTTTGAAGGAGATCAATGTGGAGAAACCCTGAACTCGATTACAAGTCTTACTGTGCATGAGGGGTGTCCTACTGGAGGCAAATCCTGTGAATGTGCTAAGTGTAGGGAAACCTTCACAGATGGTTTTTTCCTAGGGAATCTGCAAAGATCTCACCCAGGACTCAAACCTAGTCCCTGTGAGGAATGTTGCCCAGCCTGCAGCTCCATCACGAGCCTCAGCACTCATGTGGATGCAGACCTTGTAGAGAAATCCTATGAAGGTCAGGACACCGGGAGAGCATCGGAGACATACGCAAAGAGTCTGAGTAGTAAAAAATCTCTAGAGTGCAAGAAATGTGGAAAAGCTTTCACTTGCATTTCTTCTTTTCAGGGTCATGTGCAAAATGACCGTGTACAGAGGGTCCATGCATGTGACATGTGTGGGAAAACCTTCTTATATCACTCCTTCCTTACACGTCATATGAGAACTCACACTGGGGCTAGAACCTCTCAATGTCAGGAGTGTGGGAGAGCCTTTGGGTATAAGTCAAGCCTGCAAAAACATGTGAGGACCCACGCTCAGGAGAAACCCTATAAATATCAGCCATGTGGGAAAGCCTTCCCTGGTCAGCACACCTTTCTTGTACCTGGGAGAAGACCTACAGGGGATGGATCCTGGGAATGTAAAGAATGTGGGACAACTTTCAAGATACGTCTACATTTTGAATGTCACATGACCACACACAATGTAGTGAAACCCTATGAATGTGGGGAGTGTGGCAAAGCTTTCAGGCATCACCCAAACCTGCGAGTACATATGAGGACACACACTGGGGAAAGACCCTATGAATGTAAGGAATGTGGGAAATCTTTCCAGAGGTATGGTCATATTAAACGTCACATGACCACTCACAGTACATTGAAAACCTATGAATGTAAGGAGTGTGGCAGATCCTTTCGGGATCAATCATACCTGCGAGTACATATGAGGACGCACACTGGGGAAAGGCCCTTTGAATGTCAGCAGTGTGGAAGAGCCTTCCGGAATCACACAGACCTGCGAGTGCATATGAGGAGACACACTGGAGAAAGACCGTATGGATGTCAGCAATGTGGGAAGACCTTCAGATATCATTGGAATCTGCGAAGTCATGTGAAGATACACACGGAGGAGAGACCCTATGAATGTCAGGAGTGTGGGAAAACGTTCAGGTATAAGTCATGCCTGCGAGAACATATGAGGACGCACACTGGGGAAAGACCGTATGAATGTCAGGTGTGTAGGAAAACCTTCAGATATCATTGGAATCTGCGAGAACATGTGACAATACACACAGGGGAGAGACCCTATGAATGTCAGGTGTGTGGGAAAACCTTCAGGTATAACTCATGCCTACGAGACCATGTGAGGACACACACTGGCGAGCAACGCTATAAATGTGTGCATTGTGGAAAAGCCTTCAGTCGTAAGTGCACCCTTGTACTACATACTGTGAGAAATCACGCAGGGGTGGAAACCTGGAATGTAAGGAGTGAGGGGAAGCTTTCAGGAAACATCGACCTCTGAACATTACAGGACCACACACAAGGTAGTGAAACCCTATTAATGTCTGGAATGTATCAGAGCCTTCATGTATCACACTGATCTATGGATACATACGCAGACACACACTGGGGAAAAACCCTGTAAATGTCAACACTGTGGGAAAGCCTTCACATCTCCTTGAAACTTGGGAGCACATATGAGGACACATGCTTGGGAGAGATCCTATGAGTGTCAGCAGTGTGGGAATACCTTCAGGTGTCTGTCACTGTGGAAGTACACATACGGACACATGTTGGGGAGAGACCTTTTGAGTATATAGAGTATGGGAAAGTTGTCAGCTGCAAAATGTTCAAGGTCAGTTGAAAACACACAGCGCAACTAAACCCTATGAATGCAAGAGGTGTGGGAAGGCATACAGGTTCTTCTCATCTCTTCGAGTGCATGTGAAGAAACACCCTGGGGACAGATCTTGACAAATCACCGATCCCTTCAAGAACACACCAGGCTGCACAGTGGACAGTAAGCCTTTGTATGTAAGGACTCTGGTAAGACCTTCGAGTGTCCCAGAGACCTGCATGTACATGTGATGACCCTGAGTGGGCAGAACCTTACGAATGACTGCTCTGTGGGAAAGCCTTCAGTTGTCTCTCTTCCCTTCGAGGACACACATAAACTTAAGCACCATGGAAAAGCCTTCAGGTATCCCAGGAATCTGTGAGCACAGACACACTGTGGCATAGCATTTATCCTCCTTTAAATTCTTTTTTTTTTAATTTATTTTTGAGACAGAGAGAGACAGATCATGAACAGGGGAGGGGCAGGGAGAGAGGGAGATGCAGAATCTGAAGCAGGCTTCAGGCTCTGAGCTGTCAGCACAGAGCCTGACGCGGAGCTCGAACTCACAGACTGTGAGATCATGACCTGAGCTGAAGTCGGATGCTTAACCCACTGAGCCACCCAGGCGCCCCTATCCTCCTTTAAATTCTTATTGAAAATGCGAGCCAGTACAATGGAGATGATCCTGAACGGACACAATTTTGGGAAAACTTCAGGTATAGAACTTCATGTATTTTGTTCATGAAAATTCAGGCGGGAGAGAAATATTTTCATTGTTGTGATTGTGCTTTTGAGTTTCCAGGTGCCTCTTCCTTGATTGGGACCCTAAGTGTATGAATTCCTAGTTCGTGTCACTGATATGAACACTGATGGTTTTAGGTGGCCTTCTTTGTCCTCTACATCTGTGTGACCTAGATGTTGTTACCTCAGACTTGAAGTAATCACATGGTTATGTACCACATGTCTCTTTCCCATTACAATGTCTTTTGGACTGGATGTGATAAAAAGGTGTCTGTTGCTGGTGTGTACATACAACTTTAAATACTTCTACAAAAAGTCTTGAATTATACATTCCAAAAAGTTCCTGTTAAATTATCATGACATGAGACCCCTCATTGTTGAAAGTTATTTTCTGTCCTCTGTTGTGATACCGGAATAATCTGGTTTTGTGTCTGCTCTTCTTTTCAGTCTTTATTAATGAAAGATACATTTTCACATCACTTCTCTTTTTCTTCAGCTTAAAAATATTTTTTTAAATGTTTATTTTTTTTTTTTTAAATTTTTTTTTTTTTCAACGTTTTTTTATTTATTTTTGGGACAGAGACAGAGCATGAACGGGGGAGGGGCAGAGAGAGAGGGAGACACAGAATCAGAAACAGGCTCCAGGCTCCGAGCCATCAGCCCAGAGCCTGACGCGGGGCTCGAACTCACGGACCGCGAGATCGTGACCTGGCTGAAGTCGGACGCTCAACCGACTGCGCCACCCAGGCGCCCCTTAAATGTTTATTTTAAAGAGAGAGAGTGAACAAGTGGGGGAGAGGCAGAAAGAGTGGGAGACCCAGAATCCAAAGCAGGCTCCAGGCTCTAAGCTGACAGCACAGAATCCAATGCAGGACTCAAATCTATGAACTGTGAGATCTTGATCTGACCCAAGTCAGACACTTAACCATCTGAGCCACCCAGGTACCCATTTTTCATGAAGTTTAAAATTATGATATTGGTTTAGCTTTACTGGGACTAATTATTGGTGTCTTTGGTTGATTTTGTTGCAAATTATGACTTTGAAGGACATCCCTTTGCACCATGACTCAGTTTTGCCTTTTTGTTTCCATGAGCAGTGACTGGAGTGGAAATACAAGTGGGGTTCTTTCCTCTTTCCCCCAGGAGGTAAAGTCTGTTGTGGGTTGGGGACGGGTGTCCATCCTCCTGTCAAATCCCTGTCTCCGGGTTTCCCTGTGATCAGCTGAATCCTACCTGGTGAAAGGAGGGAGGACCACCACATCCAGGGGTAGTAAATCTTGGAATGGAGATCAGGGGGCTCCCCGTGGTCCTGGTAGGTAAACTCAAATCGAACTAGGCTGAGGACACTTTAGTGCAAAGAACCAGGTGCAGTCTCAGAGATCCTCCAGCATCTTCAGTGAAATGGAACCAGGCTTTGCTTTTTTGTGTGACAGAGATGGAGCAAGAAAGCCCACTGTCCGGATCCAGCCCCTGTGGTGAAGGACAGATTTGTTGGCTCAGTTCCCCATGGCCTTGTTCCTTAACTCATGGATGCTCAGAGTGTGGGCCACCCATAGTTCAGGGGCCTGTGGAGAGGACAGTGGCCTGGATAAAGTTTGGGTAGGAAAGGGGTGTTGTTGGACAGTGTCAAATGAAGAATTCGAATTGAGTAAGGAGAGCCCTGTATTGAGCAGAATGATTGCATAGCCTGGGTGGGGGGATAGGCACTGTTGCACTGGGGGCAGGGGCTGTGTAGTGGGAGCAGAGTTGCTGTTGTATTAGGGGCAGTGACTACATCAGTGGGAGAACACGATGAGCATAAGACCTGCAGGTGTCTGAAGGCAGGAAAGGAGTAAACAAACCAGGCATGAGCAGGTGTGGTGCTGACATGGTGGTTCCCTGAGGCCAGCCTGTCCTCCTGTCCCCCAGGAGGGGCTGTGTGTGGCTCAGCCTGAGAGCAAGCCCATGTTAAGGGTCTGGAGGAAGGAGAAAAGCCAAACCAAAGTGGGACTAGCCAGCTTTTGTGCCCCTGTTCAGTGGGACAAACAGCTGAGCTAATCATGGATGAGCCACAATGTGTGGACTTGGGAGGTCTACACCTGGTCCTATCATGGGTGAACAGGGGGACTTTCTGTGAGCCTTCTCCTGGTCTGATGGGGGAGGGGCCCTCGTACATCCTGCTGTTTTCCAGACCCAAACAGGGTGGGGGAGGGAGTGCCTTTCCCTTCCACTGAGGTTTTCCAGGGAGAACAGGGCTCAGGTAGGTGTCTGCATGTCACCTGTCACCTGTGAGTAGCACAGTCCCTGTCTAAGCACTGATGGCTTTCTTTTATGCCAGCCTCATGTTTAGCAGGCGTAAAGTTACTGAATTCTTTCTGCCTCCTTTCTTCCCCTTCAGGGCAGAGGGTAGTAAATGTGTCAGGTCTTTCCTGTTCTTGCTGACTCAGGTTACTCTGAGACTTATCCAGAGAATGTTCACTGGGGAAAAGTGTCTCAGAACAAAAAATGCATGGATTTCCACACCTTCATGCCAGGTGGGTGTAGTCATGGATTAAAAGGATTGAACCAAATGCTAGTGACTGTTCCATGCAGAGTAGAGTTAAAAAACTGTGATCATAACCCACTTCCTGTTCATTGCTGGTGGTTGGAGATACGTGCAAATTCTGTGAAGTGGGATGTATTCAGTCTGTCTTCCAAATTGCTATCATGTGGATAAAATTAAAAAGTAAGTTCTGAAAAGCATGGTTTCCTTTTTTTTTTTTTAACCATAACATGCCTGAGAATTTACCTTCTTTCTTTTATCTTGAACACAGGGAGAAGCAGTGATGCTGCATGTTTTTCTTCATATGCTGGGATGAGGTCTTTATGTCCTTGAAATGACCCAGGGTGCTCAATTGCTCAATACAGGTCTCAAGTTTATCTTTTGCTTTTGTTGGCAGTCCTGCTTAGTGGTTTCGTGTCTCCAAAAGTAAATGCATGTAATTTTTACACATTGTGGTGATGGCATATTGTAGATTGAGGGAAAGTTAAAATTTATGAAGAAATGTGAATGCAGTGTGTGAATCACACATCAGTGCTGATTCCTTTCACTTGTGGCAATGGGTATTAACTGGCTTTATTTTCTCCAGCTGAAGTATGTGACATGGGGTCTCCTTGAAAGCACACATTTATTTTTCTAATTCCCCTGTGGCTCAGCATTTCTCATGTGTGGGGTTCCCTCTTCTGTGGAAGCATTTACAGTGTGTTGTCACCTGTAACTCACGTGTCTGCTTCCTGATGTCTTCTGTTTCCTTCACGTCCTGTGGACACTGATGCTGTTTCATTTCTATGTGTTGAAAATGTTTTCTCCAGGTCAGGGTGTATGATTTCTCTCTGTTGTCTGTGTGGATGGGCCTTTCACATTGTTAGTAGACTTGGAATTCCCCAACTATTCCTGTGTAGAGTACCTCCTTTTTAAAATATTTATTTATTTTAGAGGGAGAGAGAGAACATGTGCATGCCCTTGTATACACGCCAACACCAGAGATGGACGGGGGGTGGGGGGGACAGAGAATCCAAAGTAGGCTCTGTGCTGACAGTAGAAAGTGATGTGGGGCTCAAACTCACGAACCCTGAGATCATGACCTTAGCCTATGTTGGACACTTAATTGACAGAGCTACTCATGTACCTCTAGATTACCTTCTGTTGTTCTGTGAGAAAACTCCTCCATCACTCAGATCATAATTACACATGCTAGAAGTTCCTTTCTGTGTGTTCTGTTTGTTTCCATGACAGTTAAATCCACATGACTTGGTTAATGTCCATGAAGTTGATGAGAGAAATGAGTCCTTTCTTCCCTTAGGTAACCAGTTTACCCTGGACCATGTGTCAAAATGTCCCCATCTCTGCTGCTGCCCTGTGATGACTGCTGGGTGTACATCCACTTGTGAACCAGGGGTGCCTGTCTCTGTAGTCCCTTTTGTCCATCAGGGTTTTGTCTGTGTGTTAATGCCAGTTGTTCTAGTTAGACCAAGATACATCTAGGATTTAGCTTCCTTTTTTTTTTTTTTTTTTTTTTGACCTCCAAAATGACAAGACAGGAATTCAACTCAAAAGAAAGAACAGGAAGAAGTCATCACAAGGGATTTATTCAGCACAAATACAAGTAAGATGTCTGAACTAGAATTTAAAACAACAATTATAAGGATATTAACTGGGCATGATAAAAGTCTAGAAGACACTAGAGAATCCCTCATTGCAGAAATGAAAGAACTAAAAACAAGTCAGACTGAAATAAAAAAATGCTCTATTAGAGATGGAAACTAGTTGAGATCCATGACAGTAAGGATGGATGAAGCAGAGGGATGAATCAGTGATATAGAAGACAAAATTATGGTAAGTAATGAAGCTGAAAGGAAGAGAGTAAGATAGGTATTGAATCACAAATGGACACTTAGGGAACTAAGCAAGTCCTTAAAGCATAATAATATTCCTATCAGGGGAGTCCCAGAAGATGAAGTGACAGAAGAAGGGGCAGAACAGTTATTTGAGCAAATTACAGCTAAAAAGTTTGCCTAATCTGGTGAAGAAAAAACAGACCTCAAAATGAAAGAAACGCAGAGAACACCCATTAAATTCAACAAAAGGAAGCCATCACCAAGACATATCATAGTCAAATTCACAAAATACACAGACAAGGAAAAAATCCTGAAAGCAGCAAGGGGGGAAAAAGTCCTTAACGTACAAGGGGAAACAGATCAGGTTCAAAGCAGGTCTGTCCACAGAAACTTGGCAGCCCACCAGGGAGTGGCTTGATATATTAAACATCCTGAATGGGAAAAAATGCAGCCAAGGATACTTTATCCAGCAATGCTATCATTCAGAGTAGAAGGAGAGATAAAGATGTCTCCAGACAACCAAAAACTAAAGGATTTCGTGTCCACTAAACCAGCCCTGCAAGAAATATTAAAGGGGACTTTTTGGGGGAAAAAAGACTAAAAGCAACAAAGACTAGAAATAAACAGAAAACGTCACCAGAAACACCAACTTTGCAGGAAACACAATAGCACTAAGTTCATATCTTTTAATAATCACTCTGAATGTAAATGGACTAAATGTCCCAATCAAAAGACATAGCATATCAATGCATAAAAGAGAAGACCTATCTTTATGCTGCCTACAAGAGACTTGCAGACAGAAAGGCACATGCTTGCAAGTGAGGAAATGCAGAACCATGTATCTTGCTAATGCACATCAAAAGAAAACTGTAGCATATTTAAATACCTATGTATCCAAGGATTTATATACATGCTTATAGCAGGCAACATAGATTTTATTTTTATTTATTTTGACAGAGAGAGAGAGCAAGCAGGGGAGGGACAGAGGGAGAGAGAATCCTAAGCAGACTCCACACTGCCAGTGCAGTGCCAAACGTAGTACTCAAACTCATGAACTGCGAGATCATGACCTGAGCTGAAGTTGAATGCTTAACTGAGTGAGCTGCCCAGGAGGCCTAGAGAAACTGGATTTTCAACCAAAAAACTAGAACAACAGATGAATAAGTGCATTACATCATAATTAAGGGGCTTATCCATCAAGAAGATCCATCAGTTATAAATATTTATACCTGCAACTTGAAAGCAGCCAGAGACAGAAAACAATTAGTAGCAAATTAGTTGTTTGTAGTAAACTCATTAAGGGGCATCTGGGTGGCTCAGTCAGCTAAGTGTCTGACTTTGGCTCAGGTCATGATCTCACGATTTGTGAGTTTGAGCCCTGCATTGGGCTCCAAGCTGACAGCTCAGAGCCCGGAGCCTGCTTCGGATTGTGTCTCCCTCTCTCTCTGCTCCTCCCCTGCTTGCACTCTGTCTCTCTCTCTCTGTCTCTCAAAAATAAATAAGCATTAAAAAAATTTTTTTTAAAGGCACTCATTGATAATATAATAATGGTAGGGGATTTTACCCACAAGTAGCAATGGGCAGATTAGATAAGAGAAAATGAACAAGGAAACAGTGGCTTGACACACCGGACTGGATGGACTTAACAGAAATATTCAGAACATTTCATCCTAATGCAGCAGAATACACGTTCTTCTCAAGTACACATGGAACATTCCAGGGTAGATCACAAATAAGCCGTCAAGAAGTACAAAAAGATTGTCAACGCTATGAAACTTGAAGTCAACCAGAAAAACATTTTGGTAAGGCCACAAATACATGGAGATTAAAGAACATCCTACTACAGAATGAATGGGTTAACCAGGAAATTAAAGAAGAAATAAAAAATTACATGCAAGCAAATGAAAATGAAAACATGGTAGTCCAAAACACTTGGGATGCAGCAAAAGTGGGCCTAACAGGAAATTATAGTGCAATACAGGGCTATCTCAAGAATCAAGAAAAGCCTCAAATACACAACCTAACCTTATACCTAAATGTGCTAGAACAGGAACAGTAAATAAAGCCTAATGCTGATACAAGATGGGAAATAATAAAGATCAGAGGAGAAATAAATGATATAGAAGCAACAACAAAAAATTAAACACATCAATGAAACTAAGAGCTGGTTCTTTGAAAGAGTTAATGAAATTGATAAGCCCCTAGCCAGACTTATCAAAACAAAAAGGGAAAAGACCTAAATAAGTAAAATCACGAATAAAAGAGATTATAACTAACACTACAGAAATACAAACAATTATAACAATACTATGAAAAAGTATATGCTAACAAACTGGACAACCTGGAAGAAATGAACAAATTCCTAGAAACATATAAGCTACCAAAACTGAAACAGGAAGAAATAGGCCCATTACTAGTAATTGAACTAGTAATAAAAAATTTCCAAAGTGGGGCACCTGGTGGCTCAGTCAGTTAAGCATCTGACTCTTGGTTTTGGCTCGGGTCATGATCTCATGGTTTTGTGTGTTCAAGCCCCATGTGGGTCTCTGTGCTGCCAGTGTGGTACTTGGGATTCTCTGTTTCCCTCTCTCTCTCTGCCAGTCCCTCATTCATGCTGTCACATAGTGTCTCTCAAATAAATTTTAAAATGTCAAACAAAAGAAACAAATGTCCAGAGCCAGGTGGAGTCCCAGGGGAATTCTAGCAGATATTTAAAGAAAAGTTAATGCCTATTCTTTTCAAACTGTTCCAAAACATAGAAATGGAAGGAAAACTTCCAAACTCATCCTATGAGGCCAGCATTACCTTGATTCCAAAGCCAAAGACCCCACTAGAAAGGAGAATGACAGGCTAATATCCCTGATGAACATGGAAGCAAAATTCCTCAACAAGATGCTAGCAAATTGAATACAACAGTACATTAAGGAATTATTTAACATGACCAAGTGGGATTTATTCCTGGGCTGCTGGGATGGTTCAAAAGCTTCAAATCAACCTATCTGATACACTACATTAATAAAAGAAAGGATAAGAACCATATGATCCTATCAGTAGATGCATTTGACAAAATATAGCATTCATTCTTGATAAAAACCATCGACAAAGTAGGTATAGATGGAACATACTTCACATCATAAAAGCTATTTATAAAAGACCCACAGCTAATATCATCTCGTGGGAAAAACAGAGAGATTTACGTCTATGGTCAGGGTGAAGACAAGGATGTTCATTCTCGCCGTTACTCTTTAACCTAGTTCTGGAAGTCTTAGCCTCAACAATCAGACAACAAAAAGAGATAAAAGGCATCCAAATCAGCAAAGAATTGAAACTTTCACCATTTGTCCATGACATGATAATCTATGTAGAAACCTGAAAGAATGCCAAAAATATGAGAATATATGTATTCAGCAAAGTCACAGGATATAAAAAATGTACAGAAGTCTCTTGTATTTCTCTACACCACTAATGTAACAGCAGAAAAAGAAATCAAGGAATCTCTCCCATTTACAATTGCACCCAAACACTAAGATACCTAGGAATACTAACCAAAGAGGTAAAAGATCATACTCTGAAAACTACAGAAAAATTGTAAAAGAAATGGAAAAGGACAGAAAGAAATAGGAAAACATTCCATGCTCATGGGTTGGAAGAACAAACATTGTGAAAATGTTGACACTACGCAAAGCAATCTGCACATTAATGCAGTTCCTATCAAAATACCATCAGCATTTTTCATAGAGAAAGAGCAAATAATCCTAAAATCTGTATAGAACCACAAAAGACCCTGAATAGCCAAAACAATCCTGAAAAAGAAAAGCAATGGTGGAGGCATCGCAATTCCAGACTTCAAGCTATGTTACAAAGCTGTAGTCATCAAAACAGTATGGTACTGGCACAAAAATAGACACTTAGATCGATGGAAGAGAATAGAAAATCCAGAAATGGACCCGCCACTCTATGGCTAACTAATCTTTGATAAAGCAGGGAACACTATCCAACGTGAAAAGACAGTTTCTTCAACAAATGGTGTTGGGAAAGCCAGAGAGCAACATGCAAAAGAATGAAAATGGGTCACTTTCTAACACCATACACAAAAATAAATTCAAAATGGAGGAAAGACCTAAATGTGAGACAGGAAACCATCAAAATTCTGGGGGAGAACAGAGGTAGCAACCTCTTTGACCTCGGCCGTAGCAGCTTCATGTTGGTGGGGGCAAGGGAAACAAAAGGCAAACATGAACTTCTGGGACATCATCAAGATAAAAAGCTACCGCACAGCGAAGGAAACAAACAACAAAACTAAAAGACAGCTTAGGGAATGGGAGAAGAGATTTGCCAGCAACATATCTGATAAAGGGTTAGTATCCAAAATCTATAAGAACATAGCTAACTCAGCACACAAAAATCCCAAGTAACCCACTTAAGAAATGGACAGAAAACATGAACAGACATTTTTTCCAAAGAAGATGTATGGATAGCTATCAGACACCTAAAGAGATGCTCAACATCATTCATCATCAGGGAAATACAAATCAAAACCTCAGTGAAAGTGGCTCCTGGGTGGCTCAGTTGGTTAAGCATCCAAATTCAGCTCAGGTCACGATCTCACAGTTCATGAGTTCAAGTCCTGAGTCGAGCTACGGGCTGACAGCTTAGAGCTCAGAGCCTGGAACCTGCTTTGGATTGTGTATGTGTCTCTCTCTCTTCCCCTTCCGCTTGCACTCTGTCTCTCTCAGGAATAAATAAACATTTAAAAAAATTAAAAAACCACGATGAGATACCATTCACACATATCACAGTGGTTAAAATTAACAACACAAGGAACAACAAGTGTTGGGGAGAATGCCGAGAAAGGGGAGCCCTCCTGCACTGTTAGGAATGAAAATTGATGCAGCCATCCTGGAAAACAGTATGGAGGTTCCTCAAAAAGTTAAAAATAGAACTACCCTTCAATCCATAAAATGTATTTACCCGATGGATACAAAAGTACAGATTCATAGAAGCACATGCACCTCAATGTTTATAGCAGCATAATCAACAATAGCCGAACTATGGAGAGAGCCCTAGTGTGAACTGATGAATGGATTAAGAAGATGTAGTATAGGGGCGCCTGGGTGGCTCAGTCGGTTGGGCTTCCGACTTCGGCTCGGGTCATGATCTCGCGGTCCGTGAGTTCGAGCCCCGCGTTGGGCTCTGTGCTGACAGCTCAGAGCCTGGAGCCTGTTTCAGATTCTGTGTCTCCCTCTCTCTCTGACCCTCCCCCGTTCATGCTCTGTCTCTCTGTCTCAAAAATAAATAAACGTTAAAAAAAATTAAAAAAAAAAAAAAAGAAGATGTAGTATAGAGGCACCTGGAGGCTTAGTTGGTTAAGTGCCTGAGTCTTGGTTTGGGCTCAGGTCATGATCTTACAGTTCATGAGTTTGAGCACTGTATTGGGCTCTGTGCTGACAGTGCAGAGCCTGCTTGGGATTCTCTGTCTCCCTCTCTCTCTGCCCCTCCCCTGTTTGCTTTCTCTCTCTCTCTCTCTCTCTCTCTCTCTCTCTCTCTCTCAAAAAAAAAAAAAGATGTGGTAGATATATACAATGGAATATTACTCAGTTATCAAACAGAATGAAATCTTGCCATTTGCAGTGATGTGGATGGAGCTAGATGTATTATGCTAAGCAAAATAGTTATTGGAAGACAAATACCATGATTTCACTCATGCGGTTTTTAAGAACCAAAGCAGATGAATATATGGGAAGGTGGGGAAGACAGAGAGGGAAACAAACCATAAGAGACACTTAACTCTAGAGAACAAACCGAGGGTTGATGGAGGGAGGTGGGTGGGGAATGGGCTACGTGGGTGATGGTTCTTAAGGAGGACACTTGTGAGGAGCACTGGATGTTGTATGTAAGTGAGGAATCACTGAATTCTCCTGAAATTAATATTGTAGTGTATGTTAACCAACTAGAATTAAAAAAAAAATTAACGAAACAGTCTTTTGTAAAGAGGCACACTTAGATTCCTGAAACTATTTGGAAGTATGTAGAGGTACCCATTAAAATGTGTATCAAATACAGTGCTTTAGAATTATGACTTTCTAATGTAATTTTCAATAAAACAGGTTTGGGGAGATTGGATATTCCCCATAAAGGATGTTGTAGCTCTAAATTATCTTTGGCTATGTTGGTTCATTTTGCTAGAAATGCACATTAGGAGAGACCTTGGTTTCCAAACCTAAAACTGTCCAGGGTCGCGGTTGGGGGTCCCTGCACAGTGCTTTGATGACTGAAATCCATTTCTTGGTTGTTTTCTCTAGAAAAATAAAAATTTCTTAACACTGGTTTCTACAGGAGTAGCCTCTTTGCAGAAGAAATCAGACTGAAGTCGAGTGCATTTCCATCAGGCACAGTTCCAAGGTGAATAGTCCGGTTCTGAAAGGTAGTCAGAATAAAAGCCAAATGGGTTCTTTCAGAAAGGACAAACCCATAAAACAGATCTGAAATAACCCTGGACAGCATAGTCACAGAGTGTGGCTGTGATCCGAGGACAAAACTTACATTCCATTTCAGGTTGTGGGAAACCATGATCTCAGTGGGCTCTGTGAGACCTGCATCTGTTTGCTCACGAGCTCGGAGTGGTTTGGGTCTTCCCTGGGTCCACTCGTGATCACCAAGTAACCTTAGCCTTAAAAAGAAAACTGTCTTTATGACCATGCTAGTGAGTGTAAATGGGTCTCTGCTTGTAGTTTGATGAGCATTTCCCTGATGACTGTCTAGCATCTTTTAATGAATCTATTGACCATGTGCATATCTTGTTTGTAGAAGTGTCTGCTGAAATGTTAGGTGTGGACTTTTTCTAGCTGCCCCTTACCTGGGTGAGGAAGTTCCCTTCTGTTCTTGATTGGCTAAGTATTTTTGCCAGAAAGGGTGGTGGGTTTAGTCAGATGTCTTTTCTGTCTGTTGATGTGATCATGGGGTTTTTTTTTCTATTATTTGTGTTCATAAGGTTGATGACTGCTATTTTCTTGCTGAACCAACCATTTTATTCCCAGATAAATCCCACTTGGTCAAGTTGTAGAATCCTTTTTATATACGACTGGTTTTGGTACAGGGACCAACTAGCCTCATAGAGTAGGTCAGAAGTGTCTAAGCACACACACATAAGATTATTTTCTAAAGCTTTGCTGCCAGAAACTTTGTGTTTTTTAAATTTTAAGTCTGTTTATTTATTTTGAGAGAGAGAGAAAAAGCACGGTTGGGGGAGGGGCAGACAGAGAGGGAGAGAGAGAATCCCAAGCAGGCCTCCCACTGTCAGCGCATAACCTGATGTGGGGCTCGAACTCATGAAACCTGAAATCATGACTGAGCCAAAGTCAGACGCTTAACCGACTGATGACCCAGGTGCTCCTGTTCCCCAAACTTTCTACAACATTCTTTTACACTCAGATTTTGTCCTCAGATTGTCGTCATTTTAAGACAACCTCATTTTAAGACAAAATTACTTTCTATCTCAACAAAATGTATTCCCATCCCTTATGTCTTTCTTACCATCTCCTTCTTTACTATATGCAGACTTGTTTTCCTCATTTCCATCAGTCATAATTACATTGGTACAATTTTAACACTTAGAAACCTTGTTCTCCAGTAAAACTAATTGTAAACTGTCTATTACACCAGGATTCTTCAGATGACATACTTATGACTACATCTTACAGTTTTTAGCAATGTGCCTTTTTTGTCGAACAGTCTTATAGTGAGGTACAAAACTTGTTTTCCAGTTATCCTGATCATCTTTGGTTTCTCTGCAAGAAGAACCCAAAAGCTCTTAAAACTTATGCTTGATAATTAACATGTCAGTATTTTATCTTCTTTAGAAAAGACTGCAGTGCTTAAGTGACTCAGTTGGTTAAGCATCTGACTTCGGCTCAGGTCATAATCTCACAGTTTGTGGGTCCGAGCCCCATGTCAGGCTCTGTGCTGACAGCTCCAAGCCTAGAGCCTCTTTGGATTCTGTGTCTCCCTCTCTCTCTGCCCCTCCCACTTGCACTCTGTCTCTCTCTCAAAAATACACACTTAAAAAAAAAGACTTATATGCCCAGTGAATTCTACCTGATTTATCATTGAACTTAGGGAAACTTCAAAGTTTCAGGTTATGAAAGATTTTGAAATCTATCTTAACATTTACCCAGGAGACCTTCATGAGATAGACAAAACGGACTATGATTTTAAGCTATCTTTTCCTGACAAATTACAATAAAGATAATGTGAGCTCATTTGATGTTTAGTAAACCTTGGTAGAATATAAGTGTTATGTGTGATGTGGATAACTCTAACAGAATGTCTATTTAATTATATAACAACCTTACATTAGCTTTAATACCAAATAGATTGTAACTGTGTCCACACAAGTCAATCACATTGTTCCCCATTGTCAGTTTTTACCTTGGGTACCCATACATTATTCTAAAGGTGACAGATTAAGTCCATTAGAAGCCCCCTGCAGGGGCTGAAACTAGAAATACTTATATGAGATAAAGCAGACTTCAAAACAAAGACTGTGGTAAGAGACACAGAAGGTGAATGCATGACGATAAACAGATCAATCCAACAAGAGCATAACAATGGAATATAACTACACACCCTGCAAGGAACACCTCAATATATAAGCAAATATTAATAGAAATAAAGGCAGAAAATGACAGTAGTACAATAATTGTAGGAGAATTTAACACTCCACTAATGTGAATGTGTAGAACATCCGGACTGATAATCAGTAAGTAAAGGGTAGATTTCAGTGACACATTAAATAAACCTGGTGGACTTAACAGATACATGTGGACAATCCACCCCAAGCAGCAGAATACACATTCTTTTCAAGTGCACATGGAACATTCTCCAGGATAGATCATGTGTTAGGCCACAAAACAAGTCTCAGTAATTTTAACAAGACTGAAATCATACCAAGCATGTTTTCCATGCACAGCAGTATGAAGTTACAAGCCAAGTACAAGAAAAGAATAGGAAAAAGCTCAATCAGGTGGAGGATAACAGCATGCTACTAAAAACCAACAGGCCAACAGAGAAATTAACATGGAATCATCAAATACTCGGAGCCAGATAAAAATGAATGAATGGGGGCGCCTGGGTGGCGCAGTCGGTTAAGCGTCCGACTTCAGCCAGGTCACGATCTCGCGGTCCGTGAGTTCGAGCCCCGCGTCAGGCTCTGGGCTGATGGCTCGGAGCCTGGAGCCTGTTTCCGATTCTGTGTCTCCCTCTCTCTCTGCCCCTCCCCCGTTCATGCTCTGTCTCTCTCTGTCCCAAAAATAAAAAAAAAATAAAAAAAAAAAAGAATGAATGAATGCCGTGATGGAAAATTTTTTGCACGTGTAGCACACACAGTCCTAAGAGGGAAGTGCATACTGACACAAGCCTACCTCAGGAAACAAGAAAAATCTCAAACATTCTAACCTCACACCTAGAGTAACTAGAAAAAGAACAAGCAAAGCCCAAGTCACAGAGAACAGAGCAGAAAGAGATGAAATGGAGATTTAAAAATAGAAAACATCAAGACAACTAAGAGCTGGTTCCCCACCCCCTTTTTTGGTCTTAATTAGCCCATGAACCCATTTTATTGTAGAAAGAAACAAACATACAGATAAAACAATTATTTCACTTAGTCCCACTATTCGTAGTTAATTAGTTCACACCGAGTATGTGTCTTTCCAGATTTCTGTGGACAAACACACATATAAATACTTTTACAAAGATACAAACATACTATGAATATCTTGTTGTCAGCTGAAAGCTGTGTGTCTTTTCTAATACAAGTTGCTTTAAATTTTTTTAAAAATATTTATTTAGTTTTTGAGAGAGAGAGCATGAGCGCGGGAGGGAAGACAGAGTGAGACACAGAATCCGAAGCAGGCTTCAGGGTCTGTACTGTCAGCACAGATCCCAACGTGGGGCTAGAACCCACAAACCGTGAGATCATGACCTGAGCTGCAGTTAGACGCTCGATCAGCTGAGTCACCCCGGTGCCCTGTAAATCTGTATCTTATTTGATGTGCATATAGGTCTGTATCATTAAGACTCCACTGGGGCTCCTGGGTGACTCCATCTGTTAAACATTTGACTTTGGCTCAGGTTATGAATTCCCAGTTCATTAGATCAAGCCCTGCATCAGGCTCTGTGGTGATAGCTTGGAGCCTGGAGTCTTCTTTGGATTCTGTGTCTCCCTCTCTCTCTGCCCCCACCCCACATTCTCTCTCTCTCTCTCTCTCTCTCTCTCAAAAATTAAAAAAAAAAATTAAAAAATAAATGACTGCATTACTTTCTGCTGTAGGGACCCACCAAAATTTATTGAATTACTTGTCACTGGACCTTTTTGTTTCACTAATATTTACATATTGTAAACTCACCTAAAACAACATCTTTGTTTCTGGTATAGGTATTTCCTTAGGATACAGTCCTAGCACGGGAATGGTAAGGTCTAAGAGATTATGAGAATTTGTAAGGCTTTATGACCTTGTCTTCAGGTGTGTCTGTTATATCTTGCTTCCAAACCAGTTCCTCTGTGTAGCCAATCCCCTGTCTACAGCTTTCAACACAGGTGGAGACAGCCAGAACACCCCAATCAACACTCCTGCCAAGTCTGTTGGCCTTTAGGTGCTTGAGCCGCTGAGGCATGACCTGGAATTCAAATATTCTCTTGGCCCCACAGGGGCAAACTGGAATATCCTTTTCTTGAGGGACATTCTCACCAGAGATCCAGGTGGGTACAATCCCTCTGGCATATCTAAGAATCTGTTCTGGCTCTAGGGCTATTTTAGTTTTAAACTTCTGGAATTTTTATCTTCCTTGGGTTCATGTTTTGCCATGGAATCCAATTCTTCATCAGGTGCTTCACCCATGCTTCCTGTAATTTCTGCTTCCCTTCCCTTTTCAACATCTTCAAGTGTAACCTTATCTTCAGTTCTTATTACAATTTCAAATTCTGATTGTCTACAAGCCTGCTTATGTCCCCATCTCCAGTCTGGAGTATGATGCTCCTTACTTCGGTAACGTGCCTCGTGACATCTGGAGCATGTTTGGGGGCTTAAACTGCCACCAACCCTGCAGAGATGAACCCCAGACTTGAGCTGAAGGCACACAGACTCTCCTGTCTCTGGAGGAGGGTCCTCAGAAGGTGGCTGATATGAGTAAAAGTCATTTTTCCTGGGTAGCTGATTTCTAAGAACTTGCTTGGGAACTGCTCACGGCAGCATCCATGCTGGCACTGCTTCCATGAAGCTCTGCTCAGCTGGTCTGGCTGAGGTGACAGCCATGGAGAAAGAGTGGCGGACTGCCCAGGTGCTTGCACTCTTAAGAGCTGGTTCTTTGAAAAGATACAATTGATAAAATCTAACAAAACTAATCAACAAAACAAGAGAGAAGACTCAAGATCAGAAATGAAAGAAAATTACAGTCGACACCACAGAAATAAATGGATTAAAAGAGATTACTCTGAGAAATTCTATACCAACAGATTGCACAATGTATAAGAAATATACACACATTTAGAGGCTATAATCCTCAAGAGTAGATCAGGATGAAACAGAAAATGTAAACAGATCTATTACTAGAAACAAAATTGAACTACTAACCAAACCACTTCCTGGAAAAGTTCAGGACCACCCAGACAACCTCTCAGGGGCATTCTACCAACATATATAGAAGATGTAGGAGCCACACTACCCAAACTATCCCAGACTGTAGAAGAGGGAGGAATACTTCTAAACTCTTTCAAGAGGCCAGAATTCCCCTCATATTAGACACCATACAAAAAAATTATAATATATAATATAATATGTCTACATATTAGACTACTACATATACAGACTACTACATATTAGACATCTGTACAAAAAAATTATGGGTGAATTTCCCTGATGAAGATGGATAGAAAAATACCAAGCAAAATATCAGCAAACTGAATTCAAAATACATTCAAAAGAGCATTCTCCACAATATAGTGGGGCTTCAGGGATGCAAAGATTTTTTTAATATACGTATATCAATCAACATGAGATACCACATTAATGAAATAATTTACAAAAATCATATGATCATCTACATAGATGTAGAAAATCATTAGACAAAATTCAACCTCCATTCCACTGGTTTTTTTTAAGTTTATTAATCTATTTTGACAGACAGAGTGAGTGCGAGGTGGGGGAGGGCAGAGACAGAGGGAGAGAGAGACCCCAGGAAGGCTCCCTGCTATCAGCGTGTAGAACCCATCAACAGCGACATCATGATCTCGGCTGAGACCAAGAGTCAGAGATTCAACCGACTGAGCCACCAGAGCGTCCCGATCTCCATTCCCAATAAAAACTCTCAAAATGGGGTGTACACAAGGAATGTACCTCAAAGGCCATGTATAACAGACTCACAGCTAACATACTCAATGGTGAAGAGCCAGAAGCTTTTCCTCTAAGGTCAGGAACAAAGCAAGGATGTCCACTCTCACCACTTTCACTCAACATAGTCCTGGAAGTCCTAGCCATACTAGTCAGAGAAGATAAAGAAATAAGAAATATGCAAACTGTTAAGAAGGAAGAGAAAATTATCAGTATATGCAGATGATAAGAAACTATATGTAGAAAGCCCTTAAGACTTTACAAAATTATTAGAAATAATAAATGAGTTTAGATTCATTACAGAATACAAAATTAATACACCCAAATCTGTTGC
This sequence comes from Neofelis nebulosa, assembly GCF_028018385.1. NCBI lineage: Eukaryota > Metazoa > Chordata > Mammalia > Carnivora > Felidae > Neofelis > Neofelis nebulosa. The sequence continues at coordinate 167,984,655 of NC_080785.1, forward strand.
ATTTCTATTTCTAATAAAAAAATAGCAGATGAGGGGCGCCTGGGTGGCGCAGTCGGTTAAGCGTCCGACTTCAGCCAGGTCACGATCTCGCGGTCCGTGAGTTCGAGCCCCGCGTCGGGCTCTGGGCTGATGGCTGGGAGCCTGGAGCCTGTTTCCGATTCTGTGTCTCCCTCTCTCTCTGCCCCTCCCCCGTTCATGCTATGTCTCTCTCTGTCCCAAAAATAAATAAAAAACGTTGAAAAAAAAAATAGCAGATGAGAAATTAAGAAAACAAACTCATGTTCAATGTCTTCAAAAACAATAAAAGACAGTGAGTAAATGTACCCAATGAAGTTGAAAGACCTGTACTCTGAAAGCTATAAGACATTCAATGTACAAAATTGAAGATGATAAAATAAATTCAAAGATATACTATTGTCATGGATTGCAAGGATTAATATTGTTAAAAATGCCCATAGTATGAAAAGCACTCTACATATTCAATGCAATCCCTATCAACATACTAACAGTATTTTTCAAAGATCTAGAGCAAGAAATTCTAAATTTTGTATGGAAGCAGAAAAGATTCCAAATAACCAAAGCAGTTTTGAGAAAGCATACCAAAGCTGAAGATATAACAGTCCCAGATTTCAGACTCTGTTAAACAAAACAGCATAATACTGGCACAAAAGCAGATACAGAGCTCGAGGCAACAGAATAGAGAGTCCAGAAGTAAACCCATGTTTATATGGCCAGATTATCTACAAAGAAGGAGCTGAGAATATACAGTGGGGAAAAGACTGTCCCTTCAGTAAGTGGTGTTGGGAAAATGAGACAGCTACCCGCAAGATGAAACGGCCAGCTTCGTACCCCTTACCTGAAAGGAAACTCCGTATGGATTAAGTACCTACATGTAAGACTTGAAACATGTACACCTCTTAAGACAAAACAGAGGTGCTGAACTCATGGATGTCAGCCTTACCGATATTTTTGTGGAATTATCCCTTCAGTTAAGGGAAACAAAAGGAAAACTAAAAAATTGAAACAGGAGCATAACAGACATTTTCCCACAGAAAATATAACATGCCACTTAATGCATGAAGAGCTGCTCAATATCACTAATCATCAAGGAAATGCACATCAAAACCACAACGAACTATCTCTTCACAGAAGCCAGAATGGCTACTATCAGAAAGATAAGAAATAACAAGTGATGGTGAAGGTGTGGAGAAAAAAATCTCCTTATTGTTGTTGGGATTTAAATTGGTGCAGCCACCTTGGAAAACAGTGTGGAGTTTCCACAAAAAAGTAAACACGATTACCGTATGTCCATAATTCCACTTCTGGGTAGGTAAACTTACCAAATTGGGGTGCCTGGGTGGCTCAATCGGTTGAGCATCTGACTCTTGGTTTGGGCTCAGGTCATGATGTTATGGTTACTGGGTCTGAGTCTTGGATAGGTCTCTGCGCTAACAGTGCAGAGTCTACTTGGGATTCTCTGTCTTGCATTCTCTTTGCCCCTTCCCTGCTCGTGCTCTGTCTCAAAATAAATACACACGAAAAAAAATTTTTAAATACAAATAAATTTTTTAAAAGCTTGCTATGATTGGGGCGCCTGGGTGGCTCAGTCGGTTAAGCGTCCGACTTCAGCTCAGGTCATGACCTCACAGTTTGTCAGTGCGAGCCCCACGTCAGGCTCTGTGCGGACAGCTTAGAGCCTGGAGCCTGGTTCATATTCTGTGTCTGTCTCCCTCTCTGCCCCTCCCCCACTCACACTCTGTCTCTGTCTCTTGCTCGAGAATAAATAAACACTAAAAATTTTTTTTAAAAAGCTTGCTATGAGGGAAGCATAATGATGAAGGTATGGACATATAGAAGTATATTCAATAGGAGTCAAAGTCATCACTTAAGACAGAAGTTCTGTTACCATAAATTTCATGTTTTTTCACATTAAACAACTGTCCAGGGACATGTGTGTTATGTGGAGCATCTCAGTTCCAGGCCTTGGAAACATCTCTGCTGAAAATCCCCAGCCCTGAAGGGCCTGTCCTGGATAATCCGAGAGTGAAAGAAACTCAGGGAGAAATCTTCATGAACTTGCATTCGGTAAGGTTTCTTAACTTACAGGATAATCACAAGGAACACAAGAAAAGTAGGTAAATGAGGCTGCAGCAGGATGAAAGTCTTGTGCATCAAAGGTCATTATCAAGAGATTGAAAGGACACCCATAAAATGGGAGAACAACCTTGTAAATCACATACATGATAAGATTTTATCATTCAGAATACACAAAGAAGTCTTAAGTGAATAACAAAAACGTGGCCCAGTCAGTGAGCAAAACCTTGAAGAGACATTTCTCTTAAGACGACGCACAAATGTCTAATAGACACGTGAAACCATCCTCCCATCAGGACGATGCGAGTCAGAACCACGATGAGATGCCACTTCCCACTCACGAGGACGGCTAGGAGCCAGAATCCAGAAAAGAAGCGGCGGCCAGGATGTGGAGAAAGCGGAACCCTGTGCTTGGCTGGTGGGAGTGTCAGGGCAGCTGATGTGGAAAACGTTTGGTGGTTCCTCAAGAAGTGAAACACAGGGGGCGCCTGGGTGGCGCAGTCGGTTAAGCGTCCGACTTCAGCCAGGTCACGATCTCGCGGTCCGTGAGTTCGAGCCCCGCGTCAGGCTCTGGGCTGATGGCTCGGAGCCTGGAGCCTGTTTCCGATTCTGTGTCTCCCTCTCTCTCTGCCCCTCCCCCGTTCATGCTCTGTCTCTCTCTGTCCCAAAAATAAATAAAAAATGTTGAAAAAAAAAATTAAAAAAAAAAAAAGAAGTGAAACACAGAATGGCAGTGTGACCCAAGTGTTCCAGTTCTACGGAAACAGACACTCAGATGTGTGCACACGAATGCCAGGTGCAAAACTGTGGAGACCCCGCAAAAGAGGGAAACGTCCCAGGTGTCCCCCAGTGTGTGGATGGATGAACAGGGTGCGGCGTATCCACAGGACGGACGGTGATTCAGCCCCGGAGAGGAATGAAGGACAGACACAGCATGCACGTGAACGTATGGTGACAATGTTATACCACGTGGAAGACACCAGCCACACCAGGCCACATGGTGTGAGTCACTTACCTTAAATAGGCAGAGTGGGCAAATCTGTAGAGACATGAAATATTTCAACATTGCCCAGGAGGCTTGATTTCCTGGCTATTGTGGCCTTTAAATTTGTTTAGGAAAATGGAGATGTAATTCACATCCCATAGGGCTCACACATGTTTTTAAATGTTTATTTATTTTGAGAGAGGGAGCAGGGGTAGGGGCAGGGAGAGATGGGGACAGATCTGAAACGGACAATATACTTAAGCCCAATATTGGGCTCCAACTCACTAACCAGGAGCTCATGACCTGAGCTGAAGTCCGTCGCTCAAGCGAGTGAGTTGCCCAGGTGCTCCTGTGCTCACACTTTTAAGAGTAAAACTCAGTGTTCTTCCCTTCCCTCCCCTCCCCTGCCCTCCCCTGCCCTGCCCTGCCCTCCCCTCCCCTCCCCTTGCGTGTTCCCAGGCTGTCCCACATCAACACACCACCTGAAGAAGGAAGTGGAGCGTTTACATTCCACATCCACAGGGACTGATTACAAAGTGGATCTGCGTGACTTTCCTTGCAGAATATAACGCACACCTGAGTGTTGTAACGTGTCACACCTGTGGCTGTGCCCGGGCGACCTTGCCTTCCGCTTGGTGACGTCACCGGTCACTGAGCTGTTCTTAAATAGAGTGATCCAGTGTGGACCACGGACACAGGGTCACCGGGCCCTTCTGTTCTGTCGCATCCTAATCCAGCGCCGGACAAGGGAGCCTCCGCAGAGAAACGGAGTCAGATTCCCGGGACAGAAGAGGGATGCGGCGGGGGAGGGTGGGGCGGGGGTTCAGCTCGCCCGGAGCGAATTCCGCTGGGAGTGGACCTGGGCGCGGAACTGGGCGCAGGGGGTAGGACACGTGTGTACCGCCAGCCTGTCACTCAGGGGTCAGGAGGCGGGGCCTGGGGGAGCTGTCCAATCTGGGGCCCCAGGGGCCGTGTCAGGGTTACCCTCCAATCAGACCGTGAAGGGCCGCAAACTGTCCTATCACGGCGCGGGGGCCGCAATTATATCCCGGGAACCGTCCAATCAGGCCCGGGGGCGGGCGCGATCCCACCTCGTGGACGTGAATCCGCGTTCCCCGCGGGCTCGGGCTCCTCTGCGCGGGGCTGGCACCCGCCTGGGGCCGCAGTGCCGAGTGGAGGGCGCGTCGAGAGCCCGGAGCGGAGCCGCCAGAGGGTGAGTCCGGCCCAAGTGAGACCCGGAGGGGGCTCGTTCCCACCGGCAGGAACCCCTGGGAGGGGCCGCGGGCCCGGGTCTCCCAGACCCCGGGGGTCTGGACCCGATTTTCAGCCCTCGTCGGCGGGGTGGGGTTCCGGCGTTCTGTCCCCTCCCCGCCTGTTGGTTCTGGGGTCCCCTCCCGATTTTCTGCCGTGGGTCTCGGGTTGGGCTCCAGGTGTCCCGTCACCTCCCCGCGTGCGGGTTTTCCTGTGACCACCTGAGTCTCTTGCTGGTGGAAGGAGGAGGGGACCACCACGTGCGGGGGCAGTAAAACCTGGGAATCGGGGTCGGGGAACTCACGATGGACCTGAGAGATAAATTCAAATCTGCGCCTGGCTGAGGACGATTTATTACAATCAATTCCAACAGGACCAGCTCCCATCTCAGGGACCCGCCAGTGAAACAGAACGAGGCTTGGCTGTTCTGCGAGAGGGGGATGGGCAGGAAGGCCCAGTGTCAGGATCCCGCCCCTGCGGTGGAGGAAGGCCTCAGTGGCTCAGGTCCCCAGCGCCTTGTTCCTCAGCTCAGTGGATGCTCAGAGTGTGGGCCTCCCAGAATTCAAGGGAGGACAGTGGCCTGGGTAAAGTTTGGGTGGGAAAGGGGCGGTGGTGGACAGTTGGTCAAACCAATGTCAAATGAAGATTCCCAATTGAGTAAGGATAGTCCTGCATTGAGGAGAATGATTACAAAGAGGGGCGAGGGGACTGTTGCACTAGGGGCAGGGGCTTTGCAGGGGGATGGTGTGTGTGTGTGTGGGGGGCTGTTGCATTGGAGACAAGGGCTGTGCAGTGGGGCGGGGGGCTGTTGTATTAGGAGCAAGAGATACATCCACAGGGACGACACTGTGACCCTAAGACCTGCGAGTGTCTCAAGAGTCGTGTAGAAGGGAGGAGTGGAGGAAAGAAACCAGGCATGAGTAGGTGTGGTGCTGACGTGGAGGTTCCCTGAGGCCAGCCTGTCCCCCTGTTCCCAGGAGGGGCTGTGTGTGGCTCAGCCTGAGAGCAAGCCCACGTTCAGGGGTCTGGAGGAAGGAGAGAAGCCAAAGCAAAGTGGGACCAGCCAGCATTTTGTGCCCCTTGGTCACGGGGACAAGCAGCTGAGCTGATCGCAGATGAGGCACAAAGTGTGGATGTGGGGGGCCTGCGTGTGGCCCTGTCATGGGTGAGCCAGGGGGACTTCCTGTGAGTCATGTCTCTCTCTGTCTTTTAAAATTTATTTTATTTTGAGACAGAGAGTGGGAGCAGGGGGAGGGGCAGAGAGACAGGGACAGAGAATCCCAAGCAGGCTCTGAACCCTCAGCTCAGAGCCCGATGTGGGGCTCGAACCCACGAACCGTGACATCACCACCTTAACCAAAATCAAGACTCACATGATTTAACACTTAACCAACGGAGGCACCCAGGAGCACAGGGCTCAGGTAGGCGTCTGCAGGTCACCTGTCACCTGTGAGCAGCGCTGTCCCTGTCCAGCTCAGCACGGATGGCTCTGTCCTCCGCCAGCCTCGCGTTGAGCAGGTGTAAAGTGCCCGAGTTCTTTCTGCCTCCTTTCTTCCTCGGGTTACTGGGGGGCTTTATCCAGAGAGCGTCCCCTGGGGAAAAGTGTCTCAGGACAGAACTGTCCTTCTCCATGAGGGTTGGGGGCTCCACGCCTTCATGCTGTGGTGACTCCAGTGTTCACAAGCACTTAAGACCTTTGTGCCGTATTTGCAGGTGTATGATTTTTCTGTTGTAGTGTGTGAGTGTGCTGTCCCTGGGGACTGCTGTTGTTTTCCTCTCTTTGCAGCTCTACCCCTGTTCTCATCATCAAGCAGTGTATGGCTTGATTTTGCCCCTGTTGAACTTGCAATAAGGGAGTAATCCTAGAATAGTCTTTGATGTCACGGGAGCGTGCGGTTTCACAGCCCTGCTCCGTCTCACCTGGGCAGGTGTCTGAGGCTCAGGTGGTTCGGCCAGCGTAGTCCTTTCTAGTGCTTCTGTGCCTTGGGGCACCTCACGGTTGGTCAGTGCTACTGCCTTCGTTCTTATTTTTGTATCCAAGCGCACAATGCAACTAACATTTCTATACTTTAGGGAAAAATTGCGGGATGGTACGTTGTGGCTAACTTCAGTTTACCAGGAAATGCTGGTGGGTCGTAGGAGTTGTGCCCTCTGTCCCCCCACTTTGTGCCTTCCACGTGATTGCCAGCACCTAGAAATGCCTAGCGTGTTTCTTTCCATCTAACATGTGAGCCAGGGTCTCCCTGTTTTGACATATAGTCCTGACTTATAATTAAGGTAGTGCAGGCATTTTCTCCTGGAGGGTGGTTTATATTTTCACTCTCTTTATTCAGTGCTACTGAATGGGTTCTTTTTTTCTCTTTTTTTTTTTTACATATTTATTTTGAAAGCGAGCACCAGGGAGAGGGGGCAGAGAGAGAGAGAGAGAGAGAGAGAATCCCAAGCAGGCTCCCTACCGTCAGCACGAAGCCAGAAGTGGGGCTTGAACTCATGAACACGTGAGATCACAGTCTGAGCTGAAGTATGACAGTCAACTGACTGAGCCACCCAGGCACCCTCTGGGCTCCTCTTAATTTTAAGACAATCATGATTATCAGTGCCTTCCTTTAGAAGTTACTCTTCTTCCCTTTATATAAGGTAACCTTGTAATAGGAAGTCCTAGAACACTTGTGTTGACATTCTTCTGGCCTACTGCACTGTCCCAATTCTTTGGTTATTTAAATGCCTTAATGTGTTTTAGGGAAAGTCTCTTCCCCCTTTTTCTGTAGAAAACTCAGCTATTTATGGACATTTGCCTTCAATTTCAGGCTTTCAAAGTAGTTTATCTTTTGTAATGTTTATTTTTGATAGAGACAGAGCATGAGTGGGGGAGGGGCAGAGAGAGAGGGAGACACAGAATTCAAAGTAGGCTCGAAGCTCTGAACTGTCCACACAGAGCCCTACACAGGGCTTGAATTCAGAACCGTGATATCGTGACCTGAGCCAACGTTAGACGCTTAACCAACTGAATCACCGAGACACTCCTTAAACTAGTTTTCCATAAACTCAAGACTAAAAAGTCCAACCTGGTTTGGATTTAATGGAATTTCATTAAAAGTCTAGAGTTGCTGTTGTGGTGGTGGGTGGTTCTCTTTCCGAGATCATGTGCCATCCTTCCATTTCTGCCTTTCCACTTTGGTGTCATCCAGTAGCATTTTATGATTTTTCCTTTATGGTCATTTTGTGTTTTTATTAGACCCGGCATCTGCAAAGCCTCTGGTTTTCCTATGTCTTTCAACTTTACTCAGAACACCAGCTCTGACCCTTCTGGTCACTGCACTGGTAGGGATTTGCCCCACCTCAGGCAATGCTGGGCACCAGCTGGGTGTCCTACAATCTAACTCAATTCCAACACTTCCTACCTTGAGACAGTGTCAGAGCCCACCAGAGAGGGGCTCAGTCCCATAAGACTCCCCACTCCACATGCCTACTGTGGTTAGTAGAGCTCTAGGTTACCCACAGCTGCCCCTTGGCCTTGGACCAGAGGTTCCCATGATCCCCTCCTTGGATTTATTTGCCAGAGCATCTCACAGAACTCAGAGACCAAACACTTAACACTTTCCAGTTTATGAAAGAATATGATAAAGGATGCAGATGAACAGCCAGAGAGAGAGGTGCATAGGGGAGGACTGGGAAGGTCCTGAGCCCATCATCTTCCAGGTGTGGTTCAGATTACCCTGGTGGATGCTTTCTGAACCCCATACTGTTGGGATTCTAAAGGCTTCCTCACCTCAGCATACTCAATGATTAACTATGATTCCAGACCCTCTCCTGAGACTGGAGGATGGGGTGTAGGTGTGAGAATTCCAGGCTTGCAGTCATGGCTTGATCTTTTTTTTTTAAATAAATTTTATTTAATTTATTTTTTAATTATTATTATTTTTAATTTATATCCAAGTTAGCATATAGTACAACAATGGTTTTCGGAGTAGATTCCTTAATGCCCCTTACCCATTTAGCCCATCCCCCCTTCCACAACCCATCCAGTAACCATCTGTTTGTTCTCCATATTTAAGAGTCTCTTATGTTTTTGTCCCCCTCCCTGTTTTTATATTATTTTTGCTTCCCTTCCCTTGTGTTCACCTGTTGTCTCTTAGAGTCCGTATATGAGTGAAGTCATATGATACTTGTCTTTCTCTGATTTCGCTTAGCATAATACCCTCCAGTTCCATCCACATAGTTGCAAATGGCAAGATTTCATTCTTTTTGATTGCCGAGTAATACTCCATTGTATATATATATACCACATCTTCTTTATCCATTCATCCATCGATGGACATTTGGGCTCTTTCCATACTTTGGCTATTGTCGATAGCACTGCTATAAACATTGGGGTGCATGTGCCCCTTCGAAACAACACACCTGTATCCCTTGGATAAGTACCTAATAGTGCAATTGCTTGGTCATAGGGTAGTTCTATTTTTAATTTTTTGAGGAACCTCCATACTATTTTCCAGAGTGGCTGCACCAGTTTGCATTCCCACCAGCAATGCAAAAGAGATCCTCTCTCTCCGCATCCTCGCCAACATCTGTTGTTACCTGAGTTGTTAATGTTAGCCATTCTGACAGGTGTGAGGTGGTATCTCTTTGTGGTTTTGATTTGCATTTCCATGATGATGAGTGATTGAGCATTTTTTCATGTGTCGGTTGGCCATCTGGATGTCTTTGGAGAAATGTCTATTTATGTCTTTTGCCCATTTCTTCACTGGATTATTTGTTTTTTCGGTGTTGAGTTTGATAAGTTCTTTATAGATTTTGGATACTAACCCTTTATCTGATATGTCATTTGCAAATATCTTCCCCCATTCTGTCAGTTGCCTTTTAGTTTTACTGATTCCTTCGCTGTGCAAAAGCTTTTTATTTTGATGAGGTCCCAGTAGTTCATTTTTGCTTTTGTTTCCCTTGCCTCTGGAGACGTGTTGAGTAAGAAGGTTCTGCAGCCGAGGTCAAAGAGGTTTTTGCCTGCTTTCTCCTCGAGGATTTTGATGACTTCCTGTTTTCCATTTAGGTCTTTCATCCACTTTGAGTTTTCTTTTTGTGTAAGGTGTAAGAAAGTGGTCCAGGTTTATTTTTCTGCATATCTCAGAAAATTGCACCACTTGCTGAAAATATTGTCTTTATTCCATTGGATATTTTTTCCTGCTTTGTCAAAGATTAGCTGGCCATACGTTTGTGGGTCCATTTCTGGGTTCTCTATTCTGTTCCATTGATCTGAGTGTCTGTTTTTATGCCAGTACCATACTATCTTGATGATTACAGCTTTGTAATACAACTTGAAGTCCAGGATTGTGATGTCTCCTGCTTTGGTTTTCTTTTTCAAGATCGCTTTGGCTATTCGGGGTCTTTTCTGGTTCCACACAAATTTTAGGATTATTTGTTCTAGCTCTATATAGAATGCTGGTGTTATTTTGATAGGGATTGCATTGAATATGTAGATTGCTTTGGGTAGTATTGACAGTTTAATATTGTTTGTTCTTCCTATCCAGGAACATGGAAAATGGAATATTTTTCCTTTTTTTTTTTTTTTTGGTGTCTTCAATTTCTTTCATAAGCTTTCTATAGTTTTCAGTGTATAGATTTTTCACCTCTTTGGTTGGATTTATTCTTGGTATTTAATGGTTTTTGGTGCAATTGTAAATGGGATCGATTCCTTGATTTCTCTTTCTGTGGCTTCATTGTTGGTGTATAGGAATGCAACTTATTTCTGTGCATTGATTTTATATCCTGCAACGTTGCTGAATTCATGGATTAGTTCTAGCAGTTTCTGGTGGAATCTTTTGGGTTTTCCATATAGAGTGTCATGTCATCTGGGAAGTGTGAACGTTTGACTTCCTCCTGGCTGATTTGTCAAACATCTGTCAAATGTTTTCTCTGCATCTATTGAGAGGATCACATGGTTCTTGTCCTTTCTTTTATTGATGTGATGTGTCACATTGATTGTTTTGTGGATATTGAACCAGCCCTGTGTCCCAGGTATAAATCCTACTTGGTCGTGATGAATAATTGTTTTTAAATGTATTGTTAGATGCAGTTGGCTAATATCTTTTTGAGGATTTTTGCATCCATGTTCATCAGGGAAGTTGGTCTGTAGTTCTCCTTTTTAGTGGGGTCTTTGTCTGGTTTTGGAATCAAGGTAATGCTAGCTTCATAGAAAGAGTTTGGAAGTTTCCCTTCCATTTCTATTTTATGGAACAGTTTCAAGAGAATACGTGTTAACTCTTCCTTAAATGTTTAGTAGAATTCCCCTGGAAAGCCATCTGGCCCTGGACTCTTGTTTTTTTGGCAGATTTTTGATTACTAATTCAATTTCCTTACTGGTTATGGGTCTGTTCAAATTTTCTATTTCTTCCTGTTTCAGTTTTGGTAGTGTATATGTTTCTAGGAATTTGTCCATTTCTTCCAAATTGCCCATTTTATTGGCATATAATTGCTCATCATATTCTCTTATTGTTTTTATTTCTGCTGTGTTGGTTGTGATTTCTCCTCTTTCATTCTTGATTTTACTTATTTGGGTCCTTTCCTTTTTCTTCTTGATCAAACTGGCTAGTGGTTTATCAATTTTGTGAATTCTTTCAAAGAACCAGCTTCTGGTTTCATTGATCTCTTCTACTGTTTTTTTGGTTTCGATAGCATTAATTTCTGCTCTAATCTTTATTATTTCCTGCCTTCTGCTGGTTTTGGGTTTTATTTGCTGTTCTTTTTACAGCTCCTTAAGGCGTAAGGTTAGGTTGTGTATCTGAGATCTTTCTTCCTTCTTTAGGAAGGCCTGGATTGCTATAAAATTTCCTCTTATGACTGCCTTTGCTGCGTCCCAGAGGTTTTGGGTTGTGGTGCTATCATTTTCATGGACTTCCATATACTTTTTAATTTCCTCTTTAACTGCTCAGTTAGCTCATTCATTCTTTAGTAGGATGTTCTTCAGTCTCCAAATATTTGTTACCTTTCCAAATTTTTTCTTGTGGTTGATTTCGAGTTTCATGGCCTTGTGGTCTGAAAATATGCACAGTATGATCTCGATCTTTTTGTACTTACTTAGGGCTGATTTGTGTCCCAGTATATGGTCTATTCTGGAGAACATTCCATGTGCACTGGAGAAGAATGTATATTCTGCTGCTTTAGGATGAAATGTTCTGAATATATCTGTTAAGTCCATCTGGTCCAATATGTCATTCAAAGCCATTGTTTCCTTGTTGATTTTTTGATTAGATGATCTGTCCATTGCTGTGAGTGGGGTGTTGAAGTCTCCTACTATTATGGTATTACTATTGATGAGTTTCTTTATGCTTGTCATTAATTGATTTATATATTTGGGTGCTCTCACATTTGGCGCATAAATGCTTACAACTGTTAGGTCTTCTTGGTGGACAGACCCCTTGATTATGATATAATGCCCTTCTGCATCTCTTGATACAGTCTTTATTTTAAAGTCTAGATTGTCTGATATAAGTATGGCTACTCCGGCTTTCTTTTGTTGACCATTAGCATGATAGATGGTTCTCCATCCCCTTATTTTCAATCTGTAGGTGTCTTTAGGTCTAAAGTGGGTCTCTTGTAAACAGCATATAGATGAGTCTTGTTTTCTTATCCACTCTGTTACCCTATGTCTTTTGATTGGAGCATTGAGTCCATTGATGTTTATTTTTTTTTTTAATTTTTTTTTTCAACGTTTTTTTATTTATTTTTTGGGACAGAGAGAGACAGAGCATGAACGGGGGAGGGGCAGAGAGAGAGGGAGACACAGAATCGGAAACAGGCTCCAGGCTCCGAGCCATCAGCCCAGAGCCTGACGCGGGGCTCGAACTCACGGACCGCGAGATCGTGACCTGGCTGAAGTCGGACGCTTAACCGACTGCGCCACCCAGGCGCCCCAGTCCATTGATGTTTAGAGTGAGTACTGAAAGATATGAATTTATTGCCATTATGATGCTTGTAGAGTTGGAGTTTCTGGTGGTGGTCTCTGATCCTTTCTAATCTTTGTTGCTTTGGTATTTATATACCAAATATACTGGAGAGGTCCTGTTAATTCCCCAGAGTGTTGTGTCTGTTATGCCTGCTTGCCCAGACTTTGTGAGACAACTGTAGTTTTACCCCTAAGAACTGTGCCATAGACCTGGCGTGACTTATCCCAGTAGAAACCCTTCTGAATGAAAATAATCAGAGTGGCCACTGGATTTCAGATGAGGACGAATCCCAGGCCAGGAGTCACAAGCACCCAGATGGGAGTGTCCCTTCCAAGGAATCTGCCCCTGGTCCCAGCAGAAATCAGGATACCAGAGGGCAGAATGTCAGAAGGACTATAGATAGTCCCCCATCTGGGTTACCAAATTCGTAACTGAACCAACAGGGTTTTTCTCCTTGGTGACTCATACATAGAAAATACATCAGGTGAGTGGCCACACAAAGGAAACTTTATTGGCAGCCGATGCGGAGATCAGGAGATCATGGAGAATAACTTCCAAAGCCCTGACTCCCTGGAGGAAGGGTGGACGGCCTCCTCTGGTTTAGGGCTGGGATGGATATTTCCATGGGGAAGCCTCATCATCCTGTGTGGGGCGGGCAGGAGGGGTGCTACGGGTGAGCCTTAGGGCAGCAGGCCTGTCCCCACGTTGTAGGTCATGTAAACGAGGTTGTCCTCCTCCCCCAGGGGAGACTTTAGTGTGATAATGAGGTAAAGGTAATTGCCAGTCACTCCAGAGGTCACTCCAGGTCCATTTGCACAGGCGTGAGTCTGGGACAAGACTGTCCAGGCAGTCAGTGTCACCTGAGGGGTGGTTTTAGGTTTCATTTGCCTGAGATAAACCAGAAAGAAGAACTTAAGGAAAAATGTGGGACAAAGGGCAGTGAGTACAAGCGGGTGGATAGTAGAGGTCAGGGCTTGGGGTGTAGCTGGTGACAGTATTTGTTTGCAAAGGTAAAGTTTAGCTTAATAGAGAGTCTTTTCCTATCTGGAAGCACAAACATTAGGTAAACATGAATGTTCCTTGGCACCTGGGGGGCTCAGTTGGTTAAGTGTCCGACTCTTGATTTCTGCTCAGGTCTTACGGTTCATGAGTTTGAGCCCTGCATTGGTCTCTGTGCTGACAGTGTGGAGCCTGTTTGGGATTCTCGCTCTCCCTCTCTTACTGCCCCTCCCTGCTCTCTCTCCCTCTCAAAATAAAGAAATAAATTAAAAAAAACAGTAATGTTTTAAACAAGAGGCATAAAAACTAGAATCCTCCTCCTTAGTTCATCCCATCCGGTGTTATTCTTGCTGTGTTGGAATCCGGTTTTCCCGCTAGTTCCAGTAATGCTTACACAGTTCAGTTCCCTGATTCTATGGTTATCAGAATCCTGTCTTGTCAAAAGTCCTTTCCACAAATCCCCTTGAAAATGAAGCACTTTTGCAGAAGCATCAAAGCAAAACAATAGCTGTAAATGACCAAAGACTACATACAATATGGCCATGGTTAAAGATCTGACAAGAAGCTTTGAATGTGGCAGACATGGACATTTGGTTATTTCTGTGACACTCACAACTTCAGTAATTAGAATTACAGGTGCTTCCATACCAGGGCATATCAGATTTCTAGGAGTTTCATCTAATTTCCAGAACACTTATATACCCACACGAATACAGCCTAAAGAAGGCTTAATATTACTTCTTATTTGACAGAGCTTCCCATGTAGTTTAATGTATCCAGTAAGTCTACTTCAACATAAATCCTCTAGAATGTTCCAGGAACCCTTCTGGGGAAATCCCAACTTTTTTTCCATGTCAAGAAGATTTAGAATTTGATTTGGGGAAGTTTATCAGAAACATCAAAAGGAGTTTTAAAGCACTTGGTCAAGTAGAACCATAGGTCACTGTGAAACAACATGTTGGTTATTAACCAAAATGACAATAAAATAAAGACAAATACAGCAGATTATGTGGTTGTTGGCAAAACTTAACTTTTAATATTCTTAAGTAATCAAAGACCTGATAAACACAGGAAATTATGTTGGTGAAACAGAATCCTTGTTTTCTAGGCATGACCATTAGAAGATTAAAAAAACCTTTCATAATCTTTTATCAAGAACACTACAATAGTTCAAAAAAACTTAATTTTCTTTTATCTGTTAAAAAGATAAAGTTCCAGTTTTACCTAAGTGCACTATTGATATTAAAGCTTATTTTGAAAATCCTTATAAGAAATCCATTCGATCTTATCTGTTTTGATCACACATAAAATTCGTTTCCCAAGATTCCTTTTTCATAAGCCTACAGCTTCCTGTGTCTATTTTAGCCGGTCCCTTGTTCTCTCCCATTCAGAAATAATCAGCTTTACTTTAGAACAAAATTACTTTTGTTTCCCTCAAAAAAAAAAAAAAAAAAAAAGCATTTCCATTCCTCATACCTTTTCTCACCAAAAACATTCTAGTTTCTTACATAGAGAGTTGATGCTGTTATTATTTCTAGAATTAAATATATATTAATCATATTTCTTTAAAAAATTTTTTTTAACGTTTATTTATTTTTGAGACAGGGAGAGACAGAGCATGAACAGAGGAGGGTCAGAGAGAGGGAGACACAGAATCTGAAACAGGCCCCGGGCTCTGAGCTGTCAGCACAGAGCCCGACGCGGGGCTTGAACTCATGGACCGCGAGATCGTGACCTGAGCTGAAGTCGGCCACTTAACCAACTGAGCCACCCAGGCGCCCCAATTATACTTCTTAACTTTTAGAACCTCCAATTACTAGTGAAAACTAATCAGTGAGCAATTGTGAGCTGTTTATTACATCAGCATTGTTTAGATTGGCAAACTTATGAATATGTTTCATAATTTCTAGAAACATATGCTTCTTACTAGTATGATCTTTCAGTAAAGCATAAGATGTGTTTATCAACAGACTCAAAATTATCTTTTTGTAATAAGACAAAAGTTAGGTAAACTTGGACTTGTTTAGCAATTAAATGTTTTAGCATTTTATTTGCAAACATTTATTATTCAGTGAACTCCCATCACTTAATTTAACATAGCAAAATTTTTAGCTTTATTTTATCTATCTATCTATCTATCTATCTATCTATCATAGCAAAATTCTAAGAATGGGAGTTACCAAAAAGATTTGGAAAGTCATTTAAGCAGACATACTGTAAAACATAATTATTACTAAAAAGTTCACCTAAAACTTCTTACATCTATCTAAATAATTTCCTTCTGGCAATTATGTTTAGATTATCCAGGGACTCTTCATGAAACGATGAAAAAAAAATCAGCCATCATTCTAAGTTATTTTTGTTGGCAAATTTTGCAACAGAGTAAACATGAACTTATTTGATGAGTAAACGTAGGTAGGATAAAAGTTGTCTATTTAATGTTATTAACTAAAGACATGCTTATTTCAGTTAGCAAACTTCAATTAGCTTTTATTTATTAAAGATTAATCCTAGATCATATGA
The DNA here is from genome assembly GCF_028018385.1 of Neofelis nebulosa. Taxonomy (NCBI): domain Eukaryota; kingdom Metazoa; phylum Chordata; class Mammalia; order Carnivora; family Felidae; genus Neofelis; species Neofelis nebulosa. Next base: position 168,000,447 of record NC_080785.1, read on the forward strand.
AACTGAGAAACATTTGGATTAGTTTTTATATTTCTGAAAGTTTTAGAATAGCCACCCCTTATCAGTTCTTGCCTTCAAACCAGACAAACAGAACTATTCCACAAATTAATTTTGGCAAAACCATCCAGAAGCAGAAAAATACCATACAATGCATACATAAGCATATATGAACAGATGCAGAGACCTTATAGTCCCTAAGATTTGTGGAGGTGTTTCATTTGTTCAATTTCCAATTACTTCCTCTCCCTCTTTGTTTGTGATGAGAAACCTCTCCCTAAAGTTTGCACTTCAAAGAATGGCTCTTAGATATTAGAAAAGATGGGTAGAACGTCTACATGACAGAGGCACAAAGATAGTGTCCAAGTTTCTCCAAGGACTTTGGTTTCTCAGGACAATATGAACCTTTGGAGATAAAGAGGGGGAGGTTTGGGAATTGGCCAAAATGACAGGCTGAAGGAGTTTGCCTTGTTTTTGGATAATTCTTGGGCCGTAATTAAAGATAAGGACATTCGCAGGGCACCCGGGTGACTCAGTTAAGCGTCAGCTTCGGCTCAGATCATGATCTCATGGTTCATGAGTTCCAACCCCGCATCGGGCTCTGTGCTGTCAGCTCAGAGCCTGGAGCCTGCTTCAGATTCATTCTCTCTCTCTCTCTCTCTCTCTCTCTGCCTTTCCCTCCCTTGTACTCTCTCAAAAATAAAACATTTTTAAAAAAATTTTTTTAAAGATAAGGACATTTGCTCTCAGTTCCTCAAAGAATTGCACTGCAACTTAAATGACCTCTTGGGTTGATCTGCCCATCCAACTACATTATCCTCAGTTTACTTCTTTCTCTCTGGGTACCTGGTTTTATTTTACCTTAGGAGAGAAAGCCTAAATTCCTATCAGGCTGAAAATATCAGCTTCCAATGTTGCCAACTTTTGACCACAGAGCTACTTTAAAAAAATTCTTTTGAGGATCGTGTCAGTTTTCAGCCCAAACAGTAAATAACTGCTGGCAGTATTGAGTAACTTATCCCCGCCCCCTCCAAAGGAGGATGCAAAGGATACTGCCTTGCCAAGATACAGAGTCACTCCCAAATTTAGCCATAAGGACGAAGTGACAAGCTGCGTGTCCCAGGCAGGCAGACAAAATGAGCCAAGCAAGGAAGCAACAGCTATACCTGGGAGAGAAAGGACCAATAACCAGTGGGTCTGAATTTGGAAAGGAGGAGGCATCATGGAATTTTATCGTCATATCCTACCAGCCCCTGAACATCAGCCTTCAGCTGGTCATTTGTGGGAGAGCCCAGGAGAAATTCTAGTCCTCTGTTCCCTCTGTGATGGTGGGGGGTGGGGGGTGGGGGGTGAGTAGCCACTGATTTTTCGAACTCCTCTCTGAATTTCGTATAATCTGCTGAAAAGATCCGCTGCTGTTCAGAGGACAAGAATTCTTTGGGTAGGGGCACAGGACAGATCCATAAAGAACGTTACAGAGGAAGACCAGAAGCTGGCAAGCCCTGCCTGTCCCGGGTGCTTCTGACTTCCAGCATTTGCCTGAGAAACCTGCATACCCCCAGGCCTGGAGAATGAAGGGAAGCTAAAACAGGCAGATGGGGCCGCATTGTGATAAGGGCAATTGGCACTGAATTTAATTTTTGTTCTAATTTCTGTTCTTCATCTTAAGGGACTTCCTAAGGCTAGTCGTTACATTTTTTTTTGTGCTAGGTCTCTCCACAGGTGCCAATAAATTGATTGTTTAGGATGACAACTCTTCTAAGTTTTTTTTTTTTTTTTCTCTCAAATATAGCCAATTCAAAGGATCCATCATCTGGTCATTGATGAGTGGTATCTGTCAATAGCGATTCAAACCATGAAGGCTTTTTGTGGCCCAAAGAGGCCTCACACAAGAGACTATGAAATATGCAGTGTTTACAAGATCCAGAAAGCTCATTCCCAGAGAGTGTAGGAAAGCAAAGGCCTTCATTCGTAGGCAGCAGTGATGGTGTAGTCCAGTTCCCAGGAGAACATGAAATGCCTCCAGCCACAAACCCCCTTCACTGGGCAGGTGCTCACTAACAAAGTAATGACGATTGAAATGACAAAGACCCCTCATGGACTGGGACCCTTGATGACAATTCCCCTGAGACTTGGCATGGCTAAATTGTGCTGCTTGGAACCCCAGCCTATTCAACGAGATGCGATGTTGCACCCCATTAAGTGTACCATCCAGATGGTGGAGCCCAGAAAGAATATTCTCAGTGGTCACAAAACCATATTCTCAGGATATAGAACAAGGCAAAAGTTTTTTTTACATGCACATTAACAGCTTTAGCTGAATCCTGGGTCTCTCAGAGCCAAAGTACTACCTCTCTCCCTGTGCCTATCAATTGTGTGGCTTTGGCTTTCAGATGTCCCTTAGCAGCAGACTTTCCCTCATGTGCACGTTAACCCATGGCAGAGTTTGTCCAGAAAGACGTGGTCTGGTGAGAGCAGAGCAGTCACCAGTCTGGGACACAGGCTTGGACAGCAGCCTCACGTGCAGAGTTCTGCCCTGTGGTTTCCCTTATAACAAACAACACAACAGAGAAAAACTAGGACCATTTCTGAGAAAAAAAGGACCACTAGAGTTGCTAATCCCAGGGAACCAGTTTCACAGATAAGTTCTCCTGCTAATCTAAGTTTAGAAAAGGAAAAAAAAAAAGGAAGGAGACTCACCACTGCTTCCACTGGACTGTGTAGGTAGACACCCAAGACTCCGATGTAAGAATTCTTAGTTTTTGCCAGCTCTTCTCAGAGGTCCCAGGATCTTTCTACTGCAACAGGTGTGGGGTGAGCAGCACCCAGATAGTGAGGTCTCCTGGCTGGCTTGCCAAAAGTGTTGGAGAGGAAAAATTTTCCTGTACCCTTCAAAGGTTCTTCTGGCTGGTGTAAGAATTACATTGACATGGGACACATTAATAGGAAGAAATCAAACTTAATTTTGTAACATATGGGAACCTAACATACAAGAGAAATTCAAAGACAGGTAAAATGAGGTATGTATGCCATCCTGAGCCTAGGAATGGGATAGGGGCCTGGGGCTTCAAAGGGGAGGAGAGCAAATTCACAGGCCAATAAGAAGAGATGTTTGGGGGCACCTGGGTGGCTCCATCAGTTAAGTGTCCAACTCTTGATTTCGGCTTGGGTCATGATCTCATGGTTTGTGAGTTTCAGCCCCATGTTGGGCTTTGCACTGACAGCACAGAGTCTCCTTGGGATTCTGTCTCTCCCTCTCTCTGCCCCTCTCCTGCTGTCTGTCTGTCTCAAAATAAGTAAACAAACTTAAAAAAGCAGATGTTTGGTAATCAGATGTTTGCCTTGTCATACAGATAGGTCACTCAGATAAGATTTATCTTTTTAATTGACTCTTATCTGGGAAAGGCCCCCAACTTGGATTTTTCTAGGTAGTTAAGGGAGGGACCAAAGTTTCTCTTCGGGCATTAGACTCACAGGGTCTCTATTGCCTGCAGCTCAGAATAGTCCTTGTGCAAAAGTGGCCTGTTTTAGATTTGATCTGAATCCCTTCAGGAGTGAAATATATTGAGTAAATCTAGGCCGGCCAAATAGAGGCCCTGAGCTTCTAGGATGTCATTTATCATCATCTCTATTACATTGGGGATGGGAGAATTAGTGGCAGGAACATATGCATCTAAACTTCCATTGTTAGAGTCCATTCATTGCCAGCCAGTTTTAACCTGGCACATTAGGCTACTGCGGGGGGAGGGGGGGTGTAATGACCTCAGGATTAAGTGTGTTTCTTTTTCTTAGGTTTGTTTATTTTTGAGAAAGAAGGTGGGGGGCGGGGAGGATCAGATAGAGAGAGGGAGAGAGAGAGGGAGACACAGAATCTGAAGCAGGCTCCAGGCTCTGAGCTGTCGGCACATGTCTTACACTGTGCTGCATTTACTGTTTGCAATGGCAGAGGCAGTTGCTAATGCCAGTTGGCATTCCCTATGGATGATTAGAAGCACGACCCAATCCATCCTGTCTGTGGTGCCAGCTCTGATTTTTTTAAGTTAGCATTTGTTAGGTGGAGCCCAGAGCCCTAGGGTTTCTAACGAACAGTCCTGGTTCAGCAAAAATCCAAGGGGAACTGAAGTAGAATTGATCACACACAGGTCTAGAAGAGGTGCATGGCACACTTGAGGGGCCAGCTGGAAGGTCACTGCAAGTGCCAGCAGAGTGTCTCCTATAGAGAGAATACAGTCAGGTCACGTTTCATGATGCATTCTGACCACCTCTGCCTTTTGTTGTGTTGTATGGTCCTTTCACACTTAATGTCATCATCGATGGGGTTGTCCTGTGTCCCCATTCACTCCTGGTGTGTCTCGTGCCTTTGTTCCTACACTCCTCTACTACTTTGTTTTGCATTAATATTTTCCAGTAAAGCATTTCAATTGGTTTAATTACATTTTCAGTATTTTTTCTTTTTTAAAACTTGGTTGCTTTATGATTGCCATATACACCTAATCAGATCAGCTTCAGATTTAGGATAGCTCAACTCCAGTGAGGTACAGAAATGTTACTCCTAGGTAGTTTCCTTCCCCCCTTTATGAGACATTACTTCTCTATATGTTACAAAGCCAACAATGCATGTTTTAATGTATACTTTATCATCTTGAATCATTTTCACCTCTTTTCCATTACAGTTTTGCTCCTACCACCTCCTTTGTGCTGTTATTGGGAAGTAGATTACAAATATGTAATACATCATATGTGTTATACACCCAACAATACATTATAAACATTCTACACCATTGCCTTTGAAGTCAGGAAAGTTAAGGAGAAAAATATGCATTTATGTCACTACATTTATCATTTTTCTTTATTATTTTAAAAAATTTAATGTTTATTTATTTTTGAGAGAGAGAGAGAGAGAGAGAGACAGCATGAGCAAAGGGGGTGGGGAGGGATGAGGGAGAGGGAGATACAGAATCCAAAGCAGGCTGCAGGTTGTGAGCTGTTAGCACAGAGCCCAATGCAGGGATTGAACCCGTGAACAGCGAGATCATGACATGAGCTGAAATTGGACACTTAACCAGCTGAGCCACTCAAGTGCCCCTGTTCTTTATTTTTTCATGTGGATTCAACTTTCCATCTTGGAACAATTGCTATCATTTTTTTGTTTTGTTTTATTTTTTTCTTTTTCAAGTTTTTATTTAAATTCCCATTAGTTAAGATACAGTGCAATATTAGTTTCAGGAGTAGAATTCAGTGACTCATCACTTACATACAACATCAGGTGTTCATCATGACAAGTGGCCTCCTTAAAAAGTGCCCTCCTTAATACCCATCACCCATTTAACCCATTCCCCTGTCCACCTCCCCTCCAGCAACCCTCAGTTTGTCTCTATAATTAAGAGTCTGTTTTCTGGTTTGCATCTCTTTTTTGTTTTTTCTGTTTATCTGTTTTGTTTCTTCAGTTCCACATATGAGTGAAATCATATGGCCTTTGTCTTTCTCTGACTTATGTCACTTAGCATAATACTTTCTAGCTCCATCCATGTTGTTGCAAATGGTAAGATTTTATTCTTTTTTATGGCTGAATAATATTCCACACACACACACCCCACATCTTTACCCAGTCATCAGTCGATGGACACTTGGGCTGTTTCTATATCTTGGCTATTACAGATGATGCTGCTATAAACATTGGGGTGCGGGAATCCCTTTGAATCAATATTTTTGTATCTTTTAGGTAAATAGTAGTGCAGTTGCTGGATCATAAGGTAATTCTATTTTTAACTTTTTGAGGAAACTCCATACTGTTTTCCAGAGTGGCTGTGCAGTTTGCAATCCCACCAATAGTGCAAGAGGGCCCCCTTTCTCCACATCCTTGCCAACACCTGTTGTTTCCTGTGTTGTTAATGAGGTGTGAGGTGATACCTCATTGAATTTTTATTTCCCTGATGCCGAGTACCATCAAGCATCTTTTCATGTGTGTTGGCAATTTGTATGTCTTCTTTGGAAAAATATGTATTCATGTCTTCTGCCCATTTTTGAAAGTGGACTATTGGTTTTCTGGGTTCCGAGTTTTATAAATTCTTTATATGCTTGGATATTAACCCTTTATCAGATATGTCATTTGCAAATATCTTCTTTCATTCCAAAGGTTGCCTTTTAGTTTTGTTGATTGTTTCCTTTGCTGAACAGAAGCTTTTTATCTTGGGGAAGTCCCAATAGTTTATTTTTGCTTTTGTTTCGTTTGCCTCAGGAGACCTATCTAGTAAGAAGTTGCTACAGCTGATGTCAAAGAGGTTACTGCCTGTGTTCTTCTCTAGGATTTTGATGGTTTCCTGTCTCACATTTAGGTCTTTCATCCATTTTGAATTTAATTCTGTGTACGGTGTAAGAAAGTGGTCCAGTTCCATTATTCTGCATGTTGCTGTCCAGTTTTCCCAACACCATTTGTTGAAGAGACTTTTTTTTCCTTTGGATATTCTTTCCTGCTTTGTCAAAGCTTAGTTGACCATACAGTTGTGTGGGCCTATTTCTGGGTTTTCTATTCTGTCACACTGATCTGTATGTCTGTTTTTGTGCCAGTACTATTCTGTCTTGATGACTACAGCTTTGTAATATGACTTAAAGTCTGGAATTGTGACGTGTCTAGTTTTACTTTCCTTTTTCACAATTGCTTTGGCTATTTGGGATCTTTTGTGGATCCACACAAATTTTAGGGTTGTTTGTTCTAACTCTGTGAAAAATGCTGGTGGTATTTTGATAGGGATTGCATTAAATGTGTAGATTAGTTTGGTTAGTACAGACATTTTTTAAAAATGTTTATTTATGTTTGAGAGACAGAGTGTGAGCAGGTGAGGGGCAGGGAGAGAGGGAGACACAGAATCCAAAGCAGGCTCCAGGCTCTGAGCTGTCAACACAGAGCCTGATGTAGGGCTCTAACTTACAGACTGCAATATCATGACCTGAGCCGAAGTTGGACGCTCAACCTACTGAGCCACTCAGGCGCCCCATTTTCTTTCGTCAGTGTTTTATAGTTTTCAGAGTACAGGTCTTTACCCTCTTTGTTAGGTTTATTCCTAGGTATCTTAGTGCGTTTGGTCTAATTATGAACGAGAATTATTCCTTAGTTTCTCTTCCTGCTGCTTCGTTATTCGTATAAAAATTCAGTACATTTATGTATGTTGATTTTGTATTCTGAGACTTTATCTAATTAATGTATCAGTTCTAGCAATTTTTTGTGGAGACTTTTGAATTTTCTATATAGAGTGTCGTGTCATCTGCAAATAGTGTAAGTTTGACAACTTACTTGCCAATTTGGATACCTTTTATTTTGTTTTGTTGTCTGTTTGCTGTGGCTAGGACTTCTAGCACTATATTAACTAACAGTGGTGAGAGTGGACATCCCTATCTTCTTCCTGATCATAGAAGAAAAGCTCTCAGTTTTTCCCCATTGAGGATGATGTTAGCAGTGGGTTTCTCACATGTGACCTTTATGATGTTATGTTCCCTCTATCCCTACTTTGTTGAGAGTTTTTATCATGAATGTATGTTCTACTTTGCCAGATGCTTTTTCTGCATCTATTGAGAGGATCATATCATTCTTATTCTTTCTTTTATTAATGTGGTGTATCATGTTGGTTGATTTGTGAATATTTAACCACCCTTGCAGCCTAGGAATAATTCCCACTTGATTGTGAATGATTCTTTTAATGTACTGTTGGATTCAATTTGGCAGTATTTTGTTGAGAATTTTTGCATCTGTGTGCATCAGGATACTGTCCTGTAGTTCTCCTTTTTAGTGGAATCTTTAGTTTTGGAATCAGGCTAATGCTGGCCTCATAGAATTAGTTTGGAAGTTTTCCTTCCATTTCTATTTTTTTGGAACAGTTTGACAAGAACAGGAGTTCACTCTTTCAATGTTTGGTAGAAATCCCCTGTGAAGCCATTTGGTCTTGGACTTTTGTTTGTTGGGAGATTTTTGATTACTGATTCAGTTTCTTTGCTGGTTATCAGTCTAAGTTTTCTATTTCCCCATTTTGGTTTTGGTAGTTAACATGCTTCTTACATGCTTTTACATGTTTTTATCCATTGCTTCCAGATTGTCTGACTTCGTGGCATATAATTTGTCATGATATTATCTTATAATTGTTTTTATTTCCGTGGTGTTTGTTGTTATTTCTCCTCTCTCATTCGTGATTCTATTCATTTGGATCCTTTCTCTTTTCTTTTTGATAAGTCTGGCTACGGGTTTATCAATTTTATTAGTGTTTTCAAACTACTAGTGTTCCTTGTTTCATTGATCTGTTCTATAGTTTTTTGTTTGAAGTTTCTGTATCATTTATTTCTGCTGTAATTATTATTTCCCTTCTGCTGGCTTTTGGCTTTGTTTGTTGTTCTTTTTCGAGCTCCTTTAGGTGTAAGGTTAGGTTATGTATTTGAGATTTTTATTGCTTCTTGAGGTAGGCCTGTATTGCAATATACTTTCCTCTTAGGACCACTTTTGCTGCATCCCAAAGGTTTTTGACCATAGTGTTTTCATTCCCATTTGTTTCCATGTACTTTTTAAATTTTCTTCTTTAATTTCCTGCTTAATCCTTTCATTCTTTAGTAGGATGTTCTACACCCTCCATGAATTTGTGGTCTAAATTTTTTCTTATGGTTGATTTCAGGTTTCAAGTGTTGTGGTCTGAAATTATGCAGATATACTCTCAATCTTCTTTACTTGCTGAGGCCTGATTTGTGACCTAGTATATGATCTATTCTGGGGAATGTCCCATGTGCACTGCTTTAGGATAAAATATTCTGAATATATCTGTTAAGTCTTTCCCATCCATTGTGCCTTTCAAAGCCTTTGTTTCCTTGTTGATTTTCTAATTAGGTGGTCTGTCCACTGATGTAAGTGGGGCGTTAAAATCTCCACTATTATTGTATTATTATCAACGAGTTCCTTTATGGTTGTTATTATTGATTTATATATTTGGGTGTTCACAAGTTGGGGGATAAATATTTACAATTGTTAAATCTTTTGAAGGATAGATCCCTTAATTATGATGTAATGCCTTTCTTCATCTCTTGTTACAGTCTTTGGTTTAAAATCTAATTTGTCTGGGGCACCTGGGTGGCTCAGTTAGTTAGGTGTCTGACTTCGGCTCAGGTCATGATCTCACGGTTCGTGGATTCAAGCCTTGCATTGGGCTCTGTGCTGACAGCTCGGAGCCTGGAGCCTGCTTCAGATTCTGTGTGTGTGTTTCTTTTTTTTTTCTTTTTAATTTTTTTTTCAACGTTTTTTATTTATTTTTGGGACAGAGAGAGACAGAGCATGAACGGGGGAGGGGCGGAGAGAGAGGGAGACACAGAATCGGAAACAGGCTCCAGGCTCCGAGCCATCAGCCCAAAGCCTGACGCGGGGCTCGAACTCACAGACCGCGAGATCGTGACCTGGCTGAAGTCGGACGCTTAACCGACTGCGCCACCCAGGCGCCCCCTGTGTGTGTGTTTCTATCTCTACCCCTCTTTAGCTTGTGTTCTGTCTCAAAAATAAATAAACAAACATAAAAAAATAAAATCTAGTTTGTCTGATGTAAGTGTGGCTACTCTGGCTTTCTTTTGATGTCTGCATGATAGATGGTTCTCCATTCCCTTACTTTCAATCTGCAGGTGTCTTTAGATCTCAAATGAGTATCTCGTAGGCAGCATATAGATGCTTGTTTTGTTTGTTTGTTTGTTTGTTTTGATACAGAGAGAGTGCAAGTGGAGGAGGGGCAGAGAGAGAAGGAGGCACAGAATTTGAAGCAGGCTCCAGGCTCTGAGCTGTTGGCATCGAGCCGGATGCAGGGCTCAGACTCATTGATCATGACCTGAAGTCAGACGCTTAACTGACTGAGCCACCCAGGTCCCCCTAGATGGGTCTTGTTTTCTTACCCATTCCGATATTCTATGTCTTTTGGTTAGAGCATTTAGTCTATTTACATTCAGAGAAATTTGTCATTGTTTCTGGGGATATTTCTGTTTCTTTCTAGTCTTTGTCACTTTTGGTCTTTCTTTCCCAAAGAATTCACTTTTAATATTTTTTGCAGGGCTGGTTTAGTGGTCAGTAATCCTTTAGTTTTTGTCTGGGAAATTCTTTATTTCTCCTTCTATTCTGAATAATAGCCTTGCTAGACAGAATATTCTTGGCTGCAGATTTTTCCCAATCAGCACATTGAATATATCATGCTACTCTCTTCTGGTCTGCCAAGTTTTGTGGAGAGACCTGCTGCTAACCTTATTTGTCTTCCCTTGTAAGTTAGTGACTACCTTTGTTTTGCTGAATTTAGAATTTTTCCTTATCTCTATATTTTGCAAATTTAACTATACCATGTCTTGATTTTGATGTGAGTTCTTTGTGCCTTCTGGATTTGGATGTCCGTTTTCCTCCCCAGCTTAGGGAAGTTTTCAGCTATTATTGCCTCAAATAAACTTTCTGCCCCTTTTCTTCTTCTTCTCCTGGGACTCCTATGATATGAATATTATTACGTTGGATCAAGTTACTGAGTTCCTGGAGTCTACTCTCAAGATCTATCATTCTTCTTTCTTTATTTTGTTCAGCTTCATTTTTTCTCCATAATTTTATCTTCTATATCACTTATTCATTCTTGTGCTTCTTCCATCCTTGTGTTCATTACACCTACATGGTTTCAAATCTCAGTTACAGCTGAAATCCTGACTAGGATCTCAAGTTCTTTGTTGCTTTAAATTCAGCATCAGGCATATTATTTATGTCTGCTTCAGTTAGATCCCTGGCCATGACCTCTTTTTATCCTTTCTTTTTTTTTTTTTTTTAGAAGTTTTATTTATTTATTTATTTATTTATTTTTGGGACAGAGAGAGACAGAGCATGAACGGGGGAGGGGCAGAGAGAGAGGGAGACACAGAATCGGAAACAGGCTCCAGGCTCCGAGCCATCAGCCCAGAGCCTGACGCAGGGCTCGAACTCACGGACCATGAGATCGTGACCTGGCTGAAGTCGGACGCTTAACCGACTGCGCCACCCAGGCGCCCCTATCCTTTCTTTTAGGACGAATTCCTCTATCTTAGAATTTTGTCTAGGTCTCTGTCTTCTTCTCTGTGTTAGGAAAGCCTGTGTCCTCCTCCTGGGCCAGCAGTACCTGCAGAGCACAAGGAGGTGGGACTTGGTGTAAGCAGGTTAGGTAGCCAGTGTTGATGCTGTCCTGTTTACTGAAGTTGGTTTATGCTAAGGGGTGGGGTAGGGAAATGGCACCAACCAGTTCTTTTGCCCCTGAATTTGCTGCTCTCAGGGATGCCCTCCGAGAAGAGTGAACAAAGGCGCCCTAGGTTTTTTTCAGGTCGCTGTTCTTACACTGTCTGTGTCTGGGTTGCTTGTCTCCCTGGAGTAGTGCAGTGTACTTTGGGCTCTGTCCAAAGCTGGCTGATGTTTATTTTCTTTAAAAAAATTTTTTAAATGTTTATTTTTGAGAGAGAGTGGGGGAGGGGCAGAGAGAGAGGAGGAGACAGAGAACCTCAAGTAGACTCTGCACTGTCAGCACAGAGCCCAGTGCGGGGCTTGAACTCACAAACCAGGAGATCATGACCTGAGCCAAAACCAAGAGTTGGATGTTTAACCGACTAAGCCACCCACGTGCCCCCACAAGCTTGCTGACTTTTAAAATTACAAATTTCAGGGACCTGGTGTGGCAGGGACCTGCACTGGTCCTATGGGAAGGGTCTCACCATGCTGGGATTGATGCAGGTTTGACTCAGAAAGGCAGCCATACCAGATCACAGGGGCATGGCATTTGGAGCAAGCAGGCTAAACAGCCAGTGTCCATTTAACCACCCCTCAACAGGTGTCTCTGTGCCTATGCTGAGGGGTGAGGGAAATGGCACCTGTGGGCTCTTCTGTCCCTTGAGAGGTGACTCTGCGAATGTCACCTCTCACAGATGCACTCCATAAAGAGGAAAGTCTCTCCCTCTGCCCCTTTGGTGATCCTGAGATCATACAGTCAGCCCCAGGATTGTTTGCCTGCCTTCTCTCTAGGAGTAGGGCAGTGGTCTCAGGTCTCTATCCCGGACAAGCATGCCAACCTCTGAAACTCCAGTCTTTGAGCCCTGCTGGTCCGCTCCTCTCATTTTCCCAGACAATGGTTTTGGAGAAGTGTTCTCCTTGTCCATATCCCTGTGTGATCAATCTTCTCTCACCTTTCTCTGCAACCGAGGCTCCCTTTCCTCCATGGCACCCACCATCTGTTTCTCCCCCAAACCACATCTCCACCCTTCCTAACTTCCTCAGTGTGGCCTCGCCTCTCCCTCTAGTTATGTGCAGTTTGTTCTGTCAGTCCCCAGATTGATTTCTTAGGTATCCAGAGTGATTTGATGCTATCTACCTGCATTAGAGGGATGAGGCAAGCCTGGAGTCCTCCTCCTATGTTGCTATATTAGCTCCATCCTTCGATTGCTACCAGTTTAAGGAATTTTCTTAGTATTTTCTTATAAGGTGCTTCTCTTAGGAAAAAAAGTTCTTAGATTTTTGTGATTTGGAAACGTGTTCATTTTGCCTTCACTGTTGGAAGTTAGCTTTCTGGATGCAGATTCTTTATTGGCAGCTGCTCATTCTCTCAGCACCCCACAAATGTTATTCCATTCCCTTTGACCTCTGCTGTCTCTGCTGAGGATCAGCACTTGTCTTATTGTGGTTCCCTTTTAGGTGACAGGTTTTTCTCTCGCTGCTTTCGTGATTCCTCCTCAGGCCTAACTTCCACAATTTTTACTACGATATATCTGTTTGTGGATCTATTTGCAGTTTTACTCTTTGGAATCAGTCCTTTGAGCGTCTAGATGCGTATTTGATTTTCAATAAATTTGGATCATTTTTAGCCATTATTTCTTAAATTTTTTTTTAATATTTATTTTTGAGAGAGAGAGAGTATGAGCAGGGGAGGGCAGAGAGAGAGGGAGACACAGAATCCAAAACAGGCTCCAGGCTCCGAGCTGTCAGCACAGAGCCCGACGTGGGGCTCAAACTCATGAATGGCGAGATCATGACCTGAGCCAAAGTCAGATGCTCAACCGACTGAGCCACCCAGGTGCCCCATTTTAGCCATTATTTCTTGAGTATTTGTTCTCTCCTGTCCTTGTATGGCCATCACATGTATGTTGGTACACTAGGCAGTACCCCACATTACTTCCACATTTTTATTCTCTCTGTTCTTTGGATTGTATAACCAATCAGTCTGTCTGCAAGTTCACTAATTAACCTGACCGTTTTAAACTACCATTAGCCCTTGTAGTGAATTACTTTCTAACCCAGGGAGTTGATGGTTCTCTGTGTCAGGTCTCCAACACCAACCTCAGATATGAGGACTCACTCTGAGGACTCAGGGAAATATTTATTCCACAGAAGGACTTATTTCAGAAAAGCTGTTATGCACAGTGCTGCAGTTTATTACTGGGAAAGGGTCTGTATTGAAATTAGTGAATGGAAAAGGAACATGGGGCAGAATCCAGGAGATATCAGGCTCAAGGTCCAACTCATCCCCTCTCAATGAAATTGTACAGATAGAGCTTAATGTGTGACAACATTTGTGAAATATTTGTAGTCGGTGAACCTTGGAGGCCTTGGATTTTATTTGAGGATTGGTCATGGGCATGCCCATGTTGCTGGTCTTAGCTTCTTAGCATCCAGTTCCTCTAGAAGTCTGATACAATGTGCCCCAAGGCCCCGAGTGTACAAAAGGAGGCATGCATCAGAAATCACACTGTTAAATACTTGGAGACTAAAGAACATCCTACTAAAGAATGTATGGGCTGACCAAAAAGTTAAAGAGGAAATTAAAAAGTACAGGAAGCCAATGAAAATGATAACACCATAATCCAAAACCTCTGGGACACGGCAAAGGCAGTCATAAGAGGGAAGTATATAGCAATCCAGGCCTTCCTAAAGAAGGAAGAAAGGTCTCAGATGCACAACCTAACCTTACACCTTAAAGAGCTGGAAAAAGAACAGCAAATAAAACCCCATACCAGCAGAAGGCCGGAAATGATTACAGCAGAAATCAGTGCAATCGAAACCAAAAAAAAACAAAAACAAAAAAACGGATTAATGAAACCAGAAGCTGGTTCTTTGAAAGAATTAACAAAATTGATAAACCACTAGCCAGTTTGATCAAAAAGAAAAAGGAGGGGCGCCTGGGTGGCGCAGTCGGTTAAGCGTCCGACTTCAGCCAGGTCACGATCTCGCGGTCCGTGAGTTCGAGCCCCGCGTCAGGCTCTGGGCTGATGGCTCGGAGCCTGGAGCCTGTTTCCGATTCTGTGTCTCCCTCTCTCTCTCTGCCCCTCCCCCGTTCATGCTCTGTCTCTCTCTGTCCCAAAAAAAAAAAAAAAAAAAAAAAAAAACGTTGAGAAAAAAAAAAAAAAAAAAAGAAAAAGGAAAGGACCCAAATAAATAAAATCAAGAATGAAAGAGGAGAGATCACAACCAACACAGCAGAAATAAAAATAATAGAATTTATGAGCAATTATACGCCAATAAAATGGCTAATCTGGAAGAAATGGACAAATTCCTAGAAACATATACACTACTAAAACTGAAACAGGAAGAAATAGAAAATTTGAATAGACTCATAACCAGTAAAGAAATTGAATTAGTAATCAAAAATCTGCCAAAAAAACAAGAGTCCGGGGCCAGATGGCTTTCACCAAACATTTAAGGAAGAGTTAACACCTATTCTCTTGAAGCTGTTCCAAAAAGTAGAAATGGAAGGAAAACTTCCAAACTCTTTCTATGAAGCCAGCATTACCTTGATTCCAAAAGCAGACAAAGACCCCACTAAAAAGGAGAACTATAGACCAATTTCCCTGATGAATATGAATGCAAAAATCCTCAAAATTAGCCAACCGGATCCAACAATACATTAAGAAAACTATTCACCATGACTGTTGCAGGGAGTATGGCCGGAGTCCCAAAAGAAGAGTCTGCAAGCAAAATGGTTAAGTGAAGGTCCTCATACTCGAGTCGGAATGAGGCCCGACTCCAGAATGAAGCCCCCTTTTACTAGGGAAATTGCTAAAGGCTACGTGCATAAAGTCAGCTCAGCAAGTGTATTAATCAACTTAATAGTTTTGTTTTTCAAGGTTGAATTTCTAGATAATTTTTCTTTATGAAGCCAGGAAGGGTCAGGTGTGAAGGAGCATCCGGCCCTGGACAATGTTAATGCCTCAAGGCATTCCTTAAGAGCAGCAGCCACGTTCAGCTGTGAAAACATGTCCTAAGGCCTTGCACCTGCTCCAGCCTTTCCCTTTTGAAGTCTTTTCCTTTGATGTTTTTCTCCTACATCTCCCACATCTTCCCCTTTTTCTTTCATTTGGCAAAGCTGAACTACAAAGACAGAGGCTTGTGAGGCATATTCTTGGCTTCGTCATTGGCCTCTTCTCCAGACTAGGTATATCCAAATAAGACAAAGATTAATATAAGAATACCAATCGCAGAAAAGCTTAAAGGTTTTGTATAATTCATTAGATTCAATTCTGAGATTCAATTAGTCATCTCAGCTAGAGAGGGAGCACCAGAAAGCATCTCAAGTTTATTTTTGAATGTATCATAAATGTCCTTTTGCAATTGGGCTATATCAGTGGAGGTATTACCTTAAGGTGTCGATGCACAAGGTCCCATGATATCTTGGACTGATTATATACATGGAGAGTGACACAAAAGGTGGTTATGTTCCAATCACATTGAAGCTTTACCTGTTGTTGTAAACTAATCAGTTGATCTCCTAGAAAAAGAACGGCTTGTTGCAAGTCAGATAATTGGCTCTCTAGTTGGCTATCAATCAACCGTTGGCTGTTCCATAGTCTTTCTGAATTTTGATGCCAGTGTTGTACAAAGTGGGTAGTTCGTACAGTCTGGTGCAGCGCAAAACCAGCTGTAGCTGCGGTTACGAGTAAAGCTACAAATCGTCAGGTGCGATGTAATACACGTTTCAATATTTCATCTATGGGAAACATTTCAGGGGAGTGTTGCCAAGACCTATCCCTAATTACAGGCATCCAAACCCGATTTCATGCCTTAAGGATATATAAGCTTTGTCTCTCCTGTTTAAAGGGATAGAATTAAGACAAGTATAAAAAGAGCAATCATGGCAAGTAAGAAGATTGTTTTCAGGGTCCCAATGAGGCATACCTAACATAAACAGAAAAGGAGGTCTGACACATGCTTGAGTTTTATGAGTCTCATTTAATCTAAAAAAGAGGGAGAATTTACTTGAGACATTAAGCAGCCTTTCCAAGAGGACGTGCCTAATGATCCAGTACCAATTTTCCAAAGCTCGGAATGAACTGGCCCATCAGGTAAACGTGGGCTGGGGGGGAGTCATCCCTCCTTCATGCCATACAGTGGGTTCAGATGTTATATCTGAAAGGATGTCATGATATCGACACCATCAGAGCTCTTTTTTGGAGTATTTGGTCTGAGCAGAGCCTACAGGGGCCCAATCAATGACGACGTTTCCTTTGGAAGTATTAAGAAGAACTCTACCAACTTCTCCTCTACAGAGCTCCCAATTAATCCGTTCCTCAGGATTTATGGTTTTTCTTGACATCGAGGCAATTTAGGAGGGTAATTGTATGTAGTTTTTTGACTTCTCATGCAGACCCCTTGTAGTAAATACAGTATGGGGACATTAGTCCCATTGGGTATTTCTGCTATCCATGCCTATAAATGAAACACAGTGGTCACCTGTTCCAAAGCATATAGGTGGCCCCTCTGCACCTACAGAATATTTAGGGATTACTTTTCCTTCTTCTTCTGGTTTAAATGGACCTCTATTATCATAAGGTCCAGGCAACCAGACTGAATCATTTACGTAAGCCTGGAAAGAGGGATCATCCTATGCAATTAATCTATTAAGAGGTGGATTTGGAATATAAGCCCACTATGTGTGATTCTCTTTAGCACTCCCAGTTAAAGGAACAACCGACATCATGGCAATAAACAGAGTAGAAGTCTTAAGTGTTCCCATTTTTTGGAGGATCTGTTAGGCTTCTTGAGTCATCTTCACTTGTCCCCATGTTGGAGGTTTGGCTCTCATTGTATTTTTGGTTCTTATTTCTACCTTCCTTATAATCTTGGGTTCCAGGCTTAATTCTTCCATATCTTCCTCCAGTGGTCAAAAACTGTCGAATCTTTTTCTCTTCGTCCAACTGTTCATATCGTGGTTTTGATCGCCAGGCTAGAAGCCAGGTATCTCTGTCTGTGGATACAAAAGCAAATCCTTGACCCCACAATTTAACATATCCAGGCACCATTGTTTAGTATCATTTTTCCAAAATATCAGTTATGAAAGAGGTCTGGTATTAAGATTGTGTGAGGTTTTCCAGCTTCGGTGAACTCTTGTTCACCTCTTAAATCCAAAAAATTAAGTGTAAGTAATGTTTTCATTAACTGATTCTTTGGATTCAAGGCCATATCCCCGTTTTTGTAACATGGTTTTTAATGTATGATCAGTGTGTTCAATAATGGCTTGACCCTGTGGATTATAAGGAATGCCCCATTTTTGGCAAAATACAAGGAAAGTGTGAGAAGTATAAGCCGGGCCATTGTCAGTTTTAAGATTCCGGGGGAGCCCCGTGGTGGCAAGCACTTCTGAAAGATGTTGTATAACGTGGGCTGGTTTTTTTCCCTGTCAAAGGTGTAGCCCGTATAAAACCAGAATATGTATCTACTGATACACGTACATATGCAAGGCTGCCAAATTGCAGAACATGAGTAACACCCATTTGCCATAAGTCATTAGGTTATTGACCTCCGGGATTAACCCCCTGGGAGTATGGAGGAATGACAATAGGCCCACAAGTAGGGCAGTGTGTGATGATTTCTCTAGCTTGTTTAAGGGGAATAGAAAAGCGTTTACTTAGGCCTTTAGCATTAAAATGAGTAAGATTGTGAAAATCTTGTGCTGTAATAACGGGCTGTCAATAAGGAATCCGCTGTAGCATTTCCTTCTGCCAAGGGGCTGGGGAGGCCAGAAGGAGATCATATGTGAGTAATGTATATAGGATGGGATTGGTGCTGAAGATAGTATTGGACCTGAAGGAATAAGTCAGACAATTCTGAGCCATCTGAGTAAATATTAATGATTTCCAAATTTTCAATCACTTGATTAGAATAGGCTGAATCCATTAAGATATTGATGGAGGAAGGAACGTCTTTAAGCAATAGAATATGGCAAAGTGTTCAGCCTTTTGTACTGAGGCATACAGGGATTTTACACATTTAGAAGTAGGATCATAATATGCAGAATAGCCAGACTTGTTGGCATCCATGAAATAATTAGGTCCATTTACAGATACTGATTGTACAACTCGAGGCATGATGAAGGAGGTGGTTTTGATAAATCCAATTAATTTGGATTTAGATAATGGTTGTCGATGGGACCTATATAATCTGCAACTCCAAGTTGCCATGAAATGCACTGTCGATATGCCATGGATATTTGTGTGCATGAGATAGAGGTACTATGATTGTCTCAGGGTCTTGGGCTGTTATTTCCCGAAGTCTCTCTCAACCCTTAAAAATTAACATTCCTATTTTGCCTAAATATGTAGATAATTTTTTAAGGGCTTTGTTGGCTAGAAATATCCATTCCATGATTCCATTAGCCTGCCAAAGTACTCCTGTAGGGGAATGGGGTGACGGTAAAATTAACAAAGAGACGGGTAGTGAGGGGTTAATTCGAGGAAGCTGACTGGAAGCAATTTTCTGCTCAATCCACTGTAATTCTTGGGATGCTTCCGGAATTTTCCAGGGCTATTTAAACTGGAATCCCCTTTAAGTAGATCAAAAAGATGAGTCAGTTGATAAGTAGGTATGCCCAGAGTAGGCCGTAGCCAGTTAATGTCTCCTGATAACTTCGGGAAGTCATTTAAAGTATGCAAAGTATCTCTACGAATTTGAACATTTTGAAGCATTATTGAATTTTGTACTAATTTTTGACCTAAATGGAATAAGGGATCTTCAAGCTGAATTTTGTCTTCTTCAATAATAAGGCCATATTCTGAGAGGGTTGTCTGAGCTGCTAAAAAGAGTGCATATAAATCATGTCATTCGGGTAAAGCTAATAGGATGCCATGCATGTAATAGATGGTCTTAGCATGAGGAAACTGAGATTGTAAATATCGGAGAGGTTCTGCCACAAAGAGCTGACAAAGAGTGGGACTGTTTAACATTCCTTGGGGTAAAACCTTCCATTGAAATCGGCTTATGGGCTCTTCATGATTAACCACAGGAACGGAGAATGCAAATCGCTCAGATTCTTTAGGGCTTAAGGGAATGGAGAAGAAACAATCCTTAAGATCAATAACTATAATTTTCCAATCTCAAGGGATAACAACAGGCCTCGGAAGGCCAGGCTGTAGAGCCCCATTTGCTGTATGATTTTATTTATGGCTCAGAGATCACTCAGCATTCTCCATTTCCCAGATTTTTTTTTTTTTTAAATAACAAAAGCTGGAGAATTCCAGGGACTAGTTGAGGGTTCAATATGTCCCGCTTCTAATTGTTCGGAAACTAAAGATTTTAAAGCTGCCAGTTTTTTCTTGAGAAAGCGGCCACTGCTCTATCCATATGGGCTCATCAATAAGCCATTTTAAAGGCAGCGCATATTTTTGTTCTCTGGCAGTGGCCGTTAGGGTAAATTTGGATATCCTAGCCCTACGGTTTTATGTTTGGGGAAAATATCAAGGGGTGTTTTAATGCCCATTGATTTTTACCTAATCTCCTCAATGGATCATATCCCATGACGCACATTATATTTTTACTTTGAGTAGATATGGACGGGATATTAATATATGCACCCCATTGTTGAAGTAAGTCTCTGCCCCACAGATTAATGGCAGTGTTAGCCACATAGGGTTTAAGAGTTGATCCTTGGGTCCTTCACATCTCATAATTTGTTGGCTTCTTTTTATTCCCCCTAAAGTCCTGTAAAACTTATGGGTACGTTGTCGACAGGCCAAGATGAAGGCCATAACTTTTCAGATATGATGGTTATGTCAGCTCCAGTGTCCACTAATCCTATAAAAGTGTATTATTAATTTTAAGATGTATTTCAGGGTGAGGATCTTTCAAAAAAGTTTGCCAATAAAGTTGTTTGCCAGTACTACCAAAACCTCCATTTAGAATAACAGGATTGCTTTGGCCCCCTATATAAGGAAGAATAAGCAAGTGAGCAATTTTATCCCCTGGTTGAATAGTATAAGGGTTATCGGTCGATATCATAACTTGAATTTCATTTTCATAATCACAGTCAATAACACCAGATATACATGAATACCTTTGAGTGTAAGACTACTCCGTGTAAAAATAAGGCCTACTGTGTCTTTTTCCAAAGGCCCATAAACCCCTGTTCTAACTTTAACAACACCTAAAGATGGCTATGAAACAACCGGGTGAATAGCAGGGAGATCGAAGACAGCACTCCCAGTTGTTGCATGACGGAGGTCTGTGACCCGTCGGTGTTGCGGTGTTGAGACCCATTGCTGACTGGATAAAGGCTCATTTTGTTTGTTGGGCCCTGAGCTAGGCCCCGTGAGAAGTTTCCCTGATTTTGATCAATATTAGAAGATTGAAGAGAATGCCCCATCTGTGTGATATTTGGAATGGCGCCGATTGGCCCGATGATGTCCTTTTTCACAATAAGGACATAAAGCAGTTGGAGGTATCGATATGGGTAGATTATTAGTACTGGTACTATTATCATAAATTTGTCCTTCATTTTTGACAGTCTTTCTTCCTATGGCTGATTTTCCCATAACCAGAGCATTCGGTATTAGATTTAAAAGGGCCCATCCCAGGGCGCCTGGGTGGCTCAGTCGGTTAAGCATCCGACTTCAACTCAGGTCACGATCTCACGGTCTGTGAGTTCGAGCCTCGCGTCGGGCTCTGGGCTGATGGCTCAGAGCCTGGAGCCTGCTTCCAATTCTGTGTCTCCCTCTCTCTCTGCCCCTCCCCCGTTCATGCTCTGTCTCAAAAATAAATAAACGTTAAAAAAAATTTTTTTTAAATAAAAAAAATAAAAGGGCCCATCCCTTTTAAAGTAGGTTCATATTGTAAAGTGGGGTGCCCAAATCAGCACATGCTTTCACATAGTCAGCTGTGGACCCAGCAGCTGCTCTTACCTGATGAAGAACTTGTTGGCATTCCAAATTAGCATTATCGTAGGCACAATGGGAAGCAACAAATCCCTTAGGCCCTCTTGAGGAATTGTTTTCCAAAACATCTCTTAATCTTGCTAAAAAGTCAACTTAAGGTTCAGTAAATGAGGGGGTAACCTCGCCTGGAGTAGCTATATGTGGCCAAGCCATCTTGCAACAATTTTGTACTTGTTGTGTCGCTTGATCACTCATACCACATTGATCTCTTAGTTGAGAATATTCTCCTTGTCCAAAAAGTTGTTCTTTGTCAATAGGAATATCATCATGAAGGTTTCTTTCCCCTTGAATCTTAGCCTGATCTTCCCACCGAGTCATAAATTATAAATATTCAGCATGGGATAAAACAGTTCTAGCCAACATTTCCCAATCTTTAGGGATCAAGCGTTCGGTCTCAGCAAATGCTGGAAGTAAGCCCTGCATAAGGGGAGTTAATGCTGTATTGGGCACAAGCCATTTGAAGATCCTTCAGGATTTTTACAGGGATCTGAGAATATCCAGCATTATAGCCTCCATTAAGATATTGTGCATTTGGCGGGAAAGCATTCAGAGTAACCGGAAATAGTTCTGATACCGGTTGTATCAATTCTAAATCTCCTTCCTCTTTAGCCTTTATCAACCCTCGCATCAGAGGTGTAATGATAGGGCCCTCATGCTCCCTGGGAGGAACTAATATGCAGGGCTGGTTATTAGAAAAATGATTGAAAGTAACTGGACAGGCAGTTTTTTGTTTAATATGAGTAGGAATTTTTGTATCCTCAGGTAAAGGAGGGGGGGTATACTTTATTATAAGGGGGGGGGCAGTAGCCTCCAAATTATCATTTGTGGGTGGTGGCGGAGGCCATCCTGGTAAAGTATTTTCCTCAGGTGCTACAGCCTTGATTCCTTCAGAAGGAGACTCATCCTTAAAACTATTGGATGTAAAATCCGACTCGTCTCCTTCTTCCGGATGAGTTTTCATTTAGGTGAACCTATATTTTGTTCTGTGTCAGATGTAAAGGCTGTAAAGCCATCTCAATTAAGGAGCATAAAGACCAGACTTTTAAGGAAATGGTATCTCCATTTTGATGAGTGCATCTAAGCATTTTCATAATCAATCTCCATTGTTTAAGGTTTAAAAGATTTTTTCCAGAAGGGGTAAATCAATAGCAGTGTTTTCTAACCAACTACCAGAGCTCATCAAAAGTTCCCCTTTTTACTTTCACTCCTGAACTTTGTAATAAAGTACAGAATAATTTAGAGTAAGCCTCTTAATCATGAGATTGGGAGTTTCCTGTAACTTCACTATCCCAAAGCTGAGATTTACCTGTCCTACCGCTCCACTTTGGTCCTTTGCGACTGTAAACCAAAAGTAGTCTCGAAAACTGTTTGCCGCACTGTATCCTGCCGACTACACCAGATGTTGCAGAGAGTATGGCCGGAGTCGCAAAAGAAGAGTCTGCAAGCAAAATGCAGTTAAGTGAAGGTCCTCATACTCGAGTCGGAATGAGGCCCGACTCCAGAATGAAGCCCCCTTTTACTAGGGAAACTGCTAAAGGCTACGTGCATAAAGTCAGCTCAGCAAGTGTATTAATCAACTTAATGGTTTTGTTTTTCAAGGTTGAATTTCTAGATAATTTTTCTTTATGAAGCCAGGAAGGGTCGGGAGTGAAGGAGGATCCGGCCCTGGACAATGCTAATGCCTCAAGGCATTCCTTAAGAGCAGCAGGCACGTTCAGCTGTGAAAACATGTCCTAAGGCCTTGCACCTGCTCCAGCCTTTCCCTTTTGAAGTCTTTTCCTTTGATGTTTTTCTCCTACATCTCCCACACATGACCAGCTGGGATTTAGACCTGGGATGCAGGGCTGGTTCAATATCCACAAAACAATCAATGATTAATCAATCACATCAATAAAAGAAAGGACAAGAACCACACAATCCTCTCAGTAGATGCAGAGAAAGCATTTAACAAAATACAGCATGTTTTCTTGATAAAAACCCTCAAAAAGTAGGGATAGAAGGATCATACCTCGATATCATAAAAGCCATAGATGAAAAACCCAACGCTAATACCATCCTCAATGGGGAAAAACTGAGAGCTTTCCCCCTAAGGTCAGGAACACGACAGGAATGTCCACTCTTGCCACTGTTATTCAACATAGTATTGGAAGTCTTAGCCTCTGCAATCAGACAACACAAAGAAATAAAAGGCATCCAAATCGGCCAGGAGGAGGTCAGACTTTTACTCTTTGCAGATGACATGATACTCTATATGGAAAACTGAAAAGATTCCACCAAAAAAACTGCTAGAACTGATCCATGAATTCAGCAACGTTGCAGGATATAAAATCAATGCACAGAAATCTGTTGCATTCCTATACACCAAGAGAAATCAAGGAATCGATCCCATTTAC
Source organism: Neofelis nebulosa (assembly GCF_028018385.1). Lineage (NCBI taxonomy): Eukaryota > Metazoa > Chordata > Mammalia > Carnivora > Felidae > Neofelis > Neofelis nebulosa. Next base: position 168,024,026 of record NC_080785.1, read on the forward strand.
AATTGCACCAAAACCCATAAAATACCTAAGAATAAATCCAACCAAAGAGGTAAAAAATCTATACACTGAAAACTATAGAAAGCTTATGAAAGAAATTGAAGACACCAAAAAATGGAAAAATATTCAAGGCAATCCCTATCAAAATAACACCAGCATTCTTCACAGAGCTAGAACAAACAATCCTAAAATTTGTATGGAACCAGAAAAGCTCTCAAATAGCCAAAGCAATCTTGAAAAAAAAAAAAATCAAAGCAGGAGGCATCACAATCCCAGACTTCAAGCTGTATTACGAAGCTGTAATCATCAAGACAGTATGGTATGGGCACAAGAACAGACATGTAGATCAAGAATAGAGAAGACAAAGCAGGAAAGAATATCCAATGGAAGGTCTCTTCAGCAAGTGGTGCTGGGAAAACTGGGCAGCGACAGGCAGAAAAATGAACCTGGACCACTTTCTTACACCCTACACAAAAAGAAACTCAAAATGGATGAAAGACCTAAATGGAAGACAGGAAGCCATCAAAATCCTCGAGGAGAAAGCAGGGAAAAACCTCTTTGACCTTGGCTGCAGCACCTTATTCAACATGTCTCTGGAGGCAAGGGAAACAAAAGCAAAAATGAACTACTGGGACCTCATCAAAATAAAAAGCTTCTGCACAGCGAAGGAAACAATCAGCAAAACTAAAAGGCAACTGACAGAATGGGAGAAGATATTTGCAAATGACATATCAGATAAAGGGTATCAAAAATCTATAAAGAACTTATCAAACTCAATACCCCAAAAAAAATCCAGGGAAGAAATGGGCAAAAGATATGAGTAGACACTTTTCCAAAGAAGACATCCAGATGGCCAACCGACACATGAAAAAATGCTCAACATCACTCATCAACAGGGAAATATAAACCACAATGAGAACCTAACTCACACCTGTCAGAATGGCTAACATTAACAACTCAGGCAACACAGATGTTGGCAAGGATGCAGAGAAAGAGGATCTCTTTTGCACTGCTGGTGGGAAACAGCCACTCTGGAAAACAGTATGGGGGTTCCTCGAAAAATTAAAAATAGAACTACCCTATGAGCTAGCAGTTGCACTACTAGGTATTTATCCAAGGGATACAGGTGTGCTGTTTTGAAGGGGCACATGCACCCCAATGTTTATAGCAGCATTATCAACAACAGCCAAAGTATGGAAAGAGCCCAAATGTCCATCGACAGATGAATGGATAAAGAAGATGTGGTATATATATACAATGGAGTATTACTCGACAATCAAAAAAAAAAAAAAAATGAAATCTTGCCATTTGTAACTATGTGAATGGAACTAGTGGGTATTATGCTAACCATAATTAGTCAGAGAAAGACAAATGTCATAGGACTTCACTCATATGTGGAATTTAAGATACAAAGCAGGTGAACATAAGGGAAGGGAAGCAAAAATAATATAAAAACAGGGAGGGGGACAAAACATAAGAGACTCTTAAATATGGAGAACAGAGCATTAATGGAGGGGTTGAGGGTGGGGGGATGGGCTAAATGGGTAAAGGGCAGTAAGGAATCTACTCCTGAAATCACTGTTGCACTATATGCTAACTAACTTGGATGTAAATTAAAAAAAATAATCATATTGTTAGCATGAGCTCTGCCACGGCCCAAGGCCCCACCTATATGCACAGAGTTACCATTGTATTTCAAGGGCTTGCATGTTTCCTCCCGGGAGCTGGTCAAGGGCTAGTCCTAAAGAATGTGCTTTAGGACTCAGTTTAATGAGTTCTAAAGGATTATTGAAATAGGTTTGGATAATTGAACTCTGTTACCCTTTTACTGCATACTTTCCAACAGAAGTATTTATTTCATATGCATGGCATATCTGTCTGGGGCCTAATGATAGAAAGGAGTAAGACAAGAGTGGTCATAATAAATGTAGAGTTAAGGTTGATTCCTTAGTGGCTCAAGAAAGCCTGTTAGCAGTCAGGTCACGTATTGTGAGACCAGAAGTTCCGTTTTGAACCTTCTATGAATCAATTTAGTTCCCCAGTGCTTTCAGACTTACCCTTCTTCCTCCACACACTTGAATATGTCAGGACTCAGTGGTCTTTGAGGATGTGGCTGTGGACTTCACCTTGGAGGAGTGGTCTTTGCTGGATTCTGTGCAGAAGAACCTCTACAGAGATGTGATGCTGGTCTCAGTGGGTAAGGATGGCTTCAGGCCAACAAATATCTCTCATCTGTGCTTTTCCTAGGTTTGAAATGTGGAAAAGGAATACACTGGTAAATAAGACAGATGTGGTCACAGCCATCACAGACCTAGAATCTAATAATGTCTCCATGGTAGTGGAAATGTATTCATTAAACTGAGGGTTTATCAGTGTGGAGGTTCCTCAAAAAATTAAAAATAGACCTACCCTATGACCCAGCAATAGCACTGCTGGGAATTTACCCAAGGGATACAGGAGTACTGATGCATAGGGGCACTTGTACCCCAATGTTTATAGCAGCACTCTCAACAATAGCCAAATTATGGAAAGAGCCTAAATGTCCATCAACTGATGAATGGATAAAGAAATTGTGGTTTATATACACAATGGAGTACCACGTGGCAATGAGAAAGAATGAAATAGGGCCCTTTGTAGCAACATGGATGGAACTGGAGAGTGTGATGCTAAGTGAAATAAGCCATACAGAGAAAGACAGATACCATATATTTTCACTCTTATGTGGATCCTGAGAAACTTAACAGAAACCCATGGGGGAGGGGAAGAAAAAAAAAAAAAGAGGTTAGAGTGGGAGAGAGCCAAAGCATAAGAGACTCTTCAAAACTGAGAACAAACTGAGGGTTGATGGGGGGTGGGAGGGAGGGGAGGGTGGGTGATGGGTATTGAGGAGGGCACCTTTTGGGATGAGCACTGGGTGTTGTATGGAAACCAATTTGACAATAAACTTCATATATTGAAAAATAAATACACATATTTAGAAAAAAAAAAGAGCAATGAGTTTGGAATAAAAACTTGAGTCTTTTCCCAAAAAAACCCAAAAAACAACAACAACAAAAAAACAAAAAACTGAGGTTTTATTTTTGTCTTGTTTTAGAAGCCCTGAAGCTCTTTTGGTTTCAATAGTCTGGGTATTGGCTTCATGTGTTGTTTTGGTTCACAGAGAGGTTTCTTCTTGGAAACCTTGTGACAGTCATTACTAGTGTACTATGTTGACCCCTTTTGCCTACCATTGATGAAGTTTTGAAAGCACTAAAGTCATCAAAGTCTTTCTTTGCTCAGAAGTGCCTTCTTCCTCTAATATGTTCATTCACCTTTTTGTTTCTGATTACAAGACACTGTTTAAAGCCAGTGGGTTGGTTTCACAGGATGCACTTGAGAAAAAAATATCTAATGAACAGAAAATGGCGAAATTCACAAGAAATAACTCTTGTGCCTACGTTTTAGAAAAAATTGGGAAGACCATAGCATTGAAGATCAGCATGGAAACCATGCAAGACATCTGAGGTGAGTTGCGTTCACAAGATAAAAAAGTCACAATCCCAGGACAGAATTTTAGTAGGTCATGAAATTAAAAAAAAAAAAAAAAAAAAATCCAGCTCCAAATCTATTTATTTAGAATTTTAAGAAAGTTTTCAAAAACTTGACTGAGACATTGAATGTTTGAAGCATAATTCAGTTAGAAATGATTCTAGGAAGACCCCATACATAACAAATAGTAATGAACAGTGAACATGCTGAGGTCACTTCCAGGGCATTTAGTGAACTCTAAGACAATCCACAGAGGGTAGAAAAACTTCCTGTATACTAAAATGAAGTTAGTCATCTAGTTATAATACTTACTAGTTGCTAATAACAAATCACTAATAAACATAACATTGATAATGTACTTCTTTTAACAGAAATCCTGTGACATATTCTATGAAAGCAATGAAGGAAATCAACACAGAGACACGTGCAGCCACTGTCCCCATCTTAATTCCCGCAAGAATATTTCTACTGGAGTAAAACTCTATAAATGCACCAAGTGTGGAAATGGCTTCATACATCTTTCTTCCCTTAAGAGGCATGTCAGATCTCACTGTGGGCAAAAAACATATCCATGTTAGGAATGCAAGCAGGCTTTCATTTGTCCCACATGCCTGAGAACTCACACTGGAGAGAAACCCTATGGGTGTAAATTATGTGGTAAAACCTTTCCTTATTTCTGCTCCCTCACTCAACATATCAGGATTCACACCACAGAGGAAAACAACGAATGCAAGCAATGTGGGGAAACCTTCCATGAATTCTCCAGTCTCACTAGACACATGAGAACTCACACTGGGGAGAAGCCATATAAGTGCAAGGAATGTGGGAAAGCCTTCATTTATCCCTCAATCTTTCAAAAACACATGATAACACACACTGAAGCCGTATGAATGCAAATTATGTGGAAGAGACTTTTACCATTCTTACTCCCTCATTCAACATAGGAATATACACACTTCAGGGGAAAACCTATGAATGCAAGCGGTGCAGGCAAGCCTTCAGTCAGTTCTCAAGTTTTACTGGGCATGTGCAAGTGCACACAGTAGAAAAGCCATATAAATGTAAGGAATGTGGAAAAGTCTTTTTTTATCCTTCAGTCTTTCCAAGACACATGATAACACACACTGGAGAGAAGCCCTATGAATGTGAGTCATGTGGGAAAACTTTCTGGCATCCCTACTCCCTCTCTCAACATATAAAGAGTCACACAGGGGAGAAAACCTATAAATGCAAGCATTGCGGTACAGCCGTCCCAGAGATCACCAGTCTTACCAGACACACGAGAACTCATACTGGGGAGAAGCCATATAAGTGTAAGGAATGTGGGAAAGCCTTCAGTTATCCTTCAACCTTCCGAAGACACGTGATAACACACACTGGGAAGAAGCCCTGTAAGTGTAAACAATGTGAAAAACCCTTCAGTTATCCCCAGTCTTTTCAAAGACACTAAAAGACTCACACTAGAGAGAAGCCCTATGAGTGTAAGGAGTGTGGGAAAGCTTTCGGCCCTAAACCTTCCATATACATGTGAGAGTGCAAATTGGGGAGAAGCTGTTTAACTGTGGGCACTGTGAGAAATTGTTCAGTTCCCCCAAGTCCTTCCAGGGGCATGTGAGAACCCACACTGGAGAGAAACCTTACGAGTGCAAACAGTGCAGGAAAGCCTTCAGTTGGCCCTCAACCTTTTGAGAACATGTGAGAATTCACACTGAAGAGCAACTGTATAAATGTAAAAATTGTGGGCAAGCCTTCACTTCTTCCAGATCCTTCCAAGGCCACGTGCGGACCTACACCAGAGAGAAGCCTTATGAATGTACACAATGTGGGAAAGCCTTCAGCTGGTCCTCGTCCTTACAGAAGCACTTGAGGATGCACATGGGAGAGACACCCCACATGTAAACAGTGTGGGAAAGCCTTCAAGTGGCCCTCATCCTTTCGAAACTATGTGAGGATGCACACTGGGTAGTAGCTCCAGAAAGGCATGGAATATTTGAGAAATTTGTTAAGTCATACTTTTTAGAGGGGAGTTCCATAATTGTAAGTAATGTTGGAAAACCTTGCACTGATTTATATATAATACTCCAGAAAATTCATGCCAGGAAAGAAATATAGAAGCTATAAATATGGTATTGTGTTTGTCATTACCTCATTTAAAAAATGGACCCCTGGGGCGCCTGGGTGGCTCAGTCGGTTAAGCGTCCAACTTCAACTCAGGTCACGATCTCGCGGTCTGTGAGTTCGAGCCCCGCGTCGGGCTCTGGGCTGATGGCTCGGAGCCTGGAGCCTGCTTCCAATTCTGTGTTTCCCTCTCTCTCTGCCCCTCCCCTATTTATGCTCTGTCTCTCTCTCAAAAATAATAAACATTAAAAAAAAATAAAAAATAAACATTAAAAATGGACCCCTACGAGTGCCTGGGTGGTTCAGTCGATTGAGTGTCTAACTCTTAACTTCCGCTCAGGTCATGATCTCACAGTTCGTAGGTTCAAGCTTTGTGTTGGGCTCTGTGTATGGAGCCTGCTTGGGATTCTCTGTTTCCCTCCCCTGCTCTCTCTCTCTCAAAATAAATAAACTTAAAAAAATGGACCCCTAAATAGTGAATTTCCAGTTCTTTCACAAAAAAATGTTCATGTGAGAAATAACTCTCCAAGTCTTTCAGCTAGAGTGCATATGTTTGAATAGGGTTCCCCGATTTTCCCATTTATTTTTCTTTCTTTGTAATTTATTTGAACCATAGTAATTTCAAGTGCGCTTTTAATGTTACAGAAAGGTGCTTTTTTTTTTTTTTAAATGTTACAGAAAACTTAACTCTTCTGTATTGTAGGTAAGTGCCTGACAGTACATCCACTTCAAAGCTCCATCTGGAATAAACCTTGCCGATTGTATAAAACAATTGCCAATAGAACCAATAGATAGGGAACCACCCTCCACCCTTGACCCCAACATATGTAGAACACCCGGTGTGCATGTACTCTGTACTCACAACCTTGCTATGTGGCCCAGGTGTGCTATGTACTCTCCAGGACTTGTATTAAACCTAGTTCTTGTAAGTTCCATGATGGCCATTGGTGAGGTGCATCTTACAGTCATATGAAGAACCACAAGGAACAGTCCAGTCACAACACTAGCTCTGGATGGGACATGTCTGTGGGGGCTCACCGCAAGTAGTATGGCTCAGGGGAGTGCCCCCAGGCATTCCTAGCCAATAGCATGGCTACTGACAGGCTGAGATGAACAAAACCGTAGTTTTTCTGTATCGTTAGAACAACAGAACTTTAGCAATTTTCTTACTGTTCTAGTATGGCACATAGTGGATATCACTTCTGTATTTTTCTTACTAAAATAGTCTTGTTTGATGCAAAATTTGGTAAGTATGCAAAACTCTACAAAGAGCAATCTTTATCTCCTGCAATTTTCTCTTTTCCTTACTTCTCCGCGTGACCTGGACAGTAAGTTTTGAATTAAGAATAGAGACCTGTGACATAATGAAATGTATAGATGGAGTTGGAGATGGTTATACCGGATTTCATTACAGAAATGTGGGTAAGTCTGTGAATATTTCCCTAAATGTCTTCCCCACAGACTTCTCGGTTCAAATTCATTAACTGTCAAATATGCATGAGACATACAAAAAGCAGACTGGACACTGACTTCTAGACTATTGTAGTGATTCCTGCCCCTTTTAATCAAGAGTACCCTCAAAACAGACAGCGAGCACTTGACTTTCATTCTCAGGCTGTCAGCATTTCCATGTGATCCCCCAACATGGATACTAAGAAATGTTCTTTTTTACTTTTCACTCTGGGGATATATTAAAAAATCCCATTGCAATTATGGACTGTGAAATCAACTAATTACCAACTTAGGCAACACTTATTCTGTCAGGGTTACTAGGTTTGTACAAATTCAAGGACTTTTCTTTCTGGTATGATTTGATTTTATTTTAAGTTTTTATTTATTTTGAGAGCAAGTGTGTGCATGCAAGTCGGGGAGAGACAGAGAGAGAGAGAGAGGGAGGGAGACTCACAAGCAGGCCCTGTGCTGTCAGTGTGGAGCCTGATGCAGGGCTCAAACCCACAAATCTTGAGATCATGACCCAAGTCGAAACCAAGAATCGGATGCTTAACCGACTGAGCCACCCAGTCGCACCTTGATGCTATTTTCTGAGCAGCCCTCATATACCCAGCATTTTAGTCTCAAAATGTATACAGTCAGGTTTAAAGCTAACCAGGACATCCTAGGCCCTGGATGTAGAGGCATGACACAAACAAGTGTTAACACTCCTGGTCTTGTATTTTTGTGAGAAAAGAGAGATTGCCAACATGGCAAAGGTGTGGTTTATAAGGAAATAGGGACCTTTCAGGAAAGCAAACTGTGGCAAGTCAGATAACAGGAAATGCATGGGGTGTGATGTATATTTTCTCTATGGACAGTAACAGTTGCAGTGAGGAGCTCGTCATTAATTCATACAAACACACTGAATAAACTGTGAAGTGTTTCAGGAACTGTTGGAAGTACTTGTAAATATTGGGAAGAAATACTTACAGCTGTGAATTTGTGGAGTTTACATGAATGACGTCGCATGAAAATAAAGGTAGGGGCATGCTTCAAGCTTAAAATCTTGACAGTTAAAAGTTTTAGGCCACCTGATGTGCACTCACACTTTGGAAATGGGTATTACGGATCAGGGTCTTTCCAGTGTGGGTGTGAACTCAGAGTTGCAAACTGCGTTTGTAAAAGCTCTTGCCTTGGCGTACCACTCCCCTAGCCTCGCCTGCATTCTAGCCCATGATCTTGCTTGGCAGCCCTAATGCCAACACTATAAATGCTGAATTTACTGCTCGGGGTCTGAGTAAATTTGTAATGATTTTATTTTTTTTTTTTAATTTTTTTTTCAACATTTTTTATTTATTTTTGGGACAGAGAGAGACAGAGCATGAACGGGGGAGGGGCAGAGAGAGAGGGAGACACAGAATCGGAAACAGGCTCCAGGCTCCGAGCCATCAGCCCAGAGCCCGACGCGGGGCTCGAACTCACGGATCGCGAGATCGTGACCTGGCTGAAGTCGGACGCTTAACCGACTGCGCCACCCAGGCGCCCCATTTTTGTAATGATTTTAAAAAGGAGGGGGAGGTTGCAGGCTTTCTGTTTTGTGCTCTTGCTTCTGGATCGATGCGTGGATGGTAAAAACAGACATAAATGTTTGCAGCGATCATCTGATACACAGACTGTACTGCTAACTTGTGATTCCTACCAAAAGCTGTTCATTTGGGGAGGGCACAACACAGGGACAGTGACCTCTCTGTCCACCCCTGACATGAGGCTCTGATGTCACAACTCTCATCAGAGTTGTGCTCTGCTTTCTGGAAGCCTGACCCACCTCCCTTGCCCTTCCTCCTGGTATGCACACTGTACTAAGGTGGCGGTCTCCAGAAACATACTCCTCTCTTCCGGGCCACTTGCTGGATAAATCATCAGGACAAAATGAGTGGGAGGTTGTGCAAATTCATTTTTGAAAACTTAGCATCTCGTCCTGAACAACTTTTAAATGGGATGTGTCTGAGTAAGTTGTATCAAAATGTTTTCCATGGAAATGTTGTTATTCCTCTTCTCCATGCCTCTTCCACAGGAAAGGTCTGGATGAGAGGAGGGGCTGGTTTTAAAATGTCATGTTATAATGGCTAAGTGGGACACAAGTCTGGTGTCTAGTGAGGTGATGGGGAAGGCAGAGGCCAATGTCAACCTTGTTTCTCAGAATCCTTCCTGAAGGAAACCTCACGCCACCTTTCTAAAGTGCTGTGAGTGTCTGAGTGCAGACGGCTGGGCTGAACCATGTGAGTCTGGCTCTGTTATTCCCATATGGAGCACCTGGAGACACTGTCCAGGCGAATGAAGCAGGGGGTCAGGGCAGGCAAGCCATCTGGGAGTGAGGCAGTCCTAAAGTCAAGGACTGAACTAAATTATCTGGACAGGACAGAGAACTCTAGGGGCAGAAGGGGCCACATTAGAAGCCACACAGGGACCTCTGAGCCTGAACTGCCTGATGCACCAATGTGTGCTCAGGACACCCTGACAGCTGTGCCCTCTCTGCCTCCTTTGGGACTGTACTTCCTGTGTGTGTCACATGTGCTGACACTGCCTGAGCTGTGGGAGACATTCAGGTCAACTTCCAGTTACTGGGCAGAGTTGTGTTGTGTCTGAATTGATAGGCCAGCCAAAAAGGTGGACACAGAAGTTTAAGGAGGAATCCAGCTGGCTTTCTAAGAAAAGCCTTTCTTTTTTCCAAAGTCCACTATCCTTAAACATCATAACAGAGATCAGCACTGGCAGATGGTCTCATCCTGCCATATGGTTCCCACTGATAACTATTTTGCTGTAAACCAAGGGCCAAAGGCCTGGACTGTAGACAAGAGTTAACACAGCAGGCCCAACTGCTGTCCTTTGAAAGGTTGGCTACGTCTATACTGTTTTTATAAGCAATGTAGTTCAAGCAGAACTCCTGCCCTCCTTCTGGGAGTCTGGAATGTTGGCATGTGACAGGCAGGCAGTAGTTGTGTGAGCAGTTCCCCGATACAAACCTTGGCACTGTTTCTGTACTGAGCCTCCCTGGCTGGCAACAATTTACATGAGCTGTCACAAAAAATTCATGAAGTGCACCCTGTGTGCCTCCAGTGGGAGAACCCAAAAGCTTGGGCCTTGCTTCCCAAACTTGGGCCCATGGACCTATTCCTCTCACTAATCTGCCCCTGTATCCTTTCCCTATGAGAGATCTTGGCAGTGACCGTGACTAGATGCTGAGTCCTGTCAATCCTTTGGGAATGCTGTGGCCATGAAACAAAAGCCCAACCCAGTCTTTCCTATGGGGAATCATAATCCTTGGGCCTCAGCAGCATGTCTCTCTCTCTCCAGGGCCTGTCCCAAGGTCTCCTCGAGCTCCAGTGTTCCCATAAGGAACCGAAGTGTCCTCCTGCTGAGAAGCATCATTAGTGATGCACAACTGTACCCACTAGGGAGCAGGTCTCTATGGCATGAGGTGCGGAGGCTGGAACAGTGGCAGAATCCACGTCACAAGGACACACACTCCTCAGCCACAGCAATCCCCACGGCCACACAATTCAGCTCAACACAGGCACAGTCACATCCAACAGTGTCACGACTGCCAAGGATATCACAAAGGTGCATGCAGCCATGTGTCCTTCAATCACCCGCTATTCTGTTATGTACCCCAGCCTATTTGTAAAACACCAAGAAACAGAGGAGAGCATAAAGACAACGACAGCTATTCTCCACGTAGAACTTGCATACTCTTTGAAGCAGCTGGTTAATTTATCTTTTCTCATTATTTTAGTTAGATTTTACTTCCAGGTATTTCAAATTGCTATCATTTTATTCAAACACAGAGAAGCGGATGGGTGGTTGCAGTAACTGTAACTGCACGAGGACTTCCTTTGCCCTCATCAACCCCAACAGCATATGGTTTCTCTTCAGCAACGGCACCTTTTCTCTGACAGCAATGTTAATTACCATACTTTAAAATAGCTCAAATTGGGGCACCAGGGTGGCTTAGTCGGTTAAGCGTCTGACTTTGGCTCACGTTACAATCTCATGGTTTGTGAGTTCAAGCCCCACGTCAGGCTCTGTGCAGACAGGGGAGCCTGGAGCCCACTTCCGGTTCTGTGTCTCCCTCTCTCTCTCTCTGTCCCCCCTGTTCACACTCTTTCTCTCTCAAAAATAAACATTAAAAAAATAGCTCAAATGGGTCAAAGAAGGCATCACAAGAGAAATTTACAAGTACTTGAGAGAGGGGCGCCTGTGTGGCTCAGTGGGCTGAGCGTCGGACTTCGGCTCACTCAGGTCATGATCTCGTGGTTCTTGAGTTCAAGTCCTGCATCAGGCTCTGTGCTGACAGCTTAGAACCTGAAGCCTGCTTTGGATTCTGTCTCCCTCTCTATGCCCCTCCCCTACTCGCACTCTGTCTCTCCCTCTCTCTCAAAAATAAACATTAAAAAAGAGTTCTTGAGAGAAATGAAAAGGATAAACTTACCAAAACATACAGAGAGCAGTAAAAGCATTGCTACGGGAGAATGTATGTACATATGCTTACATTAAGACACAAGGGCGACCTCAAATCAACAACCTGACTTCACAACCTCAGAAATCGAGAAAGAGGGACGAAATCCAAACCTAGCAGAAGAAAGGAAATAATAAACATTAGAGCAGAGATAAATGAAGAAGAAAATAGAGAAAATCAATGAAACCAAAACTTGGTTGAGAAGATCAACAAAATTGGCAAACCTTTAGCTAGGTAGACTGAGAAAGAGGAGACTCAAATTACTAAGATCAGAAGTGACAGGACATTGCTACTGAATCTACAGAAATAAAAAGGACTGGGGCGCCTGGGTGGCTCAGTCGGTTGAGCATCCGACTTTGGCTCAGGTCATGATCTCGCGGTTTGTGGGTTCGAGCAGCGTGTCAGGCTCTGTGCTGACAGCTCAAAGCCTGGAGGCTGCTTCGGATTCTGTGTCTCCCTCTTTCTCTGCCCCTCCCCTGCTCATGCTCTCTGTGTCAAAAATAAAAAATAAAACACTTTTAAAAAAGCAATAAAAAGGACTACAAGAGAATACTATGAAGAAACGTACAGCAAAAACTTGGACAACCTAGATGGAATGGGGGAATTCCTAGAAATACAAAATGTACCGAGAATCAATCATGAGGAAACAAATTCCAAATAGAAATCTAATGAGGTTGAATCACGAGTCAAAACTCTCCCAAAGAAAAGTCCTGAACCTGAAGGCTTCACTGGTGTATTGTACCAAACATGTGAAGAATACTAATCCTTATCAAAATTTTCCAAAAAATTGAAGAGGAGGGAAGGAACACTTCTCAAGTTATTCTATGAGACCAGCATCACCCCCCAGGAAACAAAACTACAAACCAATATCCTTTATGAATTTGTATGCAAAACTCCCCAACAAAATGCTAGCAGATAGAACTCAGCAGCATACTGAAAGGATTGTACACTGTGATGAAGTGAGACTTATCACTGGAATGTAAGAATGGTTGGGCATACAAAAATTGATCCATGCAATATGCCACATTACTGAGAAAAATGAATGAAGAGAAAAAATCCAAAGGATTATCTTAAACTGATGCAGAAACAGCACGCAACAAAATTCAACACCCTTTTATGTTAACATTCCATCGACTAGGAGTAGAAAGGTACCACCTCCATTTAATAAAATCCGCATGAGAAAAACCCCCAGAGAACATCACATTCAGTGTTGAGAGACTGAAAACTTATGCCCTCAGATCAGGAATAAGAATGAATTTCACCACTCCTGTTTAATGGAGTACTGGAAGTCATACCCAGAGCAATTAGGCAAGGAAAAGAAATAAGCATCCAACTTGGAAAGGAATAAAAATGATCTCTGTACAGCTTAGGTGTAGAATACTCTAAAAATCACACACACACACACACACACACACACACACACACACACACCATTAGAAATAATAAATGAACTTAGAAAAATATCAGGATAAAAACACAAAAGTTTCTTTTCTAAATCAAATAAAAAATCTAAAAAGGAATTACAAAAACAATTCCATTTAAAACATCATCAAAAAGTATTAAGTGTTTAGGAATTAACCAACGAGGCAAAAGACTCATATAAGATAAAACTACAAATCATTGCTGAAAGAAATTAAAGATATAGGGGCGCCTGGGTGGCGCAGTCGGTTGAGCGGCCGACTTCAGCCAGGTCACGATCTCGCGTCTGTGAGTTCGAGCCCCGCGTCGGGCTCTGTGCTGACAGCTCGGAGCCTGGAGCCTGTTTCCAATTCTGTGTCTCCCTCTCTCTCTGCCCCTCCCCCGTTCATGCTCTGTGTCTCTCTATCCCAAAAATAAATTAAAAAAAAAACATTGAAAAAAAAAATTTAAAGATATGAATAATGGAGGGGCGCCTGGGTGGCGCAGTCGGTTAAGCGTCCGACTTCAGCCAGGTCACGATCTCGCGGTCCGTGAGTTCGAGCCCCGCGTCAGGCTCTGGGCTGATGGCTCGGAGCCTGGAGCCTGTTTCCGATTCTGTGTCTCCCTCTCTCTCTGCCCCTCCCCCTTCATGCTCTGTCTCTCTCTGTCCCAAAAATAAAAATAAAAAATGTTGAAAAAAAAATTAAAAAAAAAAAGATATGAATAATGGAAACATCATATATTCATGATTCAAAGACAATTTTTTAAGTATTTTTGTATTTTTAAACTTGTTTTATTTTTTTTTATTTTTTTACATTTACATCCAAATTAGTTAGCATATAGTGCAACAATGATTTCAGGGGTAGATTCCTTAATGCCCCTTACCCATTTAGCCCATGCTCTCTCCCACAACCCCTCCAATAACCCTCTGTTTGTTCTCCATATTTAAGAGTCTCTTCTGTTTTGTCCCCCTCCCTGTTTTTATATTATTTTTGTTTCCCTTCCCTTATGTTCATTTGTTTTGTCTCTTAAAGTCCTCATATGAGTGAAGTCATGTGATTTTTGTCTTTCTCTGACTAATTTCACTTAGCATAATACCCTCCAGTTCCATCCACATAGTTGCAAATGGCAAGATTTCATTCTTTTGATTGCCGAGGAATACTCCATGGTATATATATACCACATCTTCTTTATCCATTCAACCATCAATGGACATTTGGGCTCTTTCCATACTTTGGCTATTGATAGTGCTGCTATAAACATGGGGGGTGCATGTGTCCCTTCAAAACAGCACACCTGTATCCCTTAGATAAATGCTTAGTAGTACAATTGCTGGGTCATAGGGTAGTTCTATTTTTAGTTTTTTGAGGAACCTCCATACTGTTTTCCAGAGTGGCTGCACCAGGTTGCATTCCCAGAAAGACAATATTTTTTAAGGGCACCTAGATGGCTCAATTGGCTAAGCATCCCACTCTTGATTTCGGCTCAGGTTGTGATCTCATGGTTTGTGAGATGGAGTCCTGTGTCAGGCTCTGTGCTTGGAATTTCTCTCTCCCTCTCTCTCTGTCCCTCCCTATTCACACATCTGTGTGATCTCTCAAAATTAAACTTAAAAAAAAAAAGGTTTTTTTTAAGTTTATATATTTTGAGAGAGACAGAGATAGCGTGACTTGGAGGGGCAGAGAGAGGGAGACAGAATCCCAAGCAGGCTCCATGCCACCAGCACAGAGCCCAACATGGGACTCAAACTCACAAAACTGTGAGATCATGACCTGAGCCAAAACCAAGAGTCAGATGCTGATTAATTGAGCCATCCAGGCGCCCCCCACCACCAAAAAAAAGAGACAGTATTTTTAAAATGTCAGTACTACTCAAAGCAATCTACAGATTCAATGCAATTCCTATCAAAATCCCAATGGCTTTTTCTTTGCAGAAATAGAAACACCCATGCTAATATTCATAAAGAATCTCCAGCAACCTCAAATAGTCAAAACAGTCTTCAAAAGGTGTGGGGAATAAGCTTAGGAATCCCCTGGGCTTACACCAATGGGTTAACAAGGCATAAAGAAATACAAAGCCATAGGATACTCACAACCTGGGTTTGGGTAAACAAGAGTAGGGAGGTGCAAAGGCACCTCAGAATAAGGAGGGGGTGCAAAGGCACCTAGACTAGAGACGGGGTGCAGATCCCCCCACTCAGAATAGAGAGGGGTGCAAAGACCCCCCAATACAAAGGTATATGAGGTAAGCAAGATTAGGTATTCAGGGCAAAAGTGCCCCCCAATTTAGTATAGCAGAAAGCTGCTTTCATAGGAAGGAAGGACCAAATTAGGTAAGCAGGTAAATTGGGCTATAGACCTGCACTTCAGGTGAAGCAGCCCAGAGCAGAGATGATTAACAAAAGAAAGGTGCCTTGTTAACCCTGAGGTTATTTGTCCTACCTGTCTTATCCCCTAGGCTAGCTAAGATAAACAGGTGGTGCCTCAGGTCCACTGTAAACAACCTCCTGCCCACCTGCCCAGCACCAATTTTTTTTTGTATTAACCCAAACCCCTAACCCCGAATATGCTCAAGACCCCCTTTCCCTCATGTCCACAAGTTAATGTTCACAGATTCATTGTCTCTTTGTGCATATCCATAGCCACGTTTGTCAGTCTTCTGATCCTAATAAAAACTGGGCAAGGACCCTTATTCTGGGCTCTTGTCTTTTCCTGGATATTAGCCATCTCTCGCTTTTCATCCTGCATCCCACTCTTTTGCTGGCCAAAAGAGAGCTTTAGACTTAGAGTCTATGACAAAAAGGAACAAAATTTGTAAGTCTCCCTCTTCCTGGCTTACGAGTTAACTACAAAGCTACTATAATCAAAACAGTGTGGGAAGGGCATAAAGATAGACATATAGACCAAGCAGATAGAATAGAAAACCCAGAAGTAAATCCTTGCATACATGGTCAACTGATTTTGACAAGTATGCTAAGACCATTCAGTGAGGAAAGGACAGTGATTTCAATAAATGGTGCCAAGGAACTGGACATCTACATGCAAAAAAACAATGTGGAACCTTTACCTAACACCATACCCAAACATTAACTCAAGATGGATCAAGAACCTACATGTAAGCCCTAAAACAACAAAACTCTTAGAAGGAAATATAGGAAAAAACCTTCATGACATTGGATGTGGCAGTGACTTCTTAGCTGTAACATCGAAGTCACAAGTAACAAAAGAAAAAAATAGGCAAATTTGCCTCCATCACCCTCTTCCTCTCTTCCTGCTGAAAGTCCCTGTTCCTCTGAGTCTTGCCCCAATCCTTCCTCTCCTGCACCTGTTAAAACCTTCCCCTTTAAAACTAAATCTGATGATCCAAACAAACCCCAATTTCTTCCCTGGATGAAAAAGCTGAACTGTGAGCCAGAGTGAATGAGTTTCCCAAAGTGACTGAAGACCCCCATAGATTTGATGAAGAATTTAACATACTTACTCAAACTTCCCAAACTGATTACTCAGATTGATATCAATTAGTCCCTATACGTGTTGGTGAGGGGTCAGGCCACACACAGGATGAAGCCAGTCTGCCAGGAAATTCTTGAAAGGGATTTAGAGAAACAGACCCCTCACTTCTGGCAAGATGCTAGAACACACAATAAAAGTCTCCACCGGGCAAATGTGGTAGCTTTTCCTAAGCCTGCTGACTGGAACAGCGTTTAGGATTGCAAACAGCACCTGATGAATGAACCTGTTGATGACAATTACACTCAATTCCAAGTTGTCCTCAAAGAAAATGCTGCTCTTCCTTTAAGACAGGGAATCCGCCCAAGTAGCCTTTAACTAACTCCATGTTTGCTAATCGTCTGGTTAGCATACTCTTCTGGTTAACAGGACCCGGATAGAAAGGGAAGACATATCCACTCCAGACTGAGTTAATTTGGCAATGCTGACAGATCACCTTTTGGCTCCCCATTGCAGTGTATGGGAAACTAAGGCATAGTTTTTATGGTTTACTGCAGGTTTTACCTAAAGGATGATAATGTTGAATGGGTTGTGTGTGCTATTGCAACTTAATTTTGAAATCACTGAGGGAGCACCCTTACTTGTGGCTACTTCAGCCTAATAAGTGAGTTATATTCCCTTATCTGAGCTTGTACCTTAACTAAGGGTAAAACCACAGACTATACCAATTGTCAGTATGCCTTTGGGGTTGTTCATACTTTTGGAATATTGTACAAATTGTGTGGCTTCCTTACCTCCAATGGGGATAAAATTAAAATGACTCCTATGTCCAAAATGTATTAGATGCTATACCTTTGCTAGCTGCTTGGGCCCTACTTAGGTTCCCGGGCACTCCAGGCTAAACCCCATGGTGGCCCAAAGGAAATCACCTCACTGATATTTCCATGAAAAGCACTACTCTCCAGGAAACCAAAAGCCAAATATCTGTCTTGGTCCAAAGGGATGTTCTCCCAAATGATAATTTGGAAAAATTAACAAAGGATACCCAATAATTGGCCTCAGAGAGGGAAAAACAATACTGAAAATCTAATAATTATTGATTCAGTAAAAAGAGAGAACATTGGTTTCGACCAAATAACACTCTGGCCCTACTGGAGATTCAACAATTCCCACTACTCAGCACTGTATATGCATTAAACCCTGGCCTAATGACACAGTGGTAATGTTCATGAACTAATATTGGCAAGGAAACATTAATAAAACCACAGAAAGTGCCTACCTCCCTGGTCCCACCTGTCCAAGTACAACCCAGGGAAACACGTCTGCATAAATGGACTTCACACAGCTCCCTCTCTCCTGGACATGAATACAGTTTAGTCATGGTTTACCTGTTTTCTCACTGGACTGAAATTTTCACTTGCAGACAAGCCAGTGCTTGTCCTGTGGCTGCAGTGCTGTGAGAAAACATTATCCTTACCTGGGGAACACCTCTCAAACTTCATAGTGATTGGTGAACCCATTTTGCCAGTCAGGTGCTTCCGTGAACCAGTTCTGTTAAGCTGGTTTTACAAAACATTCCCTGCACATACCATCCACAATCCTCAGGCTTAGTTTAACACACTAATGGCACTATTGATGCTCAATTGACAAACTGGAGAGACATCCCCCCACCCCTACACCATGTCCGAAAGCACTGTGGTTAGTCCTTCTAAATCTCATATCCACCCTCCAGAACTCCTAGACTCCCACCCTGAGATATCACAGCACGTCCATTGCACTGGTCCCTGTTGACTTTGACCCTCAATGAGAAAGGGAGGTATGCTTCAGTATTGGAAAAGATTGGTCGCTTCTATTTGAAATAACCATGCTTTGGAAGAGCAGTCTTCATGGTACCCTTCCGGAGAGAGAGGAAGACCTGGATCCTCCCACCTTGCAACCCCAAGATTTCGTCTACTGACAAGACACCTCCTGGTTCTCTCCAGTCTCCCTGGAAAGGCCCCTCTCAGCATCTGCCCGCTAGCCCTTGTGTCACCACACTCCAGGGCACAGACTCTTGGATGCACGTGACATGTCTAGACACACAGCAAACCCTGACTGCCTTGCACACCACGTGGTGATGTGACAGTGAAGGTTTCCCGGAACACCAGCAGACCACATCTGTGCCACAGCCTTCCTGTGATGTTTGGCCCTGGTCTGGGGTCCTTTAGCTCACTGTTGTTTTTTTCTCTCTTCACCGAGAGATGCCCTGCCCTTGTCTGCATTTATAAAACACTTGAGGGAGGGGGAACCCTTTTCTTGGTCTTCTGGCCTTTCAGGAACAGGCTCATGAGCATCCCATGAGTTTTTGGAAGGGATAGAAAGTTCAGAAAATCAAGTCTTTCCTTCGCTTGACCTATTAACTGACTTAGGATTCGTACCCAAGTTCATGGTCTCTTCATTTGCAACCTTACAGGCTGTATTATTGAGAACACATTTGGTTCCAAGTAGTTTGAGATAAAAATACTATTTCAAAATACCTTTCAAGTTTTACTATTTTTTTTTCAAAAACTTCACCACTAAGTTTTGTGTTCTCCCCCGCACTGTCTCCTCCCACATGCCCTGGGTTCGTTCTCGCCCTGTGCTTCTGCAGGGCCCACTATCTGCCCTCAGGGTCTCCCAGGTGGGAACTTCCAGGAGGCATACAGGACTCTGGGTCTGCCTCCACAGGGAGAACTTTCCCCCTGAGGTTGGAATAAGTGCCAATAAACATTTCAGTGAGCTGCCTTCAGACTCGGGGTCCCGGATTAGATCCATCTTACAATTTGGATTTGTCATGTTACTTCTTTACTGTATAATATTTTAATTTTATTTATTTGTTTATTTATTTACTTATTGCCTCTCAAAACATTTTAAGAAAATGATATACCTGAGGGCACCTGGGTGATTCAGTTGGTTAAGTGTCCAACTTCAGCTCAGGTCATGATCTCGTGGTTCACGAGTTCGAGCCCCACAGTGGGCTCTGTGCTGACACTCAGAGCCTGGAGCCTGCTTCATATTCTGTGTCTCCCTCTCCCTCTGCCCCTCCCCTCCTCATGCACTCTCACTCTCTCTCTCAAAAATAAACATTAAAAAAATAAAAAAATAAATGATATACCCAATAATGTGATGTTGGCTCAATGCTTTGAGATAATCTCCAAAGCTTATCACCTCCAGAAGATAGAATATTTAATTGGCAAGTGCCTGAGAGTTTCTCCCTCCCAACCTTCCTTGTGTCTCAAATGTGGCCTTAACTGGTTCCCACTGCTCTGTACGTTCCCCCAAACATAAGACACAAGTAGGAAAAGTTCTTCTTGGCAAAAGACAAAAACACTAAAATACGGAAAAACTGACTCTTGATGAGCAATGCTTTTGAGGAAGGAGGTTGATTGAAAGGGGCAAGTGTGAAAATTAATAAATGGAAATGTGCTTTAGAATGGACTCAGGAGAAAAGCAAGGCAGCCCTTGTCCACTACCACTCGTGCTTAATTGCAGATCCCACAGAAAGAGAAAAGCTTTGCAAGTCAGTAGGACCTCAGCTAATACTTTACTCCCCCAGGAGCAGGAAGAAAGGCTTTCACCCTCTGCCAGCCCAGCCAGTGAGCAGCCACAACGCGTCCAACTGCTAGTTTCCTACAATGCACCCTTGGTTCACAGCAACCCTCCCAACCTTCACATTCCACTAGAAGACTGTTTGTCTCGTTTGTTCTCTGGACTTGTGTGGTTCTGCCATCGCTTGTTCCAGACTGTAATTATTTACTGTCTGTAAATAAGCCAGTTTACCAAATTTATTTACTTATTTATTTGCTGGTAAAATAACTAAGAGTTTCATTTTGAAGGTTAACAAGGTTGACATTGATTTCTTACTTGAACTAATGGCAGCACAAATATAGTGCAGTGGCATATTTAAAATGTTAAGAGCAGGTGCGCCTGGGTGGCTCAGTTGGTTGAGCCACCAACTTCGGCTCAGGTCATGATCTCACCATCCGTGGGTTGGAGCCCCAAGTCTGGCTCTGTGCTGACAGCTCAGAGCCTGGAGCTGCTGCAAATTCTGTGTCTCCCTCTCTCTGACCCCACCCCACCCCCACTCTCACTCTGTCTCTGTCTCTCAAAAATAAACATAAAAAAATAATTTTAAAGGCTAAAAGCAAAATTATCTGTCAAACTAAATGTCTATGCTCAGCGAAAACATCCCTCAAAATGAAGAGGAAGCTAGAGACTGGGTCAGATGAAAGCGGAAGGAATCCTTCCAGGTAGACAGGCTCCACAGGCCCGTGAAAGGCTGTCTTTGAGGCAGAAGAGACCTGATTCCAGCTCACGTTGAGGTTTCTGCAAGATGTCTTTCTTGCCACTTGAACCTAAGAAACGTTTAATTATTTCAGTGTCATGCTGACCCAACGTATTATAGGGCAAATATATGCCTAAAAGTGTGGACAGCCAGGTGCAGCCTCATGGCTTCCACTCTGCGGTCACGGCTACGGTGGGAGGGGCAGCTCTAGGGCACCTGGGTGGTTTTATGGAAGCGGAAACTGTTCACACCTTCACAAAGCAGTTAACTTTTAACTGTATCCTCATGATAACAAGTCTTAAATTAATGAGAATTGACCACATCTTCCTTCACTGAATTTTCAGAGTCCTAAGGATTTTATGAATTTTTAATCACTCCCGCACCCACTTCCCCTTAGGGTGCGGAACTGTGTGTATCGGCCCTTCCAGGACCTTCCTGAGACCCTGCTCTGGTGGCACTCCCACAATGAGCCCCAGAACAACATGGGACAGCACTTGGAGGTACTTCCTCAAGGACAGAAACTTACTCTTCGCCAGAGAACAGCAGACAAGGCCGTTTACCCAAACCTCAGGCCTGTGTGAAGGCAGTACTATCAGCCCATGCAGGACACAACTGTCGTTACAAGACAGATCCGTGGGGGGTCGTCCCAGACCCGAACACCAAAGCAGCGGTGGGCCCCTCCGCCCTCTGCCCCCCTACATTGCCAACAACTGGGGTTGGGGGTCCTGGGACCACCACTCCTGCACCCCACCTCGCGGACAAGGATGGAGAGTCAGGTGAGGACCGACGGTGACCCCAAAACCAGTATGGGACACCGGAACCCCACTCGGGAAGACGGCTATAACTCGGGGCCACACCCCTGGGATCTGGGAGACCTGGGCCCATGACTCAGCCTTTCTCAGTCCCACTCCAGGCTCTCAGAGCATCTTCCTGGTGGTTCTGGGACTGTGGCAGGTAAGAATGTGGACACCACACCTAGAGCAGAGGGAGGTATGTGGTTATGACCCAGCTGCACTGGAAGAGCCACCTTGGAAAGCACGGGATCCCGCCTACCCCCGAGCCTGATTGGATGGTTTCTGAGCACAATGATATAATTGCACCGCGTTATGCACCCCTGTGACCTGATTGGGCATTGCTTCAGGTCCTGACACCTGATTGGACACTGCTCTTAGAAACCCGCTCCCACCCCGTGATAGGACGGCCTGCAGCCCCTTCACGTTCTGGTTGGAAGGTGATCCTGGCACCACCCCTGTGTCCCCGAATTGGGCAGATCTGCTAGGTCCCACCTCCTGCTCCCTGATAGGCTGGCGGTACACACGTGTTTGACCCGCCTATCCAGAGGTCAGCTCCCAGCAGGATGGCTCCTGGCCAGGGGATGCACACGCATCCTCCCTCCTTCAGGTAACTAAGTTTCTCCAGGAACCTCCCTTCTCCAGGAAACCTGCCCAAGTGAGACAGAGCAGGGCTGTGAAACCGCACGCTCCCGTGACATCAAAGACTATTCTAGGATTACTCCCTTATTGCAAGTTCAACAGGGGCAAAATCAAGCCGTACACTGCTTGGTGATGAGAACAGGGGTAGAGCTGCAAAGAGAGGAAAACAACAGCAGTCCCCAGGGACAGCACACTCACACACTACAACAGAAAAATCATACACCTGCAAATACGGCACAAAGGTCTTAAGTGCTTGTGAACACTGGAGTCACCACAGCATGAAGGCGTGGAGCCCCCAACCCTCATGGAGAAGGACAGTTCTGTCCTGAGACACTTTTCCCCAGGGGACGCTCTCTGGATAAAGCCCCCCAGTAACCCGAGGAAGAAAGGAGGCAGAAAGAACTCGGGCACTTTACACCTGCTCAACGCGAGGCTGGCGGAGGACAGAGCCATCCGTGCTGAGCTGGACAGGGACAGCGCTGCTCACAGGTGACAGGTGACCTGCAGACGCCTACCTGAGCCCTGTGCTCCTGGGTGCCTCCGTTGGTTAAGTGTTAAATCATGTGAGTCTTGATTTTGGTTAAGGTGGTGATGTCATGGTTCGTGGGTTCGAGCCCCACATCAGGCTCTGAGCTGAGGGTTCAGAGCCTGCTTGGGATTCTCTGTCCCTGTCTCTCTGCCCCTCCACCTGCTCACACCTTCTGCCTCAAAATAAATAAAATAAATATAAAAACAGAGAGAGAGAGAGAGAGAGAGAGAGAGAGAGAGAGAGAGAGAGAGAGAAGACTCACAGGAAGCCCCCCTGGCTCACCCACGACAGGGCCATGCACAAAGCCCCCAAATCCACACTTTGTGCCTCATCCACGATCAGCTCAGCTGCTTGTCCCCATGACCAAGGGGCACAAAATGCTGGCTGGTCCCAGCAAAGTGCTGGGAAGCAAAGTGCTTTGGCTTCTCCCCTTCCTCCAGACCCCTGAATGTGGGCTTGCTCTCAGGCTGAGCCACACACAGCCCCTCCTGGGGACAGGGGGACAGGCTGGCCTCAGGGAACCTCCACGTCAGCACCACACCTGCTCATGCCTGGTTTCTTTCCTCCTCTCCTTTTACATGACTCTTGAGACACTCGCAGGTCTTAGGCTCACAGTGTCCTCCCTGTCGATGTAGCCCCTGCCCCAAATGCAACTGCCCCCCCGATCCCCTGCAGGCCCCTGCCCCCCTGCACAGCCATTGTCCCCAGTGCAAAAGCCACCCCCCCCTCCCCGTCCCCCTGCAAGGCCCCTGCCTCTAGTGCAACAGTCCCCTCCCCCTCAATACAGGACTCTCCTTACTCAGTTGGGAATCTTCATTTGACACTGGTTTAACCAACTGTCCACCACCGCCCGTTTCCTACCCAAACTTTACCCAGGCCACTGTCCTCCCCACAGGCCCCTGAACTGCGGGTGGCCCACACTCTGACCATCCACTCAGCTGAGGAACAAGGCCCTGGGGACATGAGCCGATGAGGCCTTCCTCCACCGCAGTGGCCGGATCCTGACACTGGGCTTTCCTGCCCATCCCCCTCTTAAAGAACAGCCACGCCCCGGTTCTGTTTCACTGGAGACACTGGAGGATCTCTGAGACTGGACATTGTCCCTGTTGGAGTTTTTTGTATTGAAGTGTCCTCAGACAAGCTGGGATTTGCATTTCTCTCTTAGGTCCATCATGAGTTCCCCAGATTTACCGCCCCACGGGTGGTGGTCCCGGCCTTCTTCCACCAGCCAGGGACTCAGCTGGTAACACGGAAACCAGCACGTGAGAAGGGGACAGGACACCAGAACCCCACTCCGCGGACGAGGGCTGAAACTCGGGTCCGGTCACCGCGGTCCGGGAGACGTGGGCCCGCGGCCACTTCCGGACGGTTCCGGCCAGTTGGAACGAGCGCCCCCCCACCCCGTCTCAATCCCGCCGGACTCACCCTCTGGCGGCTCCGCTCCGGGCTCTCCAGGCGTCCTCCACTCGGCACTGCGGCCCCAGGCGGGTGCCAGCCCCGCGCAGAGGAGCCCGAGCCCGCGGGGAACGCGGATTCACGTCCACGAGGTGGGATCGCGCCCGCCCCCGGGCCTGATTGGACGGTTCCCGGGATATAATTGCGGCCCCCGCGCCGTGATAGGACAGTTTGCGGCCCTTCACGGTCTGATTGGAGGGTAACCCTGACACGGCCCCTGGGGCCCCAGATTGGACAGCTCCCCCAGGCCCCGCCTCCTGCCCCCTGAGGGTCCGGCTCGCGATACACCTGTGCCGGATCTGTGAGCCCCAGGTGGGCTCCCAGCAGAATACACTCTTGGCCCGTTGACCCGTCTGCACCCTCCTTCTGTCCCGAGAATCTGACTCACTTTCTCCGCGGAGCCTCCCTTGTCCGGCGCCAGATCAGGAAGAGACAGAACAGAAGGGCCCGGCGACCCTTGAGTCCGCGGTGGACACAGGGTGGCGGTGCACGTATCCCCTGTATTTAAGAACAGCTCAATGACCGGTGATGTCACCAAACAGAAGATAAGGTCTTCCTGGGTTTTGACCTGACCCTTTGACACCGCGAGGCCCCACTCTCCATCCCCGCCCCACTTCTCTGGTCTCAGGTCAACCAAACGTGCCCTGTGTCCTCAGCCCCCACGAGACGTGGGATCCCGCGATCCCAGCAGGACACAGCCACAGGTGTGCATGGCTAGGGGAATGTAAACTAGGGCACCTGATGTGGATAAAATCTTGATTGTTTCTCAAGAAGTTAACCACGGAATTATAATGTGACCCATGTATTGAGTCCTACCCAAATCAAAACAGATTCCCGGATGTGTGCACAGAATGCCAGGTGCAAAACTATTCAGGACCCACAAGAGGGAAACGTCCCAAGTGTCCCCCAGTGCGTGGATGGATGAACAGGGTGCAGCGTATACACAGGACGGACGGTGATTCAGCCCCAGAAAGGAATGAGGCACGGACACATCATGCACGTGAACCAATAGTGAAAATGTTATATACCACGTGGAAGACACCAGCCACACCAGGCCACATGGTGTGAGTCCGCTTCCATTAAATAGAGTGGGCAAATCCATTGCGACATTAAGCATTTCAACAGTGCCCAGGAAGCATGATTTCCTGGCTATTGTGGCCTTTAAATTTGTTTTGAAAATTGAGATATAAGTCACATACCGTAGTGCTCACACTTTTAAGAGTAAAATTCAGGTGTTGTTTTTATTTGGTGTGTTGTCAGTGCACCATCTGAAGAAGGAAATGGAGCCTTTTACATTCCACTTTCACAGGGACTGATTACAAACAGGATCTGCTGTGACCTTCCTTGCAGAACACAATGCACACCTGAGTATTGCAACACATCACACCTGTGGCTGTGCCCAGCTGGGGGTCCTGATAACACACATCCCTAGACATTGTTTAACGCGATAGGCCATGAAGGAGTTTCTGGTTTAAGTGATGATCTTTGATTCTTATGCAAATACACATCTGTACATCCATACCTTCATCATTATGCTTCCGACATACAAGTTCTTTTTTTTTTTTAATTTTTTTTCATCATTTTTAAATTTATTTTTGGGACAGAGAGAGACAGAACATGAACGGGGGAGGGGCAGAGAGAGAGGGAGACACAGAATCGGAAACAGGCTCCAGGCTCCGAGCCATCAGCCCAGAGCCTGACGCGGGGCTCGAACTCACAGACCTCGAGATCGTGACCTGGCTGAAGTCAGACGCTTAACCGACTGCGCCACCCAGGCGCCCCTGGACATACAAGTTCTTGATGACTGTTCAGTTTGGGGTAAGTCCCTGTACCTCATTTTATAAAAATTCATGTCTCTGAACAATTGTTCCTATGTATAAAATTTTGAAGTGGGATTTGTGAAGTTCCAAGAAAAACTTGGTATAATGCTGATGGAATTCTATTAAAATGATTCAACTATTTGTTAAGTATTGACACGTGGGAAGATTTCCTTGAACCTCTTTCTCAGCCCACCTACAAGCCAGGAAATTCTGATGGCTCTAACTTCAAATACTATCTGGGCTTCAACCTCCACATCATAGCCATTCTACCAACCCAGTGTGATCCACCACCTTGGTTGAAATCACCATCCTACTGTCTGTTGTCATGGTAACAGAAGGATACTCTGCGGGTGCCTGATCAACTCATCTTGAGAAATCACCATCCTAAGGGACCTGAATGTGAGACAGGAAACCATCAAAACACTAGAGGAGAAAGCAGGAAAAGACCTCTCTGACCTCAGTCGCAGCAATTTCTTACTTGACACATCCCCAAAGGCAAGGGAATTAAAAGCAAAAATGAACTATTGGGACCTCGTGAAGATAAAAAGCTTCTGCACAGCAAAGGAAACAATCAACAAAACTAAAAGGCAACCAACGGAATGGGAAAAGATATTGCAAATGACATATCGGACAAAGGGCTAGTATCCAAAATCTATAAAGAGCTCACCAAACTCCACACCCGAAAAACAAATAATCCAGTGAAGAAATGGGCAGAAAATATGAATAGACACTTCTCTAAAGAAGACATCAAGATTGCCAACAGGCACATGAAATGATGCTCAACATCGCTCCTCATGAGGGAAATACAAATCAAAACCACACTCAGATATCACCTCACGCCAGTCAGAGTGGCCAAAATGAACAAATCAGGAGACTATAGATGCTGGAGAGGATGTGGAGAAACGGGAACCCTCTTGCACTGTTGGTGGGAATGCAGACTGGTGCAGCCGCTCTGGAAAACAGTGTGGAGGTTCCTCAAAAAATTAAAAATAGACCTACCCTATGACCCAGCAGTAGCACTACTAGGAATTTACCCAAGGGATACAGGAGTACTGATGCATAGGGGCACTTGTACCCCAATGTTTATAGCAGCACTCTCAACAATAGCCAAATTGTGGAAAAAGCCTAAATGTCCATCAACTGATGAATGGATAAAGAAATTATGGTTTATATACACAATGGAGTACCACGTGGCAATGAGAAAGAATGAAATAGGGCCCTTTGTAGCAACGTGGATGGAACTGGAGAGTGTGATGCTAAGTGAAATAAGCCATACAGAGAAAGATACCATATGGTTTCACTCTTATGTGGATCCTGAGAAACTTAACAGAAACCCATGGGGGAGAGGAAAGAAAAAAAAAAGAGGTTAGAGTGGGAGAGAGCCAAAGCATAAGAGACTCTTCAAAACTGAGAACAAACTGAGGGTTGATGGGGGGTGGGAGGGAGGGGGGGGTGGGAGGGAGGGGAGGGTGGGTGATGGGTATTGAGGAGGGCACCTTTTGGGATGAGCACTGGGTGTTGTATGGAAACCAATTTGACAATAAATTTCATATATTGAAAAATAAAATTAAATTAAAAAAAACAGAACAAACTGAGGGTTGATGGGGGGGTGGGAGGGAGGGGAGGGTAGGTGATGGGCATTGAAGAGGGCATCTTTTGGGATGAGCACTGAGTGTTGTATGGAAACCAATTTGACAATAAATTTCATATATTAAAAAAAAAAGATCCATCCTACTGTCTGTTGTCATGGTAACAGAAGGATCCTCTGCGGGTGCCTGATCAACTCACCCACCACCAAAGTCCGTCTTCTTGACTGACCAGCACATGCAACCCACCCCATCCTCTCCTCTCACATCTGCTGTTCCTCCTCTCCCCTCACTCTGCTGGGGGCACAGTGGCCTCTGGTGTCCTTCAGATATCCGAGGTCCCCTCCCTCCTTCAGAATGCATTCGTCTCCTGGGGCTGCCATAACACAGCATGAGACAGACATCTGTGGTGTCACAACTGAGGCTGATGGAAGCCTGAGATCAAGATGTCTTGCAAGGTTGGTTCCTTCTGGAGGCTCTGAAGGACAAACTGTCCCAGGCCTCCCTCCCAGCTTCTGGGGGTTGCCCACAACCCTTTGCATTCCTTGAGGGGGTAGATACATCATGCCAATCCCTGCTTCTGTCTCACATGGTCAAGCCCTGTCTTCAGTGCAGGCCTCTGTGTCCAAATCTCCCAGTTTTATAAGGACACCCATCATTGGGTCAAGACCTACCCTGATCCAGTGTGGCCTCATCTTCCTTACATGTGCAAACACCTTATTTTTCTTTCTTTTTTTTTTTTTTTTTAAATCTTTTCATGTTTTTATTCATTTTTGAAAGACAGAGCACAAGCAGGGGTGGGGCAGAGAGGGGGGGGTGGAACACAGAATCTGAAGCCGGCCCCAGGCTCTGAGCTGTCAGCACAGAGCCCGATGTGGGGCTTGAACCCACGAACCGTGAGCCAAAGTCGGACGCCAAACCAACTGAGCCACCCAGGTGCCCCTGAACTACTTATTTCTAGAGAAGGTTGTATTCTGAGGTTCCACGTGGACATGAAATTTGGGGTGTAAAATACTGAACCCAGAGTGTGTGTGTGTTTGTACTGCATATACCTTGTCGTGAATTTATCAACTTCCAGTGTTACCTGAAATTATTATTTTACTCTTTCACCTTCCTATTCCCACCAACATCCTAAATATATATCCCTGATATTTTAATTAAATAGAGCTTTGTATAGCAACAAAATGACACCCTGTTTACTTTTCACTGGTGAGACTTATATATAAAAATATTTTATCTATTTACATTTATGGGTTGTCAAATCAGCCTTGCAGTTTTTCATTTAAGACAATTCTTGTCCATATTCTCATACATGCTTAGTCATAGTACCAGCTACATATGACCTCATGGATTTTCTCCTTATGAATCAATTTTTAAAATTCTTATCTATTAAGACTTTTGTGATTAACATGATTGTAGTACATTAATAAGACTAAGATAATGACTTTGTCGGTGCCCTGAGCCAAAGACCACCAGGACCACACCTGTAGTCAGAGAGGATCATCCTGGATTAGCGCATCAAATGACCACAACTCATGAAGGAGGGTAGAGGTGTCAGTGTGAGGGGCACACTGTGACATGAGTCACGTGAGGACGTGTTCTGACATGTCACATTCAGACATGTGATGGATGATGTGTGTGGGATGTTCTCCTTTACTCTAGACCGGGTGCTGTCTAATCCAGATACCATCAGGAGGTACGTGTAAATTTATCATTGAAAAATTATCATAGTTCTTATCTGTTTTTATTTTTTGAAAATGTTTATCTATTGGTGCACCTGGGTGGTTCAGTTGGTTAAGCATCCCACTTTGGCTCAGGTTATGAACTCATGGGTCTTGAGTTTGAGCCCCACATGGGGCTGGCTCTCTGTTGTCAGCATGGAGCCTGCTTCCAATTCTCTGTCACCCTCTCTCTCTCTGCCACTCCCTTGCTTGCCCTCTCTCAAAAATAATTAATAAATTAAAAAATATTTCGAGAGAGAAAAAGAGAGAGCAGGGGAGGGGCAGAGAGAGAGGAAGAGAGAGAATCCCAAGCAGGCTCCACGCTATCAGCAGAGAGCCCACCGTGGGGCTCAATCTCATGAACCATGAAATCACGTCCTCAGCCAAAAGCAAGACCCGGATGCTGAACTGACTGAACCACCCAGGTGCCCACACAGTTCTTATCTAGAAAAAAGAATGCAGTGCAGCTCAAACTATGAATAAAGAGGCAGCCAGCACATCAGCAAGAAACAGGGAATATTTGGTGAGTTTTATGGACTGGACTCTATTTTCAAGCCTTTTACAGACATGACCATAACATGGTCTTCATGTGCCTCGACACATCACAGACAAGGAAGTGCCTCGTCCGAGGACAGGTGGGTGAATGGTTTCTGCTCAGCGAGAGAATGTCACAGCCCAGTACTGAGTGCCGGGCCGGCTTCCGTGTCTGAGGCTATGACTGCCATTGTCGCTGTGTGAACACTTGACCTGCTGCTTACTCATATCCGGCAGTGTGTTCCTTCCATAAAGGAACTCCACCAACATATATAAATCCAGTTTCCCCTGAGCAAAATCTGTAAGATAGATATTTTTTATCTCCTTGTCTGAGTTGCCTGAGGCCTACAAATGCAGGTGATTTTCCAGAGGACACAAGAGGAAAGGAAGCACTCAGGATGGTCACTGAAACTGAGCCTTCTTTCCCAGATTCTATACTGTCCAGTAATAAATAATGAGCCTCCCTCATGCCCCACACCGTCGGCCCAGAGCACACAGTGATGTTCCATGCCGATCCAGGCACTGCAGACACTTGCCCACATGGCCTTGTGCTCATGGCCGCCCACCCTCTTGCTCTGCTCGCTCGCCCCCGTGGTGCTCCCCAGTGTCACCCCCTCTTTACATGCACTGACTGTCCTAGGATGTGATCATAATACACGATTATCCTGGGCCTTTCTGTGCACCTGGGTTGGTCACACGAACTGGCTAGCCACTAAAGGCACACAGAACACGTGCAGAGTCACAGCCTACAGACATCAATGGGCATCCCAGCAAAACTTCTCAGTCAGAATCTGAAGGCACTACAAAGAATAGAACTCCAGCTTCAGAAGGAAAACTGCCACTGGGTATGCAGAAGGGCTAACAACTTATAAGCCAGTTTGACAATGTATGTCATGGGTCTGCTAAGAAAAAGAGCGTTCCATGGAATATGTCCAGCTTGAACTCTTTTCCACCGGTGATGAAACAGAAGCGTGGTTCTGATCCACAGCTTCCATGCTGTTCTAGTTCAGTGCAGCTATATCTGAGCCTTATTAGTGTGTGGTATCCATGTGACCAGTGGTCGTATCGATTGGTGAACTGAGGACAGCAGAGAGGAAGGCCCATTCTGACAGTGGTTGGAATGACTAGACATAAGCATTCCTCTCTGCAAACACTGTACAGATATCTTGATTTTCCATTTAAACTACCACATTCCTGAACATTCCCTTTACCATTTCCTTCCCCCAGCCCCAGTGGGACTGCTCACCTCACACATCATCTCAGACATGAAGCCCAACTCCACCCGAAATACAACCAGACTCCCACCACACCCAGGACCAGGGCATCATCCCTGGAGGCCATGTGACACAGAGATAGAAACTGATCTGTGTCCAATGGGGGCGGACCAACAGAAGCATGAGTGGTCTGCAGGAAAAGGGAAAGGCCTGGCCCATTTTTCCTCCACTGGAAATAAGGAAACACCTCTGAGTGAAGCATTACCAATCAATTACCCATCCTTCATGGGAAGAAACATCCTTTTCAGCACAATTTCTAGCAGGGAGGAAGTACAGGTTTCCATTCTGGTGTCGATTTTCAAGTAAACATCTAAGAGCTATTTTGGACAACAAACATTGGAAAGATGCCTTTCCAGATATTAGCAGTGTCCCCAAGGCAGTTATGCCCGGAGCTCCATATAAGGACTCATTCCCACCACCACTAGACTCACCTCATCAGCAACACTGTTTCTTCTAGTCGTTCACAGACAAGTAGGGAAGATGCGTGTGTCTGGCTCCTCCTCCCATATTTTTGAGCAGGACAGTCACAGCCCAGCTGATGACAGACCATCACAGCTCTGCCGTTGAGAGGTGGTCATAGACCAGCCAATGAGAAGGCACCATCTTCAAACCCCCAGTTTGTCCCAACGGACTTTTTCTTTACCACAACCCCTCCCAACTCTCCCCATTTCCTGTAAAAGAGCATCCTCTCCTTCCTTCTCTGAACTTGCCCATGGATCGGCCATTTCTTGCCTGTCCTGATTTGCAATCCTTGCTATTCCCAATAAACTCGTTTTTGCTTGTAAAATAATAGACACTTAAAATTAACCTCACTTTGGGGTCAGAAACCGCACCTGTTAGAAGTGTGCTTTCAGTCCTACTCCTGTGCGGACTCAGACTCTTCCTACCTGGACCTGCGCAGGCCTTTGGATCATGGCCTTTTGAAACCAGCCAGTTTGCAGGAAACTGTGGTTTTTAGGAGTTTTAGGAGATCCCAGTCATCGGATGCCTTGAGGAAAGAGACCACATTCGGATCCAGACAAACCTCCTCAGGACTGCGGATCGCCGACACGTCTCCTTTTGATTGGTGGCATTTTACACGTCACTCCTCTGAACAATGAAGACTTTTCATAGTTTACTGATAGGTCTTTTAAATAGGATGGAAGTGGTAAATATTCGCTTGGGTGTGCTATCGGAAATCTTTTTTGTTTTTTAAATAACAGTGTATCATTTTTTAAAACTATCTTGACAGCCACTATGGGGATCGAACCCACAACTCTAAGTGCAAGAGTTGCCCACTCCACTGACTGAGCCAGCCAGCCTGCAAGACCTTTTTTTTTTTTTTTTTCAACATTTTTTATTTATTTTTGGGACAGAGAGAGACAGAGCATGAACGGGGGAGGGGCAGAGAGAGAGGGAGACACAGAATCAGAAACAGGCTCCAGGCTCCGAGCCATCAGCCCAGAGCCTGACGCGGGGCTCGAACTCACGGACCGCGAGATCGTGACCTGGCTGAAGTCGGACGCCTAACCGACTGCGCCACCCAGGCGCCCCTGCAAGACCTTTTTTAAAAGGTACTACGGGAGCAATGCTTTCCCTTTCACATCCAGCCCAGTAGTATGAGTTACAAACTGCCACTCGGCCATATGCCTTAGCCACGGGCAAAACCAAAAACATTTAGCCCGATAGTTGATATGCACTTGGGGTACCTCAGGACTCTGGAATATTATGGAAACAATGAGGTGTTTTTATATCCAATGGGGATAAAACTGAAGAGGTTCCTATGTCCAAAAATTATCAGATGCTATATTTTGGCCAGCTGATCTGGCTGATATTAGGGGTACTAGGCACCCCAGGTATTATGTCCTGGGGGCCAGAGGAAAGTACCTCATAAGGATTTCCACCACAATCACTGCTCATGGAAACAAACGGGCAAACCTGAGTCATGGTCCAAAGGGATGTCCTTCAAAGTCACAACTTGACACAAAATTGACTGACACCAAAAATTAGTCCCAAAAAAGAAACAATATTGGAAGTTTACCAATTGTCCATTCAATAAAAAGAGAGAACTCGGGGCACCTGGGTGACTCAGGCAGTTAAACATCTGACTCTTGACTTCCACTCAGGTCATGATCTTGCAATTCGTGGGATCAAGCCCTGCATCGGGTTGCATGTGGACAGTGTGGAGCCTGCTTGGAATTCTCTCTGCCCCTCCCCCACTCTCTCAAAACAAATAAACAACAAAAAAAAGAGAACTGATGTGAAAATATATCCTTTAATAATAAGGATTGAATAGAAGAGTTGGTACTGACTCAGGAAATTCCAGTATCTGCAACAGAGAACAGAACTTTCAACAATAGAAGTCTACATGTTGTGATCATATACTAGAAACATTCTGCAAGGTGAAATTAAAGAAATCTTTTTCTATAATTATATAAAGTTGTACACACATTGCCACACACACACTCTCTCTCTTCTCACTCTTGGGTCTGAGATATATACTATTGGAAAGGAGACATGTTGTGCATAACAGTGTGATTACTTGAAATCTGAGACAACAACATCTATGTTGTACAGATGCAGAGGAGAAAGAAGGCCACTTAAAACCAGTAGCATTCATATCAGTGACATGAACTAGGAATTCATACATTTGGGATCCCCATTAAGGAAGAGGCACTTTGAAAGACAAAGTCATATTCATAACAATGAAAAGATTTCTGTCCTGCCGGAATTTTTGTGAACAAAATACATCAAGTTCTATACCTGATGTTTTTCCAAAATCTTGTTTGTTCAGGATCATCTCCAGTGTGTTGGCTCACATTCCCAATAAAATTTTAAGGGAGAATAAATGCTTTCCCACAGTGTGTCTGTGCTCACAGATTCCTGGGATACCTGAAGGCTTTTCCATGGTGCTGAAGTTCATAGGGTTTCACGTCACTGTGCTTGCCCGTGTGTGTGTCCTTGAAGGGAAGAGAGACAAACGAAGGCTTTCCCACAGAGCAGACATTTACGAAGTTTCCCCAGTGTGTGTTCTCACATGTACCTGCTGATGTGTGTGATCCCAGGAGGCCACGCTGCTTATTCAGTTTCACTGCACTGTGCGTGTTCGAGTGACGTTTGAAATGTTCACGCTTCTGGAAAGTTTGTCCACACTCCTTAAAATCATGGTGTCTCTCCCCAGTGTGTGTCCACGTGTGTGTTTCCAGGTGTGATGGACACTTGAGGGCCCTCCCACACTGCGGACATTCATAGGGTCACTTTCTAGTGTGTGTCCTAATGTGCACTCGCAGGTTCTCAGAGGAGGTGAAGGCTTTCTCGCAGTGCTGACATTTATAGGGCCTCTCCCCAGTGTGTGTCCGCACATGTATTTGTAGGTCTCTGTGATACCTGAAGGCTTTCCCACACTCCTCGCATTCATAGGGTTTCACTACATTGTGAGTGGTCATGTGACGTTGAAAAGGTCGATGCTTCCGGAAGGTTTCCCCACACTCCTTACATTCCAAGTGTCCATCCCCCGAGTGTCTTCTCGCAGTATGTAGTACAAGGGTATGGTGTCGAATGAAGGCTTTTCCACAGTGCTGACATTTATAGGGTCTCTCCCCAGTGTGTGTCCTCACATGAGCTTGCAGACTTGAGTTGTACCTGAAGGTTTTCCCACACTCCTGACATTCATAGGGTCTCTCCCCCGTGTGTGTCCGCATATGTTCTCGCAGATTTCCAAGATATCTGAAGGCTTTCCCACATTGCTGACATTCAAAGGGTCTTTCCCCCGTGTGTGTTCTCATATGGATTCGCAGATCTGTCTGATCCCGGAAGGCTCTGCCACACTGCTTACATTCACAGGGTTTCACCATACTGTGCATGGTCATGTGCCGATTAAAATGTCCACAATTCCAAAAAGATTTCCCACATTCCTTACATTTATAGGGTCTGTCCCCTGTGTGTGTTCTCACATGTCTTACAAGGGAACTGCGACCAGAGAAGGCTTTCCCACAGTGCTGACATTCATAGGACTTCTCCCCAGTGTGTGTTTTCTTATGTGTCCGCAAGCTTGACTTATACCTGAAGACTTTCCCACACACGTCACATGCATGGACTCTCTTTCCACAGTCACCTCGCACATGACCCTGAAAGGAAGACGTGCGAGTGAAAGCTTTTCCACATTTCTTGCACTCTAGAGATTTTTTACTACTGAGCCTCTTCGATGTCTTAGATACTCTCCCAGTGTCCTGACTTTCATCGGGTTCCTCTATAAGGTCTGTGTCCGTGTGAGTGCTGAGGCTCACGACGCAGCTGCAGGCTAGCCCACACTCCTCACCGGGACTAGGTTTGAGTCCTGGGTGAGATCCTCTTGGCTTCCCAAGGAAGGAACCATCTGCGAAGGCTTCTCTACGCTTAGCATGTTGACAGGATTTGCCTCTAGTAGGATAACCCTCATGCACAGTAAGACTTGTAATCGGGTTCAGGGTTTCTCCACATGGATCTCCTTCAATACGTTCACAGACACTCTCCACCAAAGGACTTCTGTTCAAAATAGGAAGGCACATGGTTAGGGAATAATGCTTATAAGCGATCTCTTTATTAATTAATGATATATTAATGTTTGTTAATCATTATTGGACTACCTAATGGCCATTGTCAATGAATGGGTATGTTTGTGGCACTGTCTCCATGCTTACAAAGTG
Organism: Neofelis nebulosa; assembly: GCF_028018385.1. Taxonomy (NCBI): domain Eukaryota; kingdom Metazoa; phylum Chordata; class Mammalia; order Carnivora; family Felidae; genus Neofelis; species Neofelis nebulosa. The sequence continues at coordinate 168,059,785 of NC_080785.1, forward strand.
GTACAAGCTTACTGCTCTGGCTAAGGACTCAAACAAAGTCATAACTTTCTGGGCTTCTTACATATAGTTTTCCCTGATCATTCTTCCCAACTGAATTGTTTTATAGATGATCAATATCTACAATGCATTTATAAAAACTTTGTCTTGTGGGGCGCCTGGGTGGCTCAGTCGGTTAAGCATCCGACTTCAGCTCGGGTCACGATCCCACAGTTTGTGGGTTTGAGCCTCGTGTCGGGCTGTGCTGACAGCTCAGAGCCTGGAGCCTGCTTTGGATTCCGTGTCTCCCTCTCTCTCTGTTCCTCCCCCACTCATGCTTTGTCTCTCTCTCTCTCTCAAAAATAAACATTAAAAAAAAATTAAAAAAAAACAAAAACCTCTGTCTTGTGAAAATTCCGACTGCACAATTGTTGTGCTAGGTTTACAGCTGTTCTTTAATTTCTAGTCTCATAACCGCCAACATCCCCGTTCCTCCCATGCAAGTGTCAGTCACCTTGAATGCTCTTCCTGGGTTTGCAGGTGATCTCCTCTGCTACAAAATGTCTGCTTTTCTCCAAAAACAGAACACGAATCTTTTCTTGTAAATATTCCTGTTTTGTCTTCTCCCGGTGGCTCATTCAGCAAAATGCTCCACTGAAGCCTTGATGCACTTGTGTTACCTTGACTTCGACAACCTGCAAGAATTAGTAGCGTAATTTAATTTCTTGGGAATGGTCGATGTTTCAAGATAAGAAACAGACCTTACATCGACTTCCAGTCACATACTGATCCCAAAATGTAAATGAAGTTTGTCAGGAAGAACGGACACATGACCACAGAAAAATTCTGGGGACCCTAGTGGTTTGGGACTTTGCCATTAAGAAGAGTGTATGAAATGGCAGCCTCTTTACTCAGCAATACTTCAAAATATATGGAGACCAATGTGGAGATAAGTATTATCAGATTATTATCAGATACTAACTAGGCAAGATACACACAGCCACCCCTACCTCTACAAGAGGAACACAAAAGGCTCACTTTGAGGGTGAGAATGGATGAAAAGTCTGGCAGGGAAGCCAAGTGAATGACAAACATCATCTTCTCACAGAAAGACTGAGTCACCTTTCTAATGGACATGTCCAAATGCTTTTCCCTTCTCTGGCACCTGGTGCACCCGAGGGTTGCTGGTCTGTCCTGAAGGCACAGAGGCCCTCGGTGAAGCCTTCTGCACTGTCCCAGTTGCCAACGGGAGGTCGGGTGGTGTGTGTGGCTACTGCCCTGCCCCTGGAGAACAGCTCAGCAGGGGGCAGTATTTGAAGGGCATCAAGCAATTTGGAAGATGGATTCATAGTCTTCAAGGTCATTGCTAATGGATACCTGTGTTTTGTTTTGTTTTTAGTGGAAGCATATTGATTTACACTATTGTCAGTTGTACAACATACAACTATATGTTGGACAATTATATACATTAAAAAGTGCTCACCATAATAAGTGCAATTACTGTCACTATACAAAACTACTATAAAATTATTGACCATATTCTCTGTGCTCTACTTTTCCTTCCTTCCTTATTTATTCAATAAGTGCAAATCTGTTCTTCTCAATCCCCTCCATGATTTCACCTGTCTCTCCATCCCCTTCCAATCTCACAAACACCATTTTATTCTCTATAGTTCTAAGTCTATCCTTATTTTTTGCTGTTTGTTCGTTCATTATGTTCTTTAGATTTCACATATAAAAGACAGTGTTTGTCTTTCTGTCTTATTTACTTGGAATAATACCCTCTAGATCCATCCAAGTTGTCACAAATTGCAAGACTTCATCCATTTCATATTGCTGAGTGATAGTCCCTTGTATGTAGATACCACATCTTCACTATCCATTCATCTGTTGATGGACACCTGCATTGTTTCCATATCTTGAGAATAGTGACTAATGCCACAAAGAATGTGGGGGTGCCTGTATCTTACTGTCCTGGTTTTTCCTTTGGTGAACTACCCAGAAATGCAATTATGGAACATATGGTACTTATGTTTAGCTTTTTGTGGAAGCTCCATACTGTTTTCCAACGTGGCTGCACCAGTTTAAATCCCACCAACAATGATGAGTTTCCTTTTCTCCACATCCTCACCAATACTTGTGATATCCTGTGTTTTTTGAAGGTAGCCATTCTGGCTGCTTTAAGGTGACAGCTCATTGTGGTTTTGATTTGCATTTCTCTGAGGATAAGTGCTATTGAGCAGCTTTTCGTGTGCTAAGTGGCCAACTCTATATCTCCTTTAGGAAAATGTCTGTTATGTTCCTCATCCCATTTTTTATTTTTCCTTTTGTTTCCCTTACCTGAAGGGAGAATTCCACAAAAATATTGCCAAGGCTGATGACGTCCATGAGTTTATCTCCTCTGTTTTGTCTTAAGAGGTATGTGGGTTCAAGTCTTACGCATAAGTATCTAATCCATATTGAGTTTACTTTTGTGTGAGATGATGTAAGAAGGTGGTCGAGCCTTACTTTTGCAGGTAGCTGTCTCATTTTTCTAACACCATTTATTGAAGAGACAGTCTTTTTCCCATTGTATATAATCAGATCCTTTTTTTATGGATGATTTGACCATATAAGCATGGGTTTATTTCTGGACTCTCTTCTGTTCTCTTGATCTATAGGTCTCTTTTTGTGCCAGTACGATACTGTTTTGTTTCGTATAGTTTTGTAGTATAGTTTGAAATCTGGGACTGTTGTATCTTCAGCTTTGGTATGCTTTCTTTCTCAGCATTGCTTTAGTTATTTGGAATCTTTACTGTTTCAATAAAAATTTTAGAATTTTTGCTCTAGTTCTTTGAAAAATATTATTAGTATGTCAATAGGGATTGCATTGAATATGTAGAGTGCTTTTCATAGTATGGGCATTTTTAACAATATTAACCCTTACAATCCATGACAATGGTATATCTTTCCACTTATTGTGTCCTTTTCAATTCATTCATTAAATGTCTTACACTTTCAGAGTACAGGCCTTTCAACTTCATTGAGTATATTTATTCACTATATTTTCTTGTTTTTGAAGGAACTGAACATGAGATTGCTTTCTTAATTCCTCTTTCTGCCATTTTGTTATTATAGAAAAACAACAGACTTAGGTATTATTACTTTTGTATCTTTCAATGATTCTAGTTCTAATAGTACTTGGTGAAGTTTCAAGGATTTTCTATAAATAGTTTCAAATCATCTGCAAATATTGACCATATTTTCATCTTCCTTAACAGTTTGCATATTTCTTAATCTTGTCTGACTTGTTTGGTTAGGACTTCCAGTACTATGTTAAATCAAAGTGGTGAGAGTGGACATCGTTTTTTGTTCCTGATCACAGAGGAAAAACTTTTGGCTCTTGACCACTGAGTATGGTAGCTATGGGTTTGTCATATGTGGCCTATATTCTGTTGAGGTATATTCCCTGTATACACACTTTTTGAGAGTTTTTATGAGGAATGGAGGTTCAATTTTGTCCAAAGATTTTCTACATCTATGGAGATGATCACATGATTTTTAATAATTTATCTCATTAGTGTGGTGTATCATATGTTGATGGATATGCTTATGTTAAATCCTTGCATCCATGGAATAAATCCCTCTTGATTGTGGTGAATGCTCCTTTGAATATATTTTGAATTCAGTTTGCTAACATTTTGTTTTATATTTGACATCTATGTTCAACAGGGATATTCCTGTGTAACTTTTTTTCTCTTTGTAGTGACTTTGTCTGGTTTTGGTATCAGGGTAATGCTGGCCTTATGGAATGAACTTGCAAGTATTCTTTCTGCCTCTATTTTTGAGAATAGTTTGAGTAGGATAGGTATAACTCTTCTTTATATGTTTGGTAGAATGTACCTGTGAGGCCATCTGGATGGTTCTGGATTTTTCCTACGAGTTGTTTCACTAGTAATTCAATTTTGTTTCTTGTAATGGATCGATTTACATTTTCTATTACGTCTTGATCTAGCCTTGGCAGATTACAGTTTCTAAAAACTTGTCTATTTCTTCTAGCTTGTGCAGTTTGTTGGCAAACAATTTCTCATGCTAATCTATTTTAGTCCATTGTATTTCTGTGGTGTTGATTGCAAGTTTTCTTTCTAGTTTCATTAGTTTCGTTTCTAATTTTGAGCCTTCTCTCTTGTTTTCTTGATTACTTTCACCAGATATTGTCAATTTTATCCTTTCAAAGAACCAGCTCTTCTTGCAATTGATCTATTTTTACTCCATTTCATGTATTTCTGCTCTGTTCGCTATGATTTGGGCTTTGCTTGTTCTTTTTCTAGTTACTCTAGGTGCAATGGTAGAATGTTTGAGATTTTTCTTGTTTCCTGATGTAGGCTTGTGTCACTATACACTTCCCTCTTCAAACTGCTTATGCTACACATGCCAAAAATCTTCCATCACTGCATTCATTCAGTGAATACCTGGAGGTATTTAACAACTTCACTTTAATTTCTTTGTTGTTTAGTAACATTCTGTTTAGGCTCCATGCGTTGGAGATTCCTTCTGTTTTCTTGTACTTGACTTGTACTTTCATACTGCTATGCATGGAAAACATGCTTGGTATGGTTTCAGTCTTCTTAAATTTACTGCAACTTGTAAAATTTTGGGCCTAACCTATGGCCTATCCTGCAGAATGTTCCATGCAGACTTGAAAAGAATGTGTATTCCACTGTTTGGGATGGACTGTCCTATATACATCTATTAAGTCCATCTGGTCTGATGTGTCATTGAAATCCATTCTTTCCTTACTGATTATTAGTCTAGACGTTCTATGCATTCACATTAGTGGAGTGTTAAATTCTCTTACAATTACTGTACTACTGTCATTTTCTGCCTTTGTATTTAGTAATGTTTGCTTTATATATTGAGGTGTCCCTGTCAGATGCATAGATATATGCAATTGTTATACGCCCCTGTTGGATCGATCTGTTTGTCATAGTGTCATGGCCTTTGTCTATTACAGTCTTTGTTTTGAAGTCTGCTTTATCTCATAGAAGTATTTCTACCTCTGCCTTTCCCCCCACTTCCATTTGCATGGAAAATCTATTTCCATCTGCTTGACTTTCAGTCTGTGTCCACTGGGTGACAGTGACTCCCTTGCAGGCAGAATATACATGGGTCTTTTCTTCTTATTCATTCAGTCACTGTAGATCTTTTGATTGGAGCCTTCAGTCCACCTACACTGAAAGTAACTATTGAGAGGCATGCACTTCTTGCTATTTTGTTCAATGTTTTCTAAGTGCTTTCATAGTTCTTCTCTGTTCCTTTCTACTCATGCTCTCCCCTCGTGTGATCTGACAACTTTCCCTAATGTTTTGCTTGTGTACCTTTCACTATTTTCTGTGCATGGATTATAGGGTTTTGGTTTATGGACACCATGAGGTTCATATGTAATATCTTATGCATACAGCAGTATGTATTACATTAATAATTGCTTATCTGAACACATTCTAAAACACATTTATACTCCCCCACATTTTATGGGTATGATGTCATACTTCATGTCTTTTTTTCCCCAAGGGTTCATACCAATGAATATGGGGCTTGAACTTATGACTCTGAGATGAAGAGTCACACACTCTACTGACTGAGCCAGCCAGGAACCACATATTTCACATCTTTTCTTGTGTATCCCTTGAGTAACCTCAAGATAAAACTTTTGAGTTTACTACTTTTGAGTTTTACCTTCATACTAATTCTGTAAGTGATTGATTTACTATCTTTACCACACATTTGCTTCTACCAGGAATTAAAAATATTTTTTGAAATGTTTATTTATTTTGAGAGAGAGACAGAGTGTAAGCAGAGGAGGGGCAGAGAGAGAGGGAGACACAGAACCCAAAGCAGGCTCCAGGCTCTGAGCGGTCAGCACAAAGCCTGACATGGGGCTCGGACCCAGGAACTGTGAGAATAGGACCTGAGCTGAAATTGGATGCTTAACTGACTAAGCTGCCCAGGTGCCCCTCTACCAGCAATTTTGTTTTTCCTTTCATACTTTTCATGCTTCTACTTATGGCCTTTTCTCTTCCACTTAAAAGAAGTCCTTTGAGATTTCTTGTAAAGCTGGGTTAATGGTGATGAACATCTTTAATTATTTTTCTCTGGGAAGCTCTGTCTCTTTCAATTCTGAATGATTAACTTTGCCTGGTAGAATATCCTTGGTCATAGTTATTTCCTTTTGGCCCTTCGAAAGTATTATGGCACTCCCCACTGACTTGCCATGTTTCTGCTAAAAAAATCAGCTGACAGCCTTACGAAATTTCCCTTAGAGTTTACAGTTTGCTTTTCTCTTTCTTCTTAGACCTTATCTCCTTAGTTTTAAGTTTTTTCCCGTTTTATTATAAGTCTTGGCATGAACCTCCTTTGGTTCATCCTGTTTCGGCTTGCTGTCCTTCCTGGATCTGGATATCTGTTCCCATCTCCTGATTAGGGAAATTCTCAGCTTTTGTTTCTTCTAGTAAGTTTCTGCCCCTTTCTCTCTCTTCCCCTCCTTAGACTTCTCTAATAAAATGTTATTACCCCTGACATGGTATAGTGTGGGGCAGTTAGTTAGACATGAGTGAGGAGGGATAAAACAGATCTGGCCACAACCTCAGAGCCACCCCTACGTGGGGCGTGGCGGGGGGTGGGGCTAACAGCCACACCTACAGAGCCACCTCTAAGGGCTAAGAAAACAGGAAAGGCCTAGCCACCGAGCTTGCTCAAAAGCCACAAAGGTGTGTATGAGGGAGGTGTGTGTGAGGGGTGTGTATGAGGGAGCCTCAGTGGCTCAGTCTGTTTAGCATCTGACTCTTGATTTTGGCTCAAGTCATGATACCAGGGCCATGGGATCAGGCCCTGCTTTGGACTCCATGCTTAGCGTGTAGCCTGAGAATTCATATTCTCTCTCTCTCTCTCTCTCTCTCTCTCTCTCTCTCTCTCTCTCTCTCTCTCCCTCTCCCTTTGCCCCATCCTCTGCTTGCATACTCTCTCTCTCTAAAAAAAAAAAAAAAATTCAAAAACAAAAAGCCACATTGGGACTTTCAAGAGCTGAGCCATGTGCAGAAAGAGTGCAACTTACTCTTAAGGTTGCAGCAAAAGCTCATAAAACTCATAAATAGCAAAAACTCATAAATAGACAATATATAAATCTGTACAATTCTAACAGAATGAATCATGAGCAGGCACAGGCACAGAAGCCCAAATATTCTACAACCACCATTTTGCCAGTCAAAATGTCAACCAAAGGCAAATTTACACGTACACGAAGCAGGCTTCAAAGGAGAGCATCCTGGGGCCACTGCCCCTCTTACTCGAGCAGTGGCCCCTTTTCTCTAATGGAAAGTGCAATGACTACGCATATCTACTCAAGCCACCCCAGCTCCCCATTCTGGTACAGGTCTCCGATTCTTTGGTGCATCCAGGACAAGAACCAAGCAGCCCAGTAGTGACAGAGGTCCCAGAATCTGTCCTCACTTATTTGTCAGTATTGTTCTTTTGCTGTTCATCCTGGTGGTTTCTCACTAGTGCATCTTCCAGATGACTGATCTGTGTTTAACATCCTCTTACCTCCTGCAGATTCCATCTGGCGTTTTTCAGGCCAGTTATGGAAACTCTGAGCTGTGACTGGTTTTTGTTTATAGTTTCTATCTTCTTGTTGAAGGTCTGTGTTTCTACACTCTTCTCTCAAGACTGGTGAGGATCTGCAGGACCATGACTTTGAACTCTGTCTCTGGTAGGTCTCTTATCTCCTCCATATCATGTAGCTCATTTTCAGTGGTTTTGTCCTGTTGTTTCCTTTACAACATATTTGTTTGTCTCCTCCCTGTGCTGGCATGTAGCAAGTCGGCAACATTTCTTGGTCTTAAAACTAGTGGCCTTGGAGTGCCTGGTGGCTTGCTCAGTTGGTTAAGCACCCGACTCTGGGTTTCAGCTCAGGTCATGATCTCACGGTTTGTGAGATCAAGTCCACATTGCTCTCTGTGCTGACGGTGCGGAGCCTTCTTGGGATTCTCTCTCCCCGTCCCCCACTCTCATGAGTAGTGTGTACACACATTCTCTCTCCCTCTCAAAATAAATAAACTTAAAAAACAGGGTAATAAACAACCAATTTAACACATAAAACTATGCTTTTGTGGAAAAGCTATATGACTCCAGATAGGTTTCATGAATGCTTGGACCAACTCTGTCCTTCTTCCAATGTATTCCCATTCCTCCGGCCCAGTAAGAATAGCCAATTGTAAGAAATATTTCTTCCCTAAATGACTAGTGAAGGTATGGAGCCATCCTTACCCACAGCAGACAGGTTCCTGCAGGTCTCCAGCATCACATCTCTGTAGAGCTTCCTCTGACCACGATTCAGCAAAGCCCACTCTTCCGGGGTAAAGTTCACAGCCACATCCTCAAAGACCACAAAGGCCTGAAACATACCACACATTCTATTGCAGCAAAGCTCCATCTACACCCACATGTGTGGGAGAATAAAGGGTGACGGGCAGGGAGCTGACTCCATTCCTAGGACCCCTGAGTCACAACAGAGGGTGAGGACAACAGCTGACATGGACTTACACACACCCAATTTACTGGGATATTTACACTGAGCAGACCAGTACTGTACAGACTGAAAAGTGAAATATTCACTCGGACAACACACAGACCAGAGGACACACGCTTGGCTTGCTCTAAGAAGATTATGCCTCGTCATCAGCTCCAAGAACTGGAACCAGAATGTCAGGATGGTGTGGACACTTAGATTCCAGTGCTGCTTGATGTGAGCAGTTCTCGCCCTGGAAGGAACAAGGGCAAGAAGCCTGCTGGAGTCCCCTCTCTTCCGACAGAGGCAGACACGACCCTTTCCCCGGATTAGGTGGGCTCTGGGCACCGACACAGGCCAGGGCCCGTGTGCCTGGCACACCTGATGTGTAAGACGAGTCCGGGGCCTTAAGAAACTTGGAAGTCAGCAGGGCCGCTCAAACTTTTAACCCAGGGCCCAGAATTCAAGGAAAAGGGCACCAGAAGGAAGAGTCCCTGAGGGATTGATGGGGACACAGCCACCGCTCACGTTAACACAGGAGGAAGAATCACAGTGTATGGACCGTTTTTAGGCAACAGGCCTGAGTGATGGAAAGATATGCAGCAAAGGGCACAGCGAGCACACAGCTGAATGCACACGGGCTCCTGAGTGACCTGCCTCGAGATGGCCACAGGCCCTAACTAACCCCTGCATACTTACAACCGGGCACAGGTCCCACACAGGGAGCATTCCAAAGGTTCTCATGCTCCCTCGTGACCCCATAACTGTAGCCCCCAGCACCACCTCCCGGCAGATGGTCTCTTCTTTGCCGTCCTGCCCGCTGCTCCCTTGCAGGGTATTCAGTAAACTTCTATCTCCTCTGTTCTGCCTTGGGGGGAATTCTCTCACCCCCTGAGCTGCGGGCCTCCCCCTGATCGGGTCACCCCATATTTGTTGCCCTTCACAGGGACCCTCTGCTGTACTGGGCCTCTCCTGGGATTTCCTAGGAATTTCTTGGGAGTTTCCCTTGGTGGCCTGACTCTAGTGTTCTCTGGGCACCTGACAACCTCCACCTGAGAGGTTCCTCCTTGGTGAGGATCCCAAGTCCCAGGGGGGCGTCTATGGGGCACCCCTTGCCCAACAGGATGAGGGATTTCCCCTCTTGCCCTTCAGGGGGATCCGTGACTCCCTCTCCTTTCTTTTTGCCCTTTGGCAGGTACAACCATACTCCTCACGAGGCAGCCAAAGCTCTCTATCCAAGGGGTCCCTGGTATGGTCTATGGGTCTGAGGGTGAACAAGGTCAGACCATTCGGGCCTGTATGGGCAAATGACCCCTTTCCTCTCCTCTCCACTCTGTTCCCAAGGTCTATTCCCAACGAGTGGCAAATATGGCAACGGCAGCTCGGCCGTGGTGAATCCGCACATGTGAAGGACTCAGCTGGGACCCTTTCCTGATGCTGGCTGAGTCTCGGCAGCCGTGCTTCTGTCAGATTCCCCCCTTAACTCCTTAGTTCCCATGTATGCAGCTGCCATCTTGACCTACAAGCAAACACATTCCTACACATCTGAGTGCTGAGTCCTCCCCTCCTTTTGCATAAGTTCAATGAGAACGTATTCTCCTTGTAATAGGACACCATTGGACACAATGGTTGTTTTACTAAGGCTCTGACTGGAATGTTAGATTTGACAGAGACCTGCATAGACTCAGAATAAGCAGACAGCATGAAGGAATTAAGGTGGACTTTGTGGAGCCAATCAACCCCCCTGGAAATATTGGCCTGATGCCTTGCTGACAGAGTTCCCAGCAGCCTTACCAGGTGAGTAAAGTCAACTCCTGGCAGGTGCCAGAAACCTCAGGATAGTTTGGGGACCTTGAGAAGAAGAAATCACATAAATCTACAGGTCTTGCAGACAAGTCTGATGACAAATATTTGGCTTGTCTTCTGGCCTCGAGGGGCTATTAAAAGTTCAGTCTAGAGGGGCGCCTGGGTGGCTCAGTCGGTTAAGCGTCCAACTTCGGCTCAGGTCATGATCTCACGGTCCGTGAGTTCAAGCCCCGTGTCAGTGTCTGTGCTGACAGCTCAGAGCCTGGAGCCTGCTTCAGATTCTAAGTCTCCCCCTCTCTCTCTGATCCTCCCTTGTTCATGCTCTGTCTCTCTTTGTCTCAAAAATAAACATTTAAATAAATAAATAAAGTTTTTTTAAAAAGTTCGATCTAGAGATTCCTTATGAAAATTTTGAGCAAAGCAAGCTTTTTAAAAAACATATGGCCAATCACTGTTCTTGCTGAGCGTTTGTAAATAACTAGTTTGTTAAAACTGGACCTGTTTTACAAACAAATCAGTCTTGATTTGGCTATCTCTAGAAATAAGAGTGAATGCAGAGAGAAAATAATTATGTTTTCAAAACAACATCTTTGTAGATACTGGGTTTTTGGTACTATTTCTTATAAACCAGACTAGGTTTTGAATTCTTCTGGTTTCCTCAAATATCTGGCTAGAGCTCTCCAAACTAAGGTTTTATATCTTCCTTTCTCATGACTTAAAATCATTAAAAGTTAAAACTACTGTTTTTATTAAAATTCTGAATACCAACGCTAGACAACTTGACGTGAACTTCAGAGAGATTGCCACAATAACTCATGTACAGAGAATCGTCATGCTTGTTACTCTGTTTGGATAAGAACAGAACCCCAGGGACACAGCATTATTTGAACAGGTGGAAAATGGGAAGGACTCCCCACCAACTGCATGACTCAACTGTCACCTTGACCAATTCTGCATGGCTGTGATAAGAAATTCACTCCTTAAACGCTTGAGCATATCCCACTCCATGTGATTAACTATGGACTTACAGAAATAAGGGATGCCCTCTTTTTCCTTATATTGGATTGCATGGTGCAGGTTGGGACGTCCTTATCTCCGGGGAGAGGTAGCTCCCATTTGCCAGCAATTCCTCATAATTAGGATATTGTTAAGGTTAGACATCAGGCATTGAAGGCTTATTAATGGTCCTCTCCTGTAACCATATTTCTCCTTGAAAACCTCTATGGATTTAAAATTACAAATAGAGGTTTTAGCCAGGCATACAACACCCATCTTTAACCAAGCCCAACACACAGTCACCCACAAACTGAGAAGGTGACCCTCCAATACCCAATGGCCTGATATCCTGCAGCAGCTCAAAAAGGAACCTATGCTTTCATTAAAACAGAGTGCCATGTATGTGCTCCAGATTACCCCAATAACGTAACAGGAGCGCTGACAGATACAAATCCTCATGCCGGTGCTTGAAAGGATCCCTCCCTCTCCTTTAATGACTGGCGAAACTCCTGGACTGGAGGAAGATCATGGTCAACTATCAAAGGTCTTTTCTTCAGGCTTATTTTCCTGCTGAATGTTGACACACCAGGGACATCTCTATGCCCTCATTCAGCAGGAAGAAGCTACTGAAGGTGACACCCCTGTCCTAACGCCAAAGATTTGTCATTTTCCACCTGTCAGGGGGATGTCAGGGCCACATTTAGACAACAGGCTTCACCAATGGAAACCTAAGTTAGGCAAAAGGGCCCACAGTGACCACACAGATGGATAAAAAACAGGCTCATTAAGTGACCCGCCTCTAAATAGCCACAGGCCCCAACTCTCCAATGGTCTACTTACAACCAGGCACAGTTACCATAAAAAGGGCGAATTTCCATGTGTCCCTACACTCCTTCACTCTGCCCTATGACCATAGCTCGTCACCACCACCTGGTGGCCTGCAGCTCCCCTGCAGTGCATTCAATAGACTTCTAACTCCTTTGTTGGGTAAGTTCTGCTGTGGGTGAATTCTTTCACAGCTTATGCTGCCCACCCTCCCTCCCCAACCAATCTGAACACCCTACACATAGTATCTTTGGAGCAATATGAGGACACCACATCACTGAAGGAAAAAGCAAACAATTATGAGAAAATAATCAGGAATTACTTAAAAGACATGTTTCCACAACCTAAGCACACAGAATTCCAGCTACATCAGCTACAATGAAGGCAACACCATTTCATCTGGGGCTGCAGCGTGGGTTTGCTAGTCACATCTGATACGAGGCTTGTAACCTACACAGGTTTTTCAAAACTTGTATAACAACAATAAAAAAGATTATATTATAGGTTACATTATAAAGACAAATAATACAACTAAATAATGGACCAAAAAATGTGAATGCACATTTCCCTAGGAAGATACAGAAGTGGCCAAAAAGCACATGAAATGAGCTCAACGTCACCACACATCAGGGATCCATATGCAAAATGCAACCATGCACAGACACTTACAATCTACCCGATGTGGCCAGTTTATCCTGACACCAAAATTAATCCTATATGAAATGGATTCTACAGGGGCGCCTGGGTGGCTCAGTTGGTTGAATGTCTGACTTCGGCTCAGGTCATGATCTCTCAAGTCTGTGAGTTCCAGCCCTGCGTCAGGCCCCGTGCTGACAGCTCCGAGCCTGGAGCCTGCTTCGGATTCTGTGTCTCCCTCTCTCTCTGCCTCCCCCGATCATGCTCTGTCTCTCTCACTCTCAAAAAATGAATGTTTAAAAAAAATTTAAAAATAGTAATAAAATGGATTCCACAATGTGACCAAGTGAGATTTATCTGGGAATAAAATGGTTGGTTCAGCAAGCAAAATAGCAGTCATAAACTTCATGAACAGAAGAGAAACAAAAACCCCATGATCACTTACACACAGAAGAGGTATCTCCTTGAACCCACCACCCTCTCTTGACAAAAATACTCAGCCAACTAGGAACAGAAAGCAACTTCCTCATCCCGAAAAGGGGCGGCGGGGAAAAGTCCACACCTAACATTTGCACACCCAGACACTTCTCCCAAGAACATATGCAAATGGCCAGTGGGTCGATGAAAAGATGCTAGACATTCGTCACGAGGGACACGCGCCTCGAACTACCAGCAGAGGCCCCTTCGCACCCACCACACTGGCTATAAAGACGCCCCAGGAAGCGCTGGCGAGGACGTGAGCAGGGCGCATTCTCCTTCATTCATCCTGCTGCGGATGTAAGAGGGGGCGGCCGCCTTGGAAGAGTCTGGTGGACCCCCAACATGAGCAACGTGGAGTTCCCACCCAACACGGCAGGTCTGCTCCTCGTATCCACCTGCCCCAGACCCGGGAGGACGAGCGCCATCACACACACGCGTGCGCACGCGCTCTGCTCTCCGCGGCACGACTCCCGATCGCCAGCGATGAAAACCACCCAGAAGCCGGGCACCTCTTCCAGGCTGAGTCAAGGCGACACGACTGAAGTGGAGTCAGGAGTCCACAGGGGAAGCTCCCCAACCTGCCGCTCGGGGCCAAGGGCAGACACAACACTGAGAGACGCACCCGCACACCCATAATGCATCACTGTTCATGCAGGAGGAAGGATTATTTCCTCCGGTGGCAACAGCTCAGCCAATGAGAGACAATCATAGGCCAGCCAATGAGAGCCAGTCACAGTCCAGCCACTGTGAGAGCCAGGGCTCAGCCAGTGAGAGCCACAGCCCAGCCAATGAGAGACAGTCACAACCCAGCCAATGAGGGATGGTCGCAGCCCAGCCAATGAGAGACAGTCATGCCCCGGCCAATGAAAGAGAGCCACAGTTCAGCCAATGAGAAGCCACTACACGTGGAACACCCAGTTTGCTCCAATGGCTTTCTGGTTTGGCACAGCCCCTCCCAATGTCCCCTCTCCGCTAGGAAAAAGCGTTCCTCCCTTTGTTCCTTTCTTCTCCAGACTTGCCTGTGGTATTGCTGGGGCTTACCTGTCCCAAATCCCAATTCTCTGCTATTCTCATTTTTTTCCTGGAAAAATAACTGCCGGTTTCATTTTTAAGTTAATGTTACTTGGTGATCACCAGGGGACCCAGAGGAGACCCCACCACTCCAGGCTGGCGAGCAAACAGGTGCAGGTACCCACGGAGCCCACTGCTCTCTCTGCTTTCTTGGGGACCCTGAAGTGGAGGTTGTTTTGTGCTGAGATCAGAGCCCCGCTCCCTGGGTCTGCGCTCTCCTGTGTGTGCACTCTCCAGGGTTTATTCAGAACCTGTGTTAGGGGCTTGTCCTTTCTCAGAGAACTCATTTTTGTTCCGACTACTTTCCAAAACCGGACTGTTCCTCTTGGAATCGTGCCTGTTGCAAATGCGTTGGCCCTTGGTCTGATTTCTTCTGGAACAAGGCTACTCCTATAGAGACTAGTGTTCATAAATTTTTATTCTGGTCTAGAGAAAACTACCAAGAAATGGATTCCAGTTATCAAAGCGCATGGAGGGGGCCCTCAAATGGAACCCTGGCCAATCTTATGTTTAAAAACCATGGTGCATCCTCGTGCATTTCTAACAAAATGAGCAACTGAACCAAATATAATTTAGAACTACAAGGGCCTTTATGGGGAACTTTCAATCTCCCCAAACATGTTTTATTGAATACCGTTAGAAAAAAAAATTAAAAATTAAGAAGGAAAGAAAGAAAAGAAAGAATGAGAGAAAAGAAAAGAAAAAAAAGAAATTAGGAAGTCATGAATCCAGCAAACTGAATTTGATACATATTTTATTCAGTACCTCAAGACTTGCAAATATTTTCAGGATCTAAGTGTACCTCTTTGCAAAAGACTATTTCAAATGAACCAAGGCAAACAACTGAAATAACGACAAATGGCTACCGAAGTGTCTTTTTCTCCCGCCCAGGCTTCCCTGTCTGCAGACATCTGGTGGCTACTCTACACCCGGGACCTGCCTCCAACCACTTTCCTCAACAAGCTCTGAACTTCCCCTTTTCTTCTGAACCTGCCCATGATCCCTCCTTACCTCAGCCTGTTAACCAGGCCTCTTTAAAGGGAAGGCTTCTCAAGACCTAAAAGCCCATGTTTCTCATGTTCCCTGGACTAAGGCAAAAGTTTCCAAAAGTGCCCAGGACCCCCATAAGCTCGCTGAAGAACATGACATGGCTATTCAACTTACCAACATGGTTTCCCAGATTTAGATCAACTAGTCCACATGCATGTTGCTGAGGCCCAGGCCACACATGGGATGAAACTAACCCAAGAGAGGGAGACAGAGAGAGAGAGGCCCAACTTCTGAAAAGATGCCAAACATCTGAAAATCCCCACCAAGCAATTACAGTAGCTTTTCCTAAGACTGTGAATTAAAACAAAATCCAGGTTTCCACACAAAAGCCTGATGAACCTGTACATAGCTATTACAATGGACTTCAGCCTATCTTCAATGTAACTTCTGGTCTTTCTTCACATGTGGAATCCATCAGGCAGCATTTAATGGGCTGGACTGGAATCTTTCTTTTTCGTTAAAAGGACCAGGATGGGCTGGGAAATCTCATCCCCTGCATATTTAATTATTTTGACAAACTAAGCCACTCACAGCCCACATGAAGGAAAGACAGCTAAAATTCTTAATTTGCACCACGAACAACTGAAGGCTTCTATAAGGAGCGCCTGGGTGGCTCGGTGGGTTGAGCATCCAACTTCGGCTCACGTCATGATCTCACAGTTCGTTGGTTTGAGCCCCATGGTGGGCTCTGTGCTGACAGCTCGGAGCCTGGAGCCTGCTTCGGATTCTGTGTCTCCCTCTCTCTCTGCCCCTCCCCCACTCACACTCTGTGTCTCTAAAAATAAACAAACATTTAAAAAAAAAACCCACCAAATACCTCCTAGTTTGCACTATTATTGCCAACATCCAGGACATGTGAGGGAAGGTTATCAGCAGCCTGAATGCTCCAGGTGGGAGCCCTCCTCCCGGCCCCTCCCAAGCCCTCCTCATGCCCGACGGCTGGGCTCTCAGGACCACAGGGGCTCTGCCCCAAATTCCCTCCTGATCAGCTTGGAGAAACCACTCTCCAGATGGGGAGGGACTCTCTCTGTGCCGCCTGACACGGGACCTACACTGTGAAGCAGGTCCCGCCGCTGAGAGCTCACGGGGCTCCAACAGTGGGGTCTCTAATGAACCTGCACAGGTTCCTGCCTCTGAACCCGCCCCCTTGTGTCTAGTCCCGAGTGACAGACACACCATTTTCACGTTAGTTCCTCCACCTCTAGTCATTCACTGCACGGATCCTCAGAAGGGGTCACGCTGGAATTTCATTCTCCCACAAAGGGAAAGTAATTCTAGAACTGGATGAAGGTACTCAAAACACCTAACCAGGGGGCGAAATGCCCTTTGGACATCTTTTATCTACGTCATCTCTGACGCACTAGAGTGGCATCTGGGGACACTGATCATTTGTCTCGGCTGGATCACCTGCCATCCTCTTTCTGAGCAAAATCCCCAACTAATATTGGCAGAACCCACAGTGTACCTCCTATGAAGATTCAAATAAATCCCTCAAAGTGCTGTTGTATTTAATAAATTTCCTGTAAATAAAGAAGCCCTTAAAAGCACCAAGCCCACAGAAGATTACGAGCCTGAGGCTATGATCCCATCATACCCTGCACCCATCCTCTTTTACCAGTGCCCAGACGACGGAGGACTGTCCAGGACACGGTGATCACTGGCACCTGCTGTTCCCAACTCCCACACGCTGACATCCCTTCCCACTGAGAGCAAATTTTCAAGGAAATGAAACTGCACAGGGCATTTTTCGTATCGCAGTTTGTGAGGATGAACGCAGTTAACTCCGCTTGCATTTGAAAGGAACAGAAACACACCAGGGCACTCACGCCCAGGGCGGCACAGGCTTTCTTGCTTTTCTTGAAGCTCAAAAGCTGGTCTGGATGATGGAAAATTGCTGCAGGCTCTGCTCTCTGATGATATGTAGATGGTTTCGGTCTCTGTTCCCCTTCTCAGACCTCTTCCCGGGAAGCCCGAATCCACCCGTTAACACCTTTTGGCCTTGAAAGGACAAAATGATCGATACGTAGGGCGTCTGATCCGGGAATGAGCATGACACGTGGACCCACGTGAAACCCCTCGTGACTGCTTAGCACGGACACAGCACCTTCTGACTCCCCCTGCAAACAGGAAGTGCCTCTCACGCACAGGTTCTATGGTTTACTCTTATTTACAAATGGAAAACGGTAAATATCGTGCTGGGGATGCGACTGCAAGTCCCTTGAGGTCACTGAGCAGCACTTTACCTTTGGGCTACTTCAGCTCAACACGCTGAATGATCGGCCCTTCCTCTGGCCCTGCACCTTCACCAAGGGTAAAACATGTTCACACATGTTCATAGGGACAGTCGCCATGCCTGTATGGGAGCTCATGACCTTGGACTACTATGGAGACAAGATGTCCTTACCCACATGGGGGTCAATTAAAAATGGCTCCTTTGTCCCAAATTCATTAGATGCCCTACTTGAACTGACCTCTCTGGCATTACGAAGGGTCCTGGCTCCAGATCTGACTCCTTGGAGACCAAAAGAAACCATTTGGCTGATGATTCTTCAACACAAAAAAGGAAACACAGCTCTAGGAAACCAAGGCAAACTCATGTCATAGTTCAAAGGGATGTTCTCCCAAATAATAACATAGAGAAACTGAACAGAGGTGTCCAAAAATGTTCCCCAGAAATGTAAAAGCATTAAGGGAAATCTAATAATTGTGACTTTAGTAAAAAGAGAACTCTGGTTGGACAAATACCCGTCCAGCAATATCCAGAGACAGTATAATATGCAGTACTCACCAGTGGACGGACATTAAAGCAGTGGCCTCCAACAACCTAATAGTGTTCGATAATGACTATGAGCGGAGAAATACTAATAAGGTCACAAAAGTGACAACCTCGCAGGTTCCACCGGTCCAAGGACAACCCCAGGGAAGCTGGCTCGCACAAACGGATGTCACACAGCTCCCTCTCTCGTAAACACGAATACAGTTTAGCCATGGTTTATATGTTATCTCACTGGACAGAAGCCCAGTGTTTCCCTATGGCTTCAGACTGTGAGAGAACGATATCCCTACCTGGGGAACACCTCTCAAACTTCACAGGGATCGGGGAACCCAGTTTCCCAGCCAGGTGCTTAAAAGTTCACCAGCCAGGCTGGGAACCTAGTTTACCACCCAGGTGATACCAGCCAGAAGCACTGTCCAGTGGTTCACACTCCACACCCCGTTTCCTGCTAACATGTAACTTACAAGCTACAACATGCAATGTCCCCCCAGCGCAGAAGGACTTACGAGACATTTACCCTGAGGACAGGACCACACTGATGGCAACAGCAGAGCCCACAGAAGGAAAACATGAACTGGAGACCCCCACGCCCCACCATCCCGGGACGGAGGGGTTCACTAGAAGGCCCCAGCCGCAAATACCCACCGGAGCGACACAGATGAGCCCTGGGCAGCCACACGGCAGCCACATCACCGGTGGCACTGCTGACATTCCCCTCTCGCACCGCAACAGAGATCCGGTCAAGTGACACCTGCTTGGGGGTGACGACACGGAAAGCTGCCAGCAGAAAGAGATATGGCCAAAGGACAAAAGTCCTAAGTGTCACCCACACTGGACTCCCGGGGCAGCGAGAGCCTCTCCAGGAACAACAGGCCAAGGAGCAGAGCAGGAGCCGCTCACATCGGTCACCCGCGGTGCCCACACCGCACAGGACACCCCATTGCAGAGGGTCACGCCCAATCCCCACACGGGAGCTAAGCTCTCCCTGCTGACACCAGTCCTCCAGGAAGGAAGGAGGGGACCCGGAGACCCCAGGGGACCCAACCCTGGATATCTGCACCCCCTACTCCAGGGCTCCAATTCTAACCAGGGAGGAAACCCTCCCAGTTTAGGATCTGACCCCTACACACTGTGTTCATGACCCTTCCAATGGCACTTGACCCGAGGAGCCTTCCCTCAGTCTGACCTGCACATCTTCCTGTTTCCACAGATCCCACTTAACCCCACAACCCCTTGGACGATGCCAACACCGGTCCTCAGGAGACATCCCAGGGCGGCCCCAGATCGCTCCCAACACAGGTGTACCGGCATCCCCTTCTTGGGGCCCTGCGTCCTCTCTGGGCGGCCACAGCCCCTTCCGCACTGGTCCCGGGGGCCACCTGCAGGCAAGCGAGACCCCACCGCACCTTCCCTCGCCTCCCACCAGGCCCAGCTTTGGGGGTGGCCGGTCCCCAGCCCAGAGGAGGCCCCAGCTTCCAGCAACCCGGGTCATCCAAATGACACGGGGACCCCAAGCTGCTGTGTGGACAACCAGGTGCAGAATCACGGCTTCCACCCTGAGGTCAAGGCCACAGTGGGAGGGGCGGCTCTAGGGCCCCTGTGTGGTTTCCCATGAATGGAAGCTGTTTATCCCTTTCAGAGAACAGGGACCTGGTACCGTTAGAATTGAACCCGTCTCAGTTCACAGAATTTGTGTGCGTCTCTGACACCGGCAATTCCCAGGGGACAGATCAGGAAGACAGTTTTCCAGCTCTGGACCCTGCGTGGAACCATCACCAGCATTTGGATGAATCCTCTGATCCATGACTCCACCCACCTGCATGAAGGTGTGGAGCCCCCTGCAGAACACCCCCCCCCCCGACCCTAATGGAGAAGGACAGTTCTGTCCTGAGACACTTTTCCCCAGGGGACGCTCTCTGGATAAAGCCCCCAGTAACCCGAGTCAGCAGGGACAGGAACGACCTGACACACTTACCACCCTCTGCCCTGAAGGGGAAGAAAGGAGGCAGAAAGAACTCGGGCATTTTACACCTGCTCAACGCAAGGCTGGCGGAGGACAGAGCCATCCGTGCTGAGCTGGACAGGGTGACAGGTCCTGCTCACAGGTGACAGGTGACATGCAGACGCCTACCTGAGCCCTGTGCTCCCAGGAAAACCTCAGTGGAAAGGCACTCCCTCCCCCACCCTGTTGGGGTTTGGAAAACAGCAGGCTGCACAAGGGCCCCTCCCCCGTCAGACCAGGAGAAGACTCACAGGAAGTCCCCCTGGTTCACCCATGACAGGGCCATGCGCAGACCCCCCCACACCCACACTTTGTGCCTCATCTGTGATCAGCTCAGCTGCTTGTCCCCGTGACCAAGGGGCACAAAATGCTGGCTGGTCCCGCTTTGCTTTGGCTTCTCTCCTTCCTTCTGAGCCCTGAACGTGGGCTTGCCCTCATCCTGAGCCACACAGCCCCTCCTGGGGACAGGGGGACAGGCTGGCCTCAGGGAACCTCCACGTCAGCACCACACCTGCTCACGCCTGGTTTCTTTCCTCTTCTTCTCCCTTGTACACAACTCGCAGACAACTTACACAACTTGAGACACTCACAAGTCTTATGCTCACAGTGTCCTCCCTGTCGATGTAGCCCCCTGCCTCCTGCACAGCCCTTGCCCCTAATGCAACAGCCCACTCCCCCCTGTAGCCCCTGCCTCTAATGTAACAGCTCCACCCCCCCCCCCCCATGGCTCCTGCATCTAGTGCAAACGTGCCCCGCCCCGGGCATGGCCCCAGCCTGAAGTGCAACGGTGCCCCTGCTCCCCACTTTGCAATCATTCTTCTCAATACAGGACTCTCCTTACTCACTTCGAATTTTTGACTGAATTGACACCGGTTTGACCAACTGTCCACCACTGCCCCTTTCCTACGCAAACTTTACCCAGGCCACTGTCCTCCCCACAGGCCCGACTGCAGGTGGCCCACACTCTGAGCATCCACTGAGCTGAGGAACAAGGCCCTGGGGACGTGAGCCAATGAGGCCTTCCTCCACCCCAGGGGCTGGATCCTGACATTGGGCCTTCCTGCCCATCCCCCTCTCACAGAACAGCCAAGCCGGTTCTGTTTCACTGGAGGGTCCCTGAGATGGGAGCAGGTCCCTGTTGGAACTGATTGTAATAAACTGTCCTCAGCCAGGTGCAGATTTGAGGTCATCTCCCAAGTGTGTCACCAGCTAGACCTCAAGCTGACGAGCTTGTACTCACAGAACTTTGCCCCACGTTTCCCTAAGCTGTCCTTTCCAGCTGTCCTTTTAACTCAGGCAAATGACAGGAACCCGCCCCTGGAGCAGACTGACCTGCCCTCACCAGACCTCCAGAGCCCCAACCTCCCCAACCAGTTTGAGAAGCCCCGCGATTCCTGTCTGTGCAGAGGGACCTGGAGGGACCTCTGGAATGACCACCAATTACCTTTACCTCATTATCACACTGAAGTCTCCACTGGGGGAGGAGCACAGCCTCCTGTACATGACTTACTTCCTGGGGACGGGCCTGCTGCCCTAAGGCCCACCTCCAGCACCCCTCCTTCCACCCCACACAGGACGAGGAGGCTTCCCCATGGAAATATCCATCCAGCCCTAAACCAGAAGAGCCCATCCACCCTCCCTCCGGGGGGTCAGGGCTTTGGAAGTTATTTCCTGTGATCTACTGATCTCTGTATCTGCTGCTAATAAAGTTTTCTTCCTGGGACTGCTCAGTGTGGAGCAGTTTCTGACTCACCAAGCAGAGAACTCAGGTTGGTTGGGTGACAGGTCCACCGTGGGTCCCCCTGTAAGCTCAGCGGGTTAAGGGGTGCCCAGAAAAGCAATCGTTTTAGGACCCCCGCTCCATTCCGTGATCTACGCCTCACCGGCTCTATCTGCCCAGTACACCCCTTGCAGAGCTTCCTGGTCCGGGTCAGAATCACAAAGAAATGGAAAAACAGAAAAGCAATCTCAGCCATTTACGACTTGAAGGAACAGCGTGGAAGCAAAGACTGACAGTCCGCACCAGGCCAGGAAACAGCCAAACCCGTGAAACGCTCCGCGCGGTTTCCAAAGTGAGAAAACCCTGCATTTCTTACCCGAGATCGCAGCCCAGGACCCCGTGCGCGCGCACCTGCTCCCTCAGCGCGCGCTCAGCCCCGGCCCCACGTCCCACACTTACCTCCGCTGGATTCTAACGTCCAAGTCTCAGCCCCCGGGAGCAGCTCTGGCTCCGTGACCGTCACACTGCACGCGTGCTTTCTGGGCACGTCTTGCAGCTCGGTCCGAGCAACCTCACGCCCGCCTAGACTGCCCCCGACAAAGCTCCCCTTTCTGAATATTCATCGTCACCCTCCATAAAAGACCCCCCCCCCCCCGGGGAGTCGCGGATTCGGAAGCTATTCCCTGCGGCCTCCTTATGGCTGCAAATAGTTTCCTTTACGAGACAACTCACCCGGACAGTCTCTACCTGCCCTCCACCGAGGAGCAAACTCCTGCTTAGTCAGCTCGTCGCACACGCTCCCCGAATCCCAGGCCTCCCCCCTGCCCTCCCCCCGCCTCCCTTCTCAGTTCCAACCGCCCAGGACCCAGGTGCGGACCCCGGGGGACGGGGACACCCCGCCGCGGCCGCTTCCACCTAGGTCCGGCTGGTCCCCTCCGCCCCGCCGGCCCGCGCACTCACCATCTTGGGTCCCTGCTCCGCGCCCTCGGAGCTTCCTCCGCCGACGCCCACACCCGCGCCTGGGGCAGCAGCGGATCCGAGGGCGCCAACGGCTCCGGCTGAGAGCCACACCCCCCGGACTCTCACTCGGGCCTGGTAGGGTAGTTTATACGTCCCGGGCCCTGATTGGACGTTGCTTCAATCCCTGCGACCTGATTGGATGCTGTCCCGAAGATACCACCCCGAACCAGATTGGACATTACAGACAGCGCTTCCGCACCTTGATAGGACAGTCTGGGGCCTTCACGTTCTGATTGGAAGATAATCCTGACACCACCTCTGCGGTCACAGATTGGGCTGAACGCCCAGGCCCCGCCTTCTCCACTTTGAGTGACAGGTTGGAGGCACACACGTGGTTCCTCCTCCGGCCGGGAGGTGGGCCCTCAGTCCAATGTGCTCTGGGCGGGGTCTCCTGCCTGCCTCCTCCTTTTCTGTCGCGCATTCCACTCCGTTTCTCTGTGGACACTCCCTTGTCCGGCGTGGGATCGGGACGTGACAGAACAGAAGGACCCAGTGATCCTTCAGTCCGTGGTCTACACGTGGTCACTACGTTTAAGAACAGCTCACTGACCGGTGACCTCATCGCACGGGAGCCAGGTCCACCCGTGTTTGGAGCTGACATTTGACACCCAGAGTCCCCCCCCCTCTGACCCAACCTCCACTTCTCAGTCCTCGGGTCAATTAAAAGTGCCCTGTGTCTTCAGCCACCATGCGACGTGGGATCCCGCGGTCCCAGCCGGGCACAGCCACAGGTGTGACACGTTACAACACTCAGGTGTGCGTTATATTCTGCAAGGAAAGTCACGGCAGATACAGTTTGTAATCAGTCCCTGTGGATGTGGAATGTAAACGCTCCACTTCCTTCTTCAGGTGGTGGGTTGATGTGGGACAGCCTGGGAACACGCAAGGGGAGGGGAGGGGAGGGCAGGGCAGGGGAGGGGAGGGGACGGGAGGGGAGGACACTGAGTTTTACTCTTAAGTGTGAGCACAGGGGGCGCCTGGGTGGCTCAGTCGGTTAAGCTTCGGCTCAGGTCATGATCTCACATTCCGTGAGTTCGAGCCCCGCGTCGGGCCCTGTGCTTACAGCTCAGAGCCTGGAGCCTGTTTCGGATTCTGTGTCTCCCTCTCTTTGACCCTCCCCCATTCATGCTCTGCCTCTCTCTGTCTCAAAAATAAATAAACGTTGAAAAAAAAAAATTTAAAAAGTGTGAGCACAGGAGCACCTGGGCAACTCAGTCGCTTGAGCGAAGGACTTCAGCTCAGGTCATGAGCTCCTGGTTAGTGAGTTGGAGCCCAATATTGGGCTTAAGTATATTGTCCGTTTCAGATCTGTCCCCATCTCTCCCTGCCCCTACCCCTGCTCCCTCTCTCAAAATAAATAAACATTTAAAAACATGTGTGAGCCCTATGGGATGTGAATTATATCTCCATTTTCCAAAACAAATTTAAAGGCCACAATAGCCAGGAAATCATGCCTCCTGGGCACTGTTGAAATATTTCATGCCTCTACGGATTTGCCTACTCTGCCTATTCAATGTTAGCGGACTCACGCTATGTGGCGTGGTGTGGCTGGTGTCTTCCACGTGGTAGAACATTCTCACGATTCGTTCACGTGCATGATGTGTCCGTGCCTCATTCCTTTCTGGGGCTGAATCACCGAACGTCCTGTGGATGCGCCGCACCCTGTTCATCCATCCACACACTGGGGGACAGTTGGGACGTTTCCCTCTTTTGCGGGGAACGCCCAGTTTTGCACCTGGCATTCGTGGGCACACATCTGAGTGTCCGTTTCCGTTTCCGTAGGACTGGAACACTTGGGTCACACTGCGGTTCTGTGTTTCACTTCTTCAGGAACCACCAAACGTTTTCCACGTCAGCTGTCCTAGTTTATACTCCCACCAGTGTAGCTACCAGTGTAGCGAGGTTTTGTTCTCTCTTGGAGGCACAGAAATACACTGGACAGTCGTGCCCCAGGGACCGATGATCTTCCTGTCGTTTCACAAACCACTAAAGCTGATCTGGAGGAGAGAGAGTCTTCTGCATCTCTACTTAGTTACAGTACGCAGGTAGTTTCATTGTCTGCTTCCCCCCAGTGGAAGACATCATGTACCTGTTGCAACTTTTGGCTTTAAAGGGACAGAAAGCCTCAAAAATCTGCAGTTTGCTCAAACTCAGGACCAACGCTTAGGGCACTTGATCGTGGAACCAGACCTCATTCGGATCCAAAGAAAACCCCTCAGGACTGCTTAATGCTGACACATCCCCTTTTGACTCCCCATGGCAATTTACATGCCACTCCTCTAAACAGTAAAGATTTTGCATAGTTTACTGATGGGTCTTTTCAAAAAGATCAAAGTGGTAAATATTAACTTGCATGTACTACTGCAAATCTTTTTTTTTTCTTTAAAGATTTTATTTTATTATCATTGGTTTTAACGTTATCTCTACACCCAGTGTGGAGTCAAAATCCAAAAGTCCAAGACCAAAAGTTGCATGCCCCACTGAATGAGCCTGCCAAATGCCCTGTAAATCCTCTCGAAAGTACTGAGGAAACAATACTTCTCCCTTTGACATCCAACCCAACAGGATAGTTACATATGCTTACTTGGCCATATACCTTAGTGAAGGGTAAAACCAAAACCATTTAGTCCCATAGTTTGAATGCCTTTGGGGTACCTAGGAACTGTGGAATATTATGGAAATAATGAGGTGTTTTTATCTTCAGTGGGGGGATAAAACAGAAAAGGCTCCTGTGTCCAAAATTTACAAGATACCATATTTTGACCAACTGATCTGTCTGATATTAAGGGTACTGGTCTTTCCAGACTTTACCTCCTGGGGGCCAGAGGAAAGCACCCCACTGTATTTCCACCACAATCACTGTTCATGGAAAAAAAACAAAACAAAACAAAACAAGCAAATCTGAGTCATGGTCCAAAGGGTTGTTCTTCCAGGTCATAATTGGGAACAAAACTGACCAAAGATACCAAGATTCAGTGCCCGAACACATTAACCAATATTGGAATTTTAACAAATATCCGTTAAATAAAGAGATAACTGAACTGGAAATGTATCTTTCAATAATAAAGACTGAAAGTACACACAGAATTGGCAAATTCCAGTATCCACAGCAGCGAACAGAAATGAACTTGCAATAAGACAAGTCTGGTGTCATGATCAGATAGTAGCCATATTCTGGGATGTATAATTCACGGAATTTTTCTCTAAAATTATATAAAGTTGCATGTACACCTCCCCTCAACAGACACTTTCTTATCACCCCAGGGTCCAAGAGACATTGTAATGGAAAACAGATATTTTTATATAACCATATGATTACTTCAAGTCTGAGATAACAACATCTACATCCTACAGATGTAGAGGACAAAGAAGGACACTTAAAACCATCAGTGTTCATATCAGTGACACGAACTAGGAATCCATACATGTGGGATCCCTATTAAGGAAGAGGCACCTGGAAACTCAAGGCCATATTCCCAACAATGAACAGATTTTTGCCCCACCTGAATTTTCATGAACAAAATACATGAAGTTCTATACCTGGAGTTTTCCCAAAATTGTGTGCATCCAGGATCATCTCCAATGTACTGGCTCACATTTTAATTAAGATTTTAAGAGAAAAAAAGACAAATAAGATTTTAAGGGAGAAAAAATGCTTTCCCACGGCATGTCTGTGCTCAAAGATTCCTGGGATACCTGAAGGCTTTTCCATGGTGCTTAAGTTCATAAGGTTTCGTGTCACTGTGCTTGCATGTGTGTCCTCGAAAGGAAGAGAGACAAGTGAAGACTTTCCCACAGTGTGGTCGTTCATAGTGTTTCTCCTGAGCGTGTGTTCGCACATGTTTTCTCAGGCTTGACTTATACCTGAAGGCGCTCCCACACTCTTAACATTGATAGGAGTCTCTCCCCAGTGTGAGTTCTCACATAGCGTGGGAGGTAGCAGCGATACATACAGGTTTTCCCACAAACGTCACACTCATGGACTTTCTGTCCACAGTGAACTGACACATGACCCTGAAAGGAAGATGTGCAAGTGAAAGCTTTTCCACATTTCTTGCACTCTGGAGATTTTTCACTACTGAGACTCTTCGCATATGTGTCAGATGCTCTCCCAGCATCCTGAC
Source organism: Neofelis nebulosa (assembly GCF_028018385.1). Classification (NCBI taxonomy): domain Eukaryota; kingdom Metazoa; phylum Chordata; class Mammalia; order Carnivora; family Felidae; genus Neofelis; species Neofelis nebulosa. The sequence goes on from NC_080785.1 coordinate 168,086,809, forward strand.
CTTCATAGGATCTCTCTGCGAGGTCTACATCCACGTGAGTGCTGAGGCTCGAGACGGGGCTACAGCCCAGCCCACATTCCTCACAGGGACTACGTTTGAGCCCTGGGTGAGAGCTTCACGTCTTCTCTAGGAAGGAACCATCTGCGAAGGCTTCTCTACACTTAGTGCACGATGTGCCTGCAGTAGGACACCCCTCATGCACAGGAAGACTTGTAATCGGGTTCAGGGCTTCTCTACGTCGATCTCCTTCATTCAGAACGTTCACAGACACTCCCCACCAAAAGACTTCCGTTCAAAATAGGAAGGCACATTGTCAGGGAATAATGATTATAAGTGATCTCTTTATTAATAAATGATCTATTGATGCTTGTTAATTATTATTGGACTACATAATGTCCATTGTCAATGAATGGGTTTGTTTGTGGCACTGTCTGTATGGTTACAACGTGGAACAAGATTAATGCTTTGGCATTAATGACAGTCATAACTTTCTGGGTTTCTGACATATAGTTTTTCCTGACCATTACTTCCAACTGAATTGTTCTTCAGATGGTCAATACCTAGAATGCGTTTATAAAAACATTGTCCTGTGCAAATCTGACTATACGATTGTTGAGCTAGGTTATGGCTGTTCTTAAATTTCAAGGTAGTCTCCCAATCTCTCCGGATCCACACATTCCTCCTGTACAACTGTCACTCACCTCACACACCCTTCCTGGGTTTGGGTTTCATCTCCACTGCTATGAAACTTCTGGTTTTCTCCAAAGGCAGAACAGGAATCGTTTATTGTAAATATTACTGTTTCCTCTTCACTCAATTGGCTATTCTGCAAAGTGTTCCAGAGTCTTTGATCCACACACTTTACCCTTACTGGGAGAAAGTACAAGAATTGGGAGCCTAATTTAATTTCTTTGGAAATGACCTGGTGTGTAAGGTAAGAACATAGACCATATGCTGATTTCTATTCATACACTGATCCTGAAATGTAGATGAAGTTCATCAGAAAGAATGAACACGTGACCAAAGAAAAATTCGGGAGACCCTAGTGATTTGGGACTTTGGCAGTAATAGGAAAAGGGTACATAATGGCGGCCCATTCACTCACAAATACTTCCGAACAGATGGAGACTGGGGCGCCTGACCATTGGAAACTGTGGGTTAAGCATCCGACTTCAGCTCTAGTCATGACCTCATGGTTCACGAGCTCCAGCCCTGGGTGGGCTCTGCACTGACAGTGTGGGGCCTGCTTGGGATTCTCTCTCTGCTCCTTCCACACACTCTTTCTCTCAAAGTAAATAAATCATCTTAAAAAAAAAAAAATAGACATAAAGTGGAGATAAGTATCAGACAAGCAAAGTAGGAAGGAATTGGGCAAAACACACACATCCACACCTACCTCTACAAGAGGAACACAAAAGGCTCACCACGAGGGTGAGGATGGATGAAAAGTCCCAACAGGGAAGCCACGTGGATGACAGACATCATCTTCTCAAGCAAAGGCTGAGTCACCTTTCTAATGGCTGTGTCCAAATGCTTTTCCTTCTCCAGAACTTGGTCAACCAGAGGAACACTGGTCTGTTCTGAAGGCACAGAGGCCCTCGGTGGAGCCTGTCTGCGCTGCCCCAGCTGCCACTAGGAGATTAGATGGTGTGTGTGTGGCTGCTGTCCTGCCCCTGAGAAGAGCTCTCACCAGGGAGGATTTGAAGGACCACAAGCAATCTGGAAGATGGGCTCTTACTTTAGTCTTCAGGTTCGTTAATGATGGTAAGTGTGGGGCGTTTTCAGTGGAAATCTATTGGTCTGTAATATTGTACAGCATAGTGCTTGGGACAATTACAGTCATTACAAGATCCTCACCACGATAATTGGAATCACCATCTGTCACTGAACAAAACTACTACAATATTACTGCCCATATTCCCTGTGCAGGACTCTGCATTCCCATGACCTCTTTACTGAATAAACCCAACTCTGTACTTTTCAATCCCCTTTACCTATTTCACATGTTCCTCCAACCCCTTCCAATCTCACAAACACCAATTGAATCTCTATAGTTTTAAGTCTGTTTCTATTTCTTGTTGTTTGTTTGTTCGTTCATTGTGCTGTTTCGATTGCACACGTAAGTAAAATACAACATTTGCCTTTCTGACTTATTTACTTGGAATAATATCCTATAGGTCCAACCGTGTTGTCACAAATGGCTGAGTAGATACCACATCTTCACTATCCGTTCACCTGTTGATGGACTCCTGGGTTGCTTCCATATCTTAAGTATTGTGACTGGTGCCACAGGGAGTGTGACGGTGCGCATATCTTTTTCTGTTAGTTTTTTTTGTAAGTTTACCCACCCAGAAGTAGAATTATGGACATATGGTACTTGTGTTTAGTTTTTTGTGGAAACTCCATACTGTTTTCCAAGGTGGCTGCACCAATTTAAATCCCAACAACGAGATTTTTTTTCTCCACACCTTCAACATCACTTGCTATTTCTTATCTTTCTGATACTAGCCATTCTGGCTTCTGGGAGGGGACAGCTCATTGTGGTTTTGATGTGCATCTCCCTGATGATTAGTGACATTGAGCAGCTTTTCATGCGTTAAGTGCCCATCTCTATATCTTCTGTGGGAAAATGTCTGTTATGTCCCTGTTCCCATTTTTTACTTTCCCTTTTGTTTCCCTTACCTGATGGGATAATTCCACAAAAATATTGCTAAGACTGATGTCCATGAGTTCAGCGCCTCTGTTTTGTCCTAAGACATGTATGGGTTCAAGTCCTATCCTGAGGTGTTTAATCCATACTGAGCTTCCTTTCAGGTAAGAGGTACGAAGATTTTCCAATTTCATCTTGCGGGTAGCTGTCTCATTTTCCCAGCACCGCTTCCTGAAGAGACAGTCTTTTCCCCACGGTATATTCTCAGCTCCTTCTTTGTAGATAATCTGGCCATATAAACATGGGTTTACTTCTGGACTCTCTATTCTGTTGCCTTGAGCTCTGTATCTGCTTTTGTACTATATGGTTTTGTTTACTACAGTTTGAAATCTAGGACTGTTTTTTGCTTAGCTTTGGTATGCTTTCTCAAAATGGCTTTGTTTGTTGGGAATCTTTTCTGTTCTTACACAAATCTGAGAGTATTTTGCTCAAGTTCTTTCAAAAATACTATTAGTATATTGATAGAGATTGCACTCAATACGTAGAGGGCTTTTTATAGTATGGGCGTTTTCAAAAAAATTAGTCCATACAATCCGTGACAATGTCATCTTCAATGTCTTTCATTAAATGTTTTATACCTGCCAGAGTAAGCTGTTTCAACATCCTTGGTTACTTTTAACATAGTATTCTATTGTTTTTGAACTAATTGAACATGGGTTTGTCTCCTTAATTTCTCAGCTACGTGAGTAGTAAATATAGAAATGCACAGATTTTGCAATATTAATTTGTGTTCTGCAACTTTTCCAATTCATTTATTACTTCTAATACTAATTAGTGAAGCCTTAAGGATATTCTAGGTACAGTCTCATATGATTTGCAAATATTGACCTTTTCTCCCTCCTCCTGAAAAGACCAGGGAAGGTATGGAGGATCCTTACCCACTGCGGCCAGGTTCCTGCAGGTCTCCAGCATCATCACATCTCTGTAGAGCTTCCTCTGACCTCAATCCAGCAAAGCCCACTCTTCCAGGGTGAAGTTCACAGCCACATCCTCAAAGACCACAGAGGCCTGAAACATACCACACATTCTATTGCAGCAAAGCTCCATCATCACCCACGTGTGTGGGAGGATGAAGGGTGTGGGTTAGAGAATGAAGGGTGTGGGTGACAGGCAGGGAGCTGACTCCATTCCTAGGACCCCTGAGTCACAACAGAGGGTGAGGACAACAGCTGACATGGACTTACACACACCCAATTTACTGGGTTATTTACACTGAGACAGATCTGAGCAGACCAGTACTGTGCAGACTGAAAACTGAAATATTCACTCGGACAACACACAGACCGGAGGACACACGCTTGGCTTGCTCTGAGACGATTATGCCTCGTCAGCTCCAAGAACTGCGACCAGAATGTCAGGATGCTGTGGACACTCAGATTCCAGGGCTGCTTGATGGGAGCAGCTCTCACCCTGGAAGGAACAAGGGCAAGAAGCCTGCTGGAGTCCCCTCTCTTCTGACAGAGGCAGACACGACCCTTTCCCCGGATTAGGTGGGCTCTGGGCACGGACACAGGCCAGGGCCCGGGCGCCTGGCACACCTGGTGTGTAAGACGAGTCCGGGGCCTTAAGAAACTTGGAAGTCAGCAGGGCCGCTCAAACTTTTAACCCAGGGCCCAGAATTCAAGGAAAAGGGCACCAGAAGGAAGAGTCCCTGAGGGATTGATGGGGACACAGCCACCGCTCACGTTAACACAGGAGGAAGAATCACAGTGTATGGGCCGTTTTTAGGCAACAGGCCTGAGTGATGGAAAGATACACAGCAAAGGGCACAGCGAGCACACAGCTGAATGCACACGGGCTCCTGAGTGACCTGCCTCGAAATGGCCACAGGCCCTAACTAACCCCTGCGTACTTACAACCGGGCACAGGTCCCACACAGGGAGCATTCCAAAGGTTCCCATGCTCCCTCGTGACCCCATAACTGTAGCCCCTCAACACTGCCTCCCGGCAGACGGTCTCTCCTTTGCTGTCCTGCCCGCTGCTCCCTTGCAGGGTATTCAGTAAACTCCCATCTCCTCTGTTCTGCCTTGGGGGAACTCTCACCCCCTGAGCTGCGGGCCTCCCTCTGATCGGGTCACCCCACATTTGATGGCCTTCACAGGGACCCTCTGCTGTACTGGGCCTCTCCTGGGATTTCCTAGGAATTTCCTGGGAGTTTCCCTTGGTAGACTGACTCTAGTGTTTTCTGGGCAGCTGACAACCTCCACCTGAGGTTCCTCCTTGGTGAGGATCCCAAGTCCCAGGGGGCGTCTATGGGGCACCCCTTGCCCAACAGGATGAGGGATTTCCCCTCTTGCCCTTCAGGGGGATCCATGACTCCCTCTCCTTTCTTTTTGCCCTTTGGCAGGTGTAACCACAGTCCTCACCAGGCAGCCAAAGTTCTCTATCCAAGGGGTCCCTGGTATGGTCTATGGGTCTGAGGGTGAACAAGGTCAGACCATTCGGGCCTGTATGGGCAAATGACCCCTTTCCTCTCCTCTCCACTCTGTTCCCAAGGTCTATTCCCAACGAGTGGCAAATATGGCAACGGCAGCTCGGCCGTGGTGAATCCGCACATGTGAAGGACTCAGCTGGGACCCTTTCCTGACGCTGGCTGAGTCTCGGCAGCCTTGCTTCTGTCAGATTCCCCCCTTAACTCCTTAGTTCCCATGTATGCAGCTGCCATCTTGACCTACAAGCAAACACATTCCTACACATCTGAGTGCTGAGTCCTCCCCTCCTTTTGCATAAGTTCAATGAGAACGTATTCTCCTTGTAATAGGACACCATTGGACACAATGGTTGTTTTACTAAGGCTCTGACTGGAATGTTAGATTTGACAGAGACCTGCATAGACTCAGAATAAGCAGACAGCATGAAGGAATTAAGGTGGACTTTGTGGAGCCAATCAACCCCCTGGAAATATTGGCCTGATGTCTTGCTGACAGAGTTCCCAGCAGCCTTACCAGGTGAGTCAAGTCAACTCCTGACAGGCACAGAAAACCTCAGGATAGTTTGGGGGCCTCAAGAGGAGGAAGTCACGAAAATTTATAGGTCTTGCAGACAAGTCTGATGATAGATATTTCACTTACCTTCTGGCCTCAAGGGGCTAATGAAGTTCAATCTAGAGATTCCTTATGAAAATTTTGAGCAAAGCAAGTTTTTGGAAAACTTATATGGTCAATCACTGCGTTTGCTGAGCTTTTGTAAGTAAGTAGGCCATTTTGTTCAAACTGGACTTGTTTTACAAATGAATTGTTCTTGATTTGGCTATCTCTGGAAATAAGAGTGAATGCAGAGAGAAAAAAATTATGTTTCAGGAACACATTTTTGTAGGTATTAGACTTTGATACTATTTCTTATAAACCAGACTAGGTCCTGAATTCGTCTGGTTTCCTCAAATTTCTGGCTACCGTTCTCCAAACTGGGGGTCCCATCGTCCATTCTCTTGAGTTAAAGTCATTAAAAACCAATCTGCCCTTTTTCCTCAAGTCCTGAAAACCAATCCTGAACAACTTGAGGTCAGCTTCAGAGGAACCACCATACAGCTCATGTAGACACAATCTCCATGCTTGTGTCTCTAGAGGGATAATGACAGGACCCCATGGACACAGGATTATGTGATCAACCGGAAAATGGGAAGGACTCCCCAACAACTGCATGACTCAACTATCACCCTGAACCAATCCTGTGTGACTGGGATCTCAAAATCGCTCCTTAAACCACAGCGTACCCCACTCCATAGGCTTAACTACGGACTTGTGGAAATACCGGGTGGGATCACATTCCTTATCTTGGACTGGAGGATGCACTTGGGGATGCTCTTATCTCCCAGGACAAGTATCTCCCACTTGCCATCGATTCCCGTAATGAGGATATAGTTAAGGGGAGACATCAGTCGCCCCTGATTTAGGCAAGTGGATGTCCACACGGCAAGTGCCGCAGGGCGGTGGCAGAGACAGGGACACCAGGACACAGGGGGCCAGGGAAGACTGGTTTTCTAAAGGGTAAAAGGGATCATCAGATTCACGGGCAATAACCGAGTCTGGTGGATTTAACTGGAAACAAGAGGAACACACGGACAGAAAGTTCCAGCACGTGTGATCAGACCTGAGCGATGGAGGAGTTTTCCCATAGAACAAAAGACGGTCGTCTACACAGGAAGAGACGGGGAAGGACAAGTCTACTAACAACGTGAAGGGTGCATCCACGCACACAACCCAGAGAAAGGATACACCCTGACGTGGAGAAAACACAACACGCTGAAATGAAACAGACAAATGTCCCCAGGACGTGAAGGAAACAGAAGTTCAGGAAGAAGACATGTGAGATACAGGAGACAACACGCTGGAAATGCTTCCACGGAAGAGGAAACCCACACATGAGAAATGTTCAGCCCTGAGGGAATCAGATAAACCAACGTGTGACATCCAGGAGACCCCATGTCACACACTCGAGCTGGACGCCATGAAGTCGCAAGTGACAGGACCCAAAACCGACACGTGGTTCACACTCCGCACCCCGTTTCCTGCTAACGTGTAACTTATGAGCTACAATATGCAATGTCCCCCCAGCGCAGAAGGACTTACGAGGCTTTCACCCTGGAGACAAGACTTCACTGCCGGCAGCAGCAAAGCCCACAAAAGGAAAACATGAACTGGAGACCCACGCCCCACCATCCCGGGACGGAGGGCTTCACCGGACACACTGAGCCGCAAGCACCCGCCCGAGAGACACAGACGAGCCCTGGGCAGCCACATCACCGGCGGCACTGCTGACATTCCCCTCTCGCCCCGCAACAGAGATCAGGTCGAGTGACGCCTGCTGGGGGTGACGACACGGAAAGCTGCCAGCACAAAGAGGTATGGCCAAGGGACAAAAGTCCTAAGTGTCACCCACACTGGATTCCCAGGGCAGCGAGAGCCTCTCCAGGAACGACGGGCCGAGCACCAGAGCAGGAGCCGCTCAGACTGGTCACCCACGGCGCCCACACCACACATGACACCCCAGTGCACAGGGTGACACCCAGTCCCCCCATGAGCGCCAAGCTCTCCCTGCTGACACCGGTCCTCTGGGATGGAAGGAGGGGACCAGAGACCCCTGGGGACTGGACTCTGAGCTCCACACGCCCTGCACCCCCTCCTCTGGGGCCACAATTCTCACCAGAGAGGAAACCCTCCCAGTTTAGGATCTGACCCCTACACGCTCTGTGTTCATGACCCTTCCAATGGCACTTGACCCCGAGGAGCCTTCCCTCAGTCTGACCTGCACACACTTCTTGTTTCCACAGATCCCACTTAACCCCACAACCCCTTGGACGATGCCAACACCGGTCCTCGGAAGACACCCCAGGGCGGCCCCAGCCCCTTTCCCACTGGTCCCCACTGATCCCGGGGGCTGGAGGCCACCTGCAGGTGAGCGAGGCCCCACCGCACCTTCCCTCGCCTCCCACCAGGCCCAGCTTTGGGGGTGGCCGGTCCCCAGCCCAGAGGAGGCCTCAGCTTCCAGCAACCCGGGTCATCCGAATGACACGGGGACCCCAAGCTGCTGTGTGGACAACCAGGTGCAGAATCACAGCTTCCACCCTGAGGTCAAGGCCACAGTCGGAGGGGCGGCTCTAGGGCCCCTGCGTGGTTTCCCATGAATGGAAGCTATTTATCCCTTTCAGAGAACAGGGACCTGGTACCGTTAGAATTGAACCCGTCTCAGTTCACAGAATTTGTGTGCGTCTCTGACACCGGCAATTCCCAGGGGACAGATCAGGAAGACAGTTTTCCACCTCTGGACCCTGCGTGGAACCGTCACCAGCATTTGGATGAATCCTCTGATCCATGACTCCACCCACCTGCATGAAGGTGTGGAGCCCCCTGCAGACCACCCCCCCCCAACCCTCATGGAGAAGGACAGTTCTGTCCTGAGACACTTTTCCCCAAGGGACGCTCTCTGGATAAAGCCCCCAGTAACCCGAGTCAGCAGGGACAGGAACAACCTGACACACTTACCACCCTCTGCCCTGAAGGGGAAGAAAGGAGGCAGAAAGAACTCGGGCATTTTACACCTGCTCAACGCAAGGCTGGCGGAGGACAGAGCCATCAGTGCTGAGCTGGACAGGGTGACAGGTCCTGCTCACAGGTGACAGGTGACATGCAGACGCCTACCTGAGCCCTGTGCTCCCGGGAAAACCTCAGTGGAAGGGAAAGGCACTCCCTCCCCCACCCTGTTGGGGTCTGGAAAACAGCAGGCTGCACGAGGGCCCCTCCCCCACCAGACGAGAAGACTCACAGGAAGTCCCCCTGTTCACCCACGACAGGGCCACGCACAGATCCCCACACCCACACTTCGTGCCTCATCTGTGATCAGCTCAGCTGCTTGTCCCCGTGACCAAGGGGCACAAAATGCTGGCTGGTCCCGCTTTGCTTTGGCTTCTCTCCTTCCTTCTGAGCCCTGAACGTGGGCTTGCCCTCATCCTGAGCCACACAGCCCCTCCTGGGGACAGGGGGACAGGCTGGCCTCAGGGAACCTCCACGTCAGCACCACACCTGCTCATGCCTGGTTTCTTCCCTCTTCTTCTCCCTTGTACACAACTCGCAGACAACTTACACAACTTGAGACACTCACAAGTCTTATGCTCACAGTGTCCTCCCTGTCGATGTAGCCCCTGCCCCCCTGCAAGGCCCCTGCCCCTAGTGCAACAGTCCCCTCCCACCCCACCCCTTTGCAATCATTCTCCTCAATACAGGACTCTCCTTACTCAATTGGGAATCTTCATTTGACACTGGTTTGACCAACTGTCCACCACTGCCCCTTTCCTACCCAAACTTTACCCAGGCCACTGTCCTCCCTTGAAGTGTGGGAGGCCCACACTCTGAGCATCCACTGAGCTGAAGAACGAGGCCCTGGGGACCTGAGCCACTGACGCCTTCCTGCACCGCAGGGGTCGGATCCTGACACTGGGCTTTCCTGCCCATCCCCCTCTTGCAGAACAGCCACGCCCCGGCTCTGTTTCACTGGAGGGTCCCTGAGATGGGAGCAGGTCCCTGTTGGAATTGATTGTAATAAACTGTCCTCAGCCAGGCGCAGATTTGAGGTCATCCACCAGGTCTGTCACCAGCTAGACCTCAAGCCGACGTGCTTGTATTCACAGAACTTTGCCCCACATGTTTCCCTAAGCTGTCCTTTCCAGCTGTCCTTTTAACTCAGGCAAATGACAGGAACCCGCCCCTGGAGCAGACTGACCTGCCCTCACCAGACCTCCAGGGCCCCAACCTCCCCGACCAGTTTGAGGAGCCTCTGATTCCTGCCTGTGCAGAGGGACCTGGGGGACATCTGGAATGATCGGCAATTACCTTTACCTCATTATCACACTAAAGTCTCTACCCAAGAAGGAGAAAAGCGTCCTGTACATGACACACACCCCAGGGACAGGCCTGCTGCCCTAAGGCCCACCCCCAGCACTCCTCCTGCCTGCCCCACTCAGGGTGACGAGGCTTCCCCCTGGAAATACCCATCCCAGCCCTAAACCAGAAGAGCCCATCCACCCTCCCTCCGGGGGGTCAGGGCTTTGGAAGTTATTCCCTGTGATCTACTGATCTCTGTATCTGCTGCTAATAAAGTTTTCTTCCTGCGACTGTCCACGTGCTGCGGTTTCTGACTCACCAAGGAGCTGGTGTGGTTTTGGAGTGGGGGAGGGGTTCGGAGCATGACCGCCAAGAAAAAATTCTCGAGATGCAAAAAGATGGTTTACTACAGCACGGGGCCAGGACCCGTGGGCAGAAAGAGCTGCACTCGGTTTGAAGAGTGACTGATTCCGTGAGATTTTCTATCCTATGGAGGGGAGGGTGATATTGGGGTCCAGGAAACTGAGTCTGTCGGTTCCTGGAGACTCCTCTTTTTCCTTGCAATTTCCTAAGAGCTTTGTAAGCTGGTGGCAACTCAAGCCTTGCTTCACTGTGCTCTCCATCACTTAATTGCTGTGGGAAACAAAGGCAGAAGGAAATGCCAGATAAAATTCAATTTCCTTACAATCTGTAGACCATTGACAAATACTTGAGGTTGGCAGAATAAAAGCCAGGAACTCCCTTAGTTTTATTGCTTTGCTAGATGGAAAAACAACCTTAGCTTCGCAATGGCTAGCCTGACCGCCCCCCCCCCATGTCTTCTTTAGCATACGGATATCACCTTGGAAACTTCCCCAGGACTAGACCTCCCACAACCCCATAGTATATAAGCAGACTCTCCTCAAGTCCTGCAGCAGCTCTTCCTGCCCTCGGGTCCTGTCCTTGAGCTTGAATAGCTTCACCTTTTTGCACCAAAGATGTCTTCCAGAATTCTTGGCCTGTGTAGGCTCTGGACTCCGCCACCCCACCATCACCCCAAAACCTCATCATTAACCATTTGTTTCTCTCTTTCCTTCATTCTTGGGCGGCTAAAGGTGCCTGAGGAATGTCACACATACTCCACCTGCGGGAAGGAGGGGTGGGTTGTCAGCTTGTACTGTGCCCACTGCGTGCCTTCGTTTTCCACATCAGAGCACAGGACTCAGGTTGGTTGGGTGACAGGTCCACCGTGGGTCCCCCTGTAAGCTCAGCGGGTTAAGGGGTGCCCAGAAAAGCAATCGTTTTAGGACCCCCGCTCCATTCCGTGATCTACGCCTCACCGGCTCTATCTGCCCAGTACACCCCTTGCAGAGCTTCCTGGTCCGGGTCAGAATCACAAAGAAATGGAAAAACAAAAAAGCAATCTCAGCCATTTAAGACTTGAAGGAACAGCGTGGAAGCAAAGACTGACAGTCTGCACCAGGCCAGGAAACAGCCAAACCCGTGAAACGCTCCGCGCGGTTTCCAAAGTGAGAAAACCCTGCATTTCTTACCCGAGATCGCAGCCCAGGACCCCGTGCGCGCGCACCTGCTCCCTCAGCGCGCGCTCAGCCCCGGCCCCACGTCCCACACTTACCTCCGCTGGATTCTAACGTCCAAGTCTCAGCCCCCGGGAGCAGCTCTGGCTCCGTGACCGTCACACTGCACGCGTGCTTTCTGGGCACGTCTTGCAGCTCGGTCCGAGCAACCTCACGCCCGCCTAGACTGCCCCCGACAAAGCTCCCCCCCCACCGCCCCGTCGCCGCTAGGGAGTCGCGGATTCAGAAGCTATTTCCTGAGGCCTCCTTATGGCTACAAATAGTTTCCTTTATGTGACAACTCACCCGGACAGTCTCTACCTGCCCTCCACCGAGGAGCAAACTCCTGCTTAGTCAGCTCGTCGCACACGCTCCCCGAATCCCAGGCCTCCCCCCTGCCCTCCCCCAGCCTCCCTTCTCAGTTCCAACCGCCCAGGACCCAGGTGCGGACCCCGGGGGACGGGGACACCCCGCCGCGGCCGCTTCCACCTAGGTCCGGCTGGTCCCCTCCGCCCCGCCGGCCCGCGCACTCACCATCTCGGGGCCCCCGCTCCGCGCCCTCCGGGCGTCCTCCCACGGCGCGCACACCCGCAACCTCGGCAGCGCTGGATCCCACTGCAACAGCCGCCCCGGCTGAAAGCCACACCCACCGGGCTCTCGCTCGGGCCTGATTGGGTGGTGTACAGGTCCCGGGCCCTGATTGGGCGATCCTTCAGTCCCTGCGACCTGATTGGATGGGTTCCGAAGATAATCCCCCAGAACCCGATTGAACGTTACCAAGCCACCTCGCTTCCTCACCGTGGATAGGACAGCCTTCGGCCCTTCCCGTTCTGATTGGAGGGTAGTCCTGGGTGGCCGAAAATTGGGCAGATACCCCCAGGTCCCACCTTTTTCCCCCCTGAGTGACAGGCTGGCGGTACACACGCGTCCGATCCGCCTGCCAGGAGGTGGGCTCACAGCTGAAAGAGCTCGGGGCGAGCTGAGCAGCCTGCCTTCTCCTATTCTGTTCAGGGAATCCGACTCACTTTCTCTGCGGAGACTCCCTAGTCCAGGGTCGATTTGGGACGCGAAAGAACAGAATGTCCTGGTGACCCTGTGTTCGTGGTCGACACGGGGTGACGATGCACTTGTCCCCTGTGTTTAAGAACAGCTCACTGACGGGCTGCCTGGGTGGCTCAGAGCCTGCAGCCTGCTTCAGATTCCGTGTCTCCCTCTCTCTCTGGCCCTCCCCCCACTTGTGCTCTGCCTCTGTCTCTCAAAAATAAAAGAACATTTAAAAAATTAAAAAATAAGAGAGAAGAAAGGTCACTGGTCTGTGGCCTCACCTAAGGGATGATTGGTCTCCTTGAGTTTTAACCTGGCCCATTGAAAGCGTGAGGCCCCGACCTCTGAACCAACCTCCACTTCTCAGGCCTCAGGTCAATCAAAAGTGCCCCGAGGCCTCAGCCACCAAGGGATGTGGGACCCCGCGGCCCCAGCCAGGCACAGCCCCAGACGTGACACATTGCAATGATCAGGTGTGCATTACATTCTGCAAGGAAAGTCACGCAGATCCATTTTATAATCCGTCCCTGTGGATGTGGAATGTAAAAGCTCCACATCCTTCTTCAGGGGGTGGGTTGATGTGGGACAGCTCTGGGAACACACAAAATAAAAAGAACGCTGAGTTTTACTCTTACAAGTGTGAGCCCTATGGGATGTGAATTATATCTCCATTTTCCGAAACAAATTTAAAGGCCACAATAGCCAGGAAATCATGCCTCCTGGGCAATGTTGAAATACTTCGTGTCTCTGCGGATTTGCCCACTCTGCATATTTAATGTCAGTGGACTCACACCATGTGGCCTGGTGTGGCTGGTGTCTTCCACGTGGTATAACATTGTCACCATACGTTCACGTGCATGCTGTGTCTGTCCTTCATTCCTCTCCGGGGCTGAATCACCGTCCGTCCTGTGGATACGCCGCACCCTGTTCATCCATCCACACACTGGGGGACACTTGGGACGTTTCCTTCTTTTGCGGGGTCTGCACAGTTTTGCACCTGGCATTCGTGTGCACACATCTGAGTGTCCGTTTCAGTTTATGTAGGGCTGGAACACTTGGGTCACGCTGCAGTTCTGTGTTTCACTTTTTGAGGAACCACCAATCTTTTTTCCACATCAGCTGCCCTGACACTCCCACCAGCCAAGCACAGGGTTCCGCTTTCTCCACATCGTGGCCGCCGCTTCTTTTCTGGATTCTGGCTCCTAGCCGTCCTCGTGAGTGGGAAGTGGCATCTCATCGTGGTTCTGACTCGCATCGTCCTGATGGGAGGATCGGTTCAGGTGTCTATTAGACATTTGTGCGTCATCTTTTTTTTTTTTTTTTTAACGTTTATTTATTTTTGAGACAGAGAGACAGAGCATGAGTGGGGGAGGGGCAGAGAGAGAGGGAGACACAGAATCCAAAGCAGGCTCCAGGCTCTGAGCTGTCAGCACAGAGCCCGACGCGGGGCTCAAACTCACGGACCGTGAGATCATGACCTGAGCTGAAGTCGGACGCTTAACCGACTGAGCCACCCAGGCGCCCCTGTGCGTCATCTTAAGAGAAATGTCTCTCAAGGTGTTGCTTGCTTTCTGACTGGGCCACGTTTTTGTTACTCACTTAAGACTTCTTTGTGTATTCTGAATGATAAAATCTTACCATGGATGTGATTTACAAGGTTGTTCTCCCATTTTATGTCCTTTCAATCTCTTGATATTGACCTTTGATGCACAAAAGATTTTCATCTTGCTGAAGCCTTATTTAGCTACTTTTTCTTGTGTTCCCTGAGATTATCCTGTCAGTTAAGAAACCTTACCGAATGCGAGTTCATGAAGATTTCTCCCTGAGTTTCTTTCACTCTCGAATTATCCAGGACAGGCCCCTTCAGGGCTGGGGAGTCTCAGCAGAGCTGTTTCCAAGGCCTGGAACTGAGATGCTCTGATAACACACATGTCCCTGGACACTTGTCTAATGTGCGAGGCCATGAAGGTGTTTCTGTTTTTTTTTTTTATTTTTTTTTTTTAATTTTTTTTTTCAACGTTTTTTATTTATTTTTGGGACAGAGAGAGACAGAGCATGAACGGGGGAGGGGCAGAGAGAGAGGGAGACACAGAATCGGAAACAGGCTCCAGGCTCTGAGCCATCAGCCCAGAGCCTGACGCGGGGCTCGAACTCAGGGACCGCGAGATCGTGACCTGGCTGAAGTCGGACGCTTAACCGACTGCGCCACCCAGGCGCCCCGAAGGTGTTTCTGTTTTAAAAAAAATTTTTTTTAACGTTTATTTATTTTTGAGACAGGGAGAGACCGAGCATGAACTGGGGAGGGTCAGAGAGAGGGAGACACGGAATCTGAAACAGGCTCCAGGCTCCGAGCTGTCACCACAGAGCCCGACGCGGGGCTCGAACTCACGGCCCGCGAGATCACGACCTGAGCCGAAGTCGGACGCTTCACCGACTGCGCCACCCAGGCGCCCCAGGTGTTTCTGTTTTAAGTGATGATCTTTGATTCCTATGTGAAAATACTTCTATACATCCATACCTTCAGCATTATGCTTCCAACATACAAGTTCTTGATGATTGCTCGTTTTTGGGTCATTCCCTCTGCCTCATTATATAGAAAAGCATGTCCATGATCGAACACTTGTTCTTATGTATAAAATTCTGAGGTGGGATTTGTGACGTTCCAAGAAAAACTTGGTTATAGTATTGATGAAATTCTACTAAAACCATCCGACTACTTGCGAAGTACTGACATCGTGGGAACACTTCCTGGAATCTCTCTCAGCGAAATTCTCATGGCTCCAACTCTGTCTGCCTCCACGTCATTGCCACTGCCATGATCCACCCAGCGTGACCCACCACCTTGGACGACATCACCATCCTGCTGTCTGTTGGCATGGTAACGGGTCCAGTGAGGCTGCCCTATCAGTTCATCTTGAGGGTCCACACCACCCGCCACCAAAGTCTGTCTTCTTGGCTGAGTGGCATATGCGACCCGCCCCATCGTCTCCTCTCACATCTCCTGTGCCTCTTCCCCTCTCACTCTGCTGTAGACACAGTGGCTTCCAGCTGTCCCTTGGATATCCGAGGTCCCTTCCCTCCTTCGGAATGCATTCTTCTCCTGGGGCTGCTGTAACACAGTGCTACACACTGGGTGGCTCAGAGGACAGATATTTGTGGACAGACAATTGAGGTGGCTGGAAGCCTGAGATCAAGTTGTCTGCAAGGTTGGTTCCTTCTGAAAGTTCTGAAGGAGAATGTGTCCCAGGCCTCCCTCCCAGCTTCCAGGGGTTGCCAAAGAATCCTTGCATTCCTCAGTGGGTAGACACATCATGCCAATCCCTGCTTCTGTCTCACATGGTCAAGCCCTGTCTTCAGTGCAGGCCTCTGTGTCCCAATTTCCCGGTTTTATAAGGACACCCATCACTGGGTCAAGACCTACCCTAATCCAGTGTGGCTCATCTTCCTTAAATGTACAAATACCTTATTTCTAGATAAGGCTGTATTTTGAGGTTCCACGTAGACAGGAAATGTGGGGGGTACAATACTGAACCCAGAGTATGTGTGTGTTTGTACTGCATATACCTTGTCATGAATTTAGGTATCAACTTCCAGTGTTACGTGAAATCATTACTTTACTGTTTTGTTTTCCTAGTCCCTCCAACCACATATACAGCTATCCCTCTAAAATATACATATATGTTTCAGACTGTATGTATATCTAAGAAATATATAATCTCCATATACCTTTTCTTTTTGTACCTTCACTGTACTCCATTTTTCCATGCGACTGTGAAAGGTCAATAAAATTACATAGATAATTATGGTTCTGCTGAATTATTTCATTGTGGATAAGCTAACAGCCACTTTTCCCAGAATCCCCATATTCATGGTTCTAGGTGACAACTCACTGGTGGCCTGAGTATTGAAAGTAGAGGTGAAGATGCCCTAGTCTAGTGCTGGGGTCACCATACAGATGGACAAATGCATAGGGGCTTATTTGCCAACAGCCTGCAGCCCAAATTTCTAACTAGCAGCCTGTCAATCAAGCATGTACCAAACCAAACACTAACCTTTTCCCCTCCTATTTTTTTTAGCAGTCTTGCCTTCCATTCATGTCTCTATGACCCCCCAAATACAGATCAGATTCCATGGTCAGAAAGCCACAGCTTTGGGTTTTCCACCCAGCCCCACTGTGTCCCCCGAGCCACTGATTTAAAGTCATATTTCTTAAATTTCTCTGATGCTTTGACTCCCCTTTTCTTACCGTATTTGTGTAACATATCATTTGTATAGCAAGCACCCATTCTCTCAGTAATTGTGGAAGACCAGGCATCTTGATTCCAGGACAACAGATATAATGGTGCAGCTAAAAACCACATGGGACTCTGACCCTCTACTGCCCTGTTGAGTGTCTGCACTGTTCTATCCTTCCGTGTGAGAAATGAGCACCTTCTGCATGTCTCAGGCGGGATGTGGGAGATTTCTTTTACTTGGGAGTTGAAGCCAAGAATTCAGCAAGTGTTCATGTTTTATATTGTGATTAAAAACTGCGTGAATTTGTTTAGTCAAACACAAGTTTGTATGCATGTTGCCCGGAAGAAAACTTGTCAATCATTTTTAAAAACCACCTGTATACTAACGAATGTAATTCTCTTTAACTTTTCATTGGCTGAGAGATTTTATCAAAATATCCCTTTGCACTTATGTAGTGTCAAGTCAGCCTTGCTATTTCTCATTTAGGACAATTCTTGGTTAATATTTTCATGCATTCTTAGTCATGGTACCATCTGCACAGGATTTTAGGGATTTTTTCTTTTGGGTCGATATTTTAAATTCTTATATACTTACGATCTTTGTCATTACCGTGATTGTAACACATTACTAAGACTAAGGCGATGACTTCATCAATGCCCTCCACTCAAAGACCACCAGGACCACACCTGTCGGCAGAGAGGATCACACTGCATCGGGACATTGGAAGACCACAACTCATGAAGGTGGGCGGAGGTGTCGGTGTGAGGGACACACTGTGACATGTACCGCGTGAGGACGTGTTCTGACATGACGCATGCAGACGTGTGACAGATGATGGGGGCGTGTGGGAAGGGCTCCTTTATTCTGGACTAGATGCCATCAGGAGGTACAGGTAAGTTTGTGATTGGAGATCTTCACACTTCTTGTCTAGAAAGCAGGCGGGATGCGGTGCAGCTCAAACTATGAATAAAGAGGCAGCACGGGGTGCCTGGGTGGCTCAGTTGGTTAAGCATCCTACTTTGGCTCAGGTCATGATCTCCTGGTTCATGAGTTCGAGCCCTGTGTCGGGATCTGTGCTGACAGCTCAGAGCCTGGAGCCTGCTTCGGATTCTGTGTCTACTCGTCTCTCTGCCCCTCCCCTGCTCATGCTCTGTCTCTCTCTCTCTCTCAAAAATAAAATAAACATTAAAAAAAATTTTTTTGGGGGCGCCTGGGTGGCGCAGTCGGTTAAGCGTCCGACTTCAGCCAGGTCACGATCTCGCGGTCTGTGAGTTCGAGCCCCGCGTCAGGCTCTGGGCTGATGGCTCGGAGCCTGGAGCCTGTTTCCGATTCTGTGTCTCCCTCTCTCTCTGCCCCTTCCCCGTTCATGCTCTGTCTCTCTCTGTCCCAAAAATAAATAAAAAACGTTGAAAAAAAAATTTTAAAAAATAAAAAATAAAAAATAAAAAAAATTTTTTTTTAAAAAAGAGGCAGCAAGCACATCAGCAAGAAGCAGGGAATATGTGGGGAGTTGTGTGGAATGGACTCTATTTTTTAGCCTCTTTACACACATGACCGTATCGTGGTCTTCATGTGCCTTGACGCATCACAGACAAGGGTGTGCCTCGTCCAAGGACAGGCGGTGAAATGGTTTCTGTTCAGTGAATGTCACAGCCCAGTACCGAGCGCCGGGCCGGCTTCCGTGTCTGAGGCTATGACTGCCATTCTCGCCGACTGTGTGAACACGGACGTGCTGCTTACTCATATCCGGCAGTGTGTTAAACGTCCTCCTTAAGGGAACCCTGTCAGCACATATAAATCAAGTTGCTCAAATGCCATACTTTTTTTCCCCCTCCTTGTATGAGTTAACTGAGGCCTATAAATCTAGGTGAATTTTTAGAGGGCACCAAGCATAGGAACAACAACAACAAAACAAACAACTCAGGATTATGATTCAAATTTATCCTTTCTTTCCCAGACTCTATACTCGGTATCAGGTGCTAAAAGTTGAGCCCCCTCTTATGTGCCACACAGCTGGCTCAAAGCAAAGCAATGTTTGCTCAAAGCGCACAATTATATTCCATGTGGACCCAGGCACTGCAGACACTTGCCCACATGTCCTCACGCTCACTGCTTCCCAGCTGCCCATTTAGGCTCGTTCCCTTGGTGCTTCCCACGGTCACCCCATCTCTACGCACTGACTGTCCGTCTCAGACCTGAGGATAAGGTTGTCTGTTGTCCTGGGCCTTCCTGTGCCCCCTCCTGTCATTGCCAAGACTGGCCAACCTTTAATGGCCACAGAACAGGTGCACCTTCAAGGTCTCTAAACATGTACTCAGTGGTTGTCCTGCAAAACTGCAGACTCAGAATCAGAAGGGCATTGCAAAGAAAAGGAACATAAATTCACAAAGAAAACATCCTCTGAGTATTTGCAATTGTGAACTCTTTTTAGACAATGTTTAAAATCAGGGATTTCATGGTTTTTCTATGAACAAGCAAGAATCCCACATCAAATGTCACATACGGACTCTTTCCCGCCAGTGCAGAAATTGCAATGTTGTTGTGATCCACACTTCCCATGTTGTTAGGTCAGTGTGTTGCCGTCCCCATGACAAGGTCATTTTGGTGAACTGAGGACAGTAGACAGGAAAGCCCATTCTGACCCTGGTTGGAATGATAAGACATAAGCATTCCTCTCTGCAAAGACTGCACGGTGTACAGGTATCTCTATTTTCCATTTATGCTACCACATTCCTGTACATTTCCTTTACTGTTTCCTTCCCCACATCCCAGTGGGACTGCGGCTCCCCTTACACACCATCTCAGACATGAAACCCAACTTGAAATACAACCGGACTACGACCATGCCCGGGGCCAGAGAAGCATCCCTGGAGGCCATCTGACACAGCAATAGAAACTGATTTATGTCAGTTGGGGGCAGATCAACAGAAGTATCAGTGGTTTGAAGGAAAAGAGAAAGGCATGGCCCATTTTTCCTCCACTGGAATTAATACAAGGATACATCGATGGGTGAAACATTACCAACCAATTACCTACCCATCACAGGAAGAAACCTCCTATTGAACACAAATAGCACTATTCCTAGTAAGAACAAGTAAGGAAATAAGGACATGTTTCCATTCTGGTATCGATTTTCATGTAAACATCAAAGAGCTATTTGGAAAACACACATTGGGAACAGCATTTCCAGAAATTAATAGTGTCCTTAACGCAGTTATGCCTGGAGCTCTGTGTAAGAACTCATTCCCACCACAACTAAGACTCACCTCACCAACGACACTGTTCTAGTTGTTGACAGACAAGTAGGGAAGATGTGTGTCTGGCTCCCCATCCCACAATCTTAACCTGCAAGGCCAAGACTCCTGGTGTTCTTTGTCAAAGACCATTTCATAAGCAATATTTAGGTTTTCAAGATTAGGAGTGACAACGTCATTTTTATAAATAAAAAGTGGTAGTTGTAAAGGAGTTAAAGAAAATCACAGCAGAAAGTAAAACGTCAAAAGGTGTAAGTTTTGTGAGAACACAAAAAGGAAATAAAATAAAGGCAGGAGGCCAGCCGGAGATGCTCCTTGTTCAACCCCTGGCCACCTGCAGACTCAACAGGAAAAGACTTCACTGCCCTTACCCCATTGAGAAAACTTTCCCCTGCCCAGCAACAGTCTAGCCAATGAGAGGCTGTCACACCCCAATGAGACAGTCACAGCTCCGCCAATGAGAGATGGTGACAGCTCAGTCAATGAGAAGCCACCATCTTCAAACCACAGTTTGCCCAAATGGACTTTTTCTGTATAGTTCCTCCCCTCTCCCTACTCCTCCTTTGCCTATAAAAGAGCATCCTCTCCTTTGTTCTCAGGACTTGCTCTCAGATATGCCATTTCTTGCATGTCTTGATTTGCAGTTCTTGCAATTAGCTCCCAATAGACCCCTTTTGCTGGAAAAACAACCAACACTTAAGGTTAACCTACTTGGTACCAAACACTGTCCCATTAGAAGTGTGCCAGCCTTTGGTCTGACTTCTGTGTGGACTTAGACTGTTTCTACCTGGAAGTGTGTGGGCCTTTGGGCCAAGTCCTTTTGGAACCAGCCTGTTCCTGTCACAACAGTGGTTTTTAGGATTTGATCCTTTTGTTCTAAAGAAAAAGCCAAGAAAGGGGATCCCAGTCATCAAAATGCTTTGAGGGTGTCTCTCAGCCCCAATTCAGTGGTCCCCTCTGGTTTTATGTTTAAAAACTGCGGTCTTTCCTCGTGTGAATTTCTAACTAAATGGACTAACTTTAGCAGGGGTAACTTAGAACATCAATGGCCATTACGGAAGACTTCTGATCTCCCGACTCTAATCAAAATCGAATTGGACAGCCATGGCTCTCAAATTGTCAGAACCAGATTGGATGCCTATTTTAATGGGAATTTTGAAGCTTCCAAACACTATCAGGATCTAAAGTTCCTTCTCCACTATTTCTAAATTATCAGAGACAAAGCACTCAAGGGTGTCAAAATGGCTTCCAAGCCTCCTTCCCCTTCCCCATCTTCTTTGTTTCCAGACACGTGGGTGCCTCTTCCAGTGGAGACCAGGCCATCAATGTCCCCTTCCTCTCTTCCCTCTGCCCCATCCCGGCCTTCTATGTACCCCCACCTACTTTTAATCCTTTTACCGAAGGTCCTTTTCCTCTGATTCTCTCCCCAATCCTTCCTCCCCTGAACCTGTTAAGACATGCCCCTGTGAGAATCCAAATAAAGCTCAATTACTTACCTTCCCTGGACTAAGGCAGAATTGTGAGCCAGAATTAGGCCTTCCCAAAGTAACTGAGAATCCCCAGAGGCTTGCCAAAGAATTTAACAGTTATTCATACTCACCTACTTAGTTTCTCAACTTTATACCAATTAGCTCACATGCTTGCTGGAGACCGCCAGGCCCAGCGGGCCCAGTGGGAACATCCTTAAAGGTATTTGGAAAGCAGACACCTACATTCTGGCAAAGATGCTAGAACAGTCACTGGAAATATGACTGAGCAATTATACATCTTCCCTTAAGCCTCTAGGGTGGAGCAAAATTCAGACTTGCACACCACAACCTGATGAATGTTTTCATAATGATCACAATTGAGTCCAAATTGTCTCTCAAGACAATTCTCAGAGGGGCCAAGATGGCAGAGCCACATTGAACTTCTCTGCTTCTCTCATCCCTGAAATGCAGCTACATCAGCACCAAACCATTTTGCACACCTATAAAATTGATCTGAAGACTAACACAACAATCTGCAGAACTTGAGCCACAGAAATTTGGCCGGTACGTGGCATGGAGAGGTAAACTGAGGCAGGAAGAAGCCACGGAGGGTAGGGAACTATTTTTGCTTGCAGAGAGAAGACAGAGACAGGGGAGAGAGTACAGGGAAAGCATTTCCCCCAAAAGCAGCTGGAAAGAAAAAGAGTGGAAACACTCATAAGGGACTGAACAAGAAAGGGAGAAAGGAGAAAGGAGAGGATTTCAGTACCATTAGAAGTCTATAAACAGGGGAGCACAGAGTCGGAAAGTTTGCAGCTCAATACCTGGTGGTGCTCTGGTGGGAAGGGAGAATCCCCAGGAGCAAATAGCGAGGTACTGGGGGTCCTCGGACCATATGGGGAGAGGCAGGTCCCCTGCCAGGAGGATGTATGGTAGAGGCCATGCAGCTTCCTCACAGGCAAAGGTCTCAGCAGACCCCATATTTCACCCATGTTTGCTGGTATTGGAACAAGGACGTTAGGGGGCATGAGGGAGCAGTGAAACGTGGCGTCAGATGTATGTTGTCATTTACCATAGTCCCCGAACCACTGCTGCTACATGATAATGCTAAATTTTTCTGGGGCGGACTGGCACCAGCCACAGTCTCTCAGCATCTGCAGCAGCACAGTCATGTGAACATTCCTGGGGGTAGGCTGGCACCCGGCCATTGCTCAAGGATACACTCCCCAGAGGGTCAGAGCAGGTTCAAGCCTCAGGGCCCTCAGAAGTGAGGGATTTGGAAACACAGCCCCATCTGAGATAAAATTCGGGAGGGAGGTGCTGCTTGGCAGGCTGAAGGCTTGGTTGCAGACAGTGTAGAAGCGGTGAGTAGATGGAAGCCAGAGACAAAGGAGGGATGCTTGGTTGCTAGTCGGCGAGAGCAGAGTTCTGATCCTAGAGACTGGGAAGCTGGGTGACACCATTTTCACCTCTCCTGAGCATGCACATACACATACACATGTGACACACCAATCCACCCCCAGTAAGCTAAGCAGCACCACCTAGTGGAGTACAGAGCCATTACACCAAGCCCGGTCCAACTATACCAACCAAGCCCTAGAGGACCACCACAAGTCTCTCTGCCTGCTTAGTGTACAGACTATAAAATGCTTCATAGTTTGACTTCTAGGGGAAACCAATGTAATTTCATTCAGATTTCATTCTGATTGCTGGTCCATCTATTCATTTTTTTTCTTTTCTTACTCTTGAACAGAAAGAGAAAAAAATTATTTTTACTTTCCATTTTTATGAAGATTTTTCTATTTTTAATTTTTTTGTAAATTTTTAGTCTGTTTTACTTTCTTAATTTTATTTTACTGTATACATCCTTTTAAAATTTTTAAAGTTTTCTTTTTTTTCCTTTCCTTTTTTTCTATATTCTATCAAGCTTCTTTCAACAACCAGATCAAAACACACTTAGAATCTAGCTTCCTTTATTTGACTTTTTTGTGTTGTTTTTAATTTTTAATTTAATTTTTTATTTTATTAATTATTTTTCTTCCTCCAAAATGACAAAATCAAGGAATTCACTCCAAAAGAAAGAACAGGAAGAAATGACAGCCAAGGACTTAACACAGATATAAGTAAGATGTCTGAACTAGAATTTAGAGCCATGATAATAATACTAGCTTGGGGTGAAAAAAAAAGTAGAATACCTTTCTGCGGAGATAAAAGAAGTAAAATCTAGTCAGGACAAAATTAAAAATGCTATAACTGAGATGCAATCTCAATGGTTCCCACAGCAGCAAAGATAAATGAAGCAGAGCAGCAAATCAGCAATATAGAAGACAAACATGGAGAATAATGAAGCAAAAAACAAGAGGGAAACTGAGGCAAAAGAGCATGATATAAGAATTAGAGAACTCAGTGACTCATTAAAAAGGAATAACATCCAAATCATAGGGATCCCAGAAGAAGAGCAAGAAAAAGAGGTCGAAGTTTTGTGTGAGCAAATCATAGTGGAAAACTTTCCTAACCTGGGGGAAGACAGACATCAAAATCCAGGAAGCACAGAGAATTCCCATTAGAGTCAACAAAAACTGACCATCAACAAGGCATATCATAGTCAAATTCACAAAATATGCAGACAGGGAAAGAATTATGAAAGCAGCAAGGGAAAAAAGTCCTTAACCTGTAAGGAAAGACAGATCAGGTTCGCAACACACCTAGCCACAGAAACCTGGCAGGCCAGAAAGAAGTGGCAAGATATATTCAATGTGCTGAATCAGAAAAATATGCAGTCAAGAATTCTTTATCCAGCAAGGCTGTCATTCAAAATAGAGGAGACATAAAGAGTTTCCCAGAGAAACAAAAACTAAAAAAGCTCATGACCACTAAACTAGCCCTGCAGGAAGTTTTAAGAGGGACTCTCTGAGGAGAGAAAAGACAAAACAAAACAAAAACACCAAAAGCAACAAAGACTAGAGAGGACCAGAGAACACCATCAGAAACTCCAACTCTACAGGCAATACAATGGCAATACATACCTATCTTTCAGTACTCACTCTAAATGTGAATGGACTAAAAGTTCCAACCAAAAGACATAGGGAAACAGAATGGATAAGAAAACAAGATCCATCTATATGCTGTTTACAAGAGACCCATTTTAGACCTAAAGACACCTTCAGATTGAAAGTAAGGTGGCGGAGAACCATCTATCATGCTAATGGTTGCCAAAAGAAAGCTGGAGTAGCCACAATTGTATCAGACAATCTAGATTTTATTCATTTATTTATTAACATTTATTCACTTTTGAGAGACAGAGCACAAGTCGGGGAGGGGCAGAGAGAGAGAGAGAGAGCCAGAATCGGAAGCAGGCTCCAGACTCCGAGCTGCCAGCACAGAGCCTGACACAGGGCTTGAACCATGAAGTGTGAGATCATGACCTGAGCTGAAGTTGGACGCCCAACCTACTGAGCCATGCAGGCGCCCCAGACAATCTAGATTTTAAAATTAAAGTGTAACAAGAGATTAAGAAGGGCATTATATCATAATTAGGGGGTCCATCCACCAAGATCTAACAATTGTGAACATTTATGCCCCTAACGTGGGGCACCCAAATATATAAATCAATTTACCACAAACATAAAGAAACGCATTGACGATAATATCATAATAGTAGGGGACTTTAACACCCCATTTACAACAATGGACAGAGCATCTAAGCAGAAACTCAACAAGGAAACAATGGCTTTGAATGACACACTGGACCGGATGGACTTAACAGATATATTCAGAACTTTTCATCCTAAAGCAGCAGAATACACATTCTTCTCAAGTGCACATGGAACATTCTCCAGAACAGATCACATACTGGAACACAAATCAGCCCTCAAAAAGTACAAAAAGATTGAGATCATACCATGCATATTTTCAGACCATAGAGCTATGAAACTTGAAATCAACTACAAGAAAAAAATGGAAAGACAACAAATACTTGGAAACTAAAGAACATACTACTAAAGAATGAATAGGCTAACCATGAAGTTAAAGAGGAAATTAAAAAGTACATGGAAGTAAATGGAAATGATAATACCACAGCCCCAAACCTCTGGGATGCAGCAAAGGCGATCATAAAAGGGAAGTATATAGCAATTCAGGCATTCCTAAAGAAGGAATAAAGGTCTTAGATACACAACCTAACCTTACACCTTAAAGAGCTGGAAAAAGAACAGCAAATAAAATTCAAAACCAGCAGAAGATGGGACATAATAAATATTATAGTGGAAATCAATGCTATTAAAATAAAACAGGCAAGCAAACAAACAGTAGAACAGATCGATGCAACCAGGAGCTGGTTCTTTGAAAGAATTAACAAAATTGATAAACCCCTAGCCAGATTGATCATAAAGAAAAAGGAAAGACCCAAATAAATGAAATCACAAATGAAAGAGAGATCATAACCAACACTGCAGAAATACAAACAGTAATAAATGAATATTATGAGCAATTAGATGCCAATAAAATGGGCAATCTGGGAGAAATGGACAAATTCCTAGAAACATATAACTACCAAAACTGAAACAGGAAGAAATAGAAAATTTGAACAGACCCAAAACCAGTAAAGAAGTTGAATTAATAATCAAAAATCTCTAGGAGCACCTGGGTGGCTCAGTTGGTTAAGCATCTGACTTCAGCCTAGGTCATGATCTCACCATTCCCGAGTTCAAACCCTGTGTTGGGCTCTGTGCTGACAGCTAAGAACCTGGAACCTGTTTCAGATTCTGTGTCTCCCTCTCTTTCTCTGCCCCTCCCCCACTCATCTCTCTCTCTCTCTCTCTCTCTCTCTCTCTCTCTCTCTCTCTCAAAAATAAACAAACACTAAAAAAAAAAATTCTCCCAAAAAAAACAGAGTCCTGGGCCAGATGGCTTTTCAGGAGAACTCTACTAAACATTTAAAGAGTTAACACCTATTCTGTTGAAGCCATTCCAAAAAACAGAAAAGGAAGGAAAACTTCCAAACTCATTCTATGAGGCCAGCATTACCTTCATTCCAGAACCAGACAAAGACCCCCTAAAAAGGAGAGCTACAGACTAATTTCACTGATGAACACAGATGCAAAAATTCTCAACAAGATACTAGCCAAATGGATCCAACAATACATTAAAAGAATTATTCACCATGATCAAGTGGGATTTATACCTGGAATGCAGGGCTGGTTCAATATCCACAAGTCAATGTGGTACATCACATTAATAAAATAAAGGACAAGAACTACATGATCCTCTCAACAAATGCAGAGAAAGCATTGACAAAATACAGCATCTTTTCCTGATAAAAACCCTCAAGAAAGCAGGGATAGAAGGATCATACCTCAAGACCATAAAAGCGATATATGAGAGACCCACTGCTAATAACATCCTCAATGGGGAAAAACTGAGAGGTTTCCCCCTAATGTCAGGAACACGACAGGGATGTCCACTCTCGCCACTGTTATTCAATATAGCATTGGAAGTCCTAGCCTCAGCAATCAGACGACACAAAGGAACAAAAGCCATCCAAATCGGCCAGGAGGAAGACATACTTTCACTCTTTGCAGATGATGTGATTCTCTATATGGAAAACCCAAAAGATTCCACCAAAAAACTGCTAGAACTGATCCATGAATTCGGCAAAGGCACGGGATATAAAGTCAATGCACAGAAATCAGTTGCATTTCTATACACCAATGAAGTAACAGAAAGAGAAATCAAGGAATTGATCTCAATTTAAAATTGCACCAAAACACATAAAATACCTAGGAATAAACCTAATCACAGAGGTGAAAAATCTATACACTGAAAACTATAGAAAGCTTATGAAAGAAATTGAAGAAGACACAAAAAATGGAAAAATATTCCATGCTCATGGACAGAACAAATATTGTTAAAATGTTGATAGTACCCAAAGCAATCTACATATTCAATGCAATCCCTATCAAAATAACACCAGCATTCTTCACAGAGCTAGAACAAACAATCCTAAACTTTGCATGGAACCAGAAAAGACCCCTAATAGCCAAAGCAATCCTGAAAAAGAAAACTAAAGCTGGAGGCATCACAATCCCAGACTTCAGGATGTATTTATTACAAAGCTGTAATCATCAAGACAGTATGGTACTGGTAGAAGAACAGACACTCAGATCAATGGAACAGAGTAGAGAACCCAGAAATGGACCCACAAACATATGGCCAACTAATCTTTGACAAAGCAGGAAAGAATATCCAATGGAATAAAGACAGTCTCTTCAGCAAGTGGTGCTGGGAAAACTGGGCAGCGACATGCAGTAAAATGAACCTGGACCACTTTCTTACACCATCCACAAAAATAAACTCAACATGGATGAAAGACCTAAATGTAAGACAGGAAGCCATCAAAATCCTTGAGGAGAAAACGAGGCAAAAACCTCTTTGACTTCAACCACAGCAACTTCTTACTCAATATGTCTCCAGAAGCGAGGGAAACTAAACCAAAAATGAACTATTGGGACCTCATCAAGATAAAAACTTGGAAACAATCAGCAAAACTAAAAGATAACTGATGGAATGGGAGAAGACATTTTCAAATGACATATCAGATAAAGGGTTAGTATCCAAAATCTATAAAGAACTTATCAAACTCAACACCCAAAAAACAAATAATCCAGTGAAGAAATGGGCAAAAGACATGAATAGACACTTCTCAAACTTTTCAAAAGACATCCAGGTGGCTAACAGACATATGAAAAAATGCTCAACATCACGGAAATACAAATCAAATCAATACAAACACAAATCAAAACCACAATGAGATACCACCTTAAACCTGTCAGAATGGCTAACATTAACAACTCAGGCAACAACAGATGTTGTCAAGGATGTGGAGAAAGGGGAACTCTTTTGTACTGCTGTTGGGAATGCACACTGGTGCAGCCACTCTGGAAAACAGTATGGAGGTTCCTCAAAAAATTAAAAATAGAACTACCCTATGACCCAGCAATTTCACTACTAGGTATTTATCCAAAGGATACAGGTGTGCAGTTTCAAAGGGACATATTCACCCCAATGTTTATAGCAGAGCTATCAACAATAGCCAAAATATGGAAAGAGCCCAAATGTCCATCAACCGATGAATGGATAAAGAAGATGTGGTGTGTGCATATACACACACATATACATACATACATACATACATACATACATACATACATACATACAATGGAGATTACTCAGCAGTCAAAAGGAACGAAATCTTGTTTTGAGAAGAATGCTCGTGCAATTTTGATTGGGATTGCATTGAATGTGTAGATAGCTTTGGGTAGTATTGACATTTTGACAATATTTATTCTTCCAATCCATGAGCATGGAATGTTTTTCCATTTCTTTATGTCTTCTTCAATTACCTTCATAAGCTTTCTATAGTTTTCAGCATACAGATCTTGTACATCTTTGGTTAGATTTATTCCTAGGTATTCCATGCTTCTTGGTGCAATTGTGAATGGGATCAGTTTCTTTATTTTTCTGTTCCTTCATTATTAGTGTACAAGAATGCAACTGATTTCTGTACATTGATTTTGTATCCTGCAACTTTGCTGAATTCATGTATCAGTTCTAGCAGACTTATAATATCATGTCATCTGCAAAAAGTGAAAGCTTGACTTCATCTTTGCCAATTTTGATGCCTTTGATTTCCTTTTGTTGTCTGATTGCTGATGCTAGAACTACCAACACTATGTTAAACAACAGCAGTGACAGTGGACATCCCTGTCGTGCTCCTGATCTCAGGGGGAAAGCTCTCAGTTTTTCCCCATTGAGGATGATGTTAGCTGTGGGCTTTTCATAAATGGCTTTTATGATGTTTAAGTATGTTCCTTCTATCCCGACTTTCTCGAGGGTTTTTACTAAGAAAGGTTGCTGAATTTTGTCAAATGCCTTTTCTGCATCGATTGACAGGATCATATAGTTCTTATATTTTCTTTTATTAATGTGATGTATCACATTGATTGATTTGCGAATGTTGAACCATCCCTGCATCCCAGGAATGAATCCCACTTGATCATGGTGAATAATTCTTTTTATATGCTGTTGAATTCGATTTGCTAGTATCTTATTGAGAATTTTTACATCCATATTCATCAGGGATATTGGCCTATAGTTCTCTTTTTTTGAGAAAAAAAAAGTCTCTGTCTGGTTTAGGAATCAAAGTAATACTGGCTTCATAGAATGAGTCGAGATTCTTCTCAAAACTAGAACAAGCAATCCTAAAATTCATATGGAACCACAAAAGGCCCCGAATAGCCAAAGTAATTTTGAAGCAGAAGACCAAAGCAGGAGGCATCACAATCCCAGACTTTAGCCTCGACTACAAAGCTGTCATCATCAAGACAGCATGGTATTGGCACAAAAACAGACACATAGACCAATGGAATAGAATAGAAACCCCAGAACCAGACCCACAAACGTATGGCCAACTAATCTTTGACAAAGCAGGAAAGAACATCCAATGGAAAAAAGACAGTCTCTTTAACAAATGGTGCTGGGAGAACTGGACAGCAACATGCAGAAGATTGAAACTAGACCACTTTCTCACACCATTCACAAAAATAAACTCAAAATGGATAAAGGACCTGAACATGAGACAGGAAACCATCAAAACCCTAGAGGAGAGGGCGCCTGGGTGGCTCAGTCGTTGAGCGTCCGACTTCAGCTCAGGTCACGATCTCACGGTTCGTGAGTTCGAGCCCCGCGTCAGGCTCTGGGCTGATGGCTCAGAGCCTGGAGCCTGCTTCCGATTCTGTGTCTCCCTCTCTCTCTGCCCCTCCCCCATTCATGCTCTGTCTCTCTCTGTCTCAAAAATAAATAAACATTAAAAAAAATTTAAAAAAAAAAACCCTAGAGGAGAAAGCAGGAAAAGACCTCTCTGACCTCAGCCGCAGCAATTTCTTACTTGACACATCCCCAAAGGCAAGGGAATTAAAAGCAAAAATGAACTATTGGGACCTTATGAAGATAAAAAGTTTCTGCACAGCAAAGGAAACAACCAACAAAACTAAAAGGCAACCAATGGAATGGGAAAAGATATTTGCAAATGACATATCGGACAAAGGGCTAGTATCCAAAATCTATAAAGAGCTCACCAAACTCCACACCCGAAAAACAAATAATCCAGTGAAGAAATGGGCAGAAAACATGAATAGACACTTCTCTAAAGAAGACATCAAGATGGCCAACAGGCACATGAAATGATGCTCAACATCGCTCCTCATGAGGGAAATACAAATCAAAACCACACTCAGATATCACCTCACGCCAGTCAGAGTGGCCAAAATGAACAAATCAGGAGACTATAGATGCTGGAGAGGATGTGGAGAAACGGGAACCCTCTTGCACTGTTGGTGGGAATGCAAATTGGTGCAGCCACTCTGGAAAACAGTGTGGAGGTTCCTCAGAAAATTAAAAATAGACCTACCCTATGACCCAGCAATAGCACTGCTAGGAATTTACCCAAGGAATACAGGAGTACTGATGCATAGGGGCACTTGTACCCCAATGTTTATAGCAGCACTCTCAACAATAGCCAAATTATGGAAAGAGCCTAAATGTCCATCAACTGATGAATGGATAAAGAAATTGTGGTTTATATACACAATGGAGTACCACGTGGCAATGAGAAAGAATGAAATAGGGCCCTTTGTAGCAACATGGATGGAACTGGAGAGTGTGATGCTAAGTGAAATAAGCCATACGGAGAAAGACAGATACCATATGGTTTCACTCTTATGTGGATCTTGAGAAACTTAACAGAAACCCATGGGGGAGGGGAAGAAAAAAAAAAGAGGTTAGAGTGGAAGAGAGCCAAAGCATAAGAGACTCTTAAAAACTGAGAACAAGGGGCGCCTGGGTGGCTCAGTCGGTTAAGCGTCCGACTTCGGCTCAGGTCACGATCTCGCGGTCCGTGAGTTCGAGCCCCGCGTCGGGCTCTGTGCTGACCGCTCAGAGCCTGGAGCCTGTTTCAGATTCTGTGTCTCCCTCTCTCTCTCTGCCCCTCCCCCGTTCATGCTCTGTCTCTCTCTGTCTCAAAAATAAATAAACGTTAAAAAGAAAAATTTTAAAAAAAAACAAAAACTGAGAACAAACTGAGGGTTGATGGGGGGTGGGAGGGAGGGGAGGGTGGGTGATGGGTATTGAGGAGGGCACCTTTTGGGATGAGCACTGGGTGTTGTATGGAAACCAATTTGACAATAAACTTCATATATTGAAAAAAAATTAAAAAATAAAAATCTTAAAAAAAAAAGAATGAAATCTTGCCATTTGGAACAACATAGATGGAACTAGAGGGTGTTATGCTAAGCAAAATCAGTCAGACAGAGAAAGAGAAATATCGTATGACTTCACTCATATGTGGAATTTAAGATACTAAACAGATGGACAAAGGGGAAGGGAGGCAAAAATAATATAAAAGAGGGAGGGGAAAAACACAAAAGACTCTTAAATATAGAGAACAAACTGAGGGTTGCTGGAGAGGGTTGTGGTGGGGGGATGGGTTAAATGGGCAAGGGGCATTAAGGAGGACACCTGTTGGGATGAGCACTGGGTATTATACGTAGGGGATGAATCACTGGATTCTATTCCTGAAACCATTATTGCACTATATACTAACTAACTTGGATATAAATTTAAAAATAAAATGAGAAAATTCTCACTTTTTACTGACAGCATATGAAATCTCTCCACACAAAAATTTTAAAAAGTGTGGCTTCTGGTATTATTACAAAGAGCCAGGATTTTGGAAAAAATCTTCTTCAAATGTAAGCACTCCATCCACCCGCATCCCTCCACCTGGTCTTTCTGACATCCTCCTCATTCCCAGTGACAGGGCTCCAGGGAACCACAGGGGCTCTTCCCAGCTGTCCATCTTAATCAGCTTGTGGAACCACCTGCACATTGGGAATGAATCTCTGTCCTTGTTGACACCAGAAGTACACTCTTGGTGCCCAAACCCCTGCTGTAATGCAGCCCCTGCCTGGAAGGATTAATATAGTTCCAGTATTTGGGGGAGGGAGGGTGTCTAAAAAAAAATCTGAACAAGTTCCTGTCTGTGAGCCTATTCCTTTTGTCTAGGACATTTGCGAGAAACTCACCGTCTTTTTCTCCCTTCTTCCTCTATTCACGTATTAGGCAGAGATTTCTTACAACAGGATCATGACAGAATTTCTTTCCTCCAAAAGGGAGACATAATTCTTTTTTTTTTTCAACGTTTTTTTTTAAAATTTATTTATTTTTGGGACAGAGAGAGACAGAGCATGAACGGGGGAGGGGCAGAGAGAGAGTGAGACACAGAATCAGAAACAGGCTCCAGGCTCCGAGCCATCAGCCCAGAGCCTGACGCGAGGCTCGAACTCACGGACCGCGAGATCGTGACCTGGCTGAAGTCGGACGCTTAACCGACTGCGCCACCCAGGCGCCCCGAGAGACATAATTCTAAACTTTGACAGTAGTAATCAGATTAACCAACCAGGGAGATCAAATGACCCTTGAACACATTTTATCAGCACTAGAGTGGAATCTGGGGACACTAACCATTTCTTTCAACTGGATCACCTACCATCGTCTTTCTGGGAAGCATCCTCAACTGATATTGGCAGAATCGTAGTGTAGCTGCTATGAATATAAAATTGTATTTTTCAAACCCTCCTGGCAGAATGGAATGAGACAATATACTACAAATAAAGAGGCTCTTCAGGGCATCAGGCCCATCCTAAGAACAGAAGGCTCAGGTGCTCAGAATCCCCTATACTGTTTCCTGAAGTGCCTCCTTTACGTGGCAGAACCTAATGGATGATAACGGATGTCTGTCCAAGACGTCTCAGCAATGAATAACATCTTTATCCCTCCAAACTCTGTTGTTCTTAAGCCCTATTGGCTACTGGCATGCACTGCCACTGAGAGCAAATTCTTCAGACCACATTTGGATCCAAAGAAAACTCATGACAACTGAATGCTGACACGTCCCCTTTTGACTCCCCATGGCATTTTACATGCCACTCCTCTAAACAATAAAGATTTTTCATAGTTTACTGATGTGTTTTTTTAAAAAGGAGGAAAACAGTAAATATTAGGTTGGGTATGCTTTTGCAAATCCTTTTTTTTTTTTTAATTCCATTTTATTATTTTTTTACATTACCTCTACACCCAGTGTGGGGCAAAAACCCACAAGTCCAAGACTAAGAATTACATGCTCTACTGACCGAGTCAGCCAAGTGCCCTGCAAATCCTTTTAAAGGTACCAAGGTGGCAATACTTTTCCCTTTGAATGTCCAGCCCCATAGGATGTTACATACCGTTACATGACCAAATATCATAGTCAAGGGTAAAACCACAAGCATTTCGTCCCATAGTTGGAATGACTTTGGGGTACCTCAGAACTGTGGAACTTTATGGAAACAGCAAGGGTTTTTTTTGTTTTTGTTTTTGGTTTTTTGGGTTTTTTTCTTACCTCTATTAAGGATAAAACCGAAGGGGCTCCTATGTCCAGAATTTACCAGATACCATATTTTGGTCGACTGATCTGGCTGATATCAAGGGTACTGGTCTTTCCAGACACCCCCTGGGGGCCAGAGGAAAGCACCCCACTGGTATTTCCACCACAATCACTGCTTTCGGAAATAAGCAGGCAAACCTGAGTCATGGTCCAAAGGGATGTCCCTGCACACTGAAGAAAAAGTTCTCACTTAGAGTGGACATGCAAGGCTCTCTCTGCCAGCAAAACAGCACCAGGAGCAAACTGCATAGTCTTTATTTCCTGTTCGCCAGGAATAAACATCAAAGAATGTCAAAGCACGGGAGGAAAACACAAAGAGCCTCCGGACATAGACCACACACACATCCGGTGTTTACATGAAAGCACGTAGGGAAGATGTGCGGTTTTGAAGACTGCCAGACGACTACAGTGGGTCTGTTCCCTAACTGGCTCCTGGGAGATCATGGGACTCTGGATCTCACAGGGCTATTGGTGGACAGCCTTGAGCCCAGAACATCGCTGATGTTTCAGCATTTACCCCATTCACTTTCCCAGGCCTTGCAATCCACTCTCAAGAAATAACTGCACAAGGGATGTTCTTCTAGGTCATAATTTGGAACGAAATCAATCTAAGACAAGAACTAGTGCCAGAAAGATAAACCAATATCAGAACTTTAAAAATTGAAGAAAAAGGGGTGCCCAGGTGACTCAGTGGGTTAAGTGTCCAAGTCATGATCTTGATGTTTGTAAGTTCAAGCCCCGCGTTGGACTCTATGCTGACAGCTCGGAGGCTGAAGCCTACTTCAGGTTCCGTGTATCCCTCTCTCTCTCTCTGCCTCTCCCCCGCTTGTGCACGCGCTCTCTCTCTCTCTCTCTCACCCTACCTCAAAAATAAACATTTTTGAATTTTTTAAAAATTGAAGAAAATGAGAAAATTGATGTGAAAACATAACTTTTAATAATAAAGACTGAAAAGACGAGTAGACAGAATCAGGAAATTCCAGTATCCATAACAGAGGACAGAAAAGAACTTTCAACAATGAGGGGTCTAACATCATGAAAATTTATCAAGGACATTTTGGAATGTATAATTCAAGACATTCTTTTGTAAAAGTATATAAAGGTGTTAAGTACACACCAACAATAGACACATTTTTATCACCTCTAGGTCCAAAAGACATTATAATGGGAAAGAGACATGTTGTACAAAACCATGTGATTACTTCAAGTCTGAGGTAACATCTAGGTTGTACAGATAGAGAGGACAAAGAAGGCCACTTAAAACCATCAGTGTTCGTATCAGTGAGATGAACTAGGAAGTCATATACTTGGGATCCCAGTCAAGGAAGAGGCACCTGGAAAGTCAAAGCCATATTCACAACAATGAAAAGATTTCTCTCCTGCCTGAATTTTCATGAACAAAATACATGAAGTTCTATACCTGAAGTTTTCCCAAAATTGTGTGCATTCAGGATCATCTCCGTTGTACTGACTTGCATTTTCAATAAGATTTGAAAGGAGGGATGCCTGGGTGGCTCAGTCATTTGAGCATCTGACTTTGGCTCAATCATGACCTCATGGTGCATGAGTTCAAGCCCCACATCTGGCTCTATGCTGACAGCTCAGAGCCTGGAGCCTACCTCAGATTGTTTCCCTCTCTCTCAGCCCCTCCTCTGCTCATGCTCTGTCTCTGTCTCAAAAATAAACATAAAAAAATATTTGAAGGAAAAATAAATGCTTTCCTACAGTGTGGCTTTGCTCACAGATTCCCGGACAGGCTTTTCCATGGTGTTTAAGTGTGTAATGTTTCACATTACTGTGCTTGCACGTGTGTTCTTGAAGGGAAGAGGGACAACTGAAGGCTTTCCCACAGAGCGATCATTCATAAGGTTCTTCTGCCCAGGTCTACGAGACACTGGAAGGTCTTAACAGAGTCCTTACATACAGAGGCCTACTGTCCACTGTGCAGCCTCACGTGTTCTTGAAGGGAGCAGTGATCTGTCAAGGTCTCTCCCCAGGGTGCTTCTTCATATGCGCTCGAAGAGAGGAGGAGAACTTGTACACCTTCCCACACTTCTTACATTCATAGGATTTGATGGTGCTGTGTGTTTTCAAATGACTTTGAAAATTTTGCAGCTGACGGAAAGCTTTCCCACACTCCATACACTCAAAAAGTCTCTCCTCAGCATGTGTCCTCATGTGTGCTCCCAGGTTGGAAGGAGATGTGAAGGCTTTCCCACAGTGCTGACATTTACAGGGTTTTTCCCCAGTGTGTGTCCGTGCATGTATTCGTAGGTCTCTGTGATACCTGAAGGCTTTCCCACACTCCTGACATTCATAGGGTTTCACTACATTGTGTGTGGTCATGTGACGTTGAAAAGGTTGATGCTTCCTGAAAGTTTCCCCACACTCCTTACATTCCAAGTGTCCACCCACTGAGTGTCTTCTCGCAGTATGTAGTACAAGGGTGTGGTGTCGAATGAAGGCTTTTCCACAGTGCTGACATTTATAGGGTCTCTCCCCAGTGTGTTTCCTCACATGTTCTCGCAGGCATGAGTTATACCTGAAGGCTTTCCCACACTCCTGACATTCATAGGGTCTCTCCCCCGTGTGTATTGTCACATGCTCTCGCAGATTCCCAAGATATCTGAAGGCTTTCCCACATTGTTGACATTCATATGGTCTTTCCCCAGTGTGTGTCCTCATATGCACTCGCAGGTCTGTGTGATCCCGGAAGGCTCTGCCACATTGCTTACATTCATAGGGTTTCACAGTACTGTGAGTGGTCATGTGACGTTTAAAATGTTCATACTTTCGGAAAGATTTCCCACATTCCTTACATTCATAGGGTCTTTCCCCAGTGTGTGTCCTCATATGTACTCGCAGGTCTGGGTGATGCTTGAAGGTTTTGCCACACTCCCGACATTCATAGGGTTTCACTACATTGTGTGTGGTCATGTGACGTTCAAACTGTAGATGCTTCTTGAAAGTTTTTCCACACTCCTTACATTCCAAGTGTCTGTCCCCTGTGTGTCTTCTCCTAGGTACTAGAAAGGACTGCTGGCCAGGGAAGGATTTCCTACAGGGCTGATATTTATAGAGTTTCTCTGGAGTGTGAGTCCTCACATGTTTCTGTAGGCCTGACTTACACTGGAAGGCTCTCCCACACGCCTGACATTGATAGGTTCTCTCCCCAGTATGAGTTCTCACGTGATGTGTAAGATCAGAGTGACACATAAAGGCTTTCCCACACACGTCACATGCATGGACTCTCTGTACACAGTCATTTTGCACATGACCCTGAAAAGAAGAAACGCAAGTGAAAGCTTTTCCACATTTCTTGCACTCTAGAGATTTTTTACTACTCAGACTCTTTGCGTATGTCTCTGATGCTCTCCCGGTGTCCTGACCTTCATAGGGTTTCTCTACAAGGTCTGCACCCACCTGAGTGCTGAGGCTTGAGATGGAGCTACAGGCCGGCCCACATTCCTCACAGGGACTAGATTTGAGTCCTGGGTGAGATCTTCCCAGATTCCCTAGAAAAAAACCATCTGTGAGGGCTTCCCTACACTTAGCACATTCACAGGATTTGCCTCCAGTGGGACAGCCCTCATGCACAGTAAGACTTGTAATCGGGTTCAGGGTTTCTCCACATGGATCTCCTTCAATACGTTCACAGACACTCTCCACCAAAGGACTTCTGTTCAAAATAGGAAGGCACATTGTTAGGGAATAATGATTATAAGTGATCTCTTTATTACCTAATGATCTATTGATGTTTGTTAATCATTATTGGGTTACATGATGGATATTCTCAATGAATGAGTATGTTTTTAGCACTGTGTGCAAGGTTCCAAAGTGGAACAAGCTTCCTGTTCTCCCTGAGGACTCAAATAGAGTCAACATTCAGGGCTTCTTACATATGCTTTTCCCTGACCATTTTTTTCCAACTGAATTGTTTTTCAGATGATCAATAGGTAGAATGCATTCATAAAGGTTTGTCTTGTGAAAATTTCGACTACAGGATTGTTGCGCTAGGTTTGCAACTGTTCTCTAATTTCAGGTCAGTCTCACAATCGCCAACATCCCCCCCTTCCTCCCTTACAAGTGTCACTCACCTCAAAAGCCCTTCCTGCATTCGGGTCAAATCTCCACTGCTGTGAAATTTCTGCTTCTCTACAAACACAGAACAGGAATCATTTTTTGTATACATTAGTATTTTCACTCAGAGGCTCATTCTGCAAAGAATTCCACTGAGTCTTTGATCCACTCATTTTACCTTGACTGGGAGAAACTACAAGAATTGGGAGTCTAATTGAATTTCTCGGAAATGATCTGATATGTAAGGTAAGAAAACAGACCATGTATCTCTATTTATATACGGATCCCGAAATGTAAATGAACTTCATGAGGAAGAATGGTCGGGTGACCAAAAAATTCCGAGGACCCTTGTGACTCGGGACTTTGGCAATAATAGAGAAAGTGTCTGAAATGGCAGCCCGTTCATTCAAAAATACTTCAAACTAGATGGACACTAATGTGGAGGTAAGAATTATCAGAAGAGCCAAGTAGGAAGGAACTGGGCAAGATACACACATCCATACCCTACCTCTACAGGAAGACAGAAAGACTGGGCACATGGGTATGATGGATGAAAAGTCCAACAGGAAAGCCGGGTGAATGACAAATATCACCCTTCTCAAAAACAGAGTCATGTTTCTAGGGGATGTGTCCAAATGTCAATCCCTTGTCTGGAACCTGGTCCAACCAAGGGTTGATCAGTTCTGAAGGCACACAGGCCTTTGGTGAAGCCTTCCTACACTGCCCCAGCTGCCATTAGAGGTCAGGTGATGTGTGTGGCTGCTGGCCTGCCCCTGAGAAGAGCACAGCAGGACGGAGGACTTGAAGGACAACAAGCAATCTGGAAGATGGGCACTAACTTTAGTCTTCAGGGTCATTGATGACCGATAATTGGTGGCTTTTTATTATTTATTCATTTATTCATTCATTCATTTAATCATTCTTTTACTAGAAGCATACTGACCTATATATTAGTGTCAGGTGTACAATATGGTGATTTGACAATTACATACATTACAAAATACTCACCATAAAAAGTGTAATTGCTGTCATTATACACAACTATACAATTATTGACCATATTCCCTGTGCTCTACTTTTCCTTCTGGTAACTTATTTATTCAACAAGTGCAAATCTGTTCTTCTCAATCCCCTCCATGATTTCACCTGTCTCTCAATCCCATTCCAATCTCACAAACACCAATTTGTTCCCTAGAATTTTAAGACTGTCCCTATTTTCTGTTGTTTGTTCATTTTGTCATTTAGATTCCACATATAAGTAACGTGTTTTGTTTGTCTCTCTGTCGGACTTATTTACTTGGTATAATACTCTCTAGGTCCATCCACGTTGCCGCAAACATCACAAATTCGTCCCTTTTGTATTACTGAGGGATAGTCCCTTGTATGTAGATACCACATCTTCATTATCCATTCATCTGTTGAAGGACACCTGCATTGCTTCCCTATGTTGAGTACAGCGAGTAACAGTCCGGTGAACCAGAGGGTGCACATGTCTTATTGTGCTGGCTTTTTTTTCTTTGGTGAACTACCCAGAAGTGGAATTATGGGCTATATGTTAGGTTTCATTTTATTGTGGAAATTCCAAACTGTTTGCCAAGCTGGTTGCACCCATTTAAATCCCACCGACGAGGAGTTTCCTTTTCTCCACATCCTCACCAACACTAGTATTTCCTGTCTTTTTGACACTAGCCGTTCCGGCTGCTGTGAGGGGACAGCTCATGGTGGTTTTGATGTGCATTTCCCTAAGGATTAGTGATATTGAGCAGCCTTTCATGTGCCAAGTGGCCACCTCTATTATTTTCTGTGGGAAAATGTCTGTTATGTTTGCTATGTTCCCCTTTCAATTTTTTATTTTTCCTTTTGTTTCCCTTACCTGAAGGGATGATTCCACAAAAATAATGCTAAGGCTGATGTCCATGAGTTCAGTGCCTCCGTTTAGTCTTAAGACGTGTATGGGTTCAAGTCCTACACCGAGGTGTTTAATCCATACTGAGTTTCCTTTCAGGTAAGGGGTACAAAGCTGGCCCAGTTTCACCTCCTTGCAGGTAGCTGTCTCATTTTCCCAACACCACTTATTGAAGAGACAGTCTTAACCCCATTGTATATTTTCAGCTCCTTCTTTGTACATAATCTGGCCATATAAGCATGGGTTTATTTCTGGACTCTCTATTTTGTTGCCTTGATCTATGTGTCTATTTTTGTCCCGGTACTACACTGTTTTGCTTAGTACAGTTTGAAATCTGAGACTGTTGTATCTTCAGCTTTGGTATGTTTTCTTAAAATTGCTTTATTTGGAATCTTTTCTGTTTTCATAAAAATTTTAAAATTTCTTGCTCTAGTTCTTTCAAAAATATTATCTGTATATTGATGGGGATTGCATTGAATATGTAGAACACTTTTCATAGTATGGGCATTTTCAATAATATTAGTTCTTATAATCCAGGACAATGGTATACCTTTTATTATTGTGTCGTATTCAATTTCCTTTTTTTTAAGTATTTTTAAATGTTTATTTATTCTTTTTTGAGAGAGACAGAGCACGAGTGGGGGAGGGGCAGAGAGAGGGAAACACGGAATCCGAAACAGGCTCCAGGCTCTGAGCTGTCAGCACAGAGCCCAACGCAGGGCTCAAACTCACAGACCATGAGATCATGGCCTGAGCCAAAGTTGGATGCCCAACCAACTGAGCCACTGAAGTGCCCCTTCAATTTATTTTTTAAAAAATTTCTTAATATTTATTTTTGAAAGAGAGAGAGAAAGAGAGAGAATGAGTGGGGGAGGGGCAGAGTGAGAAGATGGCATAGAATCCGAAACAGGCTCCAGGCTGTGAGCTGTCAGCAGAGCCCAACGGAGGGCTCAAACCCACAAACCGTGAGATCACAACCTGAGCCAAAGTTGACACTTAACCAACTGAGCCACCCAGACGCTCCTTCAATTTCTTTCACTAAATGTTTATACCTCCTAAATATCTTTAAACTTCCTTAGTTACATTTAACATAGTATTTTATGGTTTTTGAGGTAATTTAACATGGGTTTGTTTTCTACATTTCTCTGCTATTTTGATAGTAGATACGGAAGCGCAACAGATTTTGGAATATTAATTTTGTGTTCTGCAAGTCTTCTAAATTCATGTATCAGTTCTAATAGTATTTGGTGAAGTGTTAAGGACATTCTATGTATTGTTTCATATCATTTGCAAATTTGACTTATTCTTCTTCCTCCTCCTGAAAAGACCAGTGAAGGTATGGAGCCATCCTTACCCACGGCAGACAGGTTCCTGCAGGTCTCCAGCATCACATCTCTGTAGAGCTTCCTCTGACCACGATTCAGCAAAGCCCACTCTTCCGGGGTAAAGTTCACAGCCACATCCTCAAAGACCACAGAGGCCTGAAACATACCACACACTCTATTGCAGCAAAGCTCCATCATCACCCGTGTGTGTGGGAGGATGAAGGGTGTGGGTTAGAGAATGAAGGGTGTGGGTGACAGGCAG
The DNA here is from genome assembly GCF_028018385.1 of Neofelis nebulosa. NCBI lineage: Eukaryota > Metazoa > Chordata > Mammalia > Carnivora > Felidae > Neofelis > Neofelis nebulosa. Next base: position 168,128,505 of record NC_080785.1, read on the forward strand.
GGAGCTGACTCCATTCCTAGGACCCCTGAGTCACAAGAGAGGGTGAGGACAACAGCTGACATAGACTTACACACACCCAATTTACTGGGTTATTTACACTGAGACAGATCTGAACAGATCAATACTGTACAGATTGAAACATGAAATATTCACTCAGATAACACAGGAATTGGAGGACACATGCTTGACTTGCTCTAAGACGATTATGCCTCATCATCGGCTCCAAGAACTGCAACCAGAATGTCAGGATGCTGTGGACACTCAGATTCCAGGGCTGCTTGATGGGAGCAGCTCTCGCCCTGGAAGGAACAAGGGCAAGAAGCCTGCTGGAGTCCCCTCTCTTCCGACAGAGGCAGACACGACCCTTTCCCCGGATTAGGTGGGCTCTGGGCACCGACACAGGCCAGGGCCCGGGCGCCTGGCACACCTGATGTGTAAGACGAGTCCGGGGCCTTAAGAAACGTGGAAGTCAGCAGGGCCACTCAAACTTTTAACCCAGGGCCCAGAATTCAAGGAAAAGGGCACCAGAAGGAAGAGTCCCTGAGGGATTGATGGGGACACAGCCACCGCTCACGTTAACACAGGAGGAAGAATCACAGTGTATGGACCGTTTTTAGACAACAGGCCTGAGTGATGGAAAGATACGCAGCAAAGGGCACAGCGAGCACACAGCTGAATGCACACGGGCTCCTGAGTGACCTGCCTCGAAATGGCCACAGGCCCTAACTAACCCCTGCATACTTACAACCGGGCACAGGTCCCACACAGGGAGCATTCCAAAGGTTCTCATGCTCCCTTGTGACCCCATAACTGTAGCCCCCAGCACCACCTCCCGGCAGATGGTCTCTTCTTTGCCGTCCTGCCCGCTGCTCCCTTGCAGGGTATTCAGTAAACTTCTATCTCCTCTGTTCTGTCTTGGGGGAATTCTCTCACCCCCTGAGCTGCGGGCCTCCCCCTGATCGGGTCGCCCCACATTTGATGGCCTTCACAGGGACCCTCTGCTGTACTGGGCCTCTCCTGGGATTTCCTAGGAATTTCTTGGGAGTTTCCCTTGGTAGACTGACTCTAGTGTTTTCTGGGCAGCTGACAACCTCCACCTGAGGTTCCTCCTTGGTGAGGATCCCAAGTCCCAGGGTGTGTCTATGGGGCACCCCTTGCCCAACAGGCTGAGGGATTTCCCCTCTTGCCTTCAGAGCGATCCCTCTCTCCTCTCCTTTGTCTTTTAACCCTTCAGGAGGTCTAACCCTAGGTCTAACTCAAACAAAGAGGCCAGGGTGGCTCCACACTCTGTCTGAAGGTGTGAGAGTGAACAGGTTGGACTGCCCATGCCTATGAAGGTGAAGGGCCCCTTTCCTCTGCTTTCTCACTCTGTCCCCCAAGGTCTGTTCCCAATATGTGGTGTAGTTGGCAACAGCAGCCCAAGCCGGGTGAATCTACACTTTACAGACTCAGCTGGGACCCTTTCCTAATGCTGGTGGAGTCTCAGCAGGCTTATTCTTTCAGACCCTTTCCTTAATTCCTTTGTTTCCATGTATCCAGCTGCCATCTTGATCTACAGGGAAACACATTCCTACAGGTCTCAGTGCTGAGTCCTCCCCTTTTTTTTTTTTTTGACCCACGTTGGCCACCGGGTGTGTGTCTCTCCCTAGAGCAGGGTACACCCCAGCACAGGTTTCTATTGTTATTTGTTGTGACACTCTCCTTGATCGCATGCCCCCAGTAAAGTCAGGAGCCCCACATAAGGACATAAGGCCCAGTCCTTCTTCAGGACAGTGCACACCCTGACTGAAATCTCGACCACAAGTCACAGCCTCATTCCCCTTGGTGGGACAACCCTTTGGGAATCAGCAGCAGATCTTTCCCAGTATGGGACAAAGTCCTCTATTCCTATACTCGCCTTTGGGCTGTATTTTTAAAAAGTGGATAAAACATGAACCCCAAGACCTGAGAAAAATCATCTCATCTTTCATGTCATGTGTCCTGGCCTCATACAAACTCCCAGATCAAGACATATGGCCCCACTACGCAACTTGAAGTCTTTTGCCAGAACTCCTCCAAATGCTCACAGGTCCCGTACCTGCAAGCCTTCATGTTCATGGCACTGTCCCCAAATCCCAACCTCTACAAAAACTGCAGAATGTGTCCTCCTCAGACACATGGCCCATCTGACCCTTTAGACATTCTAGATGACCTCTCTTGTATTCCACCCATTGGCTTTCCCCTGCCTCTACAGGAACAGGGGCTCTACTGGACTTAAATGGCCAACTTTAGATTTTTCCCATAGGTATCCCAGGTTAAAAAAAAAAAACAAAACAGTGGGCAACAAATTGACTCCTAGTGGACGCAGATGCAACATATTTGATTTTTTTTAAATTTTTAATGTTTGTTTATTTTTGAGAGAGAGAGAGAGAGAGAGAGAGAGAGAGAGAGAGAGAGAGAGATACAGAGCATGAGCAGGAGAGGGGCAAAGAAAGAGGGAGACACAGAATCCAAAGCAGGCTCCAGGCTCTGAGCTGTCAGCACAGAGCCCGACGGCAGGGCTCGAAGTCATGAACCATAAGATCATGACCTGAGCCAAAGTCAGACACTTAACCTACTGAGCCACCCAGCTCCCCTGGAATATATTTGATATTAAAGCTAATTTAAGGATGCTGATGTAACGAAAAGACATGATTTTAGAGTTATCCATACATATTTATTACATATAAAACTTTTATACTAAAGGTCAAATAAGCTCATGTTATCTCTGTTGCAGTTTGTAAATAAATGATGACTTAAAATCATGGTTAACTTTGTCTCAGAAAATTCTCATGGGTAATTTTTAAGATAGCTTTCAAAATCTTTCATAACCTGAAACTTTGAAATTTTGCTAAGTTCAGTGATAAATTCGGTTTAATTCACTGGGCATCTAAGTCTTTTCTCAATAAGATAAAATACTAATATGTTAATTAGCAAAAATAAGTTTCATCTGCTTTTGGCTTCTTACTGCAGAGAAACTAAAGATACCTCCATCTGTTGGAAAACATACATTGTACCTCATTTAAAGACTGTGCTATGAAAAAGGCATGTTCCTAAAAACTATGAAATGCGTCCATAAATTTGTCATCTAAAGAATCCTGGTGTATAGACAGTTCTCAATTGGTTTTCACTGGAGACTAAGGTTTCTAAGAGGTACAATTCTAAATGTAACTGAGACCGACCGGAATGGGGAAAGCAAGTCTGTATCTAAGAGAGTAGGAGATATGAGGGATGGGAATACATTTTGTTAAGGTGAAAGAAAGTAATTTTCTCCTAAAATGAGACTGGTTATTTAGAGAAAAAAAATCTCAGGACAAACTCTGAGTGCAAAAAAATGTTGCAGACAAGTTTGTGAAGGGACAGCTTTAGAAAGTAATTTTATGTGTGTGTGCTTAGGATGGACTAATATTGAAATAAATTGATTTTAAAAGGATACTGCTTCAATAGTAAACATGCACTTTTCTCGCTGGGACAAAGCTTTCTTGGATTGTTGGTCTGGTCTTGATCAAGACGATGTAAACAAAAGTCTTCTTCCTTTCCTTATCTGCCCCCAAAACCAAAGTTTCTATGTTTTGCTTTCACCAGGTCTTTGACTACTTAAAGTTAAAACTTCTCAAAATGTGTAAGATCTGTAATTCTATTTAGACATGTGCTTTAAAAATTTCTGAGAGTTCAAGGGGTGCCTGAGTGGCTCAGTCAGTTAAGCATCCAACTTCGGCTCAGGTCATGATCTTACGATTTGTGAGTTCGAGCCCCACATCGGGCTCTGTGTTGATGGCTTGGAGCGTGGAGCCTGTTTCAGATTCTGTGTGTGTGTCTCTCTCTCTGCCCTTCCCCCAGTAATGATCTGTCTCTGTATCAAAAGTAAATAAACATTTAAAATAAATAAAAATAAAAATTTCTGAGGATTTCAACACACTTTCCCAAGTTTAGAAATTGTAAATGAAGTCTTTTTTGACTAATTAGGTTTGCATATTTGGTATGTTAAGTTACTTGGAAAGCAGGGTCAAACAAATAGTAATAAACCTTAGATTGTATCATTTGAGTGTATACTACAGCTGTTTTGAAATTACATAAAATCCATAAAGTTTAAATATGTTCTCATATAACATCATCACTTGACATTCTAATTATTAAAATACTAGGTGTCAAAGAAATGAGCAGATTTCCTTGTCAGCTATATTACACTGAAGTCACATATCAGATCATGAGTCATGGCCATTTCTATGTTGTTTTGTTTTTTTGTCATTTATATTTATCATTCTGATGCTCTTGCCAAATGAGTTTTGTCTTCAAGGAGATTCATGAAAAGGATTTTTTTTTTTTTTTTTGTAAATACAGGTATCTGATATCTTTAAATCATAAAACTGAACTGGGTAAGAATTTCCAGAACTAATGGGAAAGTTGCATTCAAACAAATAGGAATTAATTAACATAGGACTAAATGAATTAAAGATGCTTATAGTTTTTGTAACTCTTATTTGAAATACTGCTGGTTCTATAGTGTTTGCTCTAACAAATTGAGGAAGTTTTCTCTTGAAATACCTAGGACTTACAGAAATGTGATGAAGTATTCCTTTGTGAACAAATGGAAACATTTCCCTTTTTTCCCTACCTAAATGCCACAGAATTCCGAAACTCTCAGTGAGTATTCTTTCTTTTCCTGTCAAGGATAAGCATTTGTGTAAGTTCAATGAGCCTCTCTTCTTCTTGTAACAGGACACCATCGGAAACGTTGGTTATCCTACCGAGGCTTCAACTGAAATGTCATATTTCAGAGAGACATGGTAAGACAACAGATACTACCGGGCAGCTTTAAAGAAATAAGGTTGACTTTATGCAGCCAATCAAGCCCCTTAGAAATGCTGGCCTGATCCCTTGCTGACAGAGTTCCCAGCAGCCTTACCAGGTGAGTAGACAAAGTCAATTCCTGGCAGGTGCAGGTAACCTCAGGATTTATTCAGGGCCTCAAGAAGAGGTATTCACCTGAATCTACAGGGATTGTAGACAAGTCTGACAGCAAGTATTTGACTTGGCTTCTGGCCTTGAGAGGTTATTAAAAATTCAATCTAGAGATTATTTATAAACATTTCACGCAAAGCAAGTCGTTATAAAAAACTCCTATGACCAATCACTATTCTTTTTATCATTATTATTATTTTATATTTTATTTATTTTTGAGAGCAAGAGAAACAGAACACAAGCAGGGGAGAGGCAGAGAGAGAGGAAGACACAGAATCCAAAACAGGATCCAGGCTCTGAGGTGTCAGCACAGAGCCCAACGCAGGGTTCAAACCCACAAACTGTGAGATCATGACCTGAGCCAAAGTCGAATGCTTAACCGACTGAGCCACCCAGGCGCCCCACCAACACATTCTTCCTGAGCTTCTGTGAATGATTAGGCCATGTGTGTTAGTCTTGATTTGACTATCTCTGGAAATAAGGGTGATTTCAGAGAGAATAAAAAATAATGTTTCAATAACACATCTTTGTAGATATTAGATTTTAATACTATTTCTTATAAACCAGACTAGGTCCTGAATTCTTCTGGTTTCATCAAATATTTAGCTAGAGTTCTCCAAACTAAGGTTTCCAACCTTCCATCCTCTTGACTTAAGTCATTAAAAACCACAACCACCCTTTTTCCTAAAGTCTTAAAAACTGATGCTGGACAACTTGAGGTGAGGTTCAGAGAAACTGGCAAAAGCTCATGTATAAAGAATCATGATGCTTGTTACTGTGAGGATGATAACAAGACCTCATGGACATACGATCATCTGAACAGCCAAAAAAATGGGAGGAACTCTCCAACATTTTCATAACTCAACTATCACCTTGACCAATTCTGTGTGGCTGGGAGGCCAAAAATCACTCCACAAAATCCCGAATTTCCCCTTCTCCATGGGATTGGCCATAGACTTCTGGAAATAATGGGTAGCCATTCTTTCCTTATGATATGACTGCATGATGCACTTAGGGATGCCCTTATCTACCAGGACAAGTCACCTCTCACTTGCCAGCAATTCCTCATCATTAGAATATCATTAAGGCTAGGGGCACCTGGGTGGCTCAGTCGGTTGAGCATCTGACCTCGGCTCAGGTCCTGATCTCACGGTTCGTGTGTGTTCAAGCCCCACATCAGGCTCTGTGCTGACAGCTCAGAGCCTGGAGCCTGCTTCGGATTCTGTGTCTCCCTCTCTCTCTCTGCCCCTCCCCTGCTCACATTCTCTCTCTCTCTCTCTCTCTCTCTCTCTCTCTCTCTCTCTCTCTCAAAAATAAACAGTAAAAAAATTTTCTTAAAAAGAATGTCATTAGGGCTGGACATCAGGCAAAGAAGCCTTCTTGATGGTTTTACCCCTTAGACATTCTGTCACAGGAGTTGCCTCTATCAATGTAAAATTATAAGTAGATGCTTTAACCAAGCACACAGACATCACCTTTAACCAACCCCAACACACGCTCACCCAGAAATTGAGGTGGTCCTGCAAAACCAAACAGCCCTTAAAATCCTGCTGCAGCTCAAGGAGTAACATATACTTTCATTAAAACAGTGTTGGGGCAGCTGAGTGGCTCAGTTGGTTAAGAGTCTGACTTCTGCTCAGGTCATATCTCCTGGTTCGGGAGTTTGGGCTCCACATCGGGATCTCTGCTGTCAGCGCAGAGCTCACTTCGGATCCCCTGTCTTCCACTCTCCTTGCCCTTCTACTGCCTCGTGCACTCTCTCTCTCAAAAAGAAATAAGCAGGGAAGGGACAGAGAGGGAGACACAGAATCCAAAGCAGGCTCCAGGCTCTGAGCTGTCAGCACCCATGAACTGTGAGATCATGATCTGAGCCAAAGTTGGATGCTTAACAGACTGAGCCACCCAGGCAACCCAACCCTCCCCCCAAAAAATCGTTTCAAAAGAGTGTTAAATATATGCTCCAGATTACAATAATGTAACAGGATTGCTAAAAGATATGGATACTCATGTTGGTGCTTGAAAGGATCCCTCCCTCTCCTTCAATAACTGGTTAAACTCCACTGTAGGAAGATTTTGGTCAACTATTAAAGGTCTTTTATTTCAGCTTCTCTTCCTGCTGAATGTTGACCCACCAGGGACATCTCTATGCCCTCATTCAGCAGGAAGAAGCTACTGAAGGTGACATCCCTGCCCTAATGCCAAAGAGTTGTATTGTCCACCTGTCAGGGGGATGTCAGGGCCACATTTAGATAACAGGCTTCACCAATGGAAAACTGAGCTACGCAAAAGGACCCACAGTGAACACACAGATGCATAAAAAGCAGGCTCATGAAGTGACCCACCTCAAAATGGCCACAGGCCCCAACTATCCAATGGCCTACTTATAACCAGGCACAGTTACCATAAAAAGGGGAATTTCCATATGTTCCCACACTCCCTCACTCTGCCCTATAAGTCTAGCCCCAAACCACTTCCTGGTGGCCCTCTGCTCCCTCATGGTGCATTCAATAAACCTCTATCTCCTTTGTGCTGTGATGGGTGAATTCTTACACAACCCACACTGCTGTGTCCCCCAAACATCAGAACCCCCATACGTAATATCTTTGGAGCAATACAAGAAGCCACTATATCAGTGAAATAAAGAAAACAATTATCATAAAATTATCAAAAGTTGTTTAAACAAAAGACATGTTCCCAAAATCTAAGGACACAGAACCCCAGCTACATCAGCTACAACAAAGGCAACACCCCTTCGTCTGGGGCTGCAACATGGGTTTGCTAGTCACACAGCTCATACGAGGTTTGTGATCTAAACAGGTTTTTAAAAACTCATATAACAACAATAAAAAAAAGACATTATAAAGACAAATAATACAACCAAATAATGGACAAAGAACGCGAGTACACATTTCCCCAGGAAGATACACAAATGGCCAAAAAGCATATGAAATGATGCTCGATGTCACCAATCATCTGGGATCCAACCACAAAATTTAATTGTGCACAGACACTTCCAACCTACTCTATGAGGCCAGTTTATCATGATACCAAAACCAGTCATATATAAAATGAATTCTACAACGTGACCAAGCGGGATTTATCTGGGAATAAAATGGTTGGTTCGGCAAGCAAAATAGCAGTCATAAACTTCATGAACAGAAGAGAAACAAAAACCCCATGATCACTTACACACAGAAGAGGTATCTCCTTGAACCCACCACCCTCTCTTGACAAAAATACTCAGCCAACTAGGAACAGAAAGCAACTTCCTCATCCCGGAAAAGGGGCGGCGGGGAAAAGTCCACACCTAACATTTGCGCACCCAGACACTTCTCCCAAGAACATATGCAAATGGCCAGTGGGTCGATGAAAAGATGCTAGACATTCGTCACGAGGGACACGCGCCTCGAACTACCAGCAGAGGCCCCTTCGCACCCACCACACTGGCTATAAAGACGCCCCAGGAAGCGCTGGCGAGGACGTGAGCAGGGCGCATTCTCCTTCATTCATCCTGCTGCGGATGTAAGAGGGGGCGGCCGCCTTGGAAGAGTCTGGTGGACCCCCAACATGAGCAACGTGGAGTTCCCACCCAACACGGCAGGTCCGCTCCTCGTATCCACCTGCCCCAGACCAGGGAGGACGAGCGCCATCACACACACGCGTGCGCACGCGCTCTGCTCTCCGCGGCACGACTCCCGATCGCCAGCGATGAAAACCACCCAGAAGCCGGGCACCTCTTCCAGGCTGAGTCAAGGCGACACGACTGAAGTGGAGTCAGGAGTCCACAGGGGAAGCTCCCGAACCCGCCGCTCAGGGCCAAGGGCAGACACAACACGGAGAGACGCACCCGCACACCCATAATGCATCACTGCTCATGCAGGAGGAAGGAAGACTATTTCCTCAGGTGGCAACAGCCCAGCCAATGAGAGACAATCATAGCCCAGCCAATGAGAGAGAGCCAGGGCTCAGCCAGTGAGAGCCACAACCCAGCCAATGAGAGACGGCCACAGCCCTGCCAATGCAGGATAGTAGCAGCCCAGCCAATGAGAGACAGTCATGGATCACCCAATGAGACATGGTTATAGCCCAGCCAATGAGAAGCCCCTGAACGTAGAACGCCCCCCCCCCAGTTTGCTCCAACGGACTTCTTGTTTGCACAGCCCCTCCCAATGCCCCCTCTCCTCTAGAAAACAGTAGCCCTCCCTAAAGTCCTCCCCTTTTTCCCTCCAGATTTGCCTGTGGTTTTGCTGTGGCATATGTGTCCCAAATTACAATTCTCTGCTAGTCCCAGATAAACCCATTTTTTCCTGGAAAAATAATCTGGTTTTAAGGTTAACAGTTACTTGATCACTGGTGGACCCACAAAAGACCCCAACCACTCCGGGCTGGCGAGCAAACAGGTGCAGGTCCCACAGAGCCCACTGCGCTGCTTTCTCGCGGACCCTGAAGTGGAGGGTAAGTTTTGTGCCAGGATCAGAGCCCTGCTCCCCGGGTCTGCACTGTCCTGTGTCTGTGCTCTCCGGGGTTTATTGGGGACCCGTCTTAGGGGCTTGTCCTTTCTGAGAGAACTCATTTGGCTTTTGCTCCGACTACTTTTCAGAACTGGACTGTACCTCTTAGAACCGTACCTGTTGGAAATGTGCTAGCCCTTGGTCTGATTTCTTCTGTAAAGAGGCTACCCCTGTAGAGACCAGTGTTTATACATTTTATTCTGGTCTAGAGAAAACCACCATGAAATGGATTCCAGACATCAAAGTGCAGGGAGGGGGGGCTCCCACCTGGGACCCTGACCAGTCTTACGTTTAAAAAGCCATGGTGCGTCCTCATGTGCATTTCTAAAAAATGAACAACTGAACCAAATGTAATTTAAAATTACAATGGCCTTTATGGGGAACTTTCGATCTCCCCAAACTTGTTTTATTGAAAATTAAATTAGGAAGTCATGACTTCAGAACGTTGAGTTTGATACACATTTTATTCGGTACCTCAAGACCTGCAAATATTTTCAGGATCTAAGTGTGCCTCTTTCCAAAAGACTATTTCAAATGAACGGAGGCAAACAACTGACATACGACAAATGGCTTCCAAAGTGTCTTTTTCTCCCACCCCGACTTCACTGCTGCAGACACCCAGCGGCTACTCTACACCCAGGACCTGCCTCCAACCACTTTCCTCAGCAAGCTCTGAACTTCCCTTTTCTTCTGAACCTGCCCTTGATCCCTCCTTACCTCAACCTGTTAACCAGGCCTCTTTAAAGGGAAGGCTTCTCAAGATCTAAAAGCCCACATTTCTCATGTTCCCTGGACTAAGGCAGAAGTTTCCAGAAATGCCTAGAACCCCCATAAGCTCGCTGAAGAACATAACACAGCTATTCAACTGGGACACACCAACAGGGTGTCCCAGATTGAGATCAATTAGTCCACATGCGTGTTGCTGAGGCCCAGGCCACACATGGGATGAAACTAACCCGCGAGACACAGATGCCCACTTCTGGAAAGATGCTTATGACACTCACTGGAAATCCCCACCGAGCAATTACAGTAGCTTTTCCTAAGATTGTGAATTAAGACAAAATCTAGACTTCCACACAAAAGCCTGATGAACCTGTACGTGGCTGTTGTAACAGACTCCAGCTTGTCTTCAACATAACTTCAGGTCTTTCTTCACATGTGAAATCTACCCAGGCAGCATTTAATGGGCTGAACTGGGATCTTGCTTTTTACTTAAAAGGCCCAAGATGGAATGGGACTCCACGTCCACTGCATTTTCGTTATTTTGGCAAGCAAGCGGACTCACACCCCACATGGAGGAAAGACCGCCAAAATTCTTAATTCTCACCTATGGCATCTGAAGCCTCCTAAAAACCAAACACCTACAGTTCGCACTACGATTGCAAACAGGCGGGACATGTGAGAGAAGGTTATCAGCAGCCTGAATGCTCCAGGTGCGGGAGCCCTCCTCCCAGCCCTTCCCAACCCCTCCTCATTGCCAACATCTGGGCCCTAAGGACCACAGGGGCTCTGCCCCAAGTTCCCTCTTGATCTCTGACATGTCTTCAACGCAAAAAATGGAAGCCAGCTCAAGGAAACCAACAGGCAAACTTCTGTTCTACTTCAAAGGGATGTTCTCCTAAATAATAATTTAGCAAAACTGACCAGAGGTGTCCCCAAAATGCGCCCCAGAAATGGAAACACTTTATTAGAAGTCTAACTGTTACTTCAAAAAAAGGGAGAACTCTGGTTTGGGCCAAAGAACAGTCTGGCCCTAGGAGCGATTCTACAATATTCACTACTCACCACTGAACACACAGTAGAGCAGCGGCCTCCAACAACAGGAGAGTGTTCGAGAAGTACTCGTGGAGAAAGACTGAAGCCACAAAAAAACGTGACAACCTCGCTGGTCCCACCTGTCCAGTTACATCCCAGGGAAACCCGTTTGCATGAACGGATTTCATGCAGGCCCCTCTCTATGAGTATGTGTTAGTCACGGTTCATAGGTTATCTCGCTGGCGGAAGCCTTCTCTTGTCCTGTGGCTGCAGTGCTGTGAGAAAAGGGCGTCCCTACCTGGGGAACACCTCGCAAACTTCACAGGGATCCGGGAGCCCAGTTTACCGGCCAGGTGCTGTTCCGTTCGGCCCGTTTTACACCTTCGCTCTGCGTAACACCTAGGATCCTCGGGCTCAGGTGGACTCACTGAAGGCAATGCTGCTACTCAACGGACACCCTGTGTGGAGACACCCCCGCCTCCCAAACACCGTGTCCAAAAGCACTGGGGTTGGTCCTTTTCCATCTCACACCCCCCCTCCAGAGCCCCCCCGACTCCCACCCTGAGAAATCACAGCACGTCCGAGGCACTGGCCCTCGCTCCTTTGACTCTCGGTGACAAAAAGGTGTATACGTTAGTATTGGAAAAAATTAATAGCTTCTTATCAAAATAACCATGCCGTAGGGGCGTCTGGGTGGCTCGGTCGGTTGAGCGTCCGACTTCGGCTCAGGTCACCATCTCACGGTCCGTGAGTTCGAGCCCCGCGTCGGGCTCTGGGCTGATGGCCCAGAGCCTGGAGCCTGCTTCTGATTCTGTGTCTCCCTCTCTCTCTGCCCCTCCCCCGTTCATGCTCTGTCTCTGTCTCAAAAATAAATAAATGTAAAAAAAAAAAAGTTAAAAACAAAACAAAACAAAACAAAACAAAACAAAATAACCATGCCGTGGGAGAGCAACGTTCACAGTGCCCTCCCGGGGGGAGGAAGACCCTGAGGCCTCCCACCTTCCAACTCCCGAGATTTCGTCTACTGACGAGACCCCTCCTGGTTCCCTCCGGCCTCCCCGGAAAGGCCCCCCGTCAGCATCTGCCCGCCAGCCCCTGTGTCACCGCACTCCAGGGCACAGACCCTGGAGGCACGTGGCACGTGTAGACACACAGCAAACCCTGACTGCCCTGCACACCACATGGTGACGCGACAGGAAAGGTTTCCCGAATGGCAGCAGACGACATCTGTGCCACAGCCTTCCCGAGACGTCCGGCCCTGACTTGGGGCCCTTTTTCTCACTGTTGCTTCTTCTCTGCTTCATGGAACTCTCTTCGTGGGGTTCTGGCCTTTCAGGAAAGGCCTCATCAGGATCCCGAGACAAATGAACCGGTCACTTGCCTTTTCTCACGTGTTAGAAGGCTCTAAATTCACAAAAGTCTTTCCTCATCCGAACTATTAGCTGATGCCGTCCTATTACCCAAATTCATGGTCTCTCCATTCACAACCTTACAGGCTGCATTTCTGGGTAACATGTGGTTCCAAACTGCACTTTTGAGAACACTTGTTAAAACATCTTTCAAGTTTTGCTACTTTTTCAGAAACTTCACCACTAAGCTTTGTGTCCCCCCCCCCCCCCCCCCCCCCCCCGCCGCACTGTCTCCTCCCAAATGCCCTGGGTTCGTTCTCTCCCTCTGGGTCCCTGGGATTCACCATCTGCCCTCACGGTGGCCCAGGCGGGGACTTCCAGGAGGCCAACAGGACTCTGGGTCAGCCTCCACAGGGAGAACTTTCTCCCCGGGGTTGGAATAAGTGCCAATAAACATTTCAGTGGGCTGCCTTCAGACCCGGGGTCCCGGATTAGAACAAACCATAGAGTTATGCTACTTTTCTTCCATATTTTATTGCCGGTGACCCGTGTGATTCATACAAATACACGCTCTGCAAGGCGGACACTGCTGATGAACACGGACTAGACGACAAGTGTCTGACGGCATCTCCCTCCGAACCGTCCCTGTTACTCAGCTGTGGCCTCGACTGGTTTCCGCTGCTCTGCTCGTTCCCTCCAACACGAGACACGCCAAGCGGGAGACGTCCTTCCTGGCGCTGAGGGACCGATCCACTAAATACAGCAAACCCGCCTCTCACTCCCAGATGCTTCTCAGGAAACACTGAGGTCACACAGAGGAAATGTAGAAATTCGCACACGGAAAGCTCCTTAGGGACGGAGTGGGGGGCCGGCAGGGGGCGCCCTCGCGTCCTGCCCCGTCCTCACCGGGGGCCCCAGCCGCAAGCCCAGCACCCTGCAAGCCCAGCCTGCCTCAGCTGGGATGTCACCTCCCCACCCCCACCCTGCCAGTGAGGAGCCACTGTGCTTCCAGCTCTAGGTTCTTCCACATCCCGTGTTTCCATCCCGGCCCCTCCTGGCCTCTCTAGGAGAGCGTCCCTCTCCTCTGTTCTAGTAACTGCCTGTGGTCCTGTGGTATCTTACACGTCCAGAACTAATTCTCTGCTGTTCCGGAACAACCTCGGTTTTGGGAGTAAAGTAACTGACAGTTTCAATTTACAAGTTACCAGTAACCAGAACACGTGGCAGCAACAGACAGACGGATAAACACCCTGATCGACAAAGAAATGCACAGACAGGCGCCCCTGACTTTAGCAAGTGGCATCAGCAGAGATGGGGACACTTGGACACATGGGGCCAGGGAAGGCTGGTTATCTAAGGGGTAAAAGGAATCATCAGATTCACGGACAATAACCGAGTGTTGTGGATTTAACTGCCACGGAAACAAGAGGAACACACGGACAGAAAAGTTCCAGCACGTGTGATTAGACCTGAGCGATGGAGGAGTTTTGTCACAGAACAAAAGAAGGTCGTCTGCACAGGAACAGACCGGGAAGTTCAAGTCTACTAACACCGTGAAGGGTGCATCCACGCAGACAACACAGAGAAATGACACACCCTGACCTGGAGAAAACACCGCAGGCAGAAATGAAACAGACAAATGTCCCCAGGACGTGAAGGAAACAGATCATCAGGAAGCAGACACGTGAGATACAGGAGACAACACGCTGGAAATGCTTCCACAGAAGAGGAAACCCACACGTGAGAAATGCTCAGCCCTGGAGGAATCAGAAAAACCAACGTGCGACGTCCAGGAGACCCCGTGTCACACCCACGAACTAGAAAACAGGAAGCCAGAAGGGACAGGACCCAGCACTGATGTGTGGTTCACACTCTGCACCCGCGTTTCCTACTAACAAACATATAAGTTACTCATGAGCTACAATATGCAATATGTGAGACAGATCAGGATCACAGCTTTGCAACCCTGGACCCTGCATGGAACCGTCACTAGCATTTGGATGAATCCTTTTTTTTTTTTTAATATTTATTTTTAGGACAGCACAAGCAGGGAAGGGGCAGAGAGAGGGGGAGAGAAAAGGGATTCTCCACTGACAGTCTGACAGAATTGAGCTGGATGTGAGGCCTGGCCTTGACCTCACAAACCCGGAGATCACGACCTGAGGGGAAGTCAGCTGCTCAACCAACTGAGCAACCCAGGTGCCTGGGATGAATCCTCTGATCCATGACTCCACCCACCTGGCATGAAGGTGTGGAGCACCCCCTGCAGACCCCCCCACCCAACCCTCATGGAGAACGACAGCTCTGTCCTGAGACACTTTTCCCCAGGGACGCTCTCTGGATAAAGCCCCCCAGTAACCCGAGGAAGAAAGGAGGCAGAAAGAACTCGGGCACTTTACACCTGCTCAACGCGAGGCTGGCGGAGGACAGAGCCATCAGTGCTGAGCTGGACAGGGACAGTGCTGCTCACAGGTGACAGGTGACCTGCAGACGCCTACCTGAGCCCTGTGCTCCTGGGTGGTTCAGTTGGCTAAGTGTTTAATCATGTGAGTCTTGATTTTGGTTAAGGTGGTGATGTCATGGTTCGTGGGTTCGAGCCCCACATCGGGCTCTGAGCTGAGGGTTCAGAGCCTGCTTGGGATTCTCTGTCCCTGTCTCTCTGCCCCTCCCCCTGCTCACACTCTCTGCCTCAAAATAAATATAAAAAGAGAGAGAGAGAGAGAGAGAGAGAGAAGACTCACAGGAAGTCCCCCTGGCTCACCCACGACAGGGCCATGCACAAAGCCCCCAAATCCACACTTTGTGCCTCATCCTGTGCCTCATCCACGATCAGCTCAGCTGCTTGTCCCCGTGACCAAGGGGCACAAAATGCTGGCTGGTCCCACTTTGCTTTGGCTTCTTTCCTTCCTCCAGACCCCTGAATGTGGGCTTGCTCTCAGGCTGAGCCACACACAGACCCTCCTGGGGGACAGGGGGGACAGGCTGGCCTCAGGGAACCCCAACGTCAGCACCATACCTGTTCATGCCTGGTTTCTTTCCTCCTCTCCTCTCTTCTACACGACTCTTGAGACACTCGCAGGTCTTAGGCTCACAGTGTCGATGTAGCCCCTGCCCCAAATGCAACTGCCCCCCGATCCCCTGCATGGCCCCTGCCCCTGATACTACAGTCCTCCTCCCGCCTGCACAGCCCCTGCCCCTAATGTAACTGCCCCCCCACTCCCCTTCACGGCCTCTGCACCCAATGTAATAGCCTCCCCTGCCCCCTGCACATCCCCTGCCCCTAGTGCAACAGCCTCCCCTGCCCCTCTGCCCCTAATGCAACTGCTCCCCCTTTCCCCTGCACAGCCCCTGCCCCTAATGCAACAGCCCTCCTACCCCCCTGCACAGCCCCCGCCCCTAGTGCAACAGCCCCCCCGTGCCCTGCATGGCCCCTGATCCTAATGCAACAGCCCCCCCTTCCCCCTGCACAGACCCTGCCCCTAATGTAACTGCCCCCCACTCTGTTCTCAGCCCCTGCACCTAATGCAATAGCCCGCCCCTGCCACCCTGGACAGCCCGTGTCCCTAGTGCAACAGCCCCCTGCCTCCCTGCACAGCCCCCACCACTAATGCTACAGTCCCCCTCACCCCTGCACAGTCCCTGCCCATAGTGCAACAGCCCTCCTACCCCCCTGCACGGCCCCTGCCCGTAATGCAACAGTCCCCTCCCCCTTCTTTGCAGTCATTCTTCTCAATACAGGACTCTCCTTACTCAACTCGGATTTTTCTTTTGACACTGGTTTGACCAACTGTCCACGACCGCCCCTTTCCTACCCAAACTTTGCCCAGGCCGCTGTGCTCCCCACAGGCCCCTGAACTGCAGGTGGCCCACACGCTGAGCATCCACTGAGCTGAGGAACAAGGCCCTGGGGACGTGAGCCAATGAGGCCTTCCTCCACCAGAGGGGCCAGATCCTGACACTGGGCCTTCCTGCCCATCCCCCTCTCGCAGAACAGCCAAGCTGGGTTCTGTTTCACTGGAGGGTCCCTGAGATGGGAGCAGGTCCCTGTTGGAACTGATTGTAATAAACTGTCCTCAGCCAGGTGCAGATTTGAGGTCATCTCTCAGGTCTGTCACCAGCTAGACCCCAAGCCCACGTGGTTGTACTCACAGACCTTTGCCCCACGTTTCCCTAAGCTGTCCTTTCCAGCTGTCCTCTTTAACTCAGGCAAATGACAGGAACCTGCCCCTGGAGCAGATCGCAGATCGACTGCCCTCACCAGACCTCCAGAGCCCCAACCTCCCCAACCAGTTTGAGAAGCCCCGCGATTCCTGTCTGTGCAGAGGGACCTGGAGGGACCTCTGGAATGACCACCAATTACCTTTACCTCATTATCACACTGAAGTCTCCACTGGGGGAGGAGCACAGCCTCCTGTACATGACTTACTTCCTGGGGACGGGCCTGCTGCCCTAAGGCCCACCTCCAGCACCCCTCCTTCCACCCCACACAGGACGAGGAGGCTTCCCCATGGAAATATCCATCCAGCCCTAAACCAGAAGAGCCCATCCACCCTCCCTCCGGGGGGTCAGGGCTTTGGAAGTTATTCCCTGTGATCTACTGATCTCTGTATCTGCTGCTAATAAAGTTTTCTTCCTGGGACTGCTCAGTGTGGAGCAGTTTCTGACTCACCAAGCAGAGAACTCAGGTTGGTTGGGTGACAGGTCCACCGTGGGTCCCCCTGTAAGCTCAGCGGGTTAAGGGGGTGCCCAGAAAAGCAATCGTTTTAGGACCCCCGCTCCATTCCGTGATCTACGCCTCACCAGCTCTATCTGCCCAGTACACCCCTTGCAGAGCTTCCTGGTCCGGGTCAGAATCACAAAGAAATGGAAAAACAGAAAACCAATCTCAGCCATTTAAGACTTGAAGAAACAGCGTGGAAGCAAAGACTGACAGTCCGCACCAGGCCAGGAAACAGCCAAACCCGTGAAACGCTCCGCGCGGTTTCCAAAGTGAGAAAACCCTGCATTTCTTACCCGAGATCGCAGCCCAGGACCCCGTGCGCGCGCACCTGCTCCCTCAGCGCGCGCTCAGCCCCGGCCCCACGTCCCACACTTACCTCCGCTGGATTCTAACGTCCAAGTCTCAGCCCCCGGGAGCAGCTCTGGCTCCGTGACCGTCACACTGCACGCGTGCTTTCCGGGCACGTCTTGCAGCTCGGTCCGAGCAACCTCACGCCCGCCTAGACTGCCCCCGACAAAGCTCCCCTTTCTGAATATTCATCGTCACCCTCCATAAAAGACCCCCCCGCCCCGGGGAGTCGCGGATTCAGAAGCTATTCCCTGCGGACTCTTTACGGCTGCAAACAGTTTTCTTTATGAGACAACTCGCCGGACAGTCTCTACCTGTCCTCCACCGAGGAGCAAACTCCTGCTTAGTCAGCTCGTCGCACACGCTCCCCGAATCCCAGGCCTCCCCCCTGCCCTCCCCCACCCTCCCTTCTCAGTTCCATCCGCCCAGGACCCAGGTGCGGACCCCGGGGGACGGGGACACCCCGCCGCGGCCGCTTCCACCTAGGTCCGGCTGGTCCCATCCGCCCCGCCGGCCCGCGCACTCACCATCTCGGGACCCCGCTCCGCGCCCCCGGGGCGTCCTCCCACGGCGCGCACCCCTACAACTGTGGCAGCGCAGGATCCGACTGCACCAGCCGCCCCGGCGGAGAGCCACACCCACCGGGCTCTCGCTCGGGCCTGATTGGGTGGTGTACAGGTCCCGGGCCCTGATTGGGCGATCCTTCAGTCCCTGCGACCTGATTGGATGATGTTCCGAAGCTGACTCTCCCCGAATCTGATTGGATATTGGTCCTGCAGCTGATTTCCTCCCCCCCCCCCCAGGCCCGCCCCCTGCCCCTGAGTGACAGGCTGGCGGTACACACGTGTCCGATCCCCCTGCCCGAGGTGGGCTCTCAGTAGAATGCGCTCCGGGCGGACTGAGCCGCCTGTCTCCTCCTCCTTCTGTCTGAGGATCTGACTCAGTTTCTCCGCGGAGCCTCCCTTACGCGGGGATCCGGATCCGGATGTGACAGAATAGAAGGACCCGGTGACCCTTCAGTCCGTGGCCCATACAGCATAACGGTGCACCTGTCCCCTGTGTTTTGGAACTGCTCACTGACCGGTGACGTCACCGTAAGGAAGCCAAGCTCCCCCGAGATTTTGACCTGACCCTTGGACACCGCAAGGCCCCGCCCTCCGGCCCCACCCCTACTTCTCTGGCCTCAAGTCAACCAAACAAGCCCTGGGTCCTCAGCCCCCGGGGCACGTGGCTTCATTACCTGTGTGCCCAGCTGGGCACAGCCACAGGTGTGACACGTTACAATACTCAGGTGTGCGTTATATTCTGCAAGGAAAGTCACGGCAGATCCATTTTATAATCCGTCCCTGTGGATGTGGAATGTAAAAGCTCCACATCCTTCTTCAGGGGGTGGGTTGATGTGGGACAGCTCTGGGAACACACAAAATAAAAAGAACGCTGAGTTTTACTCTTACAAGTGTGAGCCCTATGGGATGTGAATTATATCTCCATTTTCCGAAACAAATTTAAAGGCCACAATAGCCAGGAAATCATGCCTCCTGGGCACTGGTGAAATACTTCGTGTCTCTGCGGATTTGCCCACTCTGCATATTTAATGTCAGTGGACTCACACCATGTAGCCTGGTGTGGCTGGTGTCTTCCACGTGGTATAACATTTTCACGTTCGTTCACGTGCATGCTGTGTCTGTCCTTCATTCCTTTCTGGGGCTGAATCACCGTCTGTCCTGTGGATACGCCGCATCCCGTTCATCCATCCACGCACTGGGGGACACTTGGGACGTGTCCCTCTTTTGCAGGGTCTGCACAGTTTTGCTCCTGGCATTCGTGTGCACACATCTGAGTGTCCGTTTCCGTTTACGTAGGACTGGAACACTTGGGTCACGCTGCAGTTCTGTGTTTCACTTCTTGAGGAACCACCAAACGTTTTCCACATCAGCTGCCCTGACACTCCCACCAGCCAAGCACAGGGTTCCGCTTTCTCCACATCGTGGCCGCCGCTTCTTTTCTGGATTCTGGCTCCTAGCCGTCCTCGTGAGTGGGAAGTGGCATCTCATCGTGGTTCTGACTCGCATCGTCCTGATGGGAGGATCGGTTCATGTGTCTATTAGACATTTGTGCATCATCTTAAGAGAAATGGCTGTTCAAGGTTTTGCTCACTTCGAACCAGGTTTTTTCACGCTCTGTATTGCAGATATAAGGGCCGTCTGTGTATTCCAGTTAATAAAGTCTTATCGCATAAGTGATATAAAAATGTTCTCCCATTTTTGCGGGTGTCTTTTCACTCCCTTGATAGTGTCCTTTGATGCACAAAGATTTACTCTACCGTCAGTTGTGGGAGACAGACTTGAGCCAGCTTCCTATCGGGCGGCTTGGCTCTTAAACACAGGCGTCCTGGCTGCATCCCCCAAGACTCCGTGATCAGCATTGCTGCCAGTGGGGAAAAGGTCGTGGGTTCAGTTACGATGTCAGAGCAGCAAGGCCCTGAGAGGGATCTTGGCTTTGCACCAGAAATTCAAGGGCAAGCCATTTAAGGAAAGGGACAAAGATTTACTAAGGATAGAGGTAAGAAAGGAGATCCTTCACACAATGATGGCCTCTCCTCCCGGATGACCCAGAAGACAACCCTCCCTTGCCGCTAACCAAAGGTTTTATAAGTTTGTTTTATTTTATTTTATTTTATTTTAATTAGCTCACCGTACAGAAAAGAACTTACTCTTTAACTCTGGGTTCATCACTGAGGTGAGTTTTTCCTTTGTCTTAAGGTTGTGGAACTACCCACGGCGGGCAATTTTCAGCATGTCCAGCCTTTGTGGCTTTTACTGCTGGAGGGAGCGGGGTCTTGTGGTTTCTCATTAGTCAGACCATGTGACTCTTCTCATGACCTGATGACTTTTAGGTTAAGGGTCAGCCTAAGACCAAAAGGGCTTTACACTGGTCTGTCTCCTGAGTCTCCCTCCCTTCCCTCCAGCCTCAGTCACGGCAGGTCTTTCCACGGCTCCCCCAAGCCCCTCCCGGCAGTGCCTGCTGCCCTCTGGTCCTCCCTCAGATGCCACCCGGCCAAGGACTGGAGTGCAGACCCCTGTGGAAAGAGGGGATGGATGGGATACCGGGACCCCAGCCCACGGCCAGGGGCATAAACTGTGGTGGGGACCCCTACAGTACTGGGAGCCCCAGGCTGCGGCCACGTCCAGCCCGCTCAAGTGGGAACCAGCCCCTCCCAGTCTCCCTGGTCCTACCAGGGGAGGGTAACATGGTGGCGACACCTGGGGCCCCAAGGACAGGTGCACAGAGCCACGTCCACGAGGCTAGGAGACCTCCCCCTTGGATGATGCTGTAGCTCCCCGCACCCTGAACGATCTGCACTCCCCTCCCAGAACCCGTGACCCAACAGAGCTTCGGAAGTTGCCCCCACATCCGCCCACTGGGCAGCGCCCCAGCACTGGCACTGGGTTTGGTCAGGGCTCCTGGCTCTCCATGCCAGGCCAACTTGACTGGAGAGTGCTTCGTGGGTCCTGCGTGACAGGCACATGGCTGAGCCCGCGTGAACTCGGGTTCTGGCCCCAGCCTCCCCTGCCCGGCCGCCTTCCTGCAACCGGACCCTGCTGCCGAGGACACAGAGGCAGAAACCACTTGTATCCTCCTCCTGGACCAGAAGTCCTGACTCAGTGTCCCTGCGGAGCACCGCCTTGTCCAGAGCCGGGACAAGAGGGCACGGGCCTGGACGGGACAGGAGGGTCTGGAGACTTCAGGGGTCGGGGGGTCAGCCTGGGGACGAGGTCCTGGTGGCTCTGTGTCCTTCCTCTAACAACAAAGACACTCAACAGTGACCCAGCTGTTTCGACATGTGACCTTGGACACCCTGAGGCCCAGCCCTGCCCCCCCCGCAGCATCTGGGGTTTGACCAAGGGTTCCCCACACCTCATTTCTTGCCCCTTGGTTATATCAGGTTCTCTCCATTCAGGCCCCAAAGTTTGGGCCACCTCCGGGACTGAGCAAACACCGGAACTGAGAACCAGCTCCTGGTCTGTTTCCCCTGAGAACAAGTTGACCACAGGGCGCCCTACCCTGTCTCCACCCCGCTGGTCCTGCTGTCCCCCGGTCTGTCCTCATCAGTGCACTTTCCCCTTCTTACCTGGAAAAGAAAAGCCCCTTTCTGTCTGATTCGAGACCTTTGCAGACTTCTGGGCTCATTTTGTTCCTACCTAAGTCAAGTTCGTCCTTATGACAAATCCAAGTTTTTGTTTTCCGTTTTTTGGTTTTTTTGGACATACATACACTTTAAATCAGGAAACCCACAGCTTCCTGAGAGCTTGGTGCTCATGGGAAGTTGGAACTGTTTAAAAAGCAAAACTCAACTGAATTCATTTTAAAGATCTTTGTTGGCTTTATTCAATGATTCATGAATCGGGCAGCATGCCATCTCGCGGATACAAGGGAGCTCGGAGGAGCTGCGCAAAATGAAAGGCTCACAGGCAGGAGGAGTGGGGACAGGAAGTTCTGTTAGACAAAAAGTGGATGGGTGGTGGGAGGTCACCTTTCCTTCCGGGATGGCAGGGGTCTAGCAGCCCGGCGACCTCACTAGGGCTGACCAGGTCGTTCCTGATTGACTGGTTTAAGATTCCAGTTCTGGGAGAGGCCGAAACTGCAATTAAGTTAACTCTTGGTCTGGTGACAAGGAGCTTAGCAAGTGATTCCATTTTGGACTTGTGGTCTTATTTTTAACAGAACCCAGGCCCAGAAGCCGGAACTCTTCAAACAACCACATTTATGACATGTACTTAAAAAATTTACAGGGTGCCTAGGTGGCTCAGTCAGTTGAGCGTCCGACTTAGGCTCGGGTCATGATCTCATGGTTTCATGGGTTCGAGCCCCATGTCGGGCTCTGTGCCGACAGCTCAGAGCCTGGAGCCTGCTTCGGATTCTGTGTCTCCCTCTCTCTCTGACCCTCCCTTGCTGTCTCTCTCTCTCGAAAATAAACATTAAAAAAAAAAAATTTCAAGTGGACATTTCACACTGGAAAGAAATTTATTTGAGATCACTGTCTGAACGTGGTCCTAAAGGACTTTGAAACATAGGCGGCCATGCTAGCCGTGTGGGGTTGGCCGGTGACACAGGCAGTGAGGATGTGCAGAGAGAGCAGAGCCACAAGCAGGATGCAGCTGATTCTGTCTCCAAGGGAGGAGAGGGACCGGACATCTAGAGAAATGTCGGCCCTGGTTCCTGGCAGGCTGGGCCTTTTAAGAGTTTTTTAGGGCATGAGAAGGTTGTAGCTGTGTCCACAGTGGAGGGTGGGGGAAGGGGTGGATCCTGGGCAGGGTGGAGCAGGAGGTGACAGGTTTTCAAGGGGCTCTGTCCCGAGCTCATCCAGGATGTGGATTGTGGTCAGGCTAGACAAGAACTTGACTTGGGGCCTACTTCCTACTTGGGGCCTACTTCCTGAGAACGGAAGGCACCGTGACCTAGAAAAACCGGAGAGTTAGGGGCGCCTGGGCGGCTCAGTCAGTTAAGCGTCTGACTTTGGTCAAGTCATGATCTCCCAGTTTGTGGGTTTGAGCTCCAGGTCACGCTCTGTGCCGACAGCTCAGAGCCTGGAGCCTGTTTCGGATTCTGTGTCTCCCCTCTCTCTCTGCCTCTCCTCTCCTCACACTCACATTAAAAATAATGTTTATTTATTTTTAAGAGGCAGAGAGAGACAGAGCATGAGTGAGGGGCAGAGAGAGAGGGAGACACAGAATCCGAAACAGGCTCCAAGCTGTCAGCACAGAGCCCGATGCAGGGCTCAAACCCATGGACCGTGAGATCATGACCTGAGCCAAAGATGGACAGTTAACCAACTGAGCCAGCCAGGTGGCCCCCCCAAAAAATTTTTTAATTAAAAAAATAAAAGTATACTGGTATAAAATTGAAATTCAGCTTTTCTCTCTGTTAAAATGACAAAGTTTTCTTGGATTGTTGGTCCACTCTTGATAAGAAAGCACAAAGGTTGTTATTTTTTTTTTCTCTTCTCTTTATCTGCCCAGAAAACCAAAGCTTCTAAGTTTTGTCTTTATCAGGTCTTTGATTACTTAACAAAGTTAAAAACTTCTCAATGTTAAAGCAGCTAAGTTTTGCCAACAATTATATGGCTTCCTGCAGAATCCTATTGCCACCTTGGTTAAACATAAATATTAAATTTATTATGATATGGAATCCTATTTCAGGCTTGTGCTTTAAAATTTTCTGAGGTTTCTGGGGCGGCTGAGTGGCTCTGTAGGTTAAGCATCTGACTTCAGCTCAGGTCATGATCTCGTGGTTCGTGGGTTCCAGGCCTGCCTGGGGCTCTGTGCTGACAGCTCAGAGCCTGGAGCCTGCCTCAGATTCTGTGTCTCCCTCTCTGTCTGCCCCTCCCTCCCTCACACTCTGTGTCTCTTTCCTTCAAAAATAAAAGAACATTTAAAAAATTAAAAAATAAAATTTCCTGAGGTTTCTAACAAACTTTCCAAGATTTAAATGGGAAAGTTAATTAGTCCTGTCTATTTTGTATGCTAATTGGAAAGCCCTGTCAAGCCAGTGATGATAAGCCTTACGTCGTACTGAATGGGCAGACGCTGTAACTATTCTAGAAAATATATGAAATTCCTCAAGTTTTACTATGTCCTGGTGGAAACTCATTACTTGAATTATTGAAATATCGTGTGTCATGGAAATAACCAGATTTTCCTTGACATTGGCATTATAATGAACTCTCCTATCAGATCTTTGACCATGGCCATTTCTGAGTTGGTGGCTTGTTTTGCCCCGTTTTCTTTTCTTTGGTAAATCATGTTAGTTCTTGTTCTGAAGTCCTCACAAAACCTGTTTCATCGTCAAGGATATTCATAAAAAGGACTTTTGACAAACATAGGTTTTGCTACCTTTAAAATCATAAAACCAAGCTGAATAAGAATTTCCAGAATTAACAGAAAAAGCTGCATTCAAACAGAACAAAAACTAATGACATAGGACTCAATGAAATGAGGGAAACGATAAAATATCCCTTTTTGAACATACTGAATCATTTCGCTTTTCTCCCTCCCGGAACCATCCAGAATTCAGAAACTCAGCGAGTATTTTTGCTTTCATGGCAATTATAATTACTTGCATAAGTTCAGTAAGAATCTGTTCTCAGTTTGTGAGTTTGTGAGTTTGAGCCCCACATCTGGCTCTCTGTGGTCAGCACAGAGACTGCTTTGGATCCTCTGTCTCTCTCTCTCTGGCCCTCCTCTGCTGTGCTCGCTCTCTCTCTCTCTCTCTCTCTCTCTGTCTCTCTCTCAAAAATAGATATCAACAGTAGCCAAACTATGGAAACAGCCCAAACATCCATTGACTGATAAATGGACAAAGAAGACGTGGTGCGCGCACACACACACACACACACACACACACACACACACTGGAATACTACTCAGCAATGAAGAAGAATGAAATCTTGCCATTTGCAACAACGTGGATGGAACTGAACGGCATTATGCTAAGCAAAATAAATCAGAGAAAGACAGAGATCATATGATTTCACTCATATGTGGAATTTGAGAAACACAACAGCTGAACAGAGGGGAAGGGAAGGAAAAATAAGATAAAAACAGGGAGAGAGGAAAACCATAAGAGACTCTTAAGTACAGAGAACAAACTGAGGTTGCTGGAGGGAGGAGTGTGGGGGATGGGCTAAATGGGTAAGGGGCATTAAGGAGGGCTCATTTGGGATGAGCACTGGGTGTCATATGTAAGAGCTGAATCACTGGGTCCTACTCCTGAAGCCAAGTCTACACTGCAGGTTAACTAACTTGAATTTAAATTAAAAAAAAATAGATAAACATTTTAAAAAATAAGACAAAAAAATAAAGGATCTATATGAACAATCACTATTCTTGCTGAGCTTTTGTAAGTAATTAGGTCAAGTTTGTTAAAACTGGACTTGTTTCATAAACGAATTCGTTTTGATTTGGCTATCCCTGGGAATAAGGGTGAATTTTGACATAAAAATTATGTTTCAACAACACATCCTTCTGGATGTTCGATTCTAGTTTTCAATTGTCTTTAAACATTTGCCTAAGCTACACAACTTGAGGCGAACTTCAGAGAGACTGCCATACTTGTTCATATGTACGCAACCTTCCTGCTTGTTACTCTGTGGGGACAATAAAAGGACCCAAAGGCATATGATTATTTAACCAACTGGACAATGGGATGAACTCCCCAACAACTATATAGCTCAGCTCTCACCTCGATCAATTCTATGCGGCTGGGATGTCAAAACCGCTCCTTAAGAGTCAGAGCATAAACCACTCCATGGGGGTTAACTATGGACTTATGGAGTTAACGGATGGCCCCACTCTCCTTATGACTGGATTGGACAACACACTTGGGGACGCCCTTATCTCCTGGGACAACTCATCTCCCACTTGCCAATGATTCCTTGTAATTAGGATGTTGTTAAGACCAGACATCGGGCAAAGGGGGCTTCTTAATTGTTTTAGCCCTATTTGTTCTGGGAGCTGCCTCTGTGATGTAACATTACAAGTAGAAGCTTTAGCCAAGCATACAGTGGCCACCTTTAACCAGGCCCAACCTGCAGCCACCCACAAATTCAAAAAGTGGCCCTCCAAAACCTAATCCTGGCTGCAAGTCAAAGAAAAAAGCTATCATGCTAACGTTGAGACTGAATGTTGTGTATTTATCCCAGATGACTCTGCTAAAGTATCCAAAGTTTTAGCAGATGTACACATGGTACCTAAATGCCAACTTTTTTTTACAATGTGCACAACGTGATGCTGAGCCTGGTGGGTTTCTCCATTACAAGGTACAGATTAGCGTTATTTGTATCAATACATAGCCAGTATAATACATCACCCCAATACCAGCACATATAGGGATATTTCTATCCCTAAAAAGAATGTTTCTTTCTGGCCCGTGGTAAGTGTTACTTGGGACTCTGCAGGTCCTAAGAGGCCTTTGTCTTATCATCATCAAACTATCAGAATTTTAACTGAATATGCCAAGCCACAGATGGGCTCATAACAACGATGGACAAGCTCCCCGTTCCACTGGTATGACCACCTGACACCAATGTTTCTTTCATCAGGAGGTCTGGAAGAGGTCATATGGCTCATGGGGGCCCTTGATAAATACACAATTAAGGCCTTAAATGACCCTCAAAATAGCATAACCCTATTAAACACTAACGTCACCCGAATGCGTAAAGCAATTCTATAAAATAGAAAGACAGTAGATGTCTTAACAGAACACAAGGAGGAACATGGGGCATTTTTCAGCAGAATGTTGCATTTGCACTCCAGATTAAAACAAAAATGTAACAGGATAGTGATATAAATAATTAAATTGGTGCTCTTAAGGACCCTACATAGTCTTTTAACCATTGGTTACATTCCTGGGTAGGGTGGATTATAGTCCCCCACTAAAGGATCTTCTTATCACACTTCCTATTTTTATCATAATGTCAATCCTAATATGTTGTCTCTTTCTCTGTGTTTTCTCCTATTGTCGAGATTCACGATCGCAGTTCCTGACTCCTTGATCCTTATTACTGTGTCTACTCTGGACTCTACAGCAATGGCTTTCTGTAATAGTTACTTGTTGGGACACATAGTGACCAATTTGAGTCCATAGGTAGGAACACCTCCCCCCACCCACTCCCTCCCCTCCCACCCTCTTTTCCCTCCCCTCCTCCCTCCTTCCTCTTCCTCCCGCCACCTGTCAGTTTGAAGAAGTTAAAGAAGATGAGCACTTCACCTTTCAATAACCTTAAAGATTTAAGGACCGAAGATTGGTCAGGGAGGAAATGATGAAGGACAGAATCAGAAAAATGTTCACCAGAAGGCTGACCTATAGTCTGCATTGTTCTGATAAGGATCAAATACGCCCTGGTTGCTACTTTTGCAGAGGGACTCATGACTTTCTGTACATCTCACCCCAGTTAATATTGAACTAAATGAAAAACACCAGAGAAATCTTATGAAAAGAGCCGTAAGTATTAAACTGATGTGATGTGGGGTCTGAGAGCAAAAAGTCAGGAAAGAATTCTTGAGACATTTTCACCGCAAAAAGGTGTTTTTACTGAAGCACAGGGGACAGGACCCGTGGTCGAAAAGAGCTGCGCTGGGATTGTGAGAAGCGACTGGTTACATACTTTTTGGTTAGTTGGGGTTAGGAATAGCAGAAGTCTCAAAGGAATTTGGAAGCAAGGCTTCCAGGACCTTGAGGGGCTAGCTGCTCGTAAGAGAAGATTACTGACTACTGTCTAGTAAAACATTAATCCCGAGACCCTTCAGATATGTATCGGGGGGCCTATGTTTCAAGGATGGTTGCCACCACATATCTTGGTGGAGGGGAGGATAGAGATAAAGGAAGTTTCCGAAGGTGTTTTCACAGGTTAAAGAAGACTGACAGGATCCTGGAGGTCTGGCTAATGTCAAGCTAAGGCTGCCTTTTGCCTCTAGCAAAGCATTAACCTTAAGGCAGCTGTCAGTTCCCGGAGGAATGTCCTACTCTGCCTGTCTCAAGTATCTGTCAATGGGCTGCACGTTGTAAGGACATTTAATTTTATCTACATTTCTTTTGCCTTTGCTTTCCTCACCACTCCCCTCTAAACAATGTTGACCCTTCAATCTATAAGGTTGCTAAAAGCAGAAGGCCTTCTGTAACTTCTCGGCTAAATAGGGGGGCAGCGAGGTCCCTACCTATGGGTCAACATTGGTCAGGTGGGCACATATGTGTAGGACTTACTAAAGGCAGAGGCAGCTGTGGCTAGAGTTGATAACATATGGGAGTCTCCTTCAGCAGACAGGATCATCTGTCAGCTTGAACTTACGGCAGTGAAGGCATCTTGGTGCCATGGATCTTCCACAAGTTCACAGGAATAAAAAGGCACGTTAGCAGGCACACTGGATTCCTGTGAGGGACGTACTGGTCTAATTCTTGATATATGAGTCCATGAGGAATATTACAGTACATGATGTGACCCAGGAGGGGCCCTTCCATTTTGGAAGTAAATCTCCTGCTGTATTAGACTTCCAATCTTTTATTTTTTTAAGCTTTTGCACAGTGAAAGAAGCTACGTTTTATTTACTTATATTTTAGAGAGAGAGAAAGAGAGCTGGGGAGAGGGGCAGAGGGAGAGAGAGAATCCCAAGCATGCTCCAGACTCAGCACAGAGCCCTACACAGGGCTTGGTCCCACGACCCTGGGATCATGACCTGAGCTGAAAGACAGGAGTCAGCTTAGTAGATAAAATCTACTGATGAAATCTGGAGTGGGGTTCATGAACAAACGACCCAGAAAGAATTCCTGAGATGTCTTTGGTGTTAAGGGCGGTTTTAGTAAAGCACAGGGACAGGACCCGTGGGCAGAAAGAGCTGCACTAGGGTTGTAAGGGGTGACTGATTATATACTTTCAAATTTGTGGAGGGAGGGGGTTGTAAGTCACCAAGGAATTTCTGGATGCTGAAAGCAGGGTCTCACAGGACCCTGAAGATTTAGCTATTGTCAAGATAAGGTTGCTTTTAGTTTTTAAGGAAGTATAAACATTGAGGCATTAGGGCAGCTATCAACGCATTGGGGAGTGTTACACCCTGCAGGCCTCTGACATCTACCGATGGGAATTTAATTTAAACTACATTTTTCTTGGCTTTGTTTCCCTCATCAGGACCCTCAACAACTGAGCCCCCCAGGCAGGACTTCCCATTTAAAGGACTTCCAAGGGGCACCTGGGTGGCTCAGTCGGTTGAGCGTCCGACTTCAGCTCAGGTCATGATCTCATGGTCTGTGAGTTCAAGCCCCGCATCGGGCTCTGTGCTGATGGCTCAGAGCCTGGAGCCTGCTTCCAATTCTGTGTCTCCCTCTCTCTCTGCTCCTTCCCTGCTCATGCTCTGTCTCTCTCTGTCTCTCTCTGTCTCAAAAATTAAAAAAAAATTTTTTTAAATTAAGAAAAAAATTAAAAAAAACAAAAAGGACTTCCAATACCTTAAATAAAGCATGTCTACTGTGTTTATATGGGGTGGGTTGCTGGTAACTGTCAGATCAGGTTTAGGGAGGAGATGGCCTGCTTGTCCATTTACAAAGTTATGAATTAACCAGAAGTGAGTAACTTCACAGAGCATAATAGTTTTCCTCTACTGATCAAGTCACAGTGAGAAAGGCCTTTCCGCATAGTAACTCAAAGAGGCTTAACCCTATTGTTTTGGGGCAATTCTCATTCTGAGAAACACTTTTGGCAAAATAGTAATTCAATTTTCTTGAGTCTCAGTGCTTAAAGTCTAATACTTACAAAGACATGTTATGGAAACACATTTCCTCTATAATCACCCTCATTTTTTTTTAGATTGTTTTATTATTTTTTTCAATATATGAAGTTTATTGTCAAATTGGTTTCCATACAACACCCAGTGCTCATCCCAAAAGGTGCCCTCCTCAATACCCATCACCCACCCTCCCCTCCCTCCCACCCCCCATCTATAAAGAGCTCACCAAACTCCACACCCGAAAAACAAATAACCCAGTGAAGAAATGGGCAGAAAACATGAATAGACACTTCTCTAAAGACATCCGGATGGCCAACAGGCACATGAAAAGATGTTCAATGTCGCTCCTTATCAGGGAAATACAAGTCAAAACCACATTCAGATATCACCTCACGCCAGTCAGAGTGGCCAAAATGAACAAATCAGGAGACTATAGATGCTGGAGAGGATGTGGAGAAATGGGAACCCTCTTGCACTGTTGGTGGGAATGCAAATTGGTGCAGCCGCTCTGGAAAGCAGTGTGGAGGTTCCTCAGAAAATTAAAAATAGACCTACCCTATGACCCAGCAATAGCACTGCTAGGAATTTACCCAAGGGATACAGTAGCACCCTCATTTTTTTTAAACATTTATTCATGGGGCGCTTGGGTGGCTCAGTCGATTGAGCGATTGAGCGTCCGACTTCGGCTCAGGTCATGATCTCGCGTTCTGTGAGTTCGAGCCCCGCGTCCAGCTCTGTGCTGACAGCTTGGAGCCTGGAGCCTGCTTCACATTCTGTGTCTCCCTCTCTCTCTGCCCCTCCCCCGCTCGTGTTCTGTCTCTCTCTGTCTCAAAAATAAATAAACGTTAAAAAAATTTAAACATTCATTTTTAAGAGACAGAGAGAGAGCGCACATGAGCAGGGGAGGCGCAGAGAGAGCAGACAGAGAATCCAAAGCCAGCTCCAGGTTCTGAGATGTCAGCACAGAGCCCGACGCAGGGCTCAAACTCACAAGCTGTGAGATCATGACCTGAGCTGAAGTCGGAAGTCTAACCGACTGAGCCACCCAGGCGCCCCATATAATCACCCTCGTTTTTATCAAAGGTAGCCAAATCAAGACTAATGCATTTGAAAAAAACGTCCAACTTTAATTAATTTGGTTTAATTATTTACATAAGCTCAGCAAGCGTAGGGATTGATCATACACATCTTTTAAAATGTACTTTGCTGGAACTTTTTATAAGGAACCTAGATTGAACTTTTAGAAGCCTCTCTAGGCCAGAAGCCAAGCCAAATACCTGTAGATTTGGGTGTATCCCTCTTCTTGAGGTCCCCCAAATATCCTGAGGTTCCTGCACCTGCCAGGAAGCGATATTCTTTACTCACCTGGTAAGGCTGCTGGGAACTCTGTCAGCCAGGCATCGGGCCAATATTTCCGGGGGTTGACTGGCTCCACAAAGTCCACCTCAGTTCCTCCAAGCTGTCTGGTTAGTTGTGAGTCTATGCAGGTCTGTCCAAATCTGACATTCCTGTCAAAGCCTTGGTAAAATAACCAGCGTTTCCAATGGTGTCCTGTTACAAGGAGAACAGATTCTCATTGAACTTATGCAAACAATCATAATTTCCACAAAGAAGGAATACTCACTGAGATGTTTCAGAATTCCGGAGGGTTCAGGTAGAGAGAAAAGTTAAATGCTTCACATTGTTCACAAAGGAATATTTATCACATTTGTGTAAGTCATAGATATCTTTTCTTTCTTTCTTTCTTTCTTTCTTTCTTTCTTTCTTTCTTTCTTTCTTTCTTTCTTTCTTTTTTTAAGGTTTATTTGTTTTTGAGAGAGAGAGACAGAGACAGAGAGACAGAGCACGAGCAGGGGAGAGGCAGAGAAAGAGGGAGACACAGAATCCGAAGCAGGCTCCAGGCTCGGAGCTGTCAGCACAGAGCCCAACGCGGGGATGGAACCCACAAAACGTGAGATCGTGACCTGAGCTGAAGTCGCTTAACTGACTGAGCCACCCAGACGCTCCAGCGGACACCAAGTCCCAACAGATTCTCCTGCCTTCTGGGCCCATTGATCAAGAGTGTCTGTAAACCAAACATCAGTTGTTTGGCTT
The DNA here is from genome assembly GCF_028018385.1 of Neofelis nebulosa. Lineage (NCBI taxonomy): Eukaryota > Metazoa > Chordata > Mammalia > Carnivora > Felidae > Neofelis > Neofelis nebulosa. Next base: position 168,160,537 of record NC_080785.1, read on the forward strand.
CATTCCATCCGAGTTGGTGCCATTCTGCTTCTATTCTCACATATCTACCATTTAGATTTTCCTGTGAGCTCCCACACGTCCACCCAGGCCACTGATTTGTATTCTCTTAGTTGGTGATCTTTTCTGACACTCCCTCATTTCTCTGATTTTACCATATTTATGTTAGGTTGAATTTGTGTACTAAACATCTTCCTATAATATGTCCAGTGGCCCTGTGTACCTGACTCCACAGGAACTTCTGAAATTTACAATTAGGTCAGAAAACACACAGGACCTTTTTTTTTTTTTTTTTTTCCCCAGTTGCTCTACTGAGTTGTTGCATTTACCCCGTGCTTTTTGTTTCTGGACAATTCTACATGAGAAATAGGTACCTTGTAAAATACATGAAGCAGATTGTGGGAGTGTTCTGTTAGAGATGAATGCAATCTCTAAATGATAAACTTAATATGTGTTCAATGATTACAATTTTATGTTTGCAAACTAATTTGTGCTTTTTTTTTTCCTGTTTTTCCCCATCCCCGCCCTCTCCTGAATTTGTGTTTTGTCAAACAATTTTTTGGTACATCATTTTTGGAAAAATCCTAGTAAAACTGGTTTCATATTTTCTGTATACTTAAAACTTAACTTTATTTTTCATGTACTGAAAGGATATGTTAAAATATTCCAATACAGGGGCGCCTGGGTGGCCCAGTCGGTTGGGTGGCCGACTTCAGCTCAGGTCATGATCTCATAGGCTGTGAGTTCAAGCCCCGCGTCGGGCTCTGTCCTGAAAGCTCAAAGCCTGTAGCCTGCTTCCAATTCTGTGTCTCCCTCTCTCTCTGCCCCTTCCCTGCCTGTTCTCAGTCTCTCTCTCTCAAAAATAATAAAAGAATAAAAAAATTTTTTAACAAAATAAAATATTCCAATACAATTATGGATTATCAGAACAATACTGTAATTTTGTCTTTTTGAACATATGTTTTGGCCTCAGAATTTAATGTGAATTTTCTTATTCTTATAATGTTAAGCAGTTTCCCCTTTATTATTTTTTTATATTTATTTACTTATTTTTGACAGAGAGGGAGAGAGACAGAGAGACAGAGGGAGACAGAGAGACACAGAATCTGAAACAGGCTCTGAGCTGTTAGCACAGAGCCTGACGGGGGGCTCGAACTCACCGACCACAAGATCATGACCTGAGCCCAAATCGGATGCTCAACCGACTGAGCCACCCAGGCGCCCCAGCAGTTTCCCCTTTAAAACTGCTTATCCAGGGGCGCCTGGGTGGCTCAGTCGGTTGAGGGACCAACTTCGGCTCAGGTCATGATCTCATGGTTTGTGAGTTCGAGCCCCGCGTCAGGCTCTGTGCTGACAGCTCAGAGCCTGGCACCTGCTTCAGGTTCTGTGTCTCCCTCTCTCTCTGCCCCTCCCCCACGCATGCTCTGTCTCTCTCTGTCTCAGAAATAAATAAACATTAAAAAAAATTTTTTAACTGCTTATCCACTTGTAAGGATAAACACTTATACATTGGCCAAGTCAATACCCGCCAGCCAGAACACATGAGAAATACACATGCAGTTGAACAAAATTAGATTTGTGGACTTCCTACGGTGGGGTGACTGCTCAGCATGAGGAAGACTGGAACATCTCAGAAACTGCATAGTAGAAAGGACCTACAGGAACTGGATTTATTTCGGGTGATTTGGGGGAGGCATCAAAGGAGCAGGTTTTTTACTGGGTTGGCTATTGTCAAGAAGAGTACAGTAGAATGTTAATTCAGTAGGCTTCGGTTGCTCAAATTCTGCACTTCTTGAAGAAAGCACTGGTCCTTGACCAGCTCCTGGGAGATAAATTTTGAGTCCTTGAAATATTCTGACCAATAAGTGTTCTGTATGTCTGCGTCCTTGGACCACACCGTTATCAGTCTCACTGGGTAGTTTATGCTAACAGTGTGACTTATGGTGAGTGCTTGCTTTTGTGTGCATAAGGCCACAGATGAGGCTGTTACAAGTTTGACCTCTGAGGAAGGGAGCTGGAGGCTGGGTAGCTAAGCTCAGTTATGTGGATGTTGCATGGCTACAGGACTGTCCCCTGGAGATGAAGGCTTAGGTGAGCTCTGACTGTCAACACTTCACACGTGGTGTCACACATCATACACGGCACACGTCATACACGGCACGTGACTGGTGAGGGAGGACAACTGGAGGTCCGCATTGATTTCCCCCAGACTTCACCCTATGTGCTATTTCCCTTTGCTGATTTCAGTCTATCCTTTTTACCATAAACCATTGTATAATGGTTCTTCCGAATCCTGTTTGTGTTGCAGGGAGTATGGCCGGAGTCGCAAAAAGGTGAGTCTTCAAACAAAGGGCAGTTAAGTGAAGGTCTTCATGCTCGAGCCAGAACGAGGCCATACTCTAAGCGGGTTGCTTGAGCTGCTAAAAAGAGTGCATGTAAACCGTGTCGTTCGAGTAAAGCTAATAGGATGCCATCCATGTAACGGATGATCGTAGCATGAAGAAACTGAGATCGTAAATATCGGAGAGGTTCTGCAACATGCTTTGGTCCTTCAAGTGAATCATCAAGTCTGAGAATGCTCTTGGGGAAGTTTGATACAGGAAATGAGTGTAACTGTACGATTTAGAATTCCAGTAGTCTTATCTAGAAGGCAGAAAAAAGAGAATGGGGCTAAAATTACCTTGTAAAGAAGTAGAAGTCAGTTTTATTAGCCAGACTAGGGATATTTCATTATTTTCGTGATTTGCATAATTCTATTATTATCCTGTGTAAAGCCTTGGCTGCAGAACACTCTTGTTTTTGCCTTGCAGGTAAAGAAGTTTATGTACAAAGAAGCAATTGGCATAAAAGGTGGAAATGTGGGTCTTGGTGGAAAAAACAATCCAGGACAAGGGAGATACCAGGGAAAGCAAAAGGGTGTAGTCTATTTTTTCTATTGAGAGCAAGGGCATCAGTGAGTGAGGATGTTGCTCATTAATGTGTATTTCCATCTTCTAGTGTGTCTTATGCAGACACTATTAAAGGAACTGCTCCAGGGTGTTTGTAAATAGTGTGTGTGATACACAGTCCTGCATTCATGGAGTTGACAGAGTAATGATTCTCTATAAACATAAAACCCGACTCATAGTTCAGCTTTATTTTTGCAATGGTTAAAACCATTTAGGTTTAGGTCATGTGATATATTTATAAGTTGGAAAGACTTTCTGTCACCAGAGTCCACATGTATCTGGGCTATAGAATGTGGCTATTGATAATCCTCCTGAAAGAATTGTAAAGAATCATAATCCTTTTGAAGCGATTACAGTCTAAATAACAGAACTTGTATCCTGGAAATCGTAGAGTCATCCCTAGTTGGAAAAGGGGTAAGATCACCTGCACAGTCTTACCCCAGCATATGCCCTTTCTTATAAGTAGAATGATATCTATGCAAGCTTTGGTGATCTGGTAGGTGCAACAAGAAGGACTGTGGATGGTGAGGGGATTTTTTGTAGGAAAAATGAAGGTGAGCTGCAAACGCAGTGTGTCTTTTGAGTATTCTCCAACTTAGTATGAAAGAATACATATTTAGCATTCTCAAACATGGAAAATTTTTTTTTTAATTTTTTTTCAACGTTTTTTATTTATTTTTGGGACAGACAGAGACAGAGCATGAACGGGGGAGGGGCAGAGAGAGAGGGAGACACAGAATCGGAAACAGGCTCCAGGCTCTGAGCCGTCAGCCCAGAGCCTGACGCGGGGCTCGAACTCACGGACCGCGAGATCGTGACCTGGCTGAAGTCGGACGCTTAACCGACTGCGCCACCCAGGCGCCCCTCAAACATGGAAAATTTTAATGCCCTTGTGTGGAAAGAAATAGAGGGGTGCCTGGGTGGCTCAGTCAGTTAAGTATCTGACTCTTGGTTTCAGTTCAGGCCCGATCTCAAGGTTCATGGGAGGGAGTCCCGCATCTGCTCAGTGGGATCAAGCTCCGCATTGGGCTCTGCATGGACAGCACAGAGCCTGGTTGGGATTCTGTCTCCCCCACCCCGCCCTTCCCCTGATCACACTCTCTCTCTAAATAAATAAACATTAAGGGGCACCTGAGTGACTCAGTCAGTTAAGCCTCTAACTTTGGCTCAGGTCACGATCTTGTGGTTCATGAGTTCGAGCGCCACGTTGGGTTCTGTGCTGACAGCTCGGAGCCTGGAGCCCGCTTCGGATTCCATGTCTCCCTCTCTCTCTGCCCCTCCCCTGATCACACTCTGTCTCTCTCTGTCTCTCAAAAATGAATAAACGTTTGTATGAAAACCAATTCGACAATAAATTTCAAAAAAAATGAATAAACGCTAATAAATAAACATTAAAAAAAGAAAGAGGTGGAAAATTTTGTTTTAATGTCGCATAAAGTTTTTCACAGATACTTCCATATATTAGCCCTCCAGTATGTTAGGGCAAAGAAAAAATGCAGTACCTCTTTGCTTAATTAAACAGCAAATGAAGTAAAATCTGTGTCTACTTTTCCCAACATCAATATTTTGTAATAGTGCAGATATTTCAACGTAATTTGACCATCGTTACCTTATTTGATCCCCCTCCCCCCCTCAACCAAACTCCAAAGAAGAAAGTTGAGCACAGGGAGCATGGTTTGACGTCAGCTCATGTAACTTATAATCAATGAAATCTCAGTTTTGAAGATTTTATGTGTTCCATGACCTATACGAGGCACTGTAGAAATCCAAAACTCAGACCACCACTGAAAGGCAGGTATAATTGCTCAGTTTTACAAATATGACATCAAATACATCTGACTCAAAATGCTACGATGTCTGAGTTCATTACATGGCTTTTTCAATAAACGTATGGTTGGGGCGCCTGGGTGGCTCAGTCGGTTAAGCAGCCGACTTCGGCTCAGGTCATGATCTCACGGTCCGTGAGTTCAAGCCCCGCGTCGGGCTCTGTGGTGACCGCTCAGAGCCTGGAGCCTGTTTCAGATTCTGTGTCTCCCTCTCTCTCTCTGACCCTCCCCTGTTCATGCTCTGTCTCTCTCTGTCTCAAAAATAAATAAACGTTAAAAAAAATAATAATAAAGGTATGGTTTTATTATTTATTTATTTTTTTAAATTTGTTTTTACATTGTATTTATTTTTGAGAAACAGAGTGAGACAAAGCGTGAGCAGGGGAGGGGCAGAGAGAGAGGGAGACACAGAATCTGAAGCAGGCTCCAGGCTCTGAGCAAGAGGTCAGCACAGAGCCTGATGCGGGGCTCGAACCCACGAACTGTGAGATCATGACCTGAGCCGAAAGTCGGACGCTCAACCGACTGAGCCACCCAGGCGCCCCAAAAGGTATGGTTTTAGAATGTAGAACAGATCAGAGTGTAAGGATGGGGAAGGGCTTGACTACAAATGGGCAGTGCTAGTGATTATTTGGGAGTGAGATATTAGTCTGTATTATGATATTGGTACCACTGTATACATTGCTGAAAACTCACAGAACTACACGCAAAAGACTGAACTTTACTGTTTCGCATATGCCTGAGCCAACAACAGAAACCCATACCAGCACCTTGATTTTTAGGTAAGCAAAACAACTCTCTCCACCTCCTCAATGATGTTACAGAGAATGGCAGATACAGATAAGAGGGAGTCTTGAGCCATCACGCCTTTCTTGGAATCCACTCAGAAATCAGGTGACGCCCTCCTGGCACATGCCTGCCCTTAGCTCTGGGATGCCAGAGGGAAGGGGATGGGAGAAAAAGGAGCAACGGCCGGATTTTGCTGCTGTTCAGCTAGTTGTCTCCAGGCAGGATTCATGAGGCATACAGATTGTAACACTCCTGCCGCTCCCTCAAGGACTCCTTTTAATGTTTTGCCACTACAGCTTTGCTCTGGTTAGTGTGACGTCACTCTGATAATCATAAGCTGCCCCCCAGATATGCGTTAACAATCATCACTCAAACATATGGCTCACTGATACATCGGAAGTATCTCACGACTGATGTTTTATGAGACGACAGTAGATAACCTCAACAGCAGCTAGCCCCTCAAGGTCCTGGAAGGCTTGCTTCCGAATTCCTCAGGCACTCAGGCCATCCCTAACCTCCACTAACTAAAAAGTATATAATCAGTCACTCCTCACAATCCCAGCGGAGCTCTTCCTGCCCACGGGTCCCTGTGCCATAATAAAAGCACCTTTTTGCACCAAAAATGTCTCAAGAATTATTTCTTAACTGTCCACTCCAGGCCCCACATCAGAAGGGACAGGGCATTTGCTCTACAGGGTCCTGGGAATCTGAGCTCTGAAAGAACTATTGGTTCGAAACAACGGCGGACCTAGTCTTGTCAAGCGGGGCCCTCGAGGGCAGGAATCCCCTGCTTTCAAAACCCCACCCCAAACCCAGTTCTGTACTTTCTGATGAAAGAGTTCACTAAGGGATCCGCATCTCTCCCCATCCTGTAAATATTTCCCTGGAGCGGCACCACGTTGCAGTGAGGTGAGAGGGAGTAGAAAACGGGCAGTGAAAGCCAAGACGGTGGCCCACACCCCTCGCGGGAGAAGCCGGCTCTGCAGCACCGGCAGCTCAGCAGCACTCGGCCAGGCGCATTCCGCCTTCTCGCCCCTTCAACCCTCCATCACAGACATGCACATGCGCAGTCACAGCTATGCGAGACTCAGGGCCGCACATGCGCAGTCCACACCCGAAACCACGGGCTCTTTGGCTCCCTAATCATCCCCAGGCTCCAGGCCAGGTCTGCGGGGTCCGCCCCTTCGTGCCCCCGGTAACTCACTTTCTGGGGCACACCCGCAGGAAACTCAGCTGGAAGAAAGACGGCCCTCCAAGGCCTTGATCTGCCCCTCGGGTTTCCACCAACACGCACAGCACCCCCTGCAGACCAGCTGTTCCCAGAGGCAGCTGACAGTTCCGACCTTTGCCGAGTGTCCCAGTGCCGGCCAAACCTCCCTCCTGTCGCGGAAGTGGCGCCTGCCGATTTCCCGGAAGAGACTCGCGGGCCTGCCGGAAACGGCAGAAGTCCCCGCCCCCTGGGCCTCACAGCCGCTTCCGGCGGGTGCCCAGGAGGAGCTGCAGGTGGTTTCCTGAGCCTCAACCTTCTTCCTTTCTCCCAGTGGGAAGCCGCTGAAAGTCTGCCAGGTGCGAAGGGAACGACAGTGAAGTGGCTGGACTCGGAGGAACCTGGTGGTGGACATGATGGCTGAAGAGGCGGAAGATTCCACAGTCTGTACCGTTTGCAGCCCCAAACAAAGGGACAGCACACACTCCCCTGTGAGATAGTGAGGGGTGCTTCGCTGGAAGAAACTTAAAGCAGAGTGACCCGCGGGAGCATTCCTCACAAAGGATATTGGCCCTTGACTCTCAGGACCCTGGGCTCCTGTCATGTGATGGTGATGACCCCTTGATAGTTTCTTAGGGAGATGCAGGGAAGGGGCAAGTTCGATCAGATTTTATGCACAATGTGAACTCAGTACTGGGAGGTCCCTTCCCAACAAATCAGCTAAGAGACACTCTTTAGGTGTGTTTTGGGTGCCAGGGGACACCACTCAGCCACATGGGAAGGGGGTGAGAACTGTCCTTTCTTGAAGGGCAAGGGGATATGGGTCTGTCATGAAGTTTGAAAAAAAAAAAAACCTGTTAATTGTGTGTGAATGTGTAAGTATCCAGAACCTGATCATTTATTTTTTTTTTCAACGTTTTTTTATTTTTATTTTTGGGACAGAGAGAGACAGAGCATGAACGGGGGAGGGGCAGAGAGAGAGGGAGACACAGAATCGGAAACAGGCTCCAGGCTCTGAGCCATCAGCCCAGAGCCTGACGCGGGGCTCGAATTCACGGACCGCGAGATCGTGACCTGGCTGAAGTCGGACGCTTAACGGACTGCGCCACCCAGGCGCCCCCAGAACCTGATCATTTAACAAACATTTTTTGATCACTTGCATGCCAGATCCTGTTCTATGTGCTGGAAATGCAGCAATGAATACGCACACGCGCACACACACACACATATGCACACACCCTCACAGGTGTGTACTGTACACCGTGATGACTATGTTAATAATACCGTATTGTCTATTTAAAAGTTGCTGACGATAGATCTTCAAAGTTCTCATCACACAAAAAAATGTATAATCTCCAATCTAAGTATGGGGATGGATGTTAACTAGACTTATTGTAGTGATTTCACAATATCTACATATATAAAATCATTATGTCGTCCACTCGAGACAAATACAATGCTACATGCCAGTTATATTTCAATAAAATAAAATAAAGAATAATACCATGATGTTCGCTATAATTACTTCTATCTAATGGGTCATTGAAAGTCCTGGATAATGTAATAAGAAAAATAAATTACAGGAACAGCTCTTCTTTTTTAATTTTAAATTTTATCTCCAAGAGAGAGCGTGTGTGCATGGGGAAAGAAGGGCTGAGGGAGAAAGAGAGGATTTTAAGCAGGCTCCATGCTCACGATGGAGCCTGACTCAGGGCTCGATCCCACGACCCTGGGATTATGACCTGAGCTGAAATCAAGAGTCAGGCACTCAACCAACTGAGCCACCCAGGCACCACCCAGGCATAAGTTCTTTAAAAGAAGAAATTAAACGTATTATTGGCAGGTGATATGATGGTTTACATTGAAAACACAAAAAATTATACAGATAATTATTAGAAAAAATAGAGTTTGACAATTTGGTATAAAGTTAATATATTTTATTTTTTTTAAGTTTATTTATTTTGAGAGAGAGAGCAAGAGCTATGCCTCAATCTTAAATGCTTTTCTTTCCTGAGTTCATTTTCCAATACAAATGATGCTTCCCTACCTCCTCTGAGGAAGAACTATTTTTTTTAATTTTTTTTAATGTTTATTTATTTTTGAGACAGAGACAGAGCATGAACAGGGGAGGGTCAGAGAGAGAAGGAGGCACAGAATCTGAAACAGGCTCCAGGCTCCAAGCTGTCAGCACAGAGCCCGACACGGGGCTCGAACTCACGGACTGTGAGATCATGACCTGAGCCGAAGTCGGCCGCTTAACCGACTGAGCCACCCAGGCGCCCCAGGAAGAACTATTTTAATAACAGCACTGGTGACCTGGCTTCCTTAGAAGAAAAAAATGTATATGGAACAGCATGAATTCTGACCTGTTAGAATTTTCCTACTGGACTGAATTTTTTATTGAAAGTAAGACAGTTTGTACCCCAGGCTTCTCACAGGCAAGATTTTGTCTTCCATGGGGAGAGGGTAGAGTGAGCTGTTGGGTTTACTGAGGTTGGATACAGATCTAACATTTAAGTTATATTTTACATAGGTACTAGAACAGAGTTCTGCTGTTAAGTATAATTTTACCCCCTTTTGCCACATTCTAAGATCTATAATTTTGAGTATCATGTTTCATATTCTCTCCTCTGTACTTACCACAGCTTTGCCTGTGTGGGCTTCATCAGGGATATTTTCTTCTATGTTATCTTACTTTGCACTAAGTCTCTCTTCAACTGTAAATTGTTGGTACTTCATCCTTGAAGTTCTTAATTTTGCTGACCTATTCACAGTCATGTTTTCCATTTGTTCCTTTTTAAGTTTTTATATAAATGCAACAGGAATACAGAAGAGTGAACATATTATAAAACAGCTCACTGAATTTTTATAAAGTTAACACACCCGTACAATCAGCACCAGATCAAGAAACAGAACATTGCCAGCACCCGAAGCTCAATTTGTGCTCCCTTCCAGGCATTATCCCCTAAAGATAAGAGCATGAATGAGATTCACATATTTTTTCCTCCTGAGGTCAGGAACATGACAGGGATGTCCACTCTCACCACTGTTGTTCAACTCAGTACTGGAAGTCCTAGCCTCAGCAATCAGACAACAAAAAGAAATAAAAGGCATCCTAATCGGCAAGGAAGAAGTTAAACTCTCACTCTTCACAGACTACATAGTACTCTATATGGAAGATCCAAAAGATTCCACCAAAAAACTCTAGAACTAATAGATTAATTCAGCAAAGTCACAGGATATAAAATCAATATACAGAAATCCGTTGCAGTTTTATACGCCAAAAGTGAAGGAACAGAAAAAGAACTCAAGGAATTGATCCCATTTACAATTGCACCAAGTACCATAAGATACCCAAGAATAAACCTAACCAAAGAGGTAAAAGATTTGTATGCTGAAAACTAGAGAAAACTTATGAAAGAAACTGAAGGCACACAAATGGAAAAACATTCTATGCTTATGGATTGAAAGAACAAATATTGTTTAAAATGCCTATACTACCCAAAGAAATCTACGTATTCAATGCAATACCTATCAAAATAATAGCAGCATTCTTCACAGAACTTGAACAAACAATCCTAAAATTTATGTGGAATCAGAAAAGACCCCGAATAGCCAAAGTAATGTTGAAAAAGAAAACCAAAGCCAGAGGCATCACAACTCTAGACTTCAAGCTGTATTACAAAACTGTAATCATCAAGACAGAATGGTACTAGCACAGAAGCAGACACACAGGTCAATGGAACAGAATAGAGAGTCCAGAAATGGGCACACAAATGTGTGGCCAACTCATCTTTGACAAAGCAAGGAAGAATATCAAATGAAAAAAATAAATAAATAAAGACAGTCTCTTCAGCAAACGGTGTTGGGAAAACTGGACAGTGACATACAATAGAATTAATCTGGACCACTTTCTTACACCATCCACAAAAATAAACTCAAAATGGATGAAAGACCTAAATATAAGACAGGAAACCATCAAAATCCTAGAGGAGAAAATAAGCAACAGCCTTTGACCTTGGCCACAGCAACTTCTTACTAGACATGTCTCTGAAGGCAAGGGAAATAAAAGCAAAAATGAGCACTGGGACCTCATCAAGATAAAAAGCTTCTGCACAGAGTAGGAAACAATTAGCAAAACTAAAAGGCAACTAACTGATGGAATGGGAGAAGATATTGCAAATGATGTATCTGATAAAGGGTTAATATCCAAAATCTATAAAGAACTTATCAAGCTCAACACCCCAAAAACAAATAATCCAGTGAAGAAATGGGCAAAAGACATGAATAGACACTTTTCCAAAGAAGATATCCAATGGCTAACAAACACATGAAAAGATGCTTAACATCACTCACCATCAGGGAAATACAAACCAAGACCACAATGAGACACCACCTCACACTTGTTAGAATGGCTAAAATTAACAATACAGGAAACAACAGATGTTGATGAGGATATGGAGAAAGGGGAACACTCTTGCACTGTTGGTGGGAATGCAAACCGGTGCAACCACTCTGGAGAAGAGTATGGAAGTTCCTCAAAAAATTAAAAATAGCTCCACATAGTCTCTGTGCTGACAGCTCAGAGCCTGGAGCCTGCTTTGGATTCTGTGTCTCCCTCTCTCTCTGCTCCTCCCCTGCTCACACTCTGTCTCTCTCTCTCTCTCTCAAAAATTAATAATAAACACTAAAAAAAATATTAAAAAGAGCTACCCTATGACCCAGCAATTGCACTACTAGGTATTTACCCAAAAGATATAAAAATGCTGATTTGAAGGGGCACCTGCACCCCAATTTTTATAGCAGCGCCATCAACAATAGCCAAATTATGGAAAAAGCCCAAATATCCATCGACTGATAATGGATAAAGAAGACGTAGGGTGTGTGTGTGTGTGTGTGTGTGTGAGAGAGAGAGAGAGAGAGAATATTACTCGACAATCAAAAAGAATGAAATCTTGCCATTTGAAATAATGTGGATGGAACTAGAATGTATTATGCTAAGCAAAATAAGCCAACCAGAGAAACATAAATATCATATGATTTCACTCATATGTGGAATTTAATAAAAGTAGATAAATATAGAGAAAGGTAAGGGAAAATAAGATAAAAACATGGAGGAAGCCAAACTATAAGAGACTTTAAAAAAATTTAATGTTTATTTATTTTGGAGAGACAGAGCAAGAGCAGGGGAGGGGCGTAGAGAGAGACACAGAATCTGAAACAGGCTCCAGGCTCTGAGCTGTCAGCACAGAGCCCAACATGGCCACGAGTCACGAGTCACGAGTCCATGACCTGAGCTGAAGTCGGACACTCAACGGAGCCACCCAGGCAACCCATAAGAGACTCTTAAATACAGAGAACAAACTGAGGGTTGCTGGAGGGAGGCAGGTGAGGGGATGGACTAAATGGGTGATGGGCCTTAAGGCAAGCACTTGGGATGAGCGCCGGGTGTTATAAGTAAGTGATGAATGACTAAATTCTACTCCTGAAACCATTATTACACTATATATTAACTACCATGGATTTAAATTTAAAAAAAAAACTTTTTTCAAACATAAAAAAATAGAGATTCCCCTATTTTGTATTTTATTTAATTAGAATTGCATAGCATGTATTTTTGTGTATCTGGGTTTCCAATCAACACTGTCAGTCTCTGGTTGTTGTTGTTGTTGCATTGTCATTTTCTATTACCCCCACAACATCCTTCCTCTTTTTGATGGACTTTTGAGTAGTTCCCAGTTTCGGGCTATTATAAATAATGATGTATTGGCCATTCTAGTAAGTACCTTTTTGGGAAAAGTATATATGCGTTTCTATTTGAGGCATATATCTATATACACGCATGGGATGTAGGGAATGCATATCCTCACCACTCATAGATACTGGAATTACTTTTCCAACGTGGTTATACCAACTTACACTCCAAAACAAGTGTGGGAGAATTCCAGTTGTTGTACATCTTCACCCAAACTGACATTCTCCTGCATGTTTTCTATATATTCATTTTACCAACTCTGGTAGGAATGTACTGGTGTCTCAATTTTCATTTTTCTGATTACTAATCAAGTTGAATACCTCCATTCTAGTTATACATCTATAACTAATTATATCTAATTTAAATCTATATTAGCTATTTGAATATCTTCCTTTGTGAATGATTTCATTTTCTCTTGCATTGCCTGCATTTTTCTTATTAACTTGTAGGGGCATGGGATATATTCTATGTACAAGCCCTTTGCCAGATACATAGATCGAAATTTTCCCCTTCCATTCTATGGGCTGTTCTTTTATTCTACTAATGTCCTTTTTAAAAAAATCTCTTGTAGTTTCTTCTTAAATTGTTTAAGTTCTCACATTTATCTTTAGTTTGTTTTGGAAAGAAGGGCATGATGTAGGGGATTTACATACATTTCATTTCCATAAAACTCCTGACTCAAGGACAGAGGTAAACACATGACCTAGAAGACCCATGTTTATGGCTAGGAATGCTCTCAGAGAAATGGAGTGAAGCCACCAAATTGGCTTGACTCAGGTCCACATACAGAGAGGGACGCAAAATTGGGAAAATTGCTGTGATCACAAAGCCAGATGGCACTAAATGGTAGCCTGTTGTTCAAAGAAGCATTAGGTACACTAGCAGCCATTTGGCAGAACCCAAGGGTCATAGGTAAGGCATTTTGTAGGGGGAACACGAGCCCCTTATGTGTGCAAGGGGGAGGTGCCTCAGCTTCACCCTTGGCCTGAGCAGCATCCTAAAGTCTTCAAAACCATACACTGCCTGACGATGCTTGAGTTGTTGGTCTAACCCTCTATTGAAATCTGACTGATGCTCTTTGCTATCTAGTAATGACCACCGATAATGCATATTCCCCAAAACCCAGCAAATGAAACTAAAGAAATGCTGTTTTACAAGATAGGAAGAGACAATGAACAGTGGTTTTCAGAGTCCAACCCGAGATAATAACCTTGTCTTTATATGACTTGGTTTTGATTTTCATTCAGACTGGATAAAGGCCAGATTTGCTGATGGTGAACTAAAAGGGCACTTTTGCTAAAAGGGATAAAAAAAAAAAGATACTATATTGTTTTATGTGTTAACACTGTTATTTGCTGGAAAGCTCTCTATGACCTCCAGGATAAAAAGATATGGTAGGCCCTGTAAAAACTAATTGGCCAAAAGTACACTCCAAATGGCTCTTGTGTGGTGACAGAGTGCAGCGGAGATGTCAATACCCAGTCCTGTCCAGATAGCAGATTTGTTAGCAAAATAAATGTTTCAGTCTGTAGGTTTGGAAGCGATATTACGCAGCAACAGATAACAAATCCTCTGATGTAAGACGATGTGCCCTTCCCTCCATTCCAGAGGAGACTATGATTTTATTTTTTTTTAATTTTTTTAATGTTTATTTATTTTTGAGACAGAGAGAGACAGAGCATGAACAGTGGAGGGGCAGAGAGAGGGAGACACAGAATCTGAAATGGGCTCCAGGCTCTGAGCTGTCAGCACAGAGCCCGACGCAGGGCTCGAACTCACAGACTGTGAGATCATGACCTGAGCCGAAGTCGGATGCTTAACCGACTGAGCCACCCAGGCACCCCAAGAGGAGACTATTATTGTATGAAGCATGAATTTGGTTCTTTTTTAAATTTTTTAAATGTTTATTTATTTTTGAGAGAGAGAGTGTGCAAGCAGGGGAGGGGCAGAGAGGGAGAGAGGGAGACACATAATCCAAAGCAAGCTCCAGGCTCTGAGCTGTCAGCATAGAGCCCGATATGGGGCTCGAACTCACAAATCACGGGATCATGACCTGAGCCCAAGACGGATGCTTAACCGACTGAGGCACCTAGGCACCCCAGCATGGATTTGGTTCTTAAATTGAGATACTTATATACATCTTTTAAATTGTGGCAAAATACACAACATAAAATTTACTATCTTAACCATTTTTAAGAGTGCAATTCAGGGTCATCAAATACATTCACATTGTTGTGCAACTATCATCACCATCCACCTACAGATCTCTTTCCATCTTGCAAAACTAAGACTCTATGCCCATGTAACAATAACCCCCACGGCCCCCCATCACCACCCCACCACTGGCAGCCACCATGTGATGGTTTTTTGTGACTGCCTTATTTCACTTCACATAATGTTTTCAAAGTTTATCCATTTTGTAGCATACATTAGACTCTCCTTCCTTAAGGATAGGATACGGTGCATATATCCATCGTAAATATGCACATTTCATTTAATCCATCCATCCATGGATGGACATCCTGAGTTGCTTCCACCAATTAGCTAGTATCAATAACGCTGTTATGAGCACGGATGTACAAATATCTCTTTTAACCCCTGATTTCAATTTTTTGGGGTGTACACTCAGAAATGCAACTGCTGGATCATATGGTACTCCTATTTTTCATATTTTGGGGAACTGCCATACTAGTTTCCATAGTAGCTGCACATTACATTCCCACACACAGTACACAAGGGTTCCCATTTCTCCACATCTTCGCTTGTTAATTTCTGGGGCTCTTTTTTACAGTACCACCCTAATGAGTGTTAGGTGGTTGAGACAGTTGTATTTATTTATTTACTTGTTTTATTTTTTAAATTTTTTTGAGAGAGAGAAAGAGCAAGCACGCGCATGCGAGAAAGGGAGGGGCAGTGAAAGGAGAGAGAGAGAATCCCACACAGAAGGCTCCATGCTCAGCACAGAGCCTGATGCAGGGCTTGATCCCATCAACTGTGAGACCATGACCTGAGCCAGTATCAAGGGTCAGACACCTAACCGACTGAGCCACCCCAGTGCCCCGAGACAAACGTAATTTTAATTACCTTAAACTTTTATCCATCATCAAAATGAAAAGGCAAACAACAGAATAGGAGAAAATAATTGCAAGCCATGTATCTGATAAAGAACTCACACAACTCAATAGCAAAACAAAACCAAAACCAAAAACAGAACACCAAACAATCCAATTTAACAACGGGGAGAAGAATTGAATAGACTTTTTCCAAAGAAGATATCCAAATTGCCAATGATGTGGAGAACAAAGGCAAAATAAAAACCATTAAACTTCCTTCCAACTTACAGCCCACTGACAAGTCCTTGAGACAGGCAGAGTGACCTTCCTTCAGGAACTCAACTGCCTCAATGTTAATACTTCCCTAAGGGCAAATGGCAACCCTAGCTTGACATTAGCCTGCCCTCCATGACCCTGTAAGTCTACCTTAACATATAAAAAAATCCCCTTGGAAACTTCCTTTATCTCTATGCCTCGCCCACCAAGATATATGTTAGCAATCACCTCCAAGCTTATGGCCCACAGATATACATCTGAAGGGTCTCATGACTGAGGTTTTACTAGACAATAGTAAACGACCTTTTCCTAACAACAGCTAGTCCCTCAAGGTCCTGGAAACCTGCTTCCAAACTCCTTAGAGACTTACGCTATCCCTACCCCCCTCCCAAGCTGAAAGTATATAATCAGCCACTCCCCACAATCCCAGGGCAGCTCTGTCCCCGTGCTTGAATAAAACCACCCTTTTTGTACCAAAGACATCTCAAGAATTCTTTCTCGACCATTTGTTCCCAAACCCCAACATTTCACACCAGCCAACATTAGGTTATTATACACAGGATGGGAAACATAAACACAGACAAAGCAACACCACTATAACGTACGAGATTCACAGACACCCTTGGCTGAACATAACTCTGCCACAGGGACAATCCCAGCCCTGTCCTACGTGGCCCTGAGACAGACACAACCTGAGATAAACATACACACACTCGCAAAAATAATGCACACTGACAGACCTCCAAGCAACACGTACACACCCAAGAACCCCTGCACCCTTCCCTTATTTGCTTTTTCCCTTTAGGACTTAACCACCCTGCAATACACCTTAGAATTTCTTTATATGTCCTTCATTTTCCCCCCATAGAATTTCAGTTCCAAGTGGAAAGAGACGATCCTTCCCACCCGGTCACTGGTAAATCAACAGCACCCAGTACAAAGTCTAAATGCTTATTGAAAGGCCAGGTTCATACAGACACACACACCTTCCCCTGGGGGGGGGGGGTGGTTCCCATTTATCCAAACACGCTCTTGGGTTCACATCCAAAGGTTATGTTCCCCGTGCCAAATACTACAGGGTTCCGCTGGCCCCCAAAGGGCCCTGCTGGAAAAGGGATGTCACGCTACAGAACCCTCATTGTGCACAAAGCCTGCCTGCACCCACTCTAGCCCCGTGTCTTCATAACGTGACACCCAGAGCCTGCGACCCCAGAGAGTCAAGGGCCGCCCGCTCCAGCGCCTCGCTGTTGCAGGTTTCTGCCGGCAGAGGCCTCCGCGCCCCCTGACAACCCAGCTGGCCGCGGCGGCGCTCTCCTGGATGTTCCCATCGCCGTCCTGTCCTCCCGGGCTCGGCTCCCGCCGCCGGGCCTGCGGCCTTTCCTGTCCACGGTCGCAGTCCAGCGCACCCACTGCATCCTGCCAGGGGAGAGCCAACGTCTCTCGAGCTCAGACATCCCGTTTCCGGGCGACGGGCAACGACTCCTGGGAAGGAGGAGACACCCAGAAGTTTGTAGATGGGCATGGGGGCGGGCCCCTCAGCACCCCAGCCCCGCTCAGATATAGACTGCGCGTTCTCCGGCTTCCAGAACACCTGCGGTCTCAGCTCCGCCACGGGAGGGACTCTCGGCGGCAGGAGCCTGCGCCTGCGACTGCGGCTGCGCAGGCCAGCCAATTCAGAACTCCCAGGTGACTGCGCGGCACCCATGTGACTGCATCCGCGTTGCATGTTGGGAGCGCTGGAGGGGGGTGCGGGGGGGACATGATAATGTCTGAGGAGGCTCTTACTCTAAGCTACATTTCCCCACGTGACTACGGGTGTGCAGCGGAAAGGGTTCCACAGATTCCACCTGGAGCCGTCAGGGAATTCGGAACGGAGGAAACCCGGGGTGTTGACAGCGCTTGCGCGGCGCGGAGGAAACCCCCCCCCCCGGGTGTTGACAGCGCATGCGCGGCGCTGCTTCGCACGTTTGGCCCGGCAGAGGCGAGAGACTGCGGAAGTGCGGGCGTGAGTGCGCGCGCGCATGGCCGTGAGTATCGCGTCCTCCCTGGTGTGTCGCCCACGTGGTAGGTGTTGAGGCTGTGACCCATTCGAAGGAGAGTTTGGCCGGCAGTAGGTTGTGAGTTCATGTGGGAACCGGGGCTCTGGAGGAAGAATGTGGGTCACCGGCTTACAGTGCTTCCTCTGGATTCTCAGTGCACCCACATGGAATTTCTGCGGAGGAATGACTAGTGCAGCGCCCTCCAGTGTGCGTCAATAGCGAAGTTTGCAGCAGTGAACGGCACAGTTGGGTTTGTCCCTGAGATGTCAGGTAGTCTGAACTGAGTTGCAGGTGGCCTCAGGACAGGACCCTATGCATATGCCCAAGGAGTAGGAAACACCACCAGGCCGACTCCCCCCTCCCTGGAGGATTCCCTTGAGAACGCGGTGGAATTCCTTTTAAATTTCAAGCCACAGCATTCCCAGAGTTCTGGCCCAGGAAACCTGATGTAAACCTAGAGACCTGTTGCTGGCTTTCCCTCTCTTCCCTCAGGTAAGGTGATGGAGGTGAGGACAGGTGTGACCCTGGAGTGTTTTCGAACTTCAGTTGAGGTTCCAAAAAAGGCCTGATGGGTCGCAAGTCTTTAGGAGGTGGAAAGCACTGTCCTTACACATCTAAAAATCAAGGTGTGAGTGAGTTTAACTTTCCCTTTAGTTCATAAGATAGTTTCGTATCTTTGTTTTCTAATAATTTATTTCAAAGACTAGAATTAGCCATTATAAGTGTAGTTCTATGGGTTTTCATAAATTCACACTTTGTACCACCGTAGTTAAAATACAAAACACTCCATCTCTCACCTCCGAGAAAACAATGTCCTAGTGCTCATTTGTTGACAAACTTCCCCCCATTCTTTTTTTTTTTTAATTTAAAAAAAAATTTTTTTTAACGTTTATTTATTTTTGAGACAGAGAGAGACAGAACATTAACGGGGGAGGGTCAGAGAGAGGGAGACACAGAATCTGAAACAGGCTCCAGGCTCCGAGCTGTCAGCACAGAGCCCGATGCGGGGCTCGAACTCACGGACTGAGAGATCATGACCTGAGCCGAAGTCGGACGCTTAACCGACTGCGCCACCCAGGCGCCCCTTCCCCCCATTCTTAATCCTCTCATCTGTTCTAGTTCCCTGTACCTTTGCTTTTCCCAGAATGGCATATAGATGTAGGCTTTTGAATACTGTGTTTAAAATTTAATGTTACATTTTGAAATGTTAGTAATTGTACTTGTCCTCCAGAGTTCTGAGATTTCAAACTTTCAACAGTACCCAGTACACCTCGTGGCACACATTAGGCCTTCAAAATAGAGAGATTCCGGTATCCTTTTCAGGTGCGTAAGCTTAAGCAGGACCCTGCTTCCATTGCTTAACTTGTGTCACTTGTACAATTGGAAGGATGCTGGGAGAAGTGATTGAATGTGGTAATAAGGATTATGAAATGACACTAATCTCTGCTGTGCTATGAAAACAAGCGTTAGCATGGAGAAATGGACAAAGGCTGGATTTCATTTGCCTTTTAATTAAGCACAGTACTGTTGTATTTTTCTTTCCTAATATGTGTTGGAAGTCTAAGCATGTGGAAACAATACCCGCAAAAAGCAAAGTGGGCATTTGGGACTTTTATGGATTATTAAAACAAAAGCTTACACATTCTCCTCCTATAAGTGGTCATTAAAATTTTCCTTGTTTGAGGATGTCTAATAAATTGGGATATTGCTCATACGATACCCTCAGTCTGCAGCTCACTTCACTGATTCCTGGATAGCTTTCCCTTTTACCACCCCTACCTCTTCTCCTTGCTTCTATTAGGAAATCAGAGTGGACTTGCATAGCTATTGCTCTGCTCACAGAAGACTTGAGGGGTTAGAAGTATGAGGATAATGTGAAGCTTCCTTACACTATGAGGAACTCTGATTTTCTTCAGAACAAATCTCACTCCACATGCCGGAGTCCCAAAATGATAGTAACAAACATATGAGGCAATTTCTTTTTTTTTAATATGAAATTTATTGTCAAACTGGTTTCCATATAACACCCAGTGCTCATCCCAACAGGTGTCCTCCTCAATACCCATCACCCACCCTCCCCTCACTCCCACCCCCCATCAACCCTCAGATTGTTCTAAAAGTTATATGAGGCAATTTCAAATTCTTTCATGAGGATGTTAAATACAAACACCCATACAGCATGCTTCAAATCAATATGAACTGTCTGGTCCCAAATACCAGTGCCCAGTCTCATCAACATATATAACACACCCTGAAATTTTTAACCATTGTGAAAATGAGGGTGAACTATATCTGTAATTTTATGGGAAATGGTTAGTGTTAACTCCACGAGTGGAGGATTGTTTCTGTATCATCACCCACTTTTTACCAACACTTCTGAGCAGTTCCAGAAAGTATCTAAGGCATACTAAGTATACATGAATCAATGGTGCCTTCATTCACTGAGGCCTCTCTTCTTCAATCTGTGTGCCTATTATCTCATCATGGTTTATATTTTACTTCACTTTGCTTTTATATTATCCAATAAAGTTTAAGATATTTTCTCATGAGAATCTTTTTATATCATTTGCTAGACTTACTTATTCCTTAAATTGGTAAAACCATTATTTAAGTTTTTACTATTGTGAATAAGAAGTTATATTGATAACATTGTAACAATATACAAAGTAAGATTTATTAGGATGAAAACTGCCTACATTTGTATGCACCTGGTAATATTGACTCTAAATTTATAATTCTTAAATTCACAAAGTTACAAAGTTTCGACAACTCATAGATGCAATGTTTTAATATCTTTTAAGTAAATTAAAGACATTGACATTTATTAGTATACACTTTAAAACAATTAACAGAATATTTCTCAAACATTTTATACATTTATATAGTGCACAACTCATATGGAAACAGTTAATTGAATATTTCTCATAAACACTGAAGTTGTTCAACCAAAAAAAAATTCACATTGTGTCTAATCACACATAATCGATCTTAATAATGGAACATATCCTGAGGGATTGGATTTAGTGCTGAGTAACAGAAAACCCACACCGTCTACCCAATATGTCAGTAATGCTAATTTATTTTATAGAAATACTGGGTCAGGACAGCTGCTCAATGATGCTGTAGGGAAACACAGTCCCATATGTTCTTATGGATGCACTGCTGCAGACACACAGAATCATGAGAAGTATTAAGAGAATGAGATGTTCACTATACAAATCAGACTTTATATGAATATGTTAAGATCTAGGGAAAAGGGGTCAGAGCATTAGATGAGATCAACAGCCATGACATCCTAATCAGTGGCCTGGTGGACAGTCTAGGGCTTTCAGGAAAATGCAAGCTGTAGACATCTGACCGTGGATGTGCATCCATGCTGGAAAAGCTGGTAGGGTGTCTGTAAAAGCCTACACCTCTGACAAAGTAGAAGTCACGCAGCTCGTATTTGTTTTGAAGGTGCTTTTGATTGGCAAGGCCGGCAATCAGGAAAATAATCTGGAGATGATACACACAGAGTCCCTACGCATCTGTCTATCTCCCTATAGAGTGGTGGCTCAATAAACTGAAAAGCGCTTCTTTCAAATCTCATGCAAGCTCATTACAGAATTCTATCATGGAACCATATAGAGAAAGCATCCTGGGAAGTGGTAGTTCCTAGCCCTTCCTATGTTGCGAGGACACATTCCAAGAGAACCATATCTGCCTCTAGATTTCACTGTCTTCTTCGTTCAAATGTATTGCCCACTTCCTAACCAGAAGCGAGGACAAAGAGCATACAGCAACAGATGGAAATAACAATTCATACGAAACTATACTCTTGCAAGATCTCTGCATACCTATAAATTTCTAGCCAATTACATATTCACAAATTTGCAAGCCAGCAAAATGGAATAATGGAATAACGATCCTCTGGCAAAAAAAAAAAAAAAAAAAGGTGTTGAGAACATATACCTTATGATGTAAGTAAAGAAGCGTCAACTTTAAGTGTGAAGTTGTAAGTTCTCTCAGGAAGATAGTAAAATGGAATATATGTATGTAATGGGAAAGTGATACCCAGCTTGGAACATACTTGGCCAGTAAGAAAATCCAAACGAATACCAATGTCACATTAGTCTAAAGGCCCCATACTTACAGAACAATTTAAAAACTATATAAAATTAAACCTAATGCATATTTAAAACACATCAACCACCCGTGGGTGAATCACACTCCAAATGGATGCAGAAATATTAACTGAATTCATGAAGGGGGAGAAAACCTATAATATATCAAAATTCATGTACTATGTAGATGTACTCAGAATACTTGAGAATTTTCATCTCAATGTTTAGTTGAAAGAGACATGGAGGGGCGCCTGGGTGGCACAGTCGGTTAAGCGTCCGACTTCAGCCAGGTCACGATCTCACGGTCTGTGAGTTCGAGCCCTGCGTCAGGCTCTGGGCTGATGGCTCAGAGCCTGGAGCCTGTTTCCGATTCTGTGTCTCCCTCTCTCTCTGTCCCTCCCCCGTTCATGCTCTGTCTCTCTCTGTCCCAAAAAATAAAATAAACGTTGAAAAAAAAATTTAAAAAAAAAAAAAAAAGAAAGAGACATGGAAATTCACTTGCCGGAGGTCCACGTTAAGGATGAGATACTGAGCACTACTGTGTAACTTTTATAATATTTCTCTTCTGGTGTGGATTTTCCAAACTGTTTTACATGAATTAATATGCGTTAGGTTTTCTTATATTTAGAAACTTTCTTTTGAGAGTTCTCACATGACTATGAAACGCTTTGAGACAACTGAAAGCTTTCCCACATTTTTCACACGTCTGAGGTTTCTCTCTAGTCTTTATCCTTATGGTTTTAGAAGGATTGGGACCAACTGAAGGCTTTCCCACATTTTTCACACTTAAAGGGTTTTTCTCTAGTCTGCATTCTTACATTTTTGGAAGGATGACTGAAAGCTTTCCCACACTGCTTGCATTTATGGGTTTCTCACCAGTGTGCTTTCTGTCATGTTTGTGTAAGGATGAAGACCAACCAAATGCTTTCCCACATTTTTCACACTCATAGTGTTTCTCTTCAGTCTGCGTTCTTACATTTTTGGAAGGATGAGGGCCAACTGAAGGCCTTCCCACGTTGCTTATGTTTACACATTTCTCTCCAGTGTGCATTCGGACATGTTTGTGTAGGGATGAGGGCCAACCAAACGCTTTCCCACATTTTTCACATTTATAGGGTTTCTCTCCATTGTGAATTCTCACATGTCTCTGAAAGGATGTGAGCCAACAGTAGGCTTTCCCACACTGCTTACATTCATAGGGTTTCTCTCCAGTGTGCATTATCATATGTACTCGAAAGGATTTGGGACAGCTAAAGCCTTTCCCGCACTGCTTACATTCATAGGGCTTCCCACCATTGTGCATCATCACATGTACGCGGAAGGATTTGGGGCAACTGAAGGCTTTCCCACATTCCTTACATTCATAGGGTTTCTCTCCAGTGTGACTCCTTATATGTCCAGTGAGGGAGTGGGAACGAATAAATGTTTTCCCACAAAGTTTACAGGCATAGGGTTTCTCTCCACTGTGAGTTTTCACATGATTCCTTAGGTAGGAAGAACAACTGAACGCTTTCCCACATTCCTCACACTGATACAGTTTGCGTCCAGTATGACTTCTTTTGTGCCTCTTAAGGGATGAACGATGCCTGAAGACTTTTCCACACTGAATGCACTCATACAGTTTTACTCCAGTAGGCGTTTTCTTGTACAGCTTAAGACTTGGAATATGGTTGATGGTTTCTCCACATGTATAACCTTTGCTACTGTCACAGAGTCTCTCCACCATATGATTTCTGCTAAAAAAAAAAAAAATGGAGGGGGCACATTATTAATGGTTTGTGTATTAATTATTTATTAATATTTGTTAATGAGCTCGAGGATTACATTTCTACCATTTTTCTGTCTAAATATAGGTTTTCTGTCCTGTCGGAATTAGTTCAAGGTGGAATAAACTAAATGCTCTGAGAATGGGCTGAGGCACAGCCCGTTACTACAACAGCATTTCTCATATGTAGGGTTCCCTGGTCATTGTTTTCCACCAAATTATCTTTCAAATGCTTAATGTCTGAGTCACATGAAGGAAAAAAAAGGGAGGGAATGATTTGTGAATAAACAAATCTGGAGCTAGGTTTATGGGTCTCTTGTTTTTGTTTTTTTAATTTCATGAAATAGTAAGATTCTCTACCGGGATATTGCATTTTCTCCTAAATGCAACTCACCTCAAATGTCTCCCCTGGTTGTTGTGCTTATCTTCAACGCACTGGTCTTCCCAATTTTCTCCAAAAAGGGAGGTCCAGGAATCATTTTTTGTGAACCTTGCTATTTTCTGCTCATTGGATAATTTGTCTCC
The DNA here is from genome assembly GCF_028018385.1 of Neofelis nebulosa. NCBI lineage: Eukaryota > Metazoa > Chordata > Mammalia > Carnivora > Felidae > Neofelis > Neofelis nebulosa. Next base: position 168,184,820 of record NC_080785.1, read on the forward strand.
AGAAATAACCTGCTGAGAAGTGGACCCATTGGTTCTAAGTTGATTCTCATCATCTAAAACAAAACAGTGAATAAATCTTATGAAAAAGGCAACTGTGAGAAAAGAAATACATTCAGGAGTTCAGTGTTTCAAAACTTAATTTTTTTTTAACGTTTATTTATTTTTGAGACAGAGAGAGACAGAGTACGAATGGGGGAGAGTCAGAGAGAGGGAGACACAGAATCTGAAACAGGCTCCAGGCTCCGAGCTGTCAGCACAGAGCCCGATGCGGGGCTCGAACTCACGGACCGCGAGATCGTGACCTGAGCCGAAGTCGGCCGCTTAACCAACTGAGCCACCCAGGCGCCCCTCAAAACTTAATTATTAAGAGACACAAAAGGGGTTCCTGGGTGGCTCAGTTGGTCAATTATCTGATTCTTGATTTCAGCTCAGGTCATGCTCTCACACTTCATGGGTTCAACCCCCACACTGGGCTCCACATTGTCAGTGACAGAGAACACTGTTAGTGTGGAGCCTGCTTGGGATATTCATTCATTCTCTCTCTCTCTCTCTCTCTCTCTCTCTCTCCCTCTCCCTCTCTCACTGCCCCTCCCTGCTCATGCATGCTCTCTCTCTCTTAAAATAAATAAATAAAATTAAAACAAAGAGGCACAAGAAGTCAAAACAGTAGGCAATTTAATATGCACAGAAAAAAACACAAGGTTTCAAACAACAAGCTTCTCCATGCCCACAAAGTGACCCATGGGTATATACACATACTGAGGACAGTGAAGAATGCTGTCTTTTAAACCAGAAAGGAAGAAAAACACAGATTAATATATAGATTTTTACTGTCACTGAGAAACCGTTAGATTCTAGGTCTGTGACGGCTGTGATCACGCCTGTCTTATTTTCCAATGTGTCTTCCTTCCGCATTCCAGATTTTGAAATGGGCTTAATGAATGAGAAATAGTTGTTATCAAAATAACTAAGTGAAGGATTGATGCCACCCTCACCTACTGTGACCAGGTTCCTGAAGGTTTCTAGCATCACATCTTTGTAGAGCTTTTTCTGAGCAGGTTTCAGCAGGGCCCACTCCTCTTGGGTGAAGTCCACAACCACATCCTCAAAAACCACTGAGTCCTAAAACAAACCACAGATGTGTAGGAGAATGGGTAATACAGGGGAAGTGGACTCAAATTCACAGGACGTTCCAACAAGATTCTATGGTCTCCCCACATCTAATCTACATCCACACTCACTTTCTGTATCATGGTCTTAACACACCACTAATACATTGAACTTGTCCCTCTCTCCATTTGTACTGTGACCCTTCCTGTGTGATCCCTGCCTTTTCACAGAGTCTAGAATAGTCCAAAACACATTGGAAAAGTTAGAGAAATGCTATACAAATTAAACAAATATTTCCATTTTATGACCACCAATTCCTTGTGACAAAAACTATTTCATCTGTCTCCTTATTGCCCACCGCATTGGTCACCACTGCGTAGACCCCAAGTTCAAATTGAAACGGGATTCTTTTTTTTTTTTTTAATTTTTTTTTCAACGTTTTTTATTTATTTTTGGGACAGAGAGAGACAGAGCATGAACGGGGGAGAAGCAGAGAGAGAGGGAGACACAGAATCGGAAACAGGCTCCAGGCTCCGAGCCATCAGCCCTGAGCCCGACGCGGGGCTCGAACTCACGGACCGCGAGATCGTGACCTGGCTGAAGTCGGACGCTTAACCGACTGCGCCACCCAGGCGCCCCGAAACGGGATTCTAATAAACAAAAACGCACTGAAGTTTTTCCTTCATTTCCCCTCACCAACGAGAGGCCCAAGGTGGAAACCCAACTTGCAACGTGGGCCAGCCGATCCTGTGTCTGGATGTACTCTAAACAATTCAAAGTAGATATGTCCAACTAGGAGCATGAAGACATTTTTCCTGGAGAAATGCTAATATTAACTTATATGTGTATTTTATGTATATCATTTATCACAGAATCAGTTGCTACTCTTTCTTCCTTTGTGTGCCCTTGAGACAGAAGAGGTATTGAGAAAGAGGAGGAAAGAGGAAGACAAGATAACTCAGAAGGAGGGAAGAAGGCATGAGAACTTAGACCTTTCCATAATACCCACATTCATAAATCTTGGTGTCGGTATGCATTAATTTTGAGTACACACACACACATGTGCACACTGAGGTTCTAAGATGCCAAAATAGCTCTTTCCACCCAAGATTGCTGGTGCCTTGATCTTGGACTTCCCAGCCTCCATACCTGAGAGAAATACATTTCTGTCATTTCTAAGCCACTCTTTGGTGTTTTGTTATAGCAGCCTGAATGGGACAAAGACACATAGCCAGAGACTGGAGAAAAGTGAGATGGGAAGTAAGTCAAGAATGGTGGGGAGTGCTGGGAGGTTGGGCCCATTATCTTGTGGGGAACTAGTCAGATTCGATTCTGTGAGAAACGTGGAGCTACTTCAGGCTTTTGCACAGAGGGGTGGTCTCCTCTCTAGCTTTAACGATCCATCACTTGTGTTGAGACTAGACTATGGGGAATGGATGTAGAGACCAGAACACCTGTTAAGAAAATAAAGCCATAACCGGGTGAGAGGAAGGTGGGTCAGCCAGGGTGGTCACAGTGGAATGTACAGGGGAAATATTGGGAAGGGCTACAGATTCCTGATGGACTGAAGTTGGGGCAAGACAGAATGAGAGGAGTTGATGACGCTGATTATGTCTCACAATAAAAACTGAAATAATGGGGGCGGCTGGGTGGCTCAGTCAGTTAAGCGTCTCCCTTCAGCTCAGGTCATGATCTCATGGTTCCTAAGTTCAAGCCCACATTGGGCTCACTTTTTCCACATGGAGCCTGCTTCAGATCTTCTGTCCCCCTCTCTCTGCCCCTCCCCCACTTGTGCTCTCTCAAGAACACAAATAAAACATGTAAAAAATCTCAAAAAAAAAAAAACAAAACCAAAACCCTGGAAAGATGGAGTTTCCATGAACTGAGATGTAGAAGGCCATATGTAGACTAAGGTCTTGGGGAGAGGATGAGAAGTTCCTAACAGGCAATACCAACATGGGAATAACAATAAGACATCCGAGTGGACACATGCATTAATAATGTCTTCAGGAGCACCGGTCAGAATGGCAAAAATTTGAAAACACCCAAGTAGCCACTAGTAACAGAGTTAATAAATAATGGTGGCGTATCCTTGCAAGTGAATACAAGAGAGCAATTAAAGGTTAATTAACTATTATTACCACACAGAAGACTGTAAAATAACTTTAAACAAAAGGAATCTTACCTAAAATCTTACCTAAAATCTACACTGCGATTCCATTTACATGCAACGTGGGACATGCAAAATTAGAGTATCTTTATTTAATGCTGCATACACAGGTGCTAAAAAAACGGACACTGCCTTCACACCATTCAAGATATTGGTTACATCTAGAGAGTGAGGAGGGTCACTGGGAATCGTTTCCAGTGGGGTGTCTGATGTCAAGCACTGTTTTAGCTCTAGGGCTGGATCTTACTTCACAGGTGTTTATTTTTTATTATTGCTATAGACTGTCCAATATGTCTTATGTACGTTTCTGCATGTATGTTATACTTTGCAATGAAACATGGTAATCAATTAACACAACTTACCTGACATCATCTTAAGAATTATAGAAAATGATTTTATACTGTTCAACAGAAACACATGAAAAAAAACTCATACTGCAGAGGAACCAATGGTAAGACGCATAGCCCAATAAAGAGCATAGTGGGCGGGGGGGCGGGGAAGATTATTCAAAAAGGAATATATAGGGGCCCCTGGGTGGCTCAGTCGGTTAAGCATCTGAGTCTTGATCTCAGCTTAGGTCATGACCTCACAGTTTGTGAGTTTGAGCCCTGCGTTGGGCTCTCTGCACTGGCAGTGGGGAGCCTGCTTGGGATTCTCTCTCTCCTGCGCTCTGCCCCTCTCCTGCTTGCATGCGTGTGCATGCGCATGCTCTCTCTCAAAATAAATAAACTTTTAAAGAAGGAATATATAAATGGTGTGAAGTTTTTCTACCAAAAAAAATGTGCAAAACTGAGTCCCCCTTGCCTCACTCCTGGTCAACACTACATGAAAAAGCCAATCCAGTGCCACAAGAAAATAAACAAATGTGCAGAATTACAAAAGAATAAAAAAGATCACTGTTATCCTTAGCACTAAGAAGCCTATGCACAGGACCCTGACAGAACAAGAACCACAAAATAAGATTTTTAGCACGATTCTAGAATAGATACACAGGACGAAAATAAAACTCATCACCTTTCCATTTCATAACAACATTAAGTTGGAAAATTCATGTCAAAAAGTGAACACGAAAGCCATCATTTCAAGCCTCTGGAAGCAATCCTTACTAAGGACGTACAGCTGAAGAAACAGGTATTCAGGAAACTATGCGAATTCAGTACCAGAAATTAACAGTTTGGTGTTTGAACCAAGACCACTCCTTCTCTCCCTAGACTTCCTTTTCTGACTGCAGCCAAGAACACAGGACCCCGGTCCACACGGCTCCCAGACAGAAAAGGAGGCCGTCAGCATTTCTCATCCTGCCCCAGTTAGCTGCTGCTGAGTTTAAGCTCCAAGCAAGTGCAGTCGACAGGAGGGCCTCTCCACTTCTGCCAGCCCCCGCTTGTAGAATGGGGGCTCTACAGTGGGTACAGGGGATGCTGAGAATACTGGGGACCTGATTGTTCTTGTTTTGCCTAAGGCGGAGGTTCCGCACCCAGGAGAGGCAAGGTGAGAAGTCATCAAGCAAATGCTCTTCCTCCACTTAATGCTCAGCTTTTTTTTTTTTTAACACGTATTTATTTTTGAGAGACAGGGCATGAGCGGGGGAGGGTCAGAGAGAGGAGGGGACACAGAATCCTAAGCAGGCTCCAGGCTCTGAGCCATCAGCACAGAGCCCGACGCGGGGCTTGAACTCACAGACCGCGAGATCGTGACCTGAGTCAAAGTCCGACGCCTAACTGACTGAGCCACCCAGGTGCCCCAATGCTCAGCTCTTAAAGTGGACTTGTCACTCAGATGGAGGTGTGCCATTGTCCCCACTTCAACGCAGCCCTCTGGCTCAGAGATTCTTGACGAGGAGGAAACGCAGGCTGTAAAACAGATAGCTCCTAGTCTTTCCCCCCAAAGAACTGACTTCATTTACAACAGAACATGGAGATTCCCAAGCCTGAGGTTGCTCTCAAAAACAGTGGAAGTTGCAGTGAAAGGCAACAGGGAAGAGATTCAAGATACGGCAAAACTGTGGTCCTCTTGTTTTCAGGGGACAAATAGGGAAAGAGGAAGCTGGGAGGAGCCCCTCAGGGATCTGAACGATCAACAAACACTAACCTGTGCAGCCATTCCTTCAAAGCAGTCCAAATTTGACTGGATTAGTCGATAGAGCAATGTACGCACCATGGCATGTTCAAAACAATAAAAGAGTCAGCCTACAACTAGTGGAGATTAACAGCTAACAGCGGTTGGTCAAGAAAGAAATGAAGAAAACCCTGCCAACACTACTGCCATCCCAGGGTGACTGAGGAGAAACATCAGAGGCCTACCTCTGAAGGGGTTGGGAGGAGAGTGAAATAGACTTGACTAAAATAATCCAGCCAGTCACCAAGCAAACACAAATAAACAACAGTCAGGAAGCCCAGAAGACAGGGGCCAGTACCCAAAGTTGCTACAATATATTATCTATAGTGTCCAGTTTCCAACAAAAAATTACAAGGCATGCAAAGAAAAAGGACACTGTGACCCTTACAGCAGAAAAATAAGCAGGGGTCGGGGGGCACCTGGGTGACTCAGTTGGTTAAGCGCCCGACTCCAGCTCAGGTCACGATCTCACAGTTCCCAAGTTCAAGCCCCGCATCAGGCTCTGTGCTGACAGCTCAGAGCCTGGTGCCTGCTTTGGACTCTGTGTCTCCCTCTTTCTCTGCCCCTTCCCTGCTAGTGCTCTGTCTCTCTCAAAAATAAATGAAAATATTTTTAAAAAATTGTTTTAAAAAAGAAAAAATAAGCAGGAAACAGAAATAGCAAACAGATGTTGGTTTACAGAAGGGTTCAAAGTAACTATTATAAATATGTTCAAAGAACTAAAGGAAACAATGATTAAAGATGTAAAGGAATATATGATAACAATGATGCACCAAATAATGTCAAAAAGAGATCGAAATTATTCTAAATGAACCAAATGAAAATTCTGGGGTTGAAAAGCACAATAACTTTCATATCCCTTGCCTCTGGAGACATGTTCAGTAAGAAATTGCTATGGCTGAGGTCAAACAGGTTGCTGCCTATGTTTTCCTTTATGATTTTGATGGTTTTGTCTCAAATTTAAGTTTTTCATCCATTTTGAATTTATTTTTGTGTATAGTGTAAAGAAAGTGGTCCAGTTTCATTCTTCTGCATGTGGCTGTCCACTTTTCCCAACACCATTTGTTGAAGTGACTGTCTTTTTTCCATTGGATATTCTTTCCTATTTTGTTGAAGATTAACTGGTCTTCATACAGTTGTGGGTCCATTTCTGGGTTTCCTATTCTCTTCCATTGATCTATGTATCTGTTCTTGTGCCAGCATCATACTGTCTTGATGACTACAGCTTTGTAACATAGCTTGAAGTCTGGAATTGTGATGCCTGCAATTTTGCTTTTCTTTTTCAGGATTGCTTTGGCTGTTTGGGGTCTTTTGTGCTGAGCGTGGAGCCTGCTCAATATTCTCTCTTTTGCCCTCTGCCCCTCCCCGCTGCTCATGCTGTCTCTAAAAATAAAAAATAATAATTAAAAAGGAAATGCAGGGGTGCCTGGGTGGCTCAGTCGGTTAAGTGGCCGACTTCGGCTCAGGTCATGATCTCGCGGTCCGTGAGTTCGAGCCCCGCATCGGGCTCTGTGCTGACAGCTTGGAGCCTGGAGCCTGTTTCAGATTCTGTGTCTCCCTCTCTCTGACCCTCCCCCGTTCATGCTCTGTCTCTCTGTCTCAAAAATAAATAAACGTTAAAAAAATTAAAAAAAAAAAGGAAATGCAACAGATTTCTATCGATTTCATATCGTGCAACTTTGCTCAATTCACGTATCAGTTCTAGCAATTTTTTGGTGGAGTCTTTTAGGTTTTCTACAGAGTATCATGTCATCTGCAAACAGTTAAAGTTTGACTTCTTCCTTGCTGATTTGGGTGCCTTTTATTTCTTTTGGTTGTCTGATTGTACTTTCAGTACTATGTTAAATCAACAAAACTAAAAGGCAGCCTACAGAACAGAAGATATTTGCAAACGATAAAGGGTTAGTATCAGATAAAGATCTCATAAAGGGTTAGTATCCAAAATCTATAAAGAACTTATCAAATTCAACACCCCAAAAATAAATAATCCAGTTAAGAATTGGGCACAAGACACGAACAGATATTTTTCCAAAGAAGACATACAGATGGCTAACAGACACATAGAAAGATGCTCAACATCACTCATCACCAGGGAAATACAAATCAAAACCATGAAAAGATACCACCTCACATCTGTCAGAATGGCTAAAATTAACAACTCAGAAAACAACAGATGTTGGCAAGGACGTGGAGAAAGGGGAACCTTCTCACACTGTCGGTGGGAATGCAAACTGGTGCAGGCACTCTGGTAATAGTATGGACGTTCCTCAAAAAGTTAAAAATAGAACTAACTGGGATGCCTGGGTGGCTCAGTCGATTGAGTGTCCAACTTGGGCTCAGGTCATGATATCACAGTTCATGAGTTTGAGCCCCACATCAGGCTTGCTGCTCTCAGCGCATAACCCACTTCGGATCTTCTGCCCTCCTCTCTCTCTGTTCCTCCCCACTCACACTCTCTGTCTCTCAAAAATCAATAAAACATTAAAAACAATTTTTAATAGAACTACCCTATGACCCAGCAATTGCACCACTAGATTTTTACCCAGAAGATAGAAAAGTACTGATTCAAAGGGGCACATGTAACCCAAAGTTTATAGTAGCATTATCGACAACAGCCAAACTATGGAAACAGCCCACACGTCAATCAACTGATGAACAGATAAAGAAGATGTGGTATAGCTTCAGCAATCAGACAACAAAAGGAAATCAAAGGCATCCAAATTGGCAAAGATGAAGTCAAGCTTTCGCTTTTTGCAGATGACATGATATTATACATGGAAAATCCAATAGACTCCACCAAAAGTCTGCTAGAACTGATACATGAATTCAGCAAAGTTGCAGGATACAAAATCAATGTACAGAAATCAGTTGCATTCTTATACACTAACAATGAAGCGACAGAAAGACAAATAAAGAAACTGATCCCATTCACAATTGCACCAAGAAGCATAAAATACCTAGGAATAAATCTAACCAAAGATGTAAAAGATCTGTATGCTGAAAACTATACAAAGCTTATGAAGGTAATTGAAGAAGATATAAAGAAATGGAAAGACATTCCCTGCTCATGGATTGGAAGAATAAATATTGTCAAAATGTCAATACTACCCAAAACTATCTACACATTCAATGCAATCCCAATCAAAATTGCACCAGCATTCTTCTCAAAACTAGAACAAGCAATCCTAAAATTCATATGGAACCACAAAAGGCCCCGAATAGCCAAAGTAATTTTGAAGAAGACCAAAGTAGGAGGCATCACAATCCCAGACTTTAGGCTCTACTACAAAGTTGTCATCATCAAGACAGCATGGTATTGGCACAAAAACAGACACATAGACCAATGGAATAGAATAGAAACCCCAGAACTAGACCCACAAATGTATGGCCAACTAATCTTTGACAAAGCAGGAAAGAACATCCAATGGAAAAAAGACAGTCTCTTTAACAAATGGTGCTGGGAGAACTGGACAGCAACATGCAGAAGATTGAAACTAGACCACTTTCTCACACCATTCACAAAAATAAATTCAAAATGGATAAAGGACCTGAATGTGAGACAGGAAACCATCAAAACCCTAGAGGAGAAAGCAGGAAAAGACCTCTCTGACCTCAGCCGTAGCAATCTCTTACTCGACACATCCACAAAGGCAAGGGAATTAAAAGCAAAAATGAATTACTGGGACCTTATGAAGATAAAAAGCTTCTGCACAGCAAAGGAAACAACCAACAAAACTAAAAGGCAACCAACGGAATGGGAAAAGATATTTGCAAATGACATATCAGACAAAGGGCTAGTATCCAAAATCTATAAAGAGCTCACCAAACTCCACACCCGAAAAACAAATAACCCAGTGAAGAAATGGGCAGAAAACATGAATAGACACTTCTCTAAAGAAGACATCCGGATGGCCAACAGGCACATGAAAAGATGTTCAACGTCGCTCCTCATGAGGGAAATACAAATCAAAACCACACTCAGATATCACCTCACGCCAGTCAGAGTGGCCAAAATGAACAAATCAGGAGACTATAGATGCTGGAGAGGATGTGGAGAAATGGGAACCCTCTTGCACTGTTGGTGGGAATGCAAATTGGTGCAGCCGCTCTGGAAAGCAGTGTGGAGGTTCCTCAGAAAATTAAAAATAGACCTACCCTATGACCCAGCAATAGCACTGCTAGGAATTTAACCAAGGGATACAGGAGTACTGATGCATAGGGGCACTTTTACCCCAATGTTTATAGCAGCACTCTCAACAATAGCTAAATTATGGAAAGAGCCTAAATGTCCATCAACTGATGAATGGATAAAGAAATTGTGGTTTATATATACAATGGAATACTACGTGGCAATGAGAAAGAATGAAATACGGCCTTTTGTAGCAACGTGGATGGAACTGGAGAGTGTTATGCTAAGTGAAATAAGCCATACAGAGAAAGACAGATACCATATGGTTTCACTCTTATGTGGATCCTGAGAGACTTAACAGAAACCCATGGGGGAGGGGAAGGAAAAAAAAAAGGTTAGAGTGGGAGAGAGCCAAAGCATAAGAGACTCTTAAAAACTGAGAACAAACTGAGGGTTGATGAGGGGTGGGAGGGAGGGGAGGGTGGGTGATGGGTATTGAGGAGGGCACCTTTTGGGATGAGCACTGGGTGTTGTATGGAAACCAATTTGACAATAAACTTCATATATTGAAAAAAAAAGAAGATGTGGTATATATGTACAATAGAATATTACTCAGACATCAAAAAGAATGAAATCTTGCCATTTGCAATGACCTGGATGGAGCTAGAGTGTATTATGCTAAGCAAAATAAGTCAGAGAGAGACAAATACTATATGATTTCACTCATATGTGGAAAACAAAACAGATGAACACAGGGGAAGAAAGGGGAAAAAAAGAGAGAGGGAAGCAAACCAGAAGAGACTCTTAACCACAGAGAAGAAACTGAGGGTTGGTGGATGGAAGTGCGCGGTGGTGGTCTAAATGGGTGATGGGCATTAAGGAGGGTAGTTGTGATGAGCACTGGGTGTTATATGTAAGGGACGAATCACTAAAGTCTGCAGTTATATGTTACTATATATGTTAACTACACAGGATTTAAATTACAACTTGAAAAGAGAAAGAAAGAAAGAAAGAAAGAAAGAAAGAAAGAAAGAAAGAAAGAAAGAAAGAAAGAAAGAAAGGAGGGAGGGAGGGAGGGAGGGAGGGAGGGAGGGAGGGAGGGAGGGAAGGAAGGAAGGAAGGAAGGAAGGAAGGAAGGAAGGAAGGAAGGAAGGAAGAAAGAAAAGGCACAATAACTGAAAAAAGGCATTGGAGACACTCAACCATAGATTTGAACTTGTGAGAGAAAGAACTACAAAGTATGTTATTCCATTCACATGAAACGTCCAGAATAAGAAATTCTCAAGAGGCAAAAAGTACCTTAGTGGTTATTTATGGCTGGGAGTAGGAAGGAAGGTGATAGATAAATGGTCTGAGGTTTCTTTTGAGATGATGAAAATGAACTAAAGTTGACTCTGGTGAGAACTATGAATAAACAGACCACTGAATTGTACACTTTAAGTTGGTGAATTTTATGGTATGTATAGTATGTAAATTACATCTCGGTAAAGGTCATTTTAAGCCAGCGCATAATAAAGAATTCTAATGAAGGGTATAAAGGGGCGCCTGGGTGGCGCAGTCGGTTAAGCGTCCGACTTCAGCCAGGTCACGATCTCACGGCCCGTGAGTTCGAGCCCCGCGTCAGGCTCTGGGCTGATGGCTCGGAGCCTGGAGCCTGTTTCCGATTCTGTGTCTCCCTCTCTCTCTGCCCCTCCCCCGTTCATGCTCTGTCTCTCTCTGTCCCAAAAATAAATAAAAAGCGTTGAAAAAAAAATTTAAAAAAAAATAATGAAGGGTATAAAAAGATTCTAATGGACAAAAACCTTCAACTCTATTGGATAATATCAAAAAGAAACATGGCACATGTTCTTTGAAAGAACTTAATGCCATGAGGATGTCAGCTCCCCCAAAAGAAACCCGTAGTAGTCTTTATAAAGTTCCATTAAATCCTCAGACCTGATTTTCCAGAACTTCACAAAAACAACGTCTCAAAAGTTTAAAGTTCTCCAAAGAACAAATGTCCAAAAAAGGGGGGAAAAAGTTTCTTAAGAACACGATAGGGGCTTTCCAAATACATGAAGGAATTTGAAACCACAGTAATATGGCCAATATGTTATTAGTAGAGGATAAACCAATAGATTCATGGAAAGGGAAAGAATCCTGAAGAGACCCTATGCATATGGAAATTCGATTAATGACAGAACAGGCATTGCAAAGCAGTGGCAGAAATGCTGTACACTTTAATATACAGGTCAGGGAGAAATTAGCATCCAACTAGGAAAAATGCTTGGTATTGCCATCTAGCCCATGGGCAATAATCAATTTACTCTAGATTTAAATGCAAAAGACATAACTAGAACTCTTTCAGAAGTTAAAGGGAAAGGTTTTTATGATGTAAGAATAGGGGATTTTTTCTTAAATAAAATGTTTAAGTATAAAAGATTATTATAATTAAAATTATAACCATAAAATGTTTACATATAAAACTTTCCTTAATAAAAAGAGTAAGCTATAAAGGAAGAAATTGATGATTACAACCCTACTAAAATTAGGAAACTGAAAAGGTAAACCACAATTCGAGATAAATATACTTGCAACACATACAAATATAAAAATGTGTGTGTAAAGCAAAACTAAATAGTCAAACAGATGAATGAGAAATCACAAAATGGTTAAAACATGTATCACAAAAGATGTAAGACTACATATGAGAAAAGAGTCAACCTCGTTGTCAGTTAGCAAATAGAATAAAATCTTGTTTCATACCAAGAAGGGCAAAAATTACTAAATGAGATCATGTCGGGTATTGATGGTCACATGGAACAAATAAGCAGTTATGTACAGATGTTTGGAGAATCAACTGGTACATTCCATTGGAATTTCCTAATAAATCTGAACTTGGCCATGATCCACAATCTAGAGATTTTCCTCCAGTATGTCGTAAATGTACCATGCATGTGCACTCGTACACTGGAACAAGACTCATGGGAGTGGCATTTTTCACAAAAGCAAAAAAAAAAAAAAACAAAACAAAACACTTCAAAAACCCAAATCCCATAAGCACTGGAATGGAAGGAAGAATGATGGCAGTTTCACACAGCAGCATATATGAAACAAACTGAGGCAAAGAACCCTGGGAAGCCTTTTCAGTGTAATTCCGTTAATATTTATTTATTCAAAGTCCCAAAGGGATAAAAGTAAGCAGAACACTGCTTAGTAAAAAAACATAAAAGGTAAAGGCATGAAGATTAAGCAAAGAAACAAACAGTAGTTACCTATAGGACAAGACGGTCATTTAGGGAGAGTCATGTCAGGAGTCTCTACCCAAGACCGATTTATGAATCTAGATGGTGAGTCTATGGATGTTTACACCATGATTAGTTTTAAAACGTCCAATAAAACTTTGTATGTGTGCCAAACACGATAAATTTCATCATAAAACTTAAAGCATCAATTAAGGTTGGAAAATTATATGCTTTTTGTGTGTTTGCTTACCATGTAACATGAAAAAATTTGATTAATGAACTCTAGTAGAAAAATATTACATGCAGATCGATTGCCTAATTAGAACTGGTTGCATAAACTTGAAAATCAAAGACATCTATCATTGCTACGAAAAGGTCTGCAGAATTAGCAATAGAACAAATAAGAAAAGTGTGCTGCACGTGTACATCATGTCACCTTTCCTAGAACAAAAGAAAAACTCTTGCACTTTTAATCGTTTTTATAGAAAGAAACACTGACAAAAATGCACAAGAAATCATTAAAACTAGTTGTCTGAAGGTGGCTGGGGCAGGACTGGCATGGACCACAATATGCTGGCAGGGGATTGTCTTAAGTTAGATTTTCAATGTTTTACAGATTTTTTAACCTTTGCATCCATTATTTACTTTACAGAAAGAGAAATCTATATCAATTATATTTTGCTTTTTAATGGTTTTTATTTTTATTTGGGAACCACTTTTCTATATAAGAAGTTATGTTAAGATTTAATCCTGTGAAAATTAATAGAGCAAAGTCTCACTAAAATGGAGTGGAGAGAAAAACAATGATAATAAATGAAAAAATAAAAACCCAAAAGAAAAACAAAACAAAATAAAAGATAAAATGGAGTCAGGAGACCAGAAGGGGTAACCACACCACTCCACGTCAATTACAGGAAAGAACTGTCAATTACAGGCCCGAGAGATGTCCATTGCATCTCCTATAAGAAATTGACTACCCCTAGGGGCGCCAGGGTGGCTCAGTCGGGAAGCCTCCGACTTCAGCTCAGGTCATGCTCTCATGGTTGGTGAGTTCCAACCCCTTGTTGGGCTCTGTGCTGACCTCTCAGAGCCTGGACCCTGCTTCGGATTCTGTGTCTCCCTCTCTCTCTGCCCCTCCCCTGCTCACACTCTTTCTCTGTCTCAAAAATAAATAAACATTAAAAAAGAAAGAAAGAAAGAAAGAAAGAAAGAAAGAAAGAAAGAAAGAAAGGAAGGAAGGAAGGAAGGAAGGAAGGAAGGAAGGAAGGAAGGAAGGAAGGAAGGAAGGAAGGAAGGAAGGAAGAAAGAAAGAAAGAAAGAAAGAAAGAAAGAAAGAAAGAAAGAAAGAAAGAAAGAAAGAAAGAAAGAAAGAAATTGACTACCCCTAAGGCACCTGGCTGGCCCAGGCAGTCCAGCATCAGACTCTTGATCTTGGGATTGTGAGTTTGAGCCTCACGTTGAGCAAAGAGCCTACTTACAAAAATCTTAAAAATGAAGTAAAAAATAAGAATGGAGGATCCTTTACAGAAAATGAAAAGAAACTGACTACCCCTATAATTCATCAAGAAAAAACTGCCATCAACAACTCAGAGAAACTATTATCACCCTGAACTCTTGCCTTTGTCCAATGGACTTTTGTCCAAAACAATCCCTCCCAACTTCCTCCTTGTCCATAAAATAATGTTGTTCTTTTGTTTGTTGGGTGTGCCTAGGGTTTTGCTGTCCTCGCAGGTCCCAAATTGCAATTTTCTATATTCCAAATAAATCCATTTTTGCTGATAAAATAACTGACTTATTTTTAAGGTTAAGAATCGCCTGAAAGTTAAAGTTTATGAAAATGAAATATCTCAAACATCTTTACAACTAAAATGACAGGTGACACCATCATTATTTGCACTTCCACTCCATCTCAGTTGAGGAACTATTTTCAAAAATGAGTAGAATACTTTGCACATCAGGGGTTTGGATCCAACCTATTCAATGCACTAGGATTTTCAAGGATTTGCACATCCAAAGGTAATTTTCCTCGTATCAATTAAAATAAGAATTGTCTTGGGAATAGTACATTTGAAACTTCATAACTCTATAGAGACAATCACTGATATAAAAAATTATGGGAAAAGTGAAAAATTAACCTGAGAGTTTAAATACACCCATCTCCTATCTGGAAGTCCTCTTGTCAAAAAAAAGGAAGAAAAATTCTGTATGCTTTCAGAATTCCCTTCTATTGTATCTCTCAATCCATTTCTACTCACCCAAGAAAATAAAAATCTTACAACACTCAAATAGGGAAATAAAAAGGCCAAAGTTTTAGGGAGACTGGAGTTATATGGCAGCAACATTCAGTACAGAAATCAGAAGGGATGAAAATCAAACATTTCCATTGGCTCAGATAGAGCCACTGACTTATCCACCATTCCCAAAGAACACCCACCAGGTTCAGAAGGTGAAACACACCCACAGGCTTGGGGTCCAGAACCTCACTGCAGAAATACCAGCCTTCTGCTGGATCAGTCCCCAGCGATGGAGATAGGGTGACCTGAGCAGACACAGGGATGAACTCTGGAGCTCCACACACCCTCCACTCCCCTCCCTGCGGTGCGGAAACGCTCCCTCTCCAGGCTTCAGTTCTCACTAACCAGGCAACTCTTGGCTGGAGCCAGTTTAAAGTTCTAAACCAAATGAACCCCTAAATTCATAACTCTTTCTCCCCCAACCACGCACATTTTTCAGTGCCCTGCAGCATTTCTAGGTACACACATTCCTCTTGCGGATGGTGAGCACAGAAGAGAAGCTCCAGAAAAAAACCATTTCATTCTCTCTCTCTCTCTCTCTCTCTCTCTCTCTCTGGTATCTCATGATTGGCCTTACTTAGCTTGGAGTCACTGGGTAGGGCCCCTATCCCCACTCGAGGTAGTCACTCTTGTTGGACCCTATTGATTTAAATGACACAAACTCAGTGTTTGAGGAATCCGGCAACATCACTCAAACCCAGTGTTTATGTATAAAGGAGAGGGAAGACTCAAGAAGAAAACCCACAATGGGTCTAATGACTTTTTAAATGACTCAGGAAGAAAACCCACAAGTATCTGTTCCTTTCGGAGAAAATAAAGATGTCACTTTATTATTTCCATGGGAATAAAATGCTTTATAAACAATCACATTTCAACAAGTGATGTAAATTTCACGAAATAGGATTTAGCATTAATCTCTGAAATCCAATAATACCAGACAGAATAAAATTATCGACAGTCATAAATTCCCCACCCAGTAAACAAAAAATAGCTGACATTTTGGTGAGCCTTTGTAACTCACCAATTAATAGGCCAAGCTTTTGTGTGTGTGTAAATGCATTCATTTTTATGCATTTATAATGCGAGAGAAGCTTTCTCTATTTCTCTTAGATTCTTTTCCCCAGTAGCATCCTCGAGGCTAAGCCCTGGAACTCCATTTGTCGTCACCAAAAAGAAAACAACAGATGTGAGAAACTTAACCACACATGCTCGAGGAGAGGGGAAAAAAAGGCACAAAAGAATTTTTAACAAATGGTATGTAAGACTAGATCTTTTTATTATGATTTCTGAACTTGAACCTTCCCGTTTCTTTGGAATTATTTTTATCTAATCTTTCTATTAATTAAATGTATTTTACATTTACTGACTAATCTCAGGCTCGAATAACCAAATAAATCTTTGCAAGGTGACGGACTCAGGGCGGGGCAGTGCAGAACGGGAACACTGAGATGACTCAAGGGTCAAGCACGGCCATCCTACCACGTGGGACATCCACCCCCCAACACCTGTTCTCTGAAATGCTCGCTGAACAGCCTCCCAAAGGGCACTGGCTCCTGTCCCACTGCGGGTCTGCCGTGCATTTTGCTTTGCAGGTTGCAGCACCAACTCACTGGGTTTTCTTTGTCCTTCGGGTTTTTCATCCTTCACCGTGAGAATCCAGGGGGCAGGAACCATTCCTCTCTTCCCTTCCATACCAGCATCTGGTCAACTGACAACTAAGGTCCCTCCAGGAAATGAGAACTGGGGTCGGGGTCACCTAGGGATCCAGGACATACCAGAGGATCTCTCCGAGCCCAGGACCCCAAGCAGGTCTCCCCACACTCCTCACTCGTCCCCTAAGGCTCCCTTGTAGGAGGAGCTAACTCCGGGCTGAGATTCCCCGACCCCCGGGTGGATAGCAAGCTGTGCTCAGCTGGTCACCCCGGGCAGTCCTGAGAACCCCAGACCCGCGCGGGGATGGGACAGGACGCTGGGACCCAACCCCGCGGCCAAGGACAGAAACTCGGGTCAGAACCTGGAGAGGGGTTGGGGAGAGAAACCCGGGCCGCGGCCACCTCCAGACGGTACCGGCTGTTGAACCAGCCCCTCCCGGTCTCGGCCGACCCCGCGCACTCACCATCTCGCGGCCTCGCTGCAGGCTCTCCTGGCGTCCTCCCCGTGGCTCCACGGCCCAGGCAGGTGAGCGCGACGCCGACCCAGACACCTGCAGCCGCACGGGGCAGGTGCACACTAGCGCCTCTGGCGGTCTGAGAGCCCAGCCCACACGGCTGGGAGCCCGCCCGCGGTTCTGATTGGACGGTGCTCCGAGACCGCGGACCCTGATTGGACAGGGCTTGCAGACCCCGCCCCAGCCCTCCCAATCAGATCATCCACCACCCTCGCCCCAGGGCCCCTGACGGGACGATTCAGCACGACTGCAACACGAGTGGCTGGCCCCTTCCGGCTGGTCACAGTAGGGACACTTGGGCACACGTAGAACCAGCTCTAGTTCCCCCAAGGACTTCGGCGTCTTCCCGCAGGTCTGTGGCACCTCCTGTTTCCAGACTCCCATTTCCCCACCGAGCAATACCTCTCTGTCCAGAGAAGGAGGGGTGCCCAATCCCGGCTGGGCTGGGACAAGACAGGACAGGAGGCCCTCGTGTCCTCCAGGGGTCAGAGGTTGGCTTGGGACTGCAAGGTCACCCTTGGGTCTGTGCTCTTTAAGAACACAGACATTTGGGGGCGCCTGGGTGGCGCAGTCGGTTAAGCGTCCGACTTCAGCCAGGTCACGATCTCGCGGTCCGTGAGTTCGAGCCCCGCGTCAGGCTCTGGGCTGATGGCTCAGAGCCTGGAGCCTGTTTCCGATTCTGTGTCTCCCTCTCTCTCTGCCCCTCCCCCGTTCATGCTCTGTCTCTCTCTGTCCCAAAAATAAATTAAAAAAAAAAAAAAACGTTGAAAAAAAAAAGTTTAAAATAAAATAAAATACCAACATCATGGGGACACCTGGGTGGCTCAGTGGGTTAAGCGCCCCAACTTCAGCTCAGGTCATAATCTCACAGTTCACGGGTTTAGGCCCCGTGTCGGGCTCTGTGCTGACAGCTCGGAGCCTGGAACCTGCTTCGGATTCTGTGTCTCCCTCTCTCTGACCCTCCCCCGTTCATGCTCTGTCTCTCTCTGTCCCAAAAATAAATAAAAAACGTTGAAAAAAAAAATTAAAAAAAATTAAAAAAAAAGAACACAGACATTTGGGGGCACCTGCATGGCTCAGTCGGTTGAGCGTCTGACTTGGCCTCAGGTTATGATCTCACCGCTTTTGAGTTCGAGCCCCACATCAGGCTCTGTGCTGACGGCCCAGACCCTGGAGCCTGCTTCGGATTCTGTGTCTGTCTCTTAAAAAACAACAACAACAACAACAACAACAACAACAAACCATAAAGAAAAAAAATTTTTTTTAACACACATACATTTGATCGTGACTTCACCACGTGCAGTGCAGGGTCTGGATACGTTTTGATATTTGGCCCTTGACACCGTTGTGGCCTCACCCATGCTTCCCCACCCCCCTC
The DNA here is from genome assembly GCF_028018385.1 of Neofelis nebulosa. Classification (NCBI taxonomy): domain Eukaryota; kingdom Metazoa; phylum Chordata; class Mammalia; order Carnivora; family Felidae; genus Neofelis; species Neofelis nebulosa. The sequence goes on from NC_080785.1 coordinate 168,203,407, forward strand.
ATCTGCTGCTTTAGATCAGGAAACTGCAGCCTGCAAGTGCCAGGTGCTAGCGAGGAATTTGAACCCCACAGCCTGAAACTGGGCTCAAGATCTTTTCTCAGAAGGACCACAAGTTACCGGACATGTTCATTAAAATCCTCAGCTTCACATTCTACACTAGAAGGAAATTATTTGCAGATCCATTTTTTTAGTATATCCCTAGAGAACTTTGAAATGTGAACGGTTATGATATCCCTCAGGCCATTTAACGGATAGAAGAAAATAGCAAAAGCTTATATAAATTTGGAATGGACCCAGAAGTTTAATATGCTGAACAGATTGAGTCAAAATTCCTAGTGCATTTAATATGCTTCCCTTTTCTGAAAATACCTCCCAGTTTAAGAGCTAGTGGAAGGACACTCTATGGCATATCTTATTTACAAACTTGAAGAAATTCATATTTTATGGTTTGCAAAAAGTATTGTCCACTTTCATAAAAATTAGAGCTCAGAGAAGTAGCATGTAGAAAAGAGGCTTCTCATTAAAAATATATTTCTCATTTGATTTATAAACTATTAAAAATAAGATACGGTTAATATACTCGTTTATTGCTTATAAATGAACACCAAGTTTTAAATAATCAGCACGAGGTTTAGAAATCTGCCTTAAAACTCTCTCCTAGCATACCCCCCAGAATTCGTGTCCATTTGCCCCCTCCAAATTCCAATTTTATTAGTTTTTGTACATATGACCAGTGTTTCTTTATGTAAAGAGAAGCAATTTCAGCTGCGTTTTTTCTCCTCTTAGACATATTAAGGTAACATGGTTACACACTGGTATATGCTTCAACTTTATTCAATTAGAAATAAATTCCTGCAGCTCGTTTCCTATCAAGGTGCATACAACAGTATAAGTTCGTGTAACCAGTTCTCTCTAGACACTGGGCTCATACTTAATCTGTTGCTACTCAAATGAATATAAGGACAAGTTAAATGGGCTCAGTTAAAAGACTTGTGAATATCTTCCAAACAGACTGAAACCAAAACTAGGTAGGTGGTCAGATAATACAGTAAAACAAATATCTTTAAATTGTACTTTTTTCACATGTAAACAATTCTTTAAATTTGTGTAGCGTGTCTCATACTTTGCAAACATTGCATAAAACATTTTATCTTAAGTTTATTTTTTTAAGTTTATTTATTTATTTATTTTGAGAGAGAGAGAGGAGAGAGAGATGGAGAGGGAGGGTCAAGAAGAAGGGAAGAGAGAGAATCCCAAGCTCAGCATGGAGTCCAGCTTGGGGCTCAATCTCACCACCATGAGATCATGACCTGAACCGAAATCAAGAGTCAGTTGCTTAACCAACTGAGCCACACAGGTGCCCCAATTTTATCTTAAGTTTAAATATTAATATTGTAGGGGTGCCTGGGTAACTCAGTTGGTTGATGGCCCAACTCTTGATTTTGGCTCAGGTCGTGATCCCAGGGACCTGGGATCCAGCCCCGCATGGGGCTCTGCACTGAGCATGGAGCCTGCTTGAGATTTCTCTCTCTCTCTCTCTCTGTCTCTCTCTGTCTCTCTCTCTTTCTCCTCACCCCCCCCCCTTTGTTCCTCCCCTACTTGCACACATGCTCTCTAAAATTAAAAAAATAAATATTAATATTATATAAACTCTGTAGTTTGGAACAATCATCGATAGACTTTGGGCAGATATTAGACCCCAGTGTGTCCACCCTTCATTTCCCTCCTACTCCCAGATGTGACCAGTATTTGGAATTTTATAGTTATTCTTCAGAGCTTTACTATGACTCATCACTAAGTAGTGTTTTGTCAAACTCTGCCTTTTTTGAGCTTTTCATGAAAAGATAGGAATAGAATTACCTGGAACACGGTCATCACTGATTTCCTTGCCTCAGTCTGTTTCACACATGCAGGCATCTGTGGCTGGGGGTGACCCAATTTACTCATCCTTTCCAGTGCTTATAGTTTCGGGGCTCTTTCATGTGTGTTTTCCTGGCGTGGAAAATGCTGCTCCTATCATTCTTGTCTCGATTTCCAAGTGGCAGTTCATAACAAATTCTCTACACATTGGAGAAAAACTACTGAATTGGGGACTATGGATAATCTCAAATTTATAGGAAATGCCAATGGGATGTGCGAATCAACACTCCCACTATTCTTGCATAAGATGATTGACCACACTGCAACTGTTGAATATTTGCCTATATAGTCCATGTGAAACAGGATTGCCTCGTGTGTCTTGGTTTTTACTAATTACCAATGATATTGAGCACTTTGTATGTCTTTCGTCTGTGTAATCTTTATCATTTTCTTACTTTTAATTCATTTGTATGTTTATTGGTTTCTTCTGATTTCTTCATGTACTCTGGATATGCATCTTTTTTCATTTGTACGTATTGCAAATATTTTCTCCCAGACTGTGGTTTATCTTTGTACCCCCTGTATTCTACATTTCAGTGGTCTGTAATTAGTTTTAATAACTTCTCATTCTCTTCCTTTGTAGCTTACTATTTTTTCTTACGTAAGAAAACCCGCCATATTCCAAAGTCACAAAAACTTGCCGTAACTTCTAAGAGTGTTCTAGCTTCCTCCTTCACGTAAATCTTCAGTAAGTTGATTATCATACATGGAGTTGACAGATTTATTGCTCCCTTTTATTTTTTTTTTTTAAATTTTTTTTTCAACGTTTTTTATTTATTTTTGGGACAGAGAGAGACAGAGCATGAACGGGGGAGGGGCAGAGAGAGAGGGAGACACAGAATCGGAAACAGGCTCCAGGCTCCGAGCCATCAGCCCAGAGCCTGACGCGGGGCTCGAACTCACGGACTGCGAGATCGTGACCTGGCTGAAGTCGGACGCTCAACCGACTGCGCCACCCAGGCGCCCCTATTGCTCCCTTTTAAAGAATCCTTTGTTACTGTCCATGTGTTAACGTATCCATAATTTTTACCACTGGGCAGCAATGCCTGCTTCGTCTTCTTGGTAAAATATGATGATATTTGTATTTTATAACATGGAAACATTTTTATCCCTGAAACGAGCTCCAGTTTTTAGTAGGTATCTAATAAATTGAGAATGTATACTGTCCAATATCCCATTTGTAACTTAGTCCTCATTCAAAACTGAGTTTTCTAGTTTATTATGATCACAGTCATGGTTTCATGGACACGTATATGTATCAAAGCATTTATGCATAAGGAGAGCCCGGGTGGCTCGGTCATTAAGCATCCAAGTCTTGATTTCAGCTCAGGTCCATGATCTCCTGATTCAGGAGATCGAGCCCCGCATCAGGCTCTGTGCTGACAGCAGAGTCTGCTTGGGATTCTCTCTCTCTGCCCTGCCCCCACACTTCTCTCAAAATAAAGAAACTTTAAAACTTACTTATATATCTGAATTTTATTTCGTTTCACTGATTACTCAATAAACCTAAAAAGTTGGCTTGATCCCAACCTTTGCATTTCATGCAGTATGGAGCTTGCACAAACTTACTAAAAACAATCGTAAAGGTTTCCAGTTTTTTCACATGTAGGAATTTAATACACGATAATTATGTGCCTCTTAGAAGTTAAGTAGAACCCGCTTGTAAATCTGCACCTGACAGGCCTTTATATTTCATTACACACAGACTGGGGAGCCCATACATAGATAGGCACAAAAAAACCACTACAGCATGCAGGGACACAGGCACTGACACTCCTGCCTGGACACAGGGACCATCATCACCAGGATGATGGAACACATGGAACCTATCGGACAGACACATGTGGCCCTGCAGACAAAAATACAGAATCACCCAGCCTTCATCACTGGAAATACCGATGGCACCCCCAAGCACACATCCTAGGCACACCCTCAGAGATAACGGTCCCAGAGGAAGGAAGACTCTCCCAGAGGCACACACAGCTCAGGCCCCCAGCACACCCCTCCCCTCGCTTTGTTTCTTCTTTTGAGGAATCACCACCATCCGCACAGTGCGTATTTTGTTTACATCCTTTGTATTTTCTGTATCCTAGAACGTCCGCTTCAAGGGGATTGTGATATTTTGCCTGTTCTGTTCGCGACGGAACCTATACTACGATCGGTTACAGGGGAAAAATCAAGAAACACCCATGGACTGTCCGGGCCCAACAGACGCAAGAACGACCGTCGTCGTCGAGCTACACCCACTGCAACTTCCGGAAGTGAACTGGTTTTCGCGCCCAGCCCACGCGGCAGAGGCCCCCACACCCAAACGCAGGTGCTTCAACCAGCCTGGTGCAGAGGGGCGTTCCTGAGCCATCCCTGGCCACCTAAGAACTGACGAACGGGGACTCTGGGCCCCTGAGGCTCAGTGGTCAGGCACGACTGCGACAACGATGCCCCAGGCCCTCCCAGAGAGCTGCGATCCTTCCAGGAACAGGCCCTTCTTCACTCGCGGCTGTCCCCTCGTTCAGCCACAGGCCCTCCACAGCCGTCACCTCTGACGCCATCGCCTCGGCTGCAGCGTCCTCCTGCACCCGTCGCGAGGACTCCGTCGGACTTCAGGGGCCTTCCCCGACAGTCAGCGCTGTCCGAGCACAGGAGGATGCGAGCGGACGGAGGCCTCAGGAGCTAGGGCCACCGGGCCAGCCGCCACTAACTCACGGCCCACCAGAAGCCGGGGTTGGGGGACGGGGGGCGGGACTCCCACCCACCGCTTCCGTTACCACACCCGCCTTGAACCCCTTCGTGGGTCGCCACCTCCAGTGGGTGCGCCTGCGCAGTTCAGCGAAGACGCACTCCCAGGAGTCTCCAGGACGCTTTCCACGCAGGCCAGCGCTGCATGCTGGGAAAAACCTGAGGGGCTGCACTCCCAGCATCCGAGGGGCCTCCTTTCGGAACTACGTTTCCCACAGGCCCATGGGCTGCGTCCTGTGCCGGCGAGGCTCCACTCGAGAAGAAGTGCGCGTGCGCCGTGGCTGGAGGCCCGGAAGACCTGCCCTGGAGCCTGAGGGTAAGGGACGCGCGGTGGTGCGTAGTGGGCGTCTTGGGGGCGCAGAGTGTCAGACCTGAGCAAGCGGAGAAGTCCCTTCGGTGACCGTGGGGGAGTGGGTGTGACAAGCAGTTTTGAGACCCTGAGAGGTGTGATTGCACTTGCGGGTAATGAGATGTGTATGGGGCTGCAGGAGTTGCAATGGGTGGGAGTCGTTTTGTACCCACAGCGTGTGTTCTGCCACCGCTTCTTCTTCCCTCTCGGCTCGCCGCCACGTGGGGCTGCTGCAGTGGTCCCAAGGGTTGTCGGGATGAATACTGGTGTTTCCCAGCAAGAAGGCGCGGGACTCGCTTGATGGCAGGTTTAGAGCTGGAAAGGCGTGATGCTGATGCCTAAGAATTCCAGACAGGCCCCGGAGAGTCACGATGCTGGTGCCCAAGGGTTAGGACGCCCCCAGGTAGGGTCCTCCTTGGGGAACAACCGAGACGTCCACCTTCAGGTTTCAGAACCAGAGCGTTGCTAAAGGTCTGATCCAAAGAACCTGGTGTCAGATCAAAGATGGATTCCAGACGAGGTCTTACTTCCCTCCAGGTATGTGTGTGAGGCGAGGGCCCTAGACAGTGTTTTCTAACTACTAACTGGCTTCCCAAAAGGGCCTGACAAGTCCTTTCCACATTATGAAATTCTTCCCAAGATACCAACGTGATGGAAATGTCTTGTTGTACACCTATGTATCAAGGTTGAGGAGAGTTTTAAATTTCCTCTAAGCATATGAAAGCAGTTTTGTTTTTTGGTTTGTTTTGTTTTGCTTTGGTGGCTGTTCATTTTCTAGTAATTCAGTTTTAATACACATATATCAAAATTCATTATTTTAAGTGTAGTTCTATCAGTTTTCCAAAATGTACAACTGCACTGCAACAATCAAGATACAGAACGCTTGATCACCACCCAAAAAACTCATGGTGCCCATTTGTAGTCAGCGCCCGCACCCTTAACCCCTCATCTGTTCCAAATCTCTATACCTTTGCCTTTTCCCAAAGAATGGCACATAAATGGAACACTACGTTGCCTTTTCAGTCCTATGTGTAAGTTGTGATGTCATATTTGTAAAATTATGTATACTTACTTTACGGAGGTATTCTGAGTTTCAAGTTTTTGAACAATACCCATCAAGGTGGTGGCCTATATTATACATTCAAAGTGACAAGATTTCATTATTATTATGAACCATGTGAGATCAGAAAAGACTGTGCTCCGTTGCTCAACTTTTTTCATATGTACGATGATAGAGATGATGTGAGGTGGGTGGGGGTCAAATGAGATACTAATGATTATCAAATCACACTAATTCCTTATTTTAAGAGGTTTTTGTTTGAGAGAGAGAGTGCGCATGTGCACACAAGCAGGGGAGAGGCAGAGGGAGGGAGGGAGAGAGAGAGAATCTTAAGCAGGCTCCATGCTAAGCATTTAGGGCTCCATCCCATGACCCTGGGATCATGACCCAAGCTACAATCAAGAGTTGGATACCCAACCCCCAAATCACATTAGTTTCTGCGGCACTCTGAAAATATAAGTTAACATGGAGAAATGGACAGATTAGACTTTATTTGTTCTTTAATCAAGCAAAATGCTGTCACATTTTTTTCTCTTTAACGTGCTAGAAATATATCCATATAGAACTTACACCTGTGAAAAGTAGAATGGGGCTTTTGGACTTTGTGGATCATTAAAACAAAAACCTTCCACCTTCTATAAAAATCATTAAAATTTTCCCTGCTTGAGAATATCAAGTATACCTTTTTTACTAAATTGGAGTATTATTCAAAATGGTACCAACTGCAGATCATCTCAGTTTTTCATAGATAACTGTCCCCCTACTCATAGCTTACCTTGCTTCTGCCAGAAGGTTACAATCGACTTGCGTTAATTCACTATACTCATAAGACCATGATGGGGTAGAACTGTGCAGATGACCATAATGCTTAATCAAATTAAGTGCAACCTATGGTTTTCTGGAACAAATTGTGTGATTCAGTCTACAGAAGCAGCAAAAATATTTCAAGTATATAATACAACTTACCTTTTTTTTCCCCACAAGAGTATTAAACACCCACACCCTATACGCTGCATAACTGGGAAGAATCTGGCCCCAAATACCCATGTCCAAATTCATGGAAACATATCACATGCTTTAAAACATTAACAATTACAAACATTAAGCTGAACCAGACCTATACCTTTATTTTTATGGAGAATCATTATGGTTAACTACATGAACGCACGACTGTCCATATCATTCTCCACTATTTACAAACAGTGAATATTTGAAACAGTGCTTATTAAAGACCTATTAGATGATGGATATATAAATAAATTAATGATGAAATCTTCACTCAATGAGTTTCTTATCCCCCACAAAAACCTACACACTGGAATCCCTGCATTCTCTATTAGCTCCCTTGTCTTTGTTTCCTTCCCAAACTTCTTATGAGCCTAAGTTTTACCACTTGTTAACCACTACTTTTTTCCCATAAAAACATAAACACGAAGACTGCAACAACCTGTGTGTGTTTCCTGCCTCTCCATTCAACATAAAACAACATAGAGTACATTGGTTACTTTTGACTATAGCTGTTTAAATACTGAGCCTACAGCACGTGGCATATATGGATGCTCAACATTAGCATCAAGTAAATAGTACGGTCTCTGAGTAGTAAGAGCTTGAAACCTGATTATGTCTTTGTCTCCTGCTATCTTTGAGATCTCTGGTAATTTATGTAAACTTGTATTTCTCAGTTAACTCATAAAAGAGCATAGTATATTCCCTGTCTCACAGAGTTTGCTGAGGAGTGACTGAATTTCTATATGTAAAATGAGTTACTCAATGAAAAATACTAAAAAGCATCCGATGCAGATTGCAGTGTATACAGAAGCAGCCCAGACAACCCAGAGTTGGCCTGGCAAAATAAAGAATCTCACACAACACCATCATTAGACAACACCATTTGGTGACCAAACTGGATCAAGACAAAAACAAAAACAAGTGCACTCTAAATAAGTCCGTAAAAAGTAAAAAAAAAAAAAAAAAAAAAAAGTCCCCAAACTCCCCTCTTCTTGTTAATAAAACTGACTGCTGCTTCTTTAACAATTAGTGTTATCACCACTCCATTCTTCTTGCCTTCTGGATTGAAACTTAAAATTCCCAATGATGAAATTACATTCAACTCCTGATAGCATCCAATAGAGAGCAAATCTCAGCTTCCTTGAACATAACCCAAATCAACTAATACAAGCAGAAGTCCTATGATAAGTCTTTTTTAAACACTGGTTTAACCCACAATCATTAATGGTGTGTTTCTAGAACTCAGTACACCCAACATCTTTTACCACAGGTGTGATCCTGGTGGTCTTTCTCTAGAGGACACCAACAAACCATTAATGTTTCACTGTTATTAATAAGAAGTTATCTTAATGACAAAAACTTGAAGTATATAAAAATAAAGTTTATCTGAAAGAAAAATGCCTAAACTTGTATGCCTCTGGCAATATTGACTAAGAATTTATAATGTTCAATTTGACAAAGTTACAAAAATCTTCACACAAAAAAAAAAGGCCAGCAAACTAAATCTACCAACATCTTAAAATGATTATACACCATTACCAAATGGTATTTACCCCAGGAATGCAAGATTGGCTTAACATTGAAAATTAAGTTAGGGCACCTGGATGGTTCAGTCAGTTAAGCATCCAACTTCAGCTCAGGTCATGATGTCACAGTTCATAGGTTCAACCCCCACATCGAGCTCTGTGCTGACAGCTCAGAGCCTGCTGAGCTTCAGCTTCTGTGTCTCCCTCTCTCTCTGCCCCTCTCCAACTCGTGCTCTGTCTCTCTGTCTCTCTCTCAAAAATAAATAAACATTAAAAAAAATTTTAAGAAAGATAATACACCATATGAACATCATAAAAGTTAAAAATCACATGATAATCTCAATAGACATGGAAAAGCACTTTGGTAAAATCTAATACCACTTTATGATAAAAGCACTCAGTGAACTAAGTAAACTCAGTAATCTAAGATGAGAAGGGAACTTTCCTAACCTGATTTTTAAAAATCCCAAACTAACATCATACCTAATACTGAAAGACCAAATGATTTCCCCCTAATAACAGAAACAAGATAAATATGTCTGCTCTTGCCACCTCTCTTCACCATTGTAATGAAGGCTCTATCCAGAGAAGACAGGCAAGAAAATAAAGGGCATCCAGATAAGAAAGGAAGAATTAAAGCTAAGTCTATTTGCAGATGGCATGATTTTTGTCAGTAGAAAATCTTGTACACTAATTAGGACTGATAACTTCAGCAAGGTTGCAGGATACAAGATCAAAAGGCAAAAATTAATTGTACTCCAATACTTTTGTAAATCAATGAAAAAGGATACAGGGTTTGGAAATAAACACACATACTTAAAGTCAACTGATTTTTTTTTTTTTTTTACAAAAGTGTTGAAGTAATTCAATAAAGAAAGTGTAGCCTTTTCAACAAATGGTGCTGGATCAATCATATCCATATGTAAAAAACAAAACAAAAAACTCATGCTGTTTACAAAAAACCTCAAAACTTATAATAGACCTAAATGCAAGATACAAACAATAAAACTTCTAGATGAAACAAAAGCAGGAATTTCACTGTGACCTCAGCTAGGCAAACATTTTTAAGAGATGACACCAAAAACAAGGTTCAACAAAATTAATGAATTAGAATTTATCCAAATTAAGCTACTTTCCCAAAGACACCACTGAGAACAGTAAGCCACAGATACCAAGAAAAAATTCTCAAATCACATCGCTGATGAAACATGTGTGTCCCGAACACATGAATTCTGGCAAAGCAATGACAAACACCTCAATGAAAAGTGTGACCTTATTTAGAAATAGGGTCTTCAGGTGTAATCAAGTTAAGAAGTCATTAGAGTGTGTCCTAATCCAACATGAATTGTATCCTTGTAAGGCAAGGATAAAACATACAAAAGAAAGACACACAGGTAGAATGCCATGTGATAACAGAGGTAGAGGTTGGAGTGACGCAGATCAAGGCAAAGAATGTCTAGGATTGAGGGCTTGCACCAGAGGCTAGGAAGTGACAAGGAATGATTCTATACACAGTCACAGAAGAAGCATGGCCCTGCTGACAATGATTTCAGGCATCTAGTCTCCAAAACTGTGAGAATAAATTTAAGCCACTTGCTCGGATGGTCTGCCCTACATTCTGGAAATGCATGCCTTCTTTTTCATGTAACCCTTCACAAGAGTTTTAATTGCTTCAGGTAATAGTCATCAAAGCTGGCTTCCATCACAAAAAGATAAATCACTTCCTTTTTGACATTTTGGGGGTGATCCATGAAAAAAGATGTGAGCCCAAAATGCAGTAGCACACATGAGCTCTATTCAGGCAATACTCTGTCAGGTTTGCCTGTAGGGAAAGTCCCTCACAGCATGAGGCCGTCCAGAGGCAATGGCAAGGGAGCTACTACCCAGAAAGGGAGGTGCACAAGAGAACTCCCAGGGAAGAAGGGTATCAGAGACTTACATGGTTGGGTGAGGTCGCTCTGCACCCCAGATGGAAGTCTTTGGATCAGAGAGTTCCAAAGGGCAGCAGCAGCCTGGGTCTTTCATAGCTACAGGGATAACCCTATTTATGGCTAGCAGCTGTTGGGCAAAGTTTCATGGGGTAGGCATGAAAAGCTAGCAGGCTCTAAATAGCTAAAAATGCACTTATTTGAGCTATGTTTAAAACAGATAAGTAAAAAATTGAGTTTGGCACCACTGGGCTTTTGAACCACTGGTTTACAATGAAGAAATAAACCACGGAGGGACAATATACAGAGGCCATCTTTGTCTCATGTATACAGAACCTCCAGATTCTATGTGCCTCCAGCTAGAAATACTCAAATAATATCTAAATTATACTCGTCAAAATATCAGACCTGAATACGGTCACACCTGTAGATCTAACTTGCAATTACTTGCAAATATAAAGAACAGAAGATGTTAAAAAACAGCATGGAGATATAATTAGAAGACCCATTCTATGAAAATTTCTACATGATTTATTCAACAATTACATTACAAAGAAATACATGCTAAGGGAACTATAGATTAGATACAAAGGAGATATTAAGTTGTAATGTATGGGTCTCATTAGATCCCAATGCAAACAATCCAACAGCAAAATTTTAAAATTATGTAAAAAACTAGGAACATTGACCACTGCCTATTTATTTGAATATATTAAGGATAACTGTTCATTCCAAAAATTTTAAGATTGAAATGATATACTGAGAACTGCTTCAAAATTATCCAGAGGAAGCCAAGTGTCGTAAAGAAAACTGATGGAAATTGTTGAAGGCAGGTAACAGGTATAACAGATTTTCCTAAACCATTCTCTCTACATTTACAGAGTTTGAATTTTTACAAAATAAAATTTTGTTAAGTTTATTCATTCTGAGAGAGAGTGAGCGAGTGAGCAGGAGGGGCAGAGAGAAAGGGAATGAGACAGAATCACAAGCAGGATTGGCACTGTCATCATGGAGCCTGATGCGGGACTCGAACCCATGAACCATGAGATCATAACCCAAGCCAAAAGCAAGAGTCAGTTGCTTAACCGACTTCGGCTCAGGTCATGATTTTGAGCCCTACATCGGGCTCTGTGCTGACAGCTCAGAGCCTGGAGCCTGCTTCGGATTCTGTGTTACCCTCTCTCTCTGCCCCTCCTCTCTCTCTCTCTCAAAAATAAATAAACATTAAAAAATAAAATAAATGATTAAGGTGCACCTGGGTGGCTCAGTTAATTTGGTTTTAGCTTGGGTCATGATCTCATGGTTTGTGAGTTCAAAACCCTGCTTGGGATTCTCTCTCTCCCTCTCTCTCTCTATGGATCTCTCCCCTACTCACTCTCTCAGCTCTGTCTCAAAATAAATAGATGAAAGAAAGAAAGAAAGAAAGAAGAAAGAAAGAAAGAAAGAAAGAAAGAAAGAAAGAAAGAAAGAAAGAAAGAAAGAAAGAAAGAAAAAGAAAGAAAGAAAGAAAAAGGAAGGAAGGAAGGAAGAAGGAAAGAAAGAGAAAGAAAAACTATTTATAAAAGGAAGTTTTGGTATGGTCTCTATAATTATGCTAATGCAACCCCTTTCTTAAAAGGATATTCAGATTGTGTGGTAGATTTTCCAATCCCCTGTGAAACAATCTAGCAATGTCCTCAGGATAGCACAGTAGTAATTTTTCCTCCATTTTGAACCATGTGACTTACTTAAGCCAGTGCTATGTGAGCAAATGTTATGGCAGAAACCCTAAAATGTGCTTTTGGCTTTCCTCTGTTCCTCTAGTGCCTCATCTTGAAGAAGCTTCCCTGAGCTGGTGCTATCCATTCACTTTCAACCCCAGAATGGACATCTCAGATCAGAGCCAGTACAGCTTCCTGAAAACCCACCACTTGTCACAACCCACCCAAGTCAGACCTATGAACATGAAAATAAACACTTACTGCAGCATGTAATAAGCAAAATCTGACTAATGGTTATTTGCACAATTGCAATTAATTACAACATTTGCACAACTAGCAAGATGTTGGACAAAATATGCTATTTATAAATAGAAATGATGTGCTCTGGAAGGTCAGAGAAGGAAAAGAAATTTATACAACTGACAAAGAACCAAGAAAGTCTTCATGCAGGAATGGTTAGTGAGTGCTTGCATTTCCCCATTTTGTGGAATCAGATGATACGAATTTTAAATATTTGGAAACAAAATGTTATTGAAATGATACAGAATTTAATTTTTTCTAAGATTAAGTTCAAACTGAAGTGCAAATTATTATCCTCTTGCCACATAGAAGTTTCTCTTCTATGTAGTGATCTACAGGAAAAACCAAATAACAAGATGGCATTGTGTCAACCATATTACCTTATTTGCCCTTTGGAGATCCATTTCCGTGTCACCTGTTGATTTACTTTAAGATTGATCACAATCTAAAATACTTCATCACATGACAATTATCATTCAAGAGTTTATCTGAACCACCGTTGGTGTTAGAAACTTGAAGTGAAAAATCAACAGATAAGGAAAGAAACTTAGGTGTGAGAAATTCTAGAGAAGTCCAAATTACTGCCAGCAGGTGCTATGCTTTTAATCTAGGACTAAGCACTCTGTAGAATGTTGGAGCTCATGAAAACCTACTAAAAATGATTGTGAAGCTTTCTCTTTTTAAATATTTCGTTAGAATTTATTACAGTAAATATTTGACTCTTAAAAGTTAAACACAAGTGACTTGTAACCATCTGTTTTTACTGTGTATTTGGGTTTCCATACACACAACTGCGCAAAAACCCAGAGAAAACACTACAGCCATGCAGTAAGATACGCGGACGATAACAGACACTCCTGCCAGCACAGGAACCACCACTCAAACACCTGAACTCCCTGACATATACACACGCTACAGCGACAAAATCACAAAAACTGTCACTGGGACGGACACACATGTGGACATACCCAGATAGACACAGAAACTCAGACACATTGGCAAAGATGATGTCTCCAGAGAAAACTAATTCACTCCCAGGGATACACAGCTAGGCCCTCGGAAAACCACCCACCCAACAGCTCTCTACTCCAGACTAATCCGCATCAGCTACACTACACGTTTTACTGCTGTCTCTCCTCCTGGAACGGGGACTTCACACTTTCTGAATCTGTGCGGTAGGGGAAAAACCTCTCTCGATAAGAACCCCTACACAGGAATCCGAGGAAGAAGTGGAAGGGACCCTATATGGCTGGGGTTATGGTGTTTCAGCCCCACACGCTGCTTTTAGGATTCTTTGAGAAATGCACTCATCACTACTTTGACCTCTTGTCACTGCTTTCCAACTGGAAGCTCGGTGAAGGCAATAACGGTGCCCATCTCGTGGACCGGCAGCCACCGTGTCCTATACTGCGGTGTTCCTGGCAGTCCTCCCCTCTCCTGGTCTCATGTGCCCACACACTTTGCTCCATCCACCCTGGGCGGCCCCAACCTCCTCCCAAGACTCCGCGGGTGGACACCTTGGGCACTCAGGAGCTCGTCCCACACACGTCTCTCAGCCACTGAGCCACCCATAGCAGAAGCCAGGCAGCCACGGGAACTGAAGCCCAGGGGCGGGGACTCCACTTCCCTCTTCGCTGCTGTAGTGTCTTCCGCGCGTGCGCATCCGCCCCGCCCATACGTGCCTGCGTACTTCCGCGTGGGCTTCAATCCCAGGTGGCTCTGAGGAGTACTTCCTCACGAGGCACACGGCATGCTGGGAGGAGTCTGAAGGGTGGAGCTCTGGGCCTCTGTGGAGTCTCTGCCCGAGACCTCCACTTCTCACAGGCAGCAGGGCTGAGACTACGCGGAACCAGAACGCAGAGCACGGGCGTTGGTAGAAATGTGCATGTGCACTGGTGAGGTGGCGTTGTGGTCCCGGATGGGCGGCGGGTAGGCATGAGCTGTGGTGAGGAGTCCCGGCGCCGACAGTGCTTGTGCCGCAGCCACAGTCCTCAGGCCAGAAGATTCCAGAACACTGGGCAGGTGAGTGAGGGACAACAGGTGTGAGTGTGCATGCACCTACCTGAGGGCCCTGACCAAACATCCATTAGTGACTTCACTGAGGGTTTGAGACTGTTCACACGGCCAAGGTGGGGAGCGATGAGCAGGGGCTCCTGCGGGAATAGGGGCTGCTGTGGCCATGGGGCACGTGCTCTCAGCCCGGTGGGGCTGCCGTGACGTCCGAATGGCATCAAGTTTTACGGACTTCTAAGACTATATACAGGCATTCCTTTTGTGAGACATGACAAAGACAGGGAGCTAAGATCACCGACTAGGTTTGGGGGATTTGAAAACAAATGGGCACCTCTGTTCGAGAGTGATGCTGTATTCTTTCTCTACCTCTTGCTGGCTCATGTTCTGTCTCTCTCTCTCTCTCTCTCTCTAAAATATAAACAGAAAAAAAACTTTTTAAGAACTAAAAGGCAACATATTCAATAAAGGATTAGTATCTAAAATATATAAAGAATATATAAAACTCAAACACCCAAAAAACAAAAAATCCAATTAAAAAATGGGCAGAAGACATGAACAGACATTTCTCCAAAGAAGACCTACAGATGGCCAACAGACATATGAAAAGATGTTCATCATCACTCATCATCAGGGAAGTGCAAATCAAAATCACAATGAGGTATCATCTCACACCTGTCAGAATTGCTACAATCAACAACACAAGAAAAAACAAGTGTTGGCAAGCATGTGGAGAAAAAGGAACACTCGTGCATGGTTACTGGGAATACAAGCTGGTGCAGCCACTGTGGAAAACAATATAGAAGTTTCTCAAAAACTTCAAAATAGAACTACCTTATGATCCAGCAGTCGCATTACTGGGTATTTACCTGAAGAATGTAAGCACACTAATTCAAAGGGATACGTGCAGCCCGATGTTTACAGAAGCATTATTTACAATAACCAAAATATGGAAGCAGCCCAAGTGTCCACTGATAGATCAATGGATAAAGATGTGAAGATGCACACACAATGGATCATTCAGCCATAAAAAAGAAGGAATCTTGCTATTTGCAACAAGGATGGAGCTGGAGTATTATGCTAAGTGAAATCAGTCAGAGAAAGACAAATACCATATGGTTTCACCCATATGTGGAATTTAAGAAACAAAACCAGCAAACGTGGGAAAAAAAGAGACAAATCAAGAAATAGACTCTAAATTATGGAGAACTGCTGGTTCCCAGAAGGGATGGAGTAGGGGGATGAGTTGAATAGGTGATGGGGATAATGTACTTGTGATGAGCATCGTGTGCTGTATGAAATGTTGAATCACTATATTGTAGACCTGAAACTAACATAGCACTATGTTAACTGGAATTAAAATTAAAACGTTTTTTTTAAAAAAACAACCCTTCTTCTCAATGACTGCTCTACCAACTTTAGTTAGCTAAATTCAGTTATTTCTGCCTTCTACAATCACCAAACACAAGCCAAAATCTGAAAATATATCCTTCCAAACACCCTCTGACTGATACATCCCACTGTCCATGTGTTCACTCAAATTGCTTAAATTCAACACACCCAATTTTCATTGACTACCAGTGTGTTCCCAGTGGTTTGAGTTAGAAAGCTTTGACAAAACAATTTTTTAAGGTTTTGTTAGCAATGAGTAAGAAATCAGTTTAATAGGAAATTCTTATGCAACAATAAAAAAAAGTTACACGACAAAAATGTCTTAAGTTGTATGCACCTGGAAATACTGACTTAGAACGTATAATGCTTACCAAAATTACAGTTGATCTGGAATGCATAATTGCCATGGGATATTTTAATGTGTTCTCTCAGTAAATGAAAAAGAGTATAGCATTTGGTAGAGTTACGGGTTGAATTGTCCACCAAAGTCCTATCCCCGGCACCTCAGAATGTGATCTTATTTAGAAACAGAGTTACCACCAATATAATTAGAGGAGGTGATAGTGGAATAGGATGAGCCCTGACTTGATATGTGTGGTCTTTATAAAAAGAACCCCAGATGAACAGATAAACATGCATGTGGGCAGAATGCAGAGAAAAGATCAGTTATATCGCCACAAGCCAATGAACTACCGAAAGCTAGGAGAGGGCTGGAGCAGACCCTTCCTTAGCACCTTCAGAGGAAGCATGGTCTGGCCAATATTTTGAACTTAGACTTCTACCTTCAGAACCATCAAACCAAAATTTCTGTTGTCCTAAGCCACCCAACTATGGTACTTTGTTACAGCAGCCCCAGAAAAGTAATGCAGTAAGTGCACAGATAATATAAAAATACTGTAAGTTGTGCATTTCTAGGAAATATCTACAAAAGATTTCCCTTGATAAAATACATACTGTTTTTAATGACACATAATCAAACGTAACAGTTAAACACTTAGCAAGAAACAGCACTTGGCTCTCCCAAAATCTAGTATACGGACGTGTTTTGTTCTCATGTTGAAGGATTGACTCAGCACACTATAAGATGTAATAGGTTAACTAAGTCCCATGTGTTATTTTGCTTTGTAGCAACATTGTAGCTTTTATGGCAGAATCAGGATCACGGAATCACTAGAAGTATTGAAAATAAGGCGTTCACCATACAAATTAGACCTTATATGTGAAGATCTAGAGAAGAGTGGAATCATAGTATCAGAAAAGATCACTAACCAAGAGTCTGAAATAGTGGTCTAGAGGACACATCAGAGTTTGTAAGAATATCCAAACCGTGAGTGCAAGACCACACAAATGCATCCTTTATACGTAGCTCAGGAAGATATTCATGGAAGCCTGCAACTCTGAGAAAAATGGGAATCAAGCACATGGCATTTCTTTTGCATGATACTCTTGATTGGCAGGGCCAAAATCAGGGGAAAAAAGCTCCTTTGCATCTATCACACTTTAATATGGCTCCAAACAGAAATGGCTTCTTCACTTCCACCTTCCAAATCTCGTGCCAAGTTAGGCTATTGGTAAATCTGAACGTAAAGGGAAGGGTTTCTGGGAAATGTAGTTCCCAACACTGCCCACGTTGACATAATACAATCTGGAAGAACCACCTCAAACTCTGTATCTTATATCTCATGGTTGCAAAGTATCTCTCAAGTAAAAGCCTACTGTCCAATTTCCAGTCACACTCAAGGGCAAGGAGCAAAGGGAAAAAGTTGAAAGTGACAATTCACATGAGACTATGCTTTGAAGAACTCTGCATAATTATCCATTTCTGCAAACTATTTGTAAAGCAAATGCAATAAGGCTCCTCTGGCCAAATTAAATAAATAGATTCTCAGTATGGCGGAAAATACGTAACAGGTGATACCCAGGATCTGCCACACCAAGCTAGTAAGAAAATCCCAAGAAATACCAAAGTGTCATTGTTCCAAAAACCCCTTAAAGAATTTAAAGAACTAAAAAACTAAAACTACTTACATATTAAAAATACACTTCAGGGGCGCCTGGGTGGCACAGTCGGTTAAGCGTCCGACTTCAGCCAGGTCACGATCTCGTGGTCCGTGAGTTCGAGCCCCGCGTCAGGCTCTGGGCTGATGGCTCGGAGCCTGGAGCCTGTTTCCGATTCTGTGTCTCCCTCTCTCTCTGCCCCTCCCCCGTTCATGCTGTCTCTCTCTGTCCCAAAAATAAATAAAAAACATTGAAAAAAAAATTAAAAAAAAAAAAATACACTTCAAATCATCAGGAGTCCAACAAACTGTAAAGATAGGTTTATTTACTGAAATGTAGGGGAAAACATAGTATTTGCAAACTTTCGTATGAAAGCTAAGAGTACTTGGAGAGCTATTCTGCACCCAAGTTTTTATCCAGTAAAAGAACAGGAAATGCACACCCCATGGGTCCACTTTGATGGGGTTCTCACAAAGGCAGTACCATATTTACAACTTTTATCAGATTTCTCTCCTGGTGTGGATTTTCTGAAGCATGGGGCATGAATTCATCTGCAGAATTTCCCGCAGTGCATAAGTAGTGTCTCTCGGTAGTGTGTATCCTTACATGTCTTCTTAAGGATGAGGAACAACTAAAGGCCTTCCCACACTCCTTACATTCATAGGGTTTCTCTCCAGTGTGCACTCTCATATGTATCGGCAAGGATGACGGCCATTTGAAGACCTTCCCGCATTCCTTACATTCATAGGGCTTCTCCGCCGTATGTGTTCTCACGTGCTGCTGCAGGAGTTCAGGCCAACTGAAAGCTTTCCCGCACTGCTTGCATTCATAGAGTTTCTCTGCGGTGTGCCTTCTCATGTGTTTCTGTAAGGATATGTGGCAATAGAACGCTTTCCCACATAGCTTGCATTGATAGGACTTGTCTCCTGGATGCATCCACACATGTTCTCGAAAGCAAGCAGACAAATTGAAGGCTTTCCCACACTGTTTGCACTCGTAGGGTTTCTCTCTGGTGTGTGTCCTCATATGTCTTCGTAAGGAGATGGGCCAGTTGAAAGTTTTGCCACACTGACTGCATTCATAAGGTTTCTCCCCAGTGTGCACTCTCATATGCCCTCGAAAGGACGAGGGATGGCTGAAGGCTTTCCCACACTGGCTGCACTCATAGGGCTTCTGTCCACCATGAGTCCTTTCGTGTCTTCGAAAGGACTGGGGATAAATGAAGGTTTTCCCACATTGTTTGCATTCGTAGGGTTTCTCTCCAGTGTGAATCCTTTCGTGTCTCCGGAAGGACTGCAGGTAAATAAAGGTTTTCCCACACTGTTTACATTCGTAGGGCTTCTCTCCAGTGTGTGAGATCATGTGCCTGCGAAAAGCTGAGGAGTAGCTGAAGGCTTCTCCACATTCCTTACATTTATGTGGTGTCTCCCCAGTGTGTGAGATCATATGCCTCCGAAAAGTTGAGGAGTAGCTGAAGGCTTCCCCACATTCCTTACATTTATAGGGCTTCTCTCCAGTGTGCGTTATCATGTGTCTCCGGAAAGTTGAGGAATAACTGAAGGCTTTCCCACATTCCTTGCACTTATATGGCTTCTCTCCAGTGTGAGTTCTCACATGACTAGTAAGACTTGAGAAATCAATGAAGGCTTTCCCACACTGCTGACACTCATAGGTTTTCTCAGCAGTGTGAATCCTTACGTGCCGGTTGAGGGAAGAGGTACGAGGAAAGGTTTTTCCACATAATTTACACGCGTAGGTTCTCTCTCTGTTGTGGGTTCTCCCATGCATTCTTAGGTGTGCATGACAGCTATAGGCCCGCCCACACTCCTGACACCGGTACGCTTTGTGTCCAGCGTGCATGGCGATGTGACTCTCGAGGGAGGGACACCCGAAGACTTTCTCATACTCACTGCATTCATCCTCTTTAACTCCGCAAAGAGTTTTCTCACACAGATTAAGATTTGGAATCTGACTGGAGCCTTCCCTGCACTGACCATTACCTTCAGAGAGTCTCTCCACCACAGGATTTCTGTTAAGAAGAAGAAGCATGTTATCAACAGTTGGACTAATGATTTAATATTTACTAATAAGTATCAGGATTACATTCTTAGGGGCGCGTGGATGGCTCAGTCGGTTAGGCGTCCAACTTTGGCTCAGGTCATGATCTCATGATTTGTGAGTTCAAGCCCCGTGTCGGGCTCTGTGCTGACAGCTCAGAGCCTGGGGCCTGCTTTGGATTCTGTGTCTCCCTCTCTCTCTCTCTACTCCTCCCCTGCGCATGCTCTGTCTCTCAAAAATAAATAAACGTTAAAAAAAAAAAAGGATTACATTTTCATCAATTTCAGTGAATGTGTAGGCTATCTGATAAAGCAGAGTAAACAATATCATGAGGAGATTGAACCATAGGCATGATGAAAACAGTTTCTTTTTTTTTTTTTAATGTTTACTTATTTCTGAGAGAGAGACACACACACAGAGCGTGAGGGAGGGAGGGGCAGAGAGGGAGACACAGAATCTGAAGCAGCCTCCAGGCTCTGAGATGTCAGCACACAGCCCAATGCGGGGCTTGAACCCACGAACCATGAGATCATGACCTGAGCCAAAGGAGGGTGCTCAACGGACTGAGCCCCCAGGCTCCCCGAAAACAGTTTCTTAAACATGGGCTTTTCCTCCTAATTGTTTCCAACTGAATTATGTTTCTAACACTCAACATCAACATCCTATTTAAAGAAATTTTTTTTGTAAAAATTCTCACTGAGTAAACAAATTTGATCTAGGCTCCTGTGGGTGACTTGTTTTCTTTGCTTTTTAAATTTCATGACATACTAGGATTCTCTCCTGGAATACTGCTTTCTCTTGTGAGTGCAGCTCACCTCAGATGTCTCCCCTGGTTTGTGGGCTGATCTTCCGTGCTGAGTTCTTCCCAAATTTTCCCTAAAACGGAGGCCCAGGATTCATTTCTGGTGAACTTTGCCAATTTGTTTCCCTTGGATATTTTATTCCCATAAGCATCCTGCTGAGAAACAGACCCACTGGCCTTCAATTGAGTCTCATCATCTGAAAGCAAAAAGGGAACAAAAGTTTTAAAGGAAGAAGGTACCTGTTAGTTGAAATGACACTGAGGACTTTAGCTGTATCGGGACTTCACCGATACAAGTACGAGGGCTCAAAACGGTAAGCAATTGAATGAAGGCAGTTGAATTCTCATACGATTACATAAACTTCATTGGGCTCCTTAATGACCCATGAAATCGATATTTTCTGATGACACAAAGGGAGCTTGCTTTATAGAAAGAAAAAAAAATCAGTTTAACACAAAGATTCTCATTCTCATGCAGACATTATAAGATTCTAGCTCTCTGATGGTTGTGACCCTGGCTTACTAATTAATAAGCATTCCCTTTCCACATTTAAAATCTTGAAACAGGCTTGATGTGTAAGAAATGCTTGTTCTCCAAACAACCAAGTGAAGGAATGAGGTCATTCTTACCCACTGCGGCCAGGTTTTTCAAGTTTTCCAGCATCACATCTCTGTAGAGCTTCCTCTGAGCAGAATCCAGCAAAGCCCACTCCTCCAGGGTAAAGTCCACAGCCACATCCTCAAAGACCACTGAGTCCTAAAACATCCAACATATGTGCAGAAGGAAAGTTGAGACTCTAGAGCAAGTCAATTCAATTCACGGGACATTCAGACAAGACCCTGTGGTCACCCGACATCCACTCTATGACTCAATCATCAGACCTCTCACTCTGTCCACATTTACATCCTCCTCACAAGTTTAACAGTGCCACTCACCCTACTGAACTTATCTTTACACTCTTGCTGCAACCACATCAAATCTCATTCTCCTTTAACCAAAGGGTTCGGACCACAATGGAGAATTCACAGAACAGCTCTCCAAATGAATCAAATATTTGCATTTTAAGACCCACCGGTCCTTTGTGATACAAACTACTTTCGCTCCTTCCCTGTTGCACACCATGTCAAGCCCCAGGTCAAACGTGGGTGAGGTTTTATGAAATAAGAACACACTCAAGGATTGGGGGACTTTTCCTTCCTGAGAGACTTGGTGGAATCCAACTTGCAGCAGGGGCCAACTGACCACAACATCTTAACTCCAGGCCCTAAGTAGACAGGTCCTACTGGCTAAATGGCAAAATTCTCTTGAGGAAGTACTGTTTATGTATTTGTGTCATAGAGAAATAGGATAGAAAGTTGTTGAGAAGTCAGAGCTCAGGGAAGAGGAAACAGGCATGAGAACTCAGACCTGCATCCATTCATTCCCCACACTCCCGAGTCTCAGTGCAACTGCCCGCCGGACCCCCACCAGACAAATGTTATCTGGTGACAAGCAGCTCTTCCCACCAGAAACATGGAAGAGTACTGAGGATAAGGTTGAGTCCCATCCCACCAGGGGGTTAACTGAAGTCAAAAACACCCATCAGTGAATTTGCCCTTGATGATAAAAACAGATCGGGTTAGGCAGTGCCTTCCTACAAAGGAAACCCTCCCACGTATCAAGTTGCAGGTAAAAGCTCCCCCCTCCATACATCATCCCAGAGGCCATGCTCTCAATTTCTCTCCTCCCCCTGTCCCTCCCCTGCTGGGCACGTGAGCATGTCAGGCCAACCCCTGAGAGCACAGGACCCACTGAGCTGCATGCCTCCCTTGAACCCTGGTCTTTTAAAAAGTTCACTGGCCCACTGACATCTATGAGCAGGAGAAAATACTCTCAGTCGGCAGTTTTGCTGCCAGAATTTACCTGTTCAACAGGGTAGCAGCTGAATGGGAAAATCCCCGTGATGGGCACAGGGAGCAACCGGTCCCTGAGTCAGCTGCACTGTTCTTAGTTATCTTATGCTTCTTCCAGTGAATCCCCACTCCTAGTGTGCAGGAAACGTGCCATCAGGGGCCTTAACTTTATTTGTAGACACAACTCCTGGCCAGGCTGGTGTCTGGGAACCTGGGTTTCAGGTTTCACACCAGCCTGACTGATCTCACCCACGGTGTCTAAACTGCTGTGCACGTGACACGTTAATACGCAACACCTGCCTTCCTTCTGGGAGTCTGGAGTCAAAATGCCGGGCGCTGGGTCTCTACCAAGACTCCCTGCGTGACAGTACCTCCCGCGTTGTCAAGACTCACTGCTGGGCACACTCCGTGTGACTCCACCGGGAAAGAACACTTTTCCCCACGTGCCTGTTCCCTGTGCTAACTCTGCTGTGTCTCCGTTTGTTGTAACAGATCACAGTCACGAGTAAAACTATACGCTAAGTCACGAGGGTCCTACTCGCAGGACACAAGGATGGTCTTGGGGGACACCGGACACAGTTGGGATCAGAAATGGAATCTGCTAGAACACCCCTGGCTCACTGACACATAGCAGAAGCCATGTGTATGGAGAGAAGGTGTGGAGAGCCAGCAGAGCTGCAGTCTGTCATGAATCAAGAGTTGACAGAGGTAAAGATGACAGAGGTCCATCCCCAGGGGGGCTGGCGCGCTGGGTATCCTGCTGCTTTGGGCCATGCTATCTGAGCGAGAAGACTTAAACAAAACACAGCTCTGGTGAGGTCTCTCATTTTTGTCCTCTCTTCCAGGCAGGAGGAGAAAGGGCCCCCAGGTTCCCAAGGGTAAACTATGGATGGGCAAAATATATGAAAAGTTTGCATTGCGCTGGGAGAAAAAAATTAGTTAAATCAGTTTCCAGGACTGGAGCAGAACTTCAGATAAACCAAGGGACCAGGGGCGGGGATCCTCTCCCCATCCTTCTGCCTGGTTGCTGCTGGGCTGCCGCAGCCTCCCGGCCCACGCCTCACATGGCAGCCGGGATCGTCCCTGGAAGCTGGAGTGTTACCCAGTAAATGCTGGACTCACTTCGAGGGCCTCATCGTGGGTTACGCTGTCTCCCAAAAAGGTATGCTGAAATCCTAACCCTTGGTATCTATGAATGTGACCTTCCTTGGAAATAAGATCTTTGCAAACATAACCCAGTTAAGACAAGGTCGGTAGGATGGGCCCGAATCCAATCCGGCTGGTGGCATCCTGAAGGGGGAATGCCAATGCAAAGTCAAGGACACGCAGGGACGGCAGCCACGTGAAGATGGGGTGCAGAGATTGGAACTGTGCTGCGACCAACAAAAGAACACCCGGGGCTGCCCGAGGCCGTAAGACACCAGGATGACACAGAAGCACGACCCTCCGCCCTCTTGATCTTGGGCTTCCAGCCTCCAGAATCTGAGAGAGTGAGTTCTGAAGCCACCCGGTTTGTGGTCACTTGTTCCGGCAACACTACAGAACTCAAACGGCTTCAAATAAGTCTGGGATGAGGAGAAAGGGAAAAGGTTGTTTTGTGGGTTTTTTACTTAAACTGGTTTTGTTTCGGGGCTACTGCATCCGCAAGTAAGATAAAAAGGGACGCACATGCCTGTAATGTAATGCTAAAGGAATCATCCCAATCAGCGCAGGGAAACAGTGTGGACCGGACACGACCCCCTTGCTTGTTGCCACTGGTGCATGGGGTGGAATTTAAACTCCTAACTGGGGGGCGCCTGGGTGGTGCAGTCGGTTAAGGGGCCAACTTCGGCCAGGTCACAATCTCGCGGTCCGTGAGTTCGAGCCCCGCGTCGGGCTCTGGGCCGACGGCTCGGAGCCTGGAGCCTGTTTCCGACTCTGTGTCTCCCTCTCTCTCTGCCCCTCCCCCGTTCATGCTCTGTCTCTGTCTGTCCCAAAAATAAATAAAAAACGTTGAAAAAAAAAAAAAAACTCCTAACTGGTAGAACAAGTTTAGGTTTTTTACTGGGTTTTTACCTACCGCAGGTTCACAACAAGAGGGAAACAGTGAAGCAGGCAATCTCTAAATGGAGAGATGCTTTGGGAATTTTAAGTACAAGTTTTCAGCTTGCCAAAGAGCTCTTACAAAAACCTACTTCTTTTTCTTTCTTTTTTTTTTTTTTTAAAGTTTATTATTTTTGAGAGGGTGAGAGACAGGGCGTGAGCAGGGGAGGGGCAGAGAGGGAGATACAGAATCCAAAGCAGCTCCAGGCTCCGAGCTGTCAGCACAGACCCCGACGCGGGGCTCGAACCCACAAACTGCAAGATCATGACCTGAACTGAAGTCAAATGCTCAGCTGACTGAACCACCACCGAGGCGCCCCACCGAAACTCACTTCTGATGGCCGCTAGAGGCAGACGACGGTCCGGCAGTGCGTCACGCGGACTCGGATGAGAGCAGGGACCGCACGTGCAGCTTGGAACAGCTTGGAACAGTTCTGACCCTGCAGCGTCTCAGCTCTGCTGCTTCTAAAAGAGGCCCCCTGGTGATTTGGGGAATTGCGAACCGCCTGAACTTGACTGCAAGCTAATGGCCCGCGGTGTCCGCAATGGCTGTTTCAGCCCCACTGCACGCTGGGCTGTTCTGAAAGCAGGTGCAAGCTCCAGGAACAGGACTCTGACTGGGAACCCTGCAAACTTAGGACACTTGTCTGAGGTCCTAACCCACGAAAACCTCCAGGTGGTCCATCTGGGTCACTCGCGGTTGCCGGTGATGAAGGCCTTGTTCTCCAATGAGACAATCTGAAATCAAGCTGTTCGTTTCCGTTACTTTCCACACAGACCACCCCCAGATGCCGTCCCCACTGGTGAGGTGGACGAACTAGCGTTGTGGGTCACAAAAGTGTCTGAAGGTGACCACCGCAGGCATCCCTGCTAACAGGGACCAGACTGCGTTACTTCAAATAGGCTGCACTGAGGGCGCCTGGGTGGCTCAGTTGGCTAAGCGTCCGACTTCGGCTCAGGTCATGATCTCGTGATTCGTCAGTTCGAGTGCCATGTTGGGCTTTGTGCTGACCGGGTGGGGACTGCTTGGGATTCTGTCTCCCCTGCCCCTCCCCCATTCGTCCCCCCCCCCTCCCCCGCCCCTTCTCTCTCGGTCTCTCAAAATAACTAAAGTTAAAAAAATAGGCCGGGGCGCCTGGGTGGCTCAGTCGGTTAAGCGTCCGACTCATGACCTGAGCCAAAGTCGGATGCGGTCATGATCTCAAGGTTCGTGAGTTCAAGCTCCACACTGGGCTCTGTGCTGACAGCTCAGAGCCTGGAGCCTGCTTCATATTCTATCTCCCTCCCTCTTTGCCCCTCCCCCACTCACACCCTGTCTCCCTCTCTCTCAAAAATAAATAAAAATATTTTTAAAAACAATAATAAATAGGCTGCACTGAAAACTCCAGGGCAAGCCCCCCCCACCCCAGAGTCCACAGTGGGGACCCGCTGACCCGGCTGCCTAATGCATATCCCATCAGGACACTATCTTATCCCTGAAAGACACTCGAGCCAGCCATGCCAGAACGGACACCTGAGGCCAGGTGAAAATAAAACAATACAGAAATTTTGAGGATGAAGCCTCCTAATGTTCTAAGACCTTTACCTTTATGATCAACGGGATTTGCTTGAACTGGACAAGTCAGGACCCGTATAGGGCATAACCGAAACCAATACTGCAGACTGGTCTCACTCGGCTACACGGGGTACCACTGATAATAATTTTGCTGTAAAGATGTCTTGTCCAAGGGCCAAAGGAACGGACTGTTCAAAAAAATTTGTTTTTGATGTTTTTATTTATTTTTGAGACAGAGAGAGACAGAGCATGAGCAGGGGAGGGGCAGAGAGAGAGGGAGACACAGAATCCGAAGCAGGCTCCAGGCTCCGAGCTGTCGGCACAGAGCCCGACGCGGGGCTCGAACCCACGAGCTGTGAGATCATGGCTTGAGCTGAAGTCGGACGCCCAACCGACTGAGCCACCCAGGTGCCCCGGAACGGGCTGTTCAGAAGTGTTAACTTAATAGGCCTGGGTCCTGCTCCCAAGGTTGGCCCTTGGCTGGTTCACAGGAACTTGGATTTGGGAAGGCTTCCCACCACCCTGTTAGGAGAGGCTCCCTATGTCTTGATATGCTAGTAATGTCTTGTGCTGAAGACCAGCTTTCCTTCTGGGAGTCTAGAATGTTGGTACGTGCTAGGCATAGGGTGTCTCCATGACCCGGTACCAGAGTCTCTCGTTAGCTTCCCTGGTAGACACCATTTACATGTGCCCTCACTCCGGGCTGCTGGAGGGACTGAGCATATCCTGCATGATGTCCCCGGAGGGGACACCTGGAACCCTGTGGCTGGTGTCCTCGGGACTTGGCCCCAGGCACATTTCCCCTCTGCTGACCTGGTGCTGTATTCTCTCGCGCTGTAATAAATCAGGGCCGTGAGCACAACTATGTGCTGAGTCCTGGGAGTCCTCCTAGTGGACCTCTGAACTTAAGCGTGGTCTTGGGGACTGCTACGGACTGAAATGTTTTTGTGCCCTCCAAAATTCATGTTCAATCCTAACTTTAGTGTGAGGGTACTGAGAGGTGGGGCCCTGGGGAGGGGATTAGGCCATGAGGCTTTAGCCCTCATAGGTGGGGTGAGTGCCCTTATAAGAGGCCTGAGAGAGCTCCCTCGTCCCTCCCGCCATGTGAGCACACAGTGAGGAGACCACTGTCTGTGAGCCAGGAAGAAGGTCCTCACCAGACACGAAATCTGCCAGAAATCTGCCAAATCTGACATCAAGACACCTTGACCTTGGACTTCTCGGTCTCCAGAACTGTGAGAGACAAATGTGTATTGTTTATAAGCGGCTGGTCTGTGGCATTTTTTTAATGTTTATTTATTTTTTACAAAGAAAGACACCATGAGTGGGGGAGGGGCAGAGAGAGAGGGAGACACAGAATCAGAAGCAGGCTCTGAGCCTTCAGCCCAGAGCCTGACGCGGGGCTCGAACTCACGGACCGCGAGATCGTGACCTGAGCTGAAATCGGACGCTTAACCGACTGAGCCACCCAGGCACCTCAATTTTATTTTATTTTTAAAATGTTTATTTTTGAGAGACAGAACGCAAGCTGGGGAGGGGCAGAGAGAGACCGGGGGGACACAGAATCCAAAGCAGGCTCCGGGCTCTGAGCTGTCAGCACAGAGCCCGATGCGGGGCTCGGACTCCCAAACCGTGAGATCATGACCTGAGCCGAAGTTGGACGTTCAACCGACTGGGCCACCCGGGCGCCCCTGGTCTATGGCATTTTTGTTACAGCAGCCCCAGCAGATGGAGACAGGGACTCCCAACACACCTGGCTCAAACGCACCATCTTTATGACATTAATTTTTTAAGTGCCATGCAGAACCCAGTATATGCAAAAGATTCTGCCAAAAGCCTCGTATACATTAGCTGGTATATTCTTAAAAACTCCGCAGAGCAGGTCTTATTAAAACTGGCTCACGGCAGAGGAAGTGCAGGCCGGTCGGTAACATCCCCGAAACTCCTCCAACGCCTGCACTTGTACACACACCGTGTGGTGGTTTCTCTGTTGTGACTGCTATTTCCCAGTGTGGTAAGAAGAATGCACTGATTTCTGCCGGGCACTAAGGTGAGTAGGCAACAGGAACGTCTCCTATTGCCCTCATGCCCTCACGCTCCTGCTCGTGGCAGAGCCCTGTGTCTCTGCAGGACCGCTCTGTCTGAGGACCTTACCTCTGGCTCTTCCGCGGAGTGAACTGTATTCAGGTCGCGGTTACTTGGGTCCTAGAATCTGCGGGCACCGGGGCTGCAGCACTGATCAAAACAAGAATTCTGAACCACGTGGATTTTAAATTCTCTTGGGAGGAAAATGATAAATAAGAAAATCAAGTTGCCGTACTACGGGAAATGTGCCACACAAGCGGGTTCGGAAGAACGTATATATGTTGACGTGTGTGTTTGTGTAGATACATATGAATGACTGGCTGCAGGGCAGAGGAGAGGAGAGCAGGAAAATTAATCATTTCTGATTATACTGCAGTTGGATACCTAAATCGCTAAAAAACATACACACGTGTACGTGTTACATACACACATGTAACGATATGCGTGTACGGAACTCTATGAGCAGAACCACAAATATACACATACAAGTCTTCATATACTTCTACGTATTCGTTACCCCTGGAGAGGGAGAGGGCCTGCCTGGGGTTCACTTCGAGTGGGGCTTCTCGTGTGAAGGCTTGTTCTACATTTACGGCTGAATCTCACTGCACGGAGGGTTCTTTTTTAAGGTATCTGTCAACTGAACCTGTGTCAAATGCATTTTCCTGCATTAGTGCTATATTACACAACAGAATATGCTAAAACCAATTCGTGTGATTTACGTGTAATGCTCCCAAGAGACGTCAAAAGCCATTTTATAATATTCAGCAATCATACGTAAAAAAATCTTACCACTGGGAAATGATGGTAACATGCCTAACCTGGTCAAGAAAAACCAATGAAAGAAGGTTCAAAAGAGAACAAAGATCATATAAAACGGTATGAAGCTCGTTGTTTCCTCCAAAACAATTGGGTACAAATCAGGTATGCCTAGCACCTCACTCTTGATTTAATCAACATTATACTAGAGATCTGATCCGGTACCACCAGAAAATAAACACAGGTCCAATACTAGAAAACAAACACTGGTCTTCGTGCCTAAGCTTAAAAACTGTATATACGGGGGGGTGGGGGTGGGGGCGCCTGGGTGGCTCGGTCGGTTAAGCGTCCGACTTCGGCTCAGGTCACGATCTCACGGTCCGTGAGTTCGAGCCCCGCATCGGGCTCTGTGCTGACCGCTCAGAGCCTGGAGCCTGTTTCAGATTCCGTGTCTCCCTCTCTCTCTGCCCCTCCCCTGTTCATGCTCTGTCTCTCTCTGTCTCAAAAATAAATAAACGTTAAAAAAAAATTTTTTTTAAAAACTATATACGGGACACGGACGTAACAAAAATGACAGTCACAAAATAAGATTTTTAACAAGATTCCAGGATAAAAATTCAATATGAAACCAAATTTCATTAACAGCAAGTCAAAAATTCATTTAAAAAAGATACCACATACCATGGTGAAAACCAAATTTCAGTAGTATCAAATAAGTAAAATGAAAGCTATAGAAAGAGCCAAATGGAAAAATCTGAAACCATTAAGGGTTAATACCCAAAAAGAAATAAATGGAAAGAAAGCACAGAGACAAGATCTCACTGTTACTAAGATACCAACCCTCCCAAGACAGACCTACGGTCTTCGTAATATTCTATTAAACCCACAAGCCCAAGTGTGGTTTTTTTGGGGGGACTAGACAAAGAGTAATTCTGCAAATCTAACAGGAAGAACAAATGTCCAAGGACAGGCAAAGTGTTCTAAATAACAAGGCAGGGCCTGCCGACACTCGGGATTTTAAGGCAACAGCACTCCGACATGATGGAAGACGGCCGCATCAATGGGAAAAGGGTCCAGGCCTACGGGGAAACTCGATTCACGGCGGGACAGCCCCTGAAGAGCGGAGGCAGAAATGATGAACACTTTAATTCATGAGACAGGGACAGGCTGACTTCTAAATAACAAAGATGCTTGCATTCCTACCCCTTCCAGGGACACTAATTTGTTGCACATTACAGCAAAGTGTATCAGCAATAAAAGGAAAGGGTACTGTCACAAATGCTCCACGCGGCCCACTCAACGAGATTGGCCAACCAATCTCACAGACTGCTTTATCCTTCTAATTTACCAACTGACCTGCCACGCTTTGCGGAAGGGTATTCGTTCCTCCGCAGCCCACGGGAAGGGAGATGTTCTCTATTCCTCGGACACTCTTTTCCCCAGAAAGGCTTTCCCGGGGAGGTCCGGGATTCCACCTGTCATCGCCCAAAGGCACAGACCTGCGAAACTTACTACACACGGGGACGGACTTCCAGAGAACGTTTAACAAATG
Organism: Neofelis nebulosa; assembly: GCF_028018385.1. Lineage (NCBI taxonomy): Eukaryota > Metazoa > Chordata > Mammalia > Carnivora > Felidae > Neofelis > Neofelis nebulosa. The sequence goes on from NC_080785.1 coordinate 168,234,120, forward strand.
GAATGTAAGACATTTTCTTATTTTTCTGAAATCCACTCCTTTGAAAACATTTCATGCTCGCCTTCGCGCTATTAACTAAACGGGTTTGACATCTGCTAAAACACCGAGGTTCCGGTAAGTGAATACATCTTCGGGGGGGGGGGGGGGGGACGAACCAGGCAGGCGCGGTGCAGGGCCCCCGCACTGCACCCCGGAACAAAGGGCGCCGACCCCGGGCCCGCTGCAGGTGTTGAGGGGAGGGCATGACGCTTCGCAGGAGGCCGCACCAGCCCCCCGCAGGGGGGAACCCAGGCGCCGGAACCGCCTCTCCCCTCAGCCCCAGATCCAGTCGGCTGTCTGCCACGTCCCTCCCAGGAGCGGTTACCTGGGGCCAATGATCTGTCAGGGGGTCCCCCCCACCCCGATCCCAGGGCCCCAAGCAGGTCCCCCCACACTCCTCGCCCGCCCCCCGAGGTGGGGGGCAACCCAAGACTGCGAGTCCCCAACATCCCCCCCTCCCTCGCCCGAAGGCGGAGACGCGGGTCGGGAGCCCCGGGGACGGGGACACCCGGGCCGCGGCCGCAGGGAGCGGGTTCCGGCCGGATGGAACCAGCTACTCCCGATCTCGGCCCGGGCCGCGCGCACTCACCATGTCGGGGCCCGGCTCCGAGCTCTCCGGGGAAGAGGTGTTCCCCGCGGGCCCGAGGGCCGGGCAGGTGAGAGGAAGACACCTGGGTCCGCGCGGGCAGGTGCGCAGGAGCCCCCGGGACCTGCCCGGAGCCACGTCCACGCGGCCGCAAGCGCTCCCGCCCCCGCGCCTGATTGGACAGTGTTCCGGCCCCCCGCGCCCTGATTGGATGGTGCTCGGGGTCCTCCTTCTCCCAGGGCTCCTGATTGGGTACTTTTCCGAGACCCGCCTCTGGTGCCCTTGATTGGACAGTGCTCCTCACTCAAGTCCCTGATTGGCTAGTCCTCCAGGCACCGCCCCCGGGGGCCCCTGATTGTGTTTCGAGAAACGCCCCTGTCGTTCTGATTGGACGGTTCTCCGTGACCACACCCCTGAGTGACAGGCCGTCCCGACACACGTGGCTGACCCGCGCGCTCCGGATGTGCGCCGGGCGTTGAGCCTCCGGGTGGCGCGGCGTGCCAGGCCCTGACCTCCTGACTCGGTTTCCCCGCGGAGCGTCCCCTGCCCGAGCCGGGACCGAGAAGACAGGGCCGCAAGGCCCGGAGGCGAGGTGACCGTGGACGAGTACTCTTTGTTCAAGAACAAAGACCCTACGCAGTGACGTCACCGCACGGAAGGCCGGGTCGGGCTCAGGGTTCAGGAGTGACCTTTGACATCTGAGGCTCCGGCCCCGTCCCGGTGCTGGAGGTCCGCTAATCGCGGGGGATCGGGACTTGGCGCCCCGCCCCAGTGCGGGCAGCTTTTGAAACCCACAGGTGTGCGTTTTAGCTGCAGAGAGATGTATTTCGAATCAGGTTTCTGTTGTGTCCCCAGGGAATAATGCAGCCTAAAAGCGTGATGTCCCCAGGCAATTGAGTTCCTATCTTAACTGATTTGAAACAACAGGAAAGCTTCTGTAAGGCTTTGGGACGGACCTGAAAACAATAAATGGGGGCTTAACACCCAAGGTATCTAATAAGGCCTACCCGCTTAAGAAAACTGTGCCTAGGCTGGGTCTGGACGTCCAAACTCTTGGTACCACTTACTTGATTTACAAACAGAATTTAAAAAAAAAAAAAAAAAAATTATGGGGGGGTTTTGCAAAAAGGTTTTATACGCTGTCATAAAAATTAGTGTTTAGAAAATTAATACATAAAAAGCTTCGAGTTAAAAATAAATGACTTGTTGGATTCATAAGCTATTTAAAGTACGATTATATACTTTTTGGCTTAATATGGATTAATAATGAAAGCCAAATTTCAATAAATCAGCATGAGATTTAGAAGTCTGCCTTAAGACTGGGTTCTGGCATGAACCTCCAGCACCGTCTGCCTGCCATAGTGTGTTCAGATAAATACCCTGTAAGCATCACTCATAAAGGACATGTCATTTCATTCATTAAGGTGAAAAATGAGGCTGATCTCGGAATTCCTCACAAAACATTCATTGCACAGAGAAGAAAGTAAAAGTGTAGCAACGTGAGGGGGAAGAAGTGTGAGTCAAGTTATTTGAGATGTGATTCATGTATGGAGGTAACAAAGGCATTCTCAAACGCCCAGAGTGACAGGACAGGAAGGAGCAGACCCCTTCTCCCTCCTGCGGCCTCCATCCACCCTGCGGTTAGAAGGTTCTAGTATTCAGGGAGCCGCTGGCAAACTAGAAATGTGGTTTCCTGCATGTTCAGCCCACTTCAACCCCGCATCATAAAGCCAAGTGTGAAAGATGTGGCCAGCAGAATAAAGGTGCACACGTGGTGATCACCAGAACCTGTGAACATGGCCCCACGCACGGCAAAAGGGACTTTGCAGAAGTGATTAAGGACCCTGGGGTGGGGGTGACCCTGGGTTCCCAGGCAGCCCAGCGTCCTCAGGAGGTCCTCAGGAGACAAAGGCAGGGGGTAGGAGTCAGAGACATGGCCAGACCCCCAGCTGCTGGCTGTGACGATGTCGGAGGGATCTCAGGCCAAGGAGTTTGGGTGGCTTCTAGAAGCCAGATAAAGGTGAGGGAAGAGATTCTCTCTTAGGGTCTCCAAAAAGAAGACGGCCTTGCCAACACCTTGATTTTAGACTTCCGACCTCCAGAACTGTTGTAAGAAATTGGTTAAGTCACTAAGTATGCAGGAATCTGTTACAGCAGTGACAGGAAGTTCACCAGATGGCTCTGAAGCAGAGGACAATGGCTCAGCATGGGGCACAAAGAACGCCTCTTCCCAGCCTCAGTTTTTGTGAGACGACTTTGAACCTTCCACGGGCTCCTTCAACATGACTCTGCTCCCACAGCGGCACACCTTGGAGTGATCTGACCGTTTTTTAGAGAACGATGTCTTTGCATCTTTGTGTTTGAAAGGTAGCACTTTTCAGATAGATGATATTCTGACTAGAGATTTTATCCAAACCGTAAGCATCCATTCGTAAGGCGTTAGGAGGGCTGGTTTTTGCATTCCTCAAAGAAGTATCTCCTAATGATAACCACAACATGGGGAGAAGGGGAGCACTTTCAACCCGTCACCCAACGTTTCAACCATACAGAACATGCCACAACATTTTCAATACTCATGTATCTACTGCCAAGATGTATGAAATCCTATCGGTTTACCATCCTCTATCAGATTTCTTGAAAGAAATCTGATACATTACAGGGGCGCCTGGGTGGCTCAGTGGGTTGAGCATCCGACTTCGGCTCGGGTCATGATCTCACAGTTCATGGGTTTGAGCCCCGTGTCAGGCTCTGTGCTGACCGCTCGAAGCCTGGAGCCTGCTTCAGATTCTGTGTCTCCCTCTCTCTCTGCCCCTTGCCCGCTCACACTGTCTCTCTCTCTCTCTCTCTCTCTCTCTCTCTCTCTCTCTCTCTGTGTGTTTCTTAAAAATAAATAAACATGATGGGGCGCCTGGGTGGCGCAGTCGGTTAAGCGTCCGACTTCAGCCAGGTCACGATCTCGCGGTCTGTGAGTTCGAGCCCCGCATCAGGCTCTGGGCCGATGGCTCGGAGCCTGGAGCCTGTTTCAGATTCTGTGTCTCCCTCTCTCTCTGCCCCTCCCCCGTTCATGCTCTGTCTCTCTCTGTCCCAAAAATAAATAAAAAACGTTGAAAAAAAAATTAAAAAAAAATAAATAAATAAACATGAAAAATAAATAAGATAAGATAAAATAGAAAACATCACAGAGTTGAAACGCCCTGTGTATCACCTCCAGAATCCCAAGATCCCTTCCACATCCTCCCAGAGGAAACCATAATCACAAATTTAGTGCGTATTATTGCCATGACATACATTTGGATCCACAAACTATATATAACATTTTCCCGACTTTCAATTTTAAAGTGCCCTTATATACTATACACACTCTGTGACTCGACCTTTTTATCCTACAAAAGCTGCTTAATATTGATAATCACTACAGGTTTCATTATAGGGTTTAATGTAATAAAATAAAATGCGAAAAGAAACTGAAGCAGGAAATACACCTTCCAAAAACACCAGCAAAGAAATACGCTCCACCAATACAAACAACAGAAGACAGAAAATAAAAGCTTCAAAAATAACATTTATCAAAGCAATAATTGGCATAAATGTGTCCTTTAAAAACAAATGGATTTTCTGCTTTGAATCCTAAAGCAAAATTCAATTATGTACTAAAAATGAGAGATGCAAGGAATTTTAAAGGTTGAAATTCACAGGAGGTGAAAAATTATTCCAAAATTAAAGGCTAGTTTTGTTTAAAAAGCAGAGGTGGGGTGCCTGGGTGGCTCAGTCGGTTAAGCGTCCTATTTGAGCTCAGGTCATGATCTCACGGTTCGTGGGTTCAAGCCCCACGTCGGGCTCTGTGCTGACAGCTCAGAGCCTGGAGCCTGCTTCCGATTCTGTGTCTCCCTCTCTCTCTGCCCATCCGCTATTAGCACTCTTCTTTCTCTCAAAAATAAATAAACATTTAAAAAAATTTTTTAATGCACATTACTGGGCACCAACTCTCACTTGTTAAATCTGAACATCCTGATGTGAAATTTGACAGCCAATGATTAAAAAGGTTGATGTAGCAGGCAAGCCAGATTCCAAAGCATAAAAACAAAGAACACAGCTTCTCCCCAAGATCTAGAGAACATTTTAAAACTTGATCACAGGGTACACCACACAGTGAAACTCAACACGTTTCAAAGATTCAGGACAGTAGACACATTCTCAGACCACAGCACAATAAAGCAGAAACTTAACAAGATAATAAAGATAATGGGGATCTACAGAAAGCCCACAGAAAACATCATACTCCATGGTGAAGGACTGAATGCTTTTTCCCTAAGATCTGGAATAAAGCAAGGAGGTGTGTTCTCAACACTCCTGTTCAATATTGTACTAAAGGATTGAGCCAGTGCAATCAGACAAGAAAAAATTTGTTTTTAAAGAGAGGGAGATGGGAATTTAAACACCAAGAAATTTAAAATATATATATACATTCTCTCTCAAAATACTTTGAGTGAGATAAATAAAAAAAAATGTTGTAAATATTTTTCCTAATGGGCTCCGTGTCCATAATCTCACAACCTTGAGATCAAGAGTCACACACTCTACTAACTGAGCCAGCCAGGTGCCCCTCTAAATAGTTTTGAAATATGTGACAACAAAGCTAAACGAAAGTTTTCCTCTGGTTAAAGTCCTCACCTTGGAAGCTCCAGTGACTCACATTTCAAATTAAATATCAGGTTGTCAGAAAGGCCCCAAGGTTAGTCACTCTTTTTACCTATCACAGCATCATCCTGTTTACGTCCCCAAGAGCACTACCAAAATCTGTAATTATTTAAAGTATTTGGTTAGCTATTTCACATCTGTCCCTGCCCCTCACTCCATCATGGATCTGGCTATACAATGAGTTCACTGCAAAATGAAAACATAGCAGGGGGATCCTCTGAATATCAAGATGGGGGGCACCTGGGTGGCTCAGTCGGTTAATCGTCCAACTCTTGATTTTGGCTCAGGTCATGATCTCATGATTTGTGGGATCAAGCCCTGTGTCGGGCTCTATGCTGATGGCACAGAGCCTGCCTGGGATTCTCTCTCTCTCCCTCTCTCTGCCTGTATCCTGCTTGTGCTCTCTCTCTCAAAAATAAACATTAATATATATATATATATATGGGCACCTGGGTGGCTCAGTCGGTTAAGCACCAGACTTCGGCTCAGGTCATGATCTCATGGTTCGTGGGTTCGAGCCCTGCATCAAGCTCTGTGCTGACAGCTCAGAGCCTGGAGCCTGCTTCGGATTCTGTGTCTCCGTCTCTCTCTGCCCCTGCTCAGCTCATGCTCTGTCTCTCTCAAAAATAAACATAAAAAAAAAAAAAGAATATCAGTATGGATACACTAGAGTATTTAACCAATTACAGGACCTTTCTGAGACACACTTGGGTGACTGCACACATCACAACCGACGAGGCCGTCCTGCTTCCCCACTCCTCGAATATATGTGCAGGGAGGGCAGACACCTCATCCACCTTACGCACAGCCACCTAGCACAAGGAGTTCCCAACAACTGTTGGAGGGAGCAAGGGATAGAGGCCAGAAAACACTGCGCTTGTGACACCCCGACGTCAGCCAGCCCTCAGAACTGGATGAAAGCTACAGATGCTTCCCCAGATGACGCGCTATGCCCCAACATACATCCTGCATCGAGCACAAGACTGTTCGTGGAGCCCTTAAAGAAACGTATCCATCAGCCCAGTAGGGTCTACACAGACCCCAAATGAGGGATCCCTACTTTAGAGAAAGGCAGCGACGAACGACGTGATCAGGTACCACTTAGGTCAGAGGAGACCCGACAGGCAACCTTCCTCATCAGCCGCAGAGAAAGGGGAAGATCTAGACAAAGGTCAAATGACTTCCAAGGGAGAATTTAGAAAGCACAGTCCCCCTGCATCCAAATGGGGCATGGGCCCTTGTACAGGTCGTTCCGGTTCAAATCCTGGGTCCGGCACTGTCTAGTCGTCTGACTCTGGACAAGCTCCCTTATTTCTGTTTGCCCTTTTGTAGTGTCGGCGGGTGAACAGCTACTACCTCTTGGGCTTGGTGAGAGTCAACGATGAACCACATACAAGGGCTGGAAACAGGTGACGCTGGCGCTGGTGCACATCAGAGCTCTCGGTCTCCACTCAGGCAAGTCCGCCTCGCAGGTGGGATCTTCCCAAGCTGTCAAAGGCTGCTCCCCTGCCCCCCGTCCCGAGACCGACTGCACTGCACCCTCCCCACCATGGCATCGGCAATCCTGATCAAAGAAACCCGGTATCCCTTGGGGTCGTTTGATTTCTACCTACCGTCAAAACGATTATAGCAACGCCAGACAAAATGACAAAAGGCAGGAAACCACACATCATCAGGTAACTCTGCCAAACAAACTCTGTCCACTTCCTCCACATCTCTGCCCAGCCTTTGTCCGTTTATGTACATGTTCAGAATACACCGGACGGAGTCACACGTACCATTTTGCACGCTTTATTTTTCACTGTGCGCCCAAAGCTCTTTCTGTGTTAGCACATGTTCTGTGTTGACACAGCCGGGCACGAAACAAGTTAGCACCTAGCTAAGGGACCGACAGGGGCAGGATGACTAAGTAAAATACTGAAACAGACTATTGAAACAAAAGTACTGAATATAGGGGCACCTGGGTGGCTCAGTTGGTTAAGCGTCCAAATTCGGCTCAGGTCGTGATCTCGTGGTTGGTGGGCTCGAGCCCTGCGTCGGGCTCTGTGCTGACAGCTCAGGGCCTGGAGCCTGGAACCTGTTTCTGATTCTGTGTCTCCCTCTCTCTCTGCCCCTCCCCCCACTCATGCTCTGTCTCTCTCTCTTTCAAAAATAAACATTAAAAAATACTGAATTTTGATGGGACACCTGGGTGGCTTTGTTGGTTGAATATCTGACTCTTGATTTCAGCTCAGGTCATGATCTCAGGGTTTGTGGAATCGAGTCCCATGTCAGGCTCTGCACTGACAGCACGGAGCCTGCTTGGGATTCTCATTCTCTCCCTCTCTCTCTCTCTCTCACTCTCTCTCTCCCTGTCTTTCTCTGCCCCTCTCTTGCTAGCATCTCTTCCCATAATAAACATTTTTTAATACTGAATTTTGAAACAAAAGGTATTCTGTTTCAACAACTAAATTAGTTAGACGATTCTCAGCAAAATCCCTTTCCACATTGCTGTTCACATTTATCAATCTTTTCCAAAAGGACACGCCCCACTCGGCATAGCTCAATGGCAATTTCCCCCACTAAAAGGTCCCTTCTCAGATCTAGACCTCGGAGCTTTTCTTCAAGAACGTGCATGGGACACCTGGGTGGCTCAGTCGGTTAAGCGTCCGACTTCGGCTCAGGTCACGATCTCGCGGTCCGTGAGTTCGAGCCCCACGTCGGGCTCATGCTGACCGCTCAGAGCCTGGAGCCTGTTTCAGATTCTGTGTCTCCCTCTCTCTCTGCCCCTCCCCCGTTCACACTCTCTCTCTGTCTCAAAAATAAACGTTAAAAAAAATTTTTTTTAAAAAGAACGTGCAGAAGCCTACTTCTTTTCAAACAGTCCCATCAGAAGGGCAAAATCTAACCATACTTCTGTAGCAGAGAGCTAAAAGGTACCTTACAGGCAGCAAGTGGTCTCTAAAACCCAATGAGGTTGCTGCTCTGATAGAAAGCTTTCCCACAATCAATTATTTTATAGGTTTTCTGACTGGTGTGAGTTTTCTGATGTGTGATAAGGGACGAGCTCTGGCTGAACGCTTTCCCACATTCGCTACAGCCGTACGGTTTCTCTCCGGTGTGAGTCCTCTCGTGCCTAACGAGGGAAGACCTCTGACTGAAGGCTCTTCCACACTGATTACATTCATAGGGGTTCTCACCGGTGTGAGTCCGCTCGTGTTGGTTAAGCGAGGAACGATCACTGAAGGCCTTTCCACACTCGTTACATTCATAGGGCTTCTCGCCCGTATGCGTTCTCTTGTGCAAGACCAGGTAAGAACTCTGGCAGAAGGACTTTCCGCAGTCTTTGCATTTGTAGGGCTTTTCCCCTGTGTGAATCCTCTGGTGTTGGGTGAGAGACGAAATCCTGTTGAAGGCTTTCCCACACTCGCCGCACGCATAGGGTTTCTCTCCAGTATGAGTTCTCAAGTGTCGTGTGAGGGTTGAGCTGTGTGTAAAGGCTCGCCCACATTCCTGACATTCATATGGTCTCTCTCCTGTATGGATTCTCTGATGTTCGCTCAGGGAATGCCTCCGGTTAAACACTTTCCCGCAGTGGTGACATTCAAAGGGTTTCCCCGCTGTATTCACTGTGTTGTGTGTTGTGAGAGCCATACCGTGAGGAAATGATTCCCCGCTTTCGGCGGCTCTGTTGTGTTGACTGAAGGCAATATTGTGGCTGACGTCTTTTCCACATTCGCTCCCTTCACAGGGTCTCTGATCTGTATATGCCATCTGATGATGGCTTAAGAATGGATTAGCTACCAAACTCTCAATATCTAGACCACAGTCGTGGGAATGTTCTTCTACAGAACCTCCTTGAGACAAAGCAAGGTCTGAGCTCATACTACAGGCTTCCCCAAACTCATGCCAGGCAGTGGTCTCCCTTGGAGCAAACACCTCCGCCTGGGGGTACGCCAGCTGCCTCAAAAGCCTGTGCAGGACTTCGCGATTCTCCTCAAGTTGACCACAGCCCCAGTCTCCTTTGGGAAGCTTTACTATACCACTGGGTGGTTCTTCCCCCCAAACCACCTTCTTACAAGATGACTCTTGGCTTTTCAGTATAGCAGCCAAATCTGAAATAAATTGAGGAAAGGGGGGAAGAGAAGAAACTTTTAACTTAATAATGGCGGCACAAAAGTACTTCCAACATGCATGAGGTACATGTGAATCCGCGTTCAAGTATCAGCACTCAACACAGGGAGAAAACAGGAAAAGCTCCCGAGGCCAGGACGCAGTGTAAGAAGTTTGCCGATGATGGAAAACGGGGGGGGGGGGGGGGGGGGGGAATGTAAATGTGGAAGGGATGGCCCTACAGAAGAGGGGGGGTGAGAATGGCAAAGAGAAAGAATTATCAAGAAGGCAGAGAGGGAAGATATGTAACAAGAAACACAGGTAGAACAGCTTCCAGAAGGAAATGAGGGGCGCCTGGGGGCCTCAGTCGGTTGAGCGTCCGACTTCGGCTCAGGTCACGATCTCACAGTTCGTGGATTGGAGCCCCGCGTCGGGCTCCGTGCTGACGGCTCGGAGCCTGGAGCCTGTTTCGGATTCTGTGTCTCCCTCTCTCCCTGTCCCTCCCCCCACTCATGCTCGCACTCTCTCTCTCTCTCCCTCCCTCAAATAAACATTAAAAAAATAAAAAAAAAAAAAGAAAAAAGAAAAGAAAGAAATGAGATATATTTCCTCTGCACCCAAAGGCTTGTAGAAGCCAGCGCACAGGACAAGCCTGCTGGAGAATGAATGAAGGTATCTGAGACACTGCAACCAAAGACCTCAACCTTCTCCTTATGCAAGAGGGCGTCTGTGGAGAGACCCGTGACCTGCAGCCCCTGAGACGCCGCCCCCGTTCAGTGGCTCGTATCCGCCTGGCTCTCACCTGAACAGGAGGTCTGGGGAGTTCCTTCCCCCCCCATCCACACAGCTGCTCCTTGCTCCAGCTGGAAAGGCACCACTGGTAGAAAGAGCGAACCCCCCACCCACGGGGAAGGACCGGCGGCCTGAGAGGCTTGGGCTGCGGACAGTGCACCAAACTCAATGCCTGCACCAGCACTTCGGGTCTTCAAGGTTTCTGGAAGAGACAAGAGCACACTGGAGACATGGCGTGTTGACCAAGCTGAAGATTTTATTTTCCTAATTAAAAACTTACGGACCTCGGGGCACCTGGGGGGCTCAGTCAGTTAAACACCCGACTCTTGATCTCGGCTCAGGTCATGATCTCCCGGTTCGTGGGATCGAGCCCCGCGTCGGGCTCTGTGCTGACAGCTCAGAGCCTGGAGCCTGCATGGGATTCTGTGTCACCCTCTCTCCCTGCCCCTCCCCTGCTCATGCTCTGTCTCTCTCTCTCTCTCTCAAAACTAAGCAAACGGTAAAAAATACTAATTAAAGAAACCTTGTGGCTCTCACATTTCCCCAAGGAGATCTACAAATGGCCAACAAGCACACGAAAGATGCTCAACATCATTAGGCATCAGGGAAACGCAAATCAAAACCACAGTGAAACACCATTTCACACTTACTAGGATAGCTATTATTTTTTTAATGTTCATTTATTTTTGACATACACACACACACACAAACACACACACACACACACACACACACACACACACACACACACGTGAGGAGGGGAAAGGCAGAGAGAAAGGGAGACAGAGAATCCCAAGCAGGCTCTGCACTATCAGCACAAAGGCTGACGTGGGGCTCGAACTCATGAACCGCGAGATCATGACGTGAGCTGAAGTCGGACGCTCCACCGACTGAGCCACCCAGGCGCCCTGTAATTTTTTTTTTTTTTAAGCAAAAACAGAAAATAAGGATTAGAGAGGATGTGGGCCAATCGGAATCCTTGTGTGTGGCTGGTACGATGGTGAAACACAGTCTGGCGGTTTCTCACAAAGGGAAGCACAGAGTCTCCATGTGACCCAGCAAGTCCGCCCCTAGGCGTGCACCCGAGAAAGGTGAAAGCAGGAACTCAAAGTGCTATTTGCACATCTGTGTTCGCGGGAGCATGATTCTCAACAGCTACAAAGTGTCCACCCGTGGATGTGTAGATAAATAAAATGGGGTCCATCCACACACTGAAATATTACTCGGCTTTAAAAACCAAGGGCAGGGGCGCCTGGGTGGCTCAGTCAGTTAAGCGTCTGACTTTGGCTCAGGTCATGATCTCACAGTTCGTGGGGTCGAGCCCCATGTCGGGCTCCGTGCTGACAGCTCAGAGCCTGGAGCCTGCTTCGGATTCTGTGTCTCCCTCTCTCTCTGACCCTCCCCTGTTCACGCTCTGTCTCTGTCTGAGAACTAAATAAACATTAAAATGTTAACCTCATTAGTATCCTGTTACCATATCTAAAAAAAATAAAATAAAAAAATAAAAAAAATAAAAACCAAGGGCAGGGGCGCCTGGGAGGCTCAGTCGGTTAGGCGTCCAACTTCAGCTCAGGTCATGATCTCACGGTTCGTGGGTTCGAGCCCCACGTCGGGCTCCGTGCTGACAGCTCGGAGCCTGGGGCCTGCTTCAGATTCTGGGTCTCCCTCTGTCTGCCCCTCCGCCGCTCATGCTCTGTCTCTCGCATTGTCTCAAAAATAAACATTTAAACAAACAAACTGCTGTCTGCTGTCAGCACAGAGCTCACTTCAGATCCTCTGTTCCCCTCTCTCTCTCTCTGCCCTTCCCCCCCTCAAATAAACATTCTTTTAAAATTAAATAAATAAATAAAAAATAAACAGGAAGGACGTCCTGCCACCTGCCACCACGTGAACAGACCCAGAGGCCACTGTGCGCAGTGACAGAAGCCAGACACAGAAGGACACGTCTCGCGTGACCCCACTCACAGGGGGTCCCTAGAGGAGTCCCGTCCACAGAGGCAGAGAATGGATGGTGGGAGCCAGGGGTGGGGCAGGGGGTGGGGAGTCAGTGCTTTGTGGGGGCAGGGTCTCAGTCTGGGGAGATGGAAAGTTCTAGAAACAGATGGTGGGGGTGACTGCACATTTTGAATGTAATTACTGCCACTGAATTGTATACCCAAAAATGGTTTAAAAGGCAGATTTTATGTTACACATGTTTTGCCACACATACAAAAACATGTTTCATGACGACTCTGTACCCGAGGGGACTCGGGGACATTATCTAAGCCTCAGGTGAGATGTGCGGCTCGGCAGCAGCTCTGGGAGAAATCGGGTCACTGGCAGTGTTGAAGAAACCAGTGGACCACGCACCCCACAAGGGCAGGGGCCACACAGCTGCCTTATTCACCAACAACCCCCCACTTCCTAACACGGCTCTGGACACACCGCGGAGGCTACGTGCGTGTGAACCAATGGGCAGGTGCGTGCACGGCGCTGGTCTTACCCAGTGTGGCCAGGTTCCTGTAGGTCTCCAGCATCACCTCTCTGTACAGCCTCTTCTGAGCAGGGTCCAGCAAGGCCCACTCCTCCCGGGAGAAGGCCACGGCCACATCCTCGAAGGTCACTAACTCCTAAAATACCACATCAATTCTGCTCAAGAAAGGCCCCCCCCCCACCTGTTTACAAGAGGGCCGAAGGCCGTGGCCAACAGGAGATCCACAGGGAGCAGGGAGCGAAGCCCGGAGGTCAGATTCTGCTAGCACTCAGATCTCGCGGGAACACATGGCCCGTTTCCTACTGAACTGGTGAGTCCAACTTTTGGATCTGTGAGCGCGACATTCCCACTTGAGAATCTCCCCCTGCTTATTCTAGAAAGAGGTAGCTTGTGGGATCGGACGTGTATTACTGGCTTTCCAGGACGTGGCCTCCTCATCTGCTCAATGGAAGGAAAATGAAAGAAACGCTTTCCGCTCCACGGGGTGCAGTGAGGCTGAGTAGTTCACGCCGGTCGGGGCATCTGCTAGCGATGCGGTCAGAGAACCCAGAAGCCACACCTGCCGATCCGCACGAGCGGGGAAATGTGGCAAGAGCGATGATGGGCAAAGGAAGGGCACGTGGAGGGGGGGTGGCGAATGTGTGCCGCCTGGCTGGCTACTGCAGCCGTCCTGGCTGGAACCAGCAGCTGGGCTGCTGTCTGTCGTGAGGGGAAAAGTTACCTATGGACTTGGAAAGCGATGGCTCCCACCCCAGGCAAGCAGGCCTGCTGGACCTGCTGGCTGGTTTTGGCCATTCTGGCTGAAGTTAAGGTGGTTTTTTTGTTTTGTTTTTAAAAAGCACAGTCCTGAGGCGCCTGGGTGGCTCAGTCGGTTGAGCGTCCAACTTCAGCTCAGGTCATGATCTCATAGTTCGTGGGTTCGAGCCCAACATTGGGCTCTGTGCTGACAGCTCGGAGCCTGGAGCCTGCTTTGGATTCTGTGTCTCCCTCTCTCTCTGCTCCTCCCCTGCTCACGCTCTGTATTTCTCTCTCTCAAAAATAAGCAAACATTAAAAAAAAATTTTTTTAAATAAAGATGCAGGCCTGAGCTGCTAAGGGGCTCCCGTGAAATCCTGCGTGGCCTGGACAGGCGATGACCCTCCGGCCTGACCGCCTAGGTCTGGGTGGCTCTGTTTACTTAACACGAAGACAGATAAGAAGGGACCCTGCCTGGCCTCGTGGCATCTCAGCTCTCCTGCTGCCGAGGGACAAGCCACAGCTTTGTTTGGAACCCTGACCCCACAGGTCCCGGGGGCGGCGTGGGCTCCAAGCTGAAACCTGACAGTGTCCCCGGGGGCTGTGCCAGCCTCAGCGAGCACCAGGCTGGCCTGAAAGTGGGTGTGCCTGCGATGACCAGGACTTCCATGCAGGAGCCAGGGCAGATCAACTACCCGTCTCCAGGGGGCTCCAACAAGGACAACATCCAGGACACTGACTGGACCCTTTGGATCGCCTGCAAATGTCCACAGGAAAGGGCCTGTTCTCCCAGGGACCACCTGAACCTGAGCTGTCAGTCGGCCCTATATTTCTGGTGCAGACACTGATCGCTTTCTCAGACTCGTGGCTGCCATCTGAAGCCGAGAGCTAAGGGACAGGGACCCCATCTACCAGTCCCCACAGATGTGTTGTCCCAGTGGATGGTGACCTCTGCTGTCCTGATGCTCATGGCCTGTAAGGCAGCTTCACATTAAACGCAGCTCTTCCAGGCTTACAAAGACTGGCCCAGCCTCGGGAAGGAAGGACGTCCTGCCAGCTGCCACCACGTGGACGGACCCGGAGGCCACTGTGCGCAGTGACAGAGGCCAGACACTGACGGACACGTCCCGCGTGACCCCACTCACAGGGGCTCCCCAGAGGAGTCCCGTCCACAGAGACAAGAGAGCGGATGGTGGGAGCCAGGGGTGGGGCGTTGGTGCTTCATGGGGACAGGGTCTCAGTCTGGGGAGATGCAAAGTTCTGGAGACGGGTGATGGGGGCGGCTGCACGACACCGTGAGTGCGCTTGGTGCCACTGAGCTGTGTGCTTAGAGAAGGTTACGATGGTGAATCTTTCACCACAACTGAAGTAACGAGACGGTGCTTCCCAGGCGTTCCCCTGCCACGGTGGGGGAAGTGCTCCCTGCCGAGGACAGAAGCTCAGCTGTCTTGCAGGGAAAGACGCCCTGGACACCAGCCTGTGCTTCTGCTTACAAGAAGCAGAGGTTCTCGGACCCAGACGCTCACGGGGAAGGCTCCCTGAGCTCCCACACAGCAATGGGGCTCCCTTCCCCATCTGGGAATGCTCCTTCTTGTAGGAGTGCGTCCTCTGGGCACACTGGACACTTTCAGGGGAAGAGGAAGGTCCCACTCACCTGGGGCCCGGGGGACACGTACCCAGCAGCCATCCTCTTCTCTTGGGAAAAGCAGGATCCGGGGCAGGCAGAGCTGCGGGAGGAGAAGGGACCGTGAAGCCCAGGCCCAGGCCTGTCCCTGATCCCCAAATCCTGGACCTGGACACCTCTGGCACAATCCAGGTGCCCCCCCCGACCCCCAACACACACACAGTGTGGTCAACAGAAGCCAGGACAGAGGCCACAGGCCTGAATGGCCCCTTAACCCATGCATGGGCCAAAATACTGAAGGTCTTGGAAGCTTACAAAGTATACCAATTCTATCACGGAGGAGTCTGTGCAAGTGTCCTGGGGCCACTGAAATAAACGACCACACGCTGGGGGCTCAAGACAGCAGAGATTTATTCTCTCACGTTCAGGAGGCCAGAAGTTGGATCAAGGTCTCAGGGCCAAAGCCCCAGAACAGGGTCCTTCCTGCCTCTTCCAGGTTCTGGGACTCCAGCTTCCCCTGGGCTTGTGGTCACATCCCTCCAGCTTCTGCCTCGGTGGTCACGTGACTGTCTTCTGACTCTGTGTCTCTCTTCTTTTTTTTTTTTTTTTTTTTTAAATTTTTTTTTTTTAACGCTTATTTATTTTTGATACAGAGAGAGACAGAGCATGAACGACGGAGGGTCAGAGAGAGGGAGACACAGAATCTGAAACAGGCTCCAGGCTCTGAGCCGTCAGCACAGAGCCCGACGCGGGGCTCGAACTCACGGACCGCGAGATCATGACCTGAGCCGAAGTCAGCGGCCCAACTGACTGAGCCACCCAGGCGCCCCTGTGTCTCTCTTCTTATAAGGACACCAGTCGTTGGATTAGACTCACCCATTCCCATACGACCTCATCTTAACTAATTACATCTGCAAAGACCCCATTTCCAGATAAGCTCACATTCCAAGGTTCCGGGTGGACACGAATTTTGTGGGGAACCCCATTCAACCCAGTAGGACCTCCCAGCCTCGAAGCCCACAGGCCCCCACCCTTGGCGCCTCCCAGACTCATCTCTGCCTTCCCACAGCCCAGCCGGCTCCCTGGGGCCCCTCTCCCGGGCCCCCTCCTTTGCCCTGGACTCTCCTACTGGACTACCCCAGCTCTGCAGCAGGAAGGATCCAGATGCGCCTGTCCCACCCGGAAGGCACAGGCTGGACTGTGAACCCTGCACACTCCCGGGAGGCTTCCTTCCCTTCCAGGCTGATTCTGGTTGCCTGGTGGCACCAAGGACCCTCTCTCGCCTCTCTGAGCCCTCCGTCCAACTAGGCCTTGACCTCTGGGCTTCTGAGTTCAGCTCAGATGCTCTGTTTTAGCCAGAGCCCTGCTAAGTCACTTCAGCTCGAAGCCCCCGCCCCGTGTCTGATCACCCTGGATATCCGGCCAATTTCCTCCTGTCCCACCCAGGTGGCGGGGGGTTGGGGGGGTTGGGGATCACCCAGAATGCCTGCAGCGGCAATCCTATCCGGTCTGTTCAGCCAGAATCCCCCGTGATGCGTCCTCACGGCAAGTGCCCGTCTGCTGACCCCCACCTACTCCCTTGCTATAAACCCCCGCTTGTCCACACTGCATCGGGGATGGGGCCCAGGTGCACCAGAGGTCTTTCCCCACTGCAACAGGTCCTGAACTGTTTCTCGTGCTCTAAGGACTGTCTGGCTGTGGCCCTCTGTTAACGACATCCTGGAGCAGTCCTGCTCTGTCCCCACTCACTACACGTGAGCCACCGGCCTGCTCTGGGTGATGTCGTAGGCGTGAAGTCTCTTGTAAACACAAATTCTCATGCAGACTCATGAGGAATGAATAGAGGCCAGTTACCGGATACTTATGATGGGCGTGATCTGGATTCCTGGATGAAAACTTCAAAAACCACCACCTAGCCCCGTTAATAGAAAATCACCATGGGATTTTCATGGGAACACCCCAGTGATCATCCCCGCAGACAAGGCCCACGGATGCACACGTCATTACTGGGGACACTCCAAGGAGAGGCGGGACATCGGGTAGCTGAAAAGTCACACCTCCAAAATACTTGTTAATTACCGCCATGGTGTTAACGCATCTGTAAATTCTTCCATGGTCCTCCCTCCAGGACGCGGAGCCTCCCCTCCCCCGTGCCATCCACGTGGGTTCGCTCAGTGACTTGCTTCCAGCAAATAGTGCGGATAGAGGGAAGAAGGGGAACTTTATTCCTGGAGAAACCTGGCGGACCCCGCCCTAGCCAAGTGATGAAGATCAGTGTCACTGTGATGAGGACAGGACGCCTGCTGTGATGTCCCCTGATGTGACAGGACACCTCTGGGCTACCTTCAGTGTAAGGTAACCTCAGTGTAATCATGAGAAAACATCAGACGAACTCAGTCCAAGGGACCTTCTACAAAGCACCTGGCCACTGCTCTTCAAAAGCGTCGAGGCCACACAAAACCAGGAAAGTGTGAGGAAAGGTCACACTGGAGGAGCCCCAGAAAACAAGGCGAGATGGGGAGATGTCACGTGGGACCCCGGATGCGGTCCTGGGCCAGAATGAAGGTCCTGGGCTAGTGGAAAACCTGGTGAAATCTAAATGAAGTTTGCAGTCTGGTTAATATTCTGAACCAAGGCTGGTGTCTCGGTGGGTTGATGTGGCTTTTTTTGTTTAAGTTTATTTTGAGAGAGAGAGAGCAAGAGCGAGCGAGCAGGGGAGGGGCAGAGAGAGAGGGAGAGAGAGAATCCCAAGCAGACTCCATGCTGTCAGTACAGAGCCTGACGTGGGGCTCGATCTCACAAAGTGCGAGATCATGACCTGAGCTGAAATCAAGAGTCAGACGCTTAACTGACTGATCCGCTCAGGAGCCCCAGTGGGCTGATGTTTTTAAAAACGGTGTGTGGTAAGAACACTTAACATGAGATTTATCTTAACAAATTTTAAGCGTAGAAGGCACTGTTGCTGACCGTAGGTACGACATCGTCCGGCGGCCCTCTCGCACGTGCTCATCTTCCGTAACTGAGGCTTGATGTTGCCCAGCCCCCTCCCTCAGCCCCTGGCGGCACCACTCGGGGGTCACGTCTTGGCTGTGATAAATGTCCCACAGTGAGATGTCAACATCAGGCGAAGCGTTCCCACTACGGCGATGTTAACCCTGAGGTAGCACAAATCGGTTCTTGGGACAGAGAGGGGAGAATGTAGAAAGTACTCTTTTACACGCATGCAGAACAGAGGCAGATACGGGCATGTCTCATTTCATTGCACTTCACGGCCACCGCGTTAAGACTGAAGGTCTGTGACAACCCTGCATCACCCTGTTGGCACCATTTTCCAACAGCATTTGCTCACTGCGTGTTCCTGGGTCATGCGTTGGTGATTCTCACGAACTCATTATCTTTTTTTAACTTTATTTATTTTGAGAGAGAGAGAGAGAGAGAGAGAGCGAGCACACGTGCAGGAAAAGGGGCAGAGAGAGAGAGAGGGAGACAGAGAATCCTAAGCAGGCTCCATGCTGTCGGCACAGAGCCCGATGTGGGGCTCGATCTCACAAACTGCAAGATCATGACCTGAGCCAAAACCAAGAGTCGGATGCTTAACTGACCGAGCCCACCAGGCGGGTCTGCACTCATTATTCTTATAGTTGTTACGGTGATCTGTGACCAGTGATATGACTGGCTGACAGTTCACATGATGATTAGCATCTTGTAGCAGTTAAAGTACTTTCAAATTAAGATATTTACATTCTTTTATTTATATTTTTGAAAAAGTAGTGGAGATTTTTTTAATGTTTATTTTTGAGAGAGAGAGAGAGAGAGAGAGAGAGAGCAGGAGAGGGTCAGAGAAAGAGGGAGACACATAATTGGAAACAGGCTCCAGGCTCTGAGCTGTCACCACGGAGCCTGATGTGGGGCTCAAACCCACGAACCGCAAGATCATGACCTGAGCCGAAGTCGGAGGCTTAACCGACTGGGCGGCCCAGGCGCCCCTACCTTGTTCTTTTAGATACAGTGCTATTGCACAAGTACGGCGAAAACATAACTTTTACATGCACTGGGAAACCAAACAATTCATCTGACTTGTTTCGCTGCGGTCATCAGGAACCGAACCCGCAGTATCTCCAACGTTATGTCTGTACACATATATCTGTTGTCACAGGTTAATCTGTGTCCCCTCCAAATTCATACCTTCCAGTCCCAACCCCAGGACCTCAGACGGTAACTGTATTTCAAGATAGGGCCTTTAAAGAGGTATTAAGTCAAAATGAGGTCGTTAGGAATGGGCCCTGATCCAGTAAAACCAGTGTCCTTATAAGAAGAGAGGATTAGGACACAGACACGTGGAGAAGACTAGTCTGTTGTGGGAGCCGTGCAGCCCCAGCACCCAGACGCACCTCTGCTGCGAAATTTTCATGGCAGGGGCGGGGCACCCGGGTGGCTCAGTTGGTTAAGCAGCCGACTCTTGAGCTCTGCGCTGACAGCGTGGTCTGCTTGGGTTCTCTCAATCTCTCTCTCTCTCTGCCCCTCCCCTGTTCACACGCGCTCTCTCTCAAAAAAATAAACATTAAAATTTTTTTCATGGGGGGGGGGTGGTCAATACCCACGTGCTGGCTTTGATCCTAGCTATTGTCAGGAGACAGGCCAAGGGGGCGAGCTGGGTGATGCGTGGGTGGGACTCCACCCCGTTTTTGCAACATTGTATGAGTCTAGAATTAAGTCAAAGCTGAACGTTTAAGAAAACAGCCGCCTCCCCACCAGGAAAGGGGGATCAGGGAACAAGGTTCCTTGGGGTGGGCTGAAGGAAGAAGCCGGCGAGAGCATGCACGAGGAGCGGTGGCGAGGCACTCAGGGCCTCCGCGCACGCCTCTTCCAGAGACGGCGACTCACTTCCTAACAAAGAGCTCCCGTAAAGAACAGGCACTTGTCCAAAGGCGACACGCGAACGACCAAGCCGCATGGAAAGGATGATCGATCTCATGAGTGATCACGGAAATCAGACCCACAGTGAGGAGGCCCCTCCCGCCCAGCAGGATAACTGGAAGCCATAGGACAGGAACAGGTGTTGGTGAGGATGGGGGGGAATGGCCACCCTGGAGCAAGGCCGGCGGGGGTGGGAGGTGGGTCGCTGTCCTGGAAGATGGTCTGGCGGTTCCTCAAATGGTTAAACACAGTGTCCACTGGACCCAGGGATGCCTCTCCTACCGTCTGCCCGAGAGAAACGAACACACACGTCCACACCAAAACCTGTTCACGAATGTTCGTGGCGGCACGACTCGCGGTGGCCGAAGAGTGGAAGCAACCCCAGTGCCCATCAACGGATGAACGAGTAAGCACAATGTGGTCCAGCCACACAGTGGAATATCACTCAGCCGCGAGCAGGAGCCAGGCGCCCACACCCGCTGCCCCGCGATCAGACCTGAACACATGACGCTCAGGGAGGGAACGAGACACGAGAGGCCACACGGGGTGTGTGAAACGTCCAGAACGGGATCATCCAGGGGCAGGCAGGGGGCTCGTGGGGACTAGGGGAAGGAGGGTGACTGCTGATGGAGACAGGGTTTCTTCTGGGGTGATGGAATGTTCCAGAACTAGACAAACATGATGACTGCACAACTCTGTGAATACACGAGAAATCACTGAACTGCATACCTGAAACGAATGAATTGGTTTGTGGACTATATCTAAATAAAGCTGTTAGCCAAAAATAAACCTAACAAACCTGGAAAAAAATACCATGGCTAACTCCAGTAAGCATGTGTAACTGTTTTTTTTCTTTTTTGGACATGTAACTGTTTAAAAAAAATTTTTTTTTAATGTTTACTTTTTTAAGAGAGAGAGAGACAGAGCATGAGCCAGGGAGGGGCAAAGAGAGAGGGAGACACAGAATCCAAAGCAGGCTCCAGGCTCCGAGCTGTCAGCACAGAATCTGACCTGGGGCTTGAACTCACAAACCCTGAGATCATGACCTGAGCCAAAGTAAGACACTTAACCAACTGAGCCACCCAGGTGCCCCATAACTGTTTAAATTATCAAGGAAGGGGCGCCTGGGTGGCTCAGTCGGTTAAGTGTCCGACTTTGGCTCAGGTCATGATCTCACAGCTCGTGGGTTCGAGCCCCGTGTCGGGCTCTGTGCTGGAGCCTGGAGCCTGCTTCGGATTCTGTATCTCCCTCTCTCTCTCTCTCGCTCTCTCTCTGCCCCTCCCCCGCTGGCTCACGCATGCTCTCTCTCTCTCTCTCAAAAATAAATAAACATTAAAAAATTTTTTTTAATAAAAAAAAAAAGAAATTACCAAGGAAGACGTGATCTGTAAGGGCAACTTCTTTTACAAACCACTCATGAAATGAAACAGATAAAGTAGAACAAAAGTCTGAAAATCTAGAAGATGAGCCGGAGTGATGCAGAGTTCTCACGGAGAGCCGGCCCTGCCTTGCTCTGCCCTGTAGCTTCAGCTACAAAGGGGAGCAGGCTGTGCCCAGCCATGCCCCCAGGGCATCAGACGTGTCTTTACAAGGACATGCATGCTTCACCCTGACGAAACATCTGCTGATGACACTGAATCAGGTCCTCTAAAAGACACGCTCCAGCCCTGACCCTCTGGTACCTGTGAAGGTGACCCCATTTGCAAGCAGGATCTTCGCAGATGAGATGAAGTCATATAGGAGTAGAGTGGGCCCGATGCCACGGGCTGGTGTCCTTAAAAGAGACGCAGACACACAGGAAGAAGGCCATGTGACAATGGACGTAGAGGCTGGAGTGACACAGCTCTAAGCCAAGGGACCCCAAGCGTAGAGAAAGACCACAGGGAGCTGGAAGAGGCAGGAAGGGTCCTCCCCTGGAGGCCTGCTGACCCTGGATTTCAGACTTCTGGCCTCCAGAGTGTGCAAGAAGAAGCTTCTGGCGTTTCAGCCACCCAGTCTGCCCCGGGACGCTCACAAACACCAAAGGCAAACAGAGGGGCAGCGTTCCTTGCCGCCCCCCACCCCCCGCCCAACCCCCTAGCCTTGCTGCCAGGGAGCCTCACGCAGGGGATTCTGTGCGAGCCCCTGAAGGCATCTACCACTGCCTCCCACACCGCTGAACTTCCGTCTTTGCTCTTGGGACTTTATAACTATTTTTGTTAATGTCTGAGAGACAGAACGAGACCGAGCATGAGCGGGGGAGGGGCAGAGAGCGAGGGAGACAGAATCCGAAACAGGCTCCAGGCTCCGAGCTGTCAGCACAGAGCCCGACGTGGGGCTCACACTCACGAACTGTGAGATCATGACCTGAGCGGAGGTCAGAGGCTTAACCCA
Organism: Neofelis nebulosa; assembly: GCF_028018385.1. Taxonomy (NCBI): domain Eukaryota; kingdom Metazoa; phylum Chordata; class Mammalia; order Carnivora; family Felidae; genus Neofelis; species Neofelis nebulosa. The sequence continues at coordinate 168,256,449 of NC_080785.1, forward strand.
CTGAGCCCCCCAGGCGCCCCGGCTCTTGGGACTTGAAGCCACAGCTCAGGGCAAAGGGTCCAGGTCCCCCAGCCCCTTCCTAGGTCCTGCAGAACAATTCTCTCCCATCGTCTGATGGTTCGAAGACCCTCCTACCTTGTGGCAGATGCCAGTGGTCCCTTCAGCCCCCTCCTTCACCCAGACCTGTGCCACATAGCTTGGGACCCTCCCTTTCAATGTTCAAACCACAGAAACTCATCATTTCTCCCCAGGAAGGGCCTGATGAGGCCAATGAGGAACTCCTCTCAGGATAAAGTGTAAGTCGGGATCTCCCCCTCAGCATTGTGAACGGCAGTTCCGGTCGTTCTCGTGGGCGGGGCGGGGGGTGCTCTTCTGGGCACTGGGAGGAGTTGAGCAGCGTCCCTGGCCTCACCTACTCCACCCCAGGGCTCAGCAGGGTGACAACCACAGATGTTCCTAGATACCACCACGGTCCCTTAGGGACGGAGGCACTCCCTAGTGAGATCTCCCTGGTTTAGGGGAGTCTACCCACCCCCAAGACACTTTGTGTGCCATCATTATCCGCTCTAAGGAGGTCCCAGGAGGCTGCACACAATTAAATACACACACGGGGGGGGGGGGGGGGGTCACTCTGGTTCCTACTGTCTGACCCTTTGGGGATTTATTCTGGTTTCTAGTGAGCAGGGGTCGGACTCAACTGGTTTTCCAGATAATTAACATAGGGTGTCTCCGCCTCAACCCTGTGGACACTGGGGCCGGATCATTCTCTGGGGTGGGGCCGTCCTGGGCACTGCAGGGGGCTGAGCAGCATCCCGGGCCCCCACCCACTCGATGCCGGGGGCATGCCCCCAAACACTGCCGCCCCCCCCCCCCCCGCCCCGTCATGACAACCACCAACGACCGCAAGCACTGCCAAGTGTCTCCTGGGGGATGGGGCAGGCAGAATAGTCTGGGGGAGACCTCGGGTCAGCCAAGGAGCCCTAGTGAATTCACATTCCCAAATCTGAGCGTTCGACCCCTCTCGGCCTTTAAGAGCAAACAGGGTTTATTCCACTTCCCTTTCAAGTGCGGCCCCTCCCTCACAGCAGAGCGCGCCCCCTGGGTCTCACGCTGGGGCCCCCCCGCCGGGCAAGGGTCAGATGTGCCATTCTGGGCGCTGGGCGGCCTCCGTCGCCTCGAGTGACAGACAGGGCCAACGCCCACGGGAACGCCTCGGCCGCCCCTCCCGCCGGACCCCCGCCCAGGGCCCCGAACACCCGTCTTCAGGCGCGGTGACCTCGGGGTGGGCGCAGGTGCCAACCGGGGCGCAACGCTCGGGCGCCACCGGCTCCCGCCCGGGCCCGCCGCGGCCAGTCCCGGACGCCGCCTCCCTCCGCCCCCCGGAGCCCGCGCCCCCGCCCCCTCCCTGCGCCCCGTTAACTCACGCCGCGCCACCGCTGCCGCCGCCTCCCCGACGACCGCAACCAGGACGGTCTCCGCAGTGCGCCTGCGCACCACGAAGCCGCGAACTACAAGTCCCAGGAGGCTCGGGGGTGGAGCTCGGGGGGGGGGGGTCTCCCGTCCCTCTGGGGCAACGAGTCGAGTCACAGCGCCATCTGCGGGCGGGAGGTGTCTCCGCAGGACTGAGAAGCTTCCTGCAGCTGCGCACAGCCGCCGGCCGCAAACGCGCGCCCGCGGGGTCGGGCAGGTGCGCGGAGGGCTCCGCCAGGCCTGAAATGAGGGGCAAATCGCCAGCCTTCCATTTGGCGCGGTGCCAGAGACATACAGATTTGCCTATTGATTAACAATCATGGAAACGTATAATCCGTTTTTTGCTTGGTAAAATTGTTTTAATGATACTATTTTTTACTAATACCAATATGTTGATTTGTGTTATCAATAATATGTTGCAACAATAAAACTACCATAATTAATGTATTAATGTATTGGAGTTTAGTAATATCTGATGTTGTAATTAACTATAATATTCTGTATAGTACAGTAAATGTAACCAACCTTCTAGAGGCGTCTGGGTGGCTCTGTCCACTCTTGGTTTCAGCTCAGGTCACGATATCACTGATTGGGTCTGAGCCCCGCCAGGGGCTCTGCAACGGCAGCGGGAAGCCTTCTTGAGATTCTCTCTTTCCCTTCCCTCTCTGCCCCTCCCTGCTGGCTCTGTCTCTGAAAAATAAATATTTTTTAAAATGTAACCATCTAGTAATAAAACAGTAATAAATTATATACCTATGTGATAAATTCTACATTTAAAGAATTCTTATTATTGGTCCAAATCGTGATATGTATTATATGTATTTCTGAATATTATTTCTCTTTTTTTAATGTTTATTTATTGTTGAGAGAGAGAGAGAGACTGCACAAGCCGGGGAGGGGCAGAGAGAGAGGGAGACACAGGATCCGAAGCAGGCTCCAGGCTCTGAGCTGTCAGCACGGAACCCGACGTGGGGCTTGAACTCACCAACCTCGAGATCATGACCTGAACCGAACTCGGACGCTCAACCAACCAACAGAGCCACCCAGGCACCCCTATTTGCCTTTCTCGCTCTTTCTCTCTATGCAATGCCCAAGCCCTGAGCTGCGTGTTTTCCTTAGAGAAGAAACGGGGTCCCCTGAAGTGGAGAGAAGTTGGCAGTGTTTCCTCCATTAGGCACCGGAGATGGTGTGTCACGTGATACGTAATTATAAACATCATGCTTGTGACTTTGTCATCCGATTTACAGATACTGGGGCAGAACGGATTAGGATCTTTTCTCCAGAGTTGCATCTCACTTGTTTCAAGCCTAGATTGGGAATCTAGTCCTCGAGTGGCTTTGATTTAAGTAGGATAAACATCAGGTGAAGGTCCCAAGGGCTGGATGAATTTGTGTAACAGATGGCCCAAGCCAACGCAACAATGCACATTATGTGTGTTACACCCGAATGCGTTCCCCACCCCAACCCACCCCCAAATTCTTAGGTTGACCCCTGGTGGCCAGTGTGATGATATTAGGAGGTGGGGGCCTTTGAGAGGTGGAGTCATCACGGATGGGATTAGTGCCCTTATGAAAGAGACCCAAGAGAGCTCCCTCGTCCCTTCTGCCACGTGAGGACACAAGGAAGAGGTCGGCTCTCTGCAGCCTGGAAGGGGGTTCTCCCCTACCCGGGCCAGGACCCTTTATTATACCAGCCTGAACAGACTCAAGGTGTTGAAGAATTTCCCAACCCCACTTTTTCAGTCTGGTTTTTCCAGTCTTAGCCCGTGATGCAGAAGATACGCTGTCCAGACTGCCTGTTTAGGACTGGAGGACCTGTTCCTCCTTGTACCCCTCCACACTGCTGCTGGCAGTGCTGGGCTTTCAGCCTCGATTAATAAAAAATAGTAGCAGTGGTTCCCCGGGGTGGCTCAGTCGGTTCAGCGTCTGACTCTTGATTTTTCAGCTCAGGCCATGATCTGAAGTTTAAGCCCCACATCGGGTGAGTGAGTGAGTTTAAGTGTGAGTTTAAGCCCCACATCGGGTGAGCCCCTTCTCTCTCTCTCCCTCTCCCTCTTGCACCAATTCTCTCTCTCTCAAAAAAAAAAAAAAATCCCTTTGCAGACAGCCTACTCCTCTACTGACCACTCCTTTGTGGTCTATTCAATAAACTTCTATCTCCTCTTAAAAAGTCACTTTAATTGTTACTGGTTTAAATACCTAAATTCAAAGTCATAGATTGTCATATAAAATGGTAAGAAAATAAATCAAAAGGACATAACGATCCAAGATATTTATGCGTCTATTAACAGAGCTTCAAAATACACAAAGCGGGGCACCCGGGGGGCTCAGTCAGTTGGGCGTCCGACTTCGGCTCAGGTCACCATCTCACGGTTCGTGGGTTCGAGCCCCGCGCCGGGCTCTGTGCTGACGGCTCGGAGCCTGGAGCCTGCTTCGGATTCTGTGTCTCCCTCTCTCTCTGCCCCTCCCTTGCTCGTGCTCTGTCTCTCTCCCTCAAAAATAAAGACTTTTTAAAATTTTTAAATAAATAAATACAAACAAAATACACAAAGCAGAAATGCAAGGAGAAATGGGTAAGGGCACACTTACCGTTGGAGATGATTTCAATATTCCTCGTATCAATCAGAGTTCCTGGAGGTAAACAGGGTGGTTAACTTTTAGGAACTGCGTGATGTGATTACGGGGACTGACAAGTACAACATCCACAGGGCAGGCTGGAGACCAGGGAAGAGTAGCTGTTGTAGCTCAAGACCGTCGTCGTCCTGACCGACGTCGTCAAAGGCCGTCGTCGTCCTGTGGCGGGATTCCTTCTTCCTCGCTGGACCCCAGTCTTTCCTCCTTGAGGCTTCCAACTGATTGGATGAGGCCCCCTGACATGACGGAGGGTAATCTCTTCACTCAAAGCGGGCTGATTTAAATGGTAATCACACCTGGGGCTCCCAGGTGGCTCAGTCCGTTGAGCACCCAACTTTGGCTCGAGTCAAGATCTCACAGTTCGTGAGTTCAAGCCCCAATTCGGGCTCACTGCTGTCAGCGCAGAGCCCGATTCAGATTCTCTGCCCCTCCCTCTCTCTCTGCCCCCTCCCACTTTTACTCTTGCTCTCTCTCAAAAAAAAAAAAAAAACATTAAAAACAAATAAATGTTAATCACATCTAAAGATTCGACCTCCGCAGCAACATCTAGACTGATGTTTGACCAAACAATGGGTACCATAACCTACCCCAATAGATGCATAAAATTAATCACCACCCCCCCCTCTCTCTCTCTCAATAATTAACAGAACAAGTGGGCAGAACGTCAGCAAAGGTGTCGATTTAATCAACCCTATCGACAAACTTGACGGGACTGCCGTGTATGAGACACTCTAGCCAACAAGAGCCAAACACACATCCTTCCCAAAAGTGCACAAAACGGATGCAAAGACAGATTATATTCGAGGCCATAAAATTGTTTTCGATACATTCAAAAGGATTCAAGTCCTACAGAATAAGCGTGATTGGCTAATGATGTATTAACACGGTACTGGGCTCCCTCACGCTGCTTCCAGTGAGGGAAAACTGGACCCCACTCTCCTCTTCCCCTTCAGATCCCTGAGGGCCCTTTGGATCTGCCCTTGAATGGCAAAGCTCAGTTTCCAGCTCTGCATCAGATGGCCTCCAGGGATGCCGTTCTGGTCCCAGACGCGGTGGCCGTGTTGCCGCATGGTGGCCAGACCTGGGTGGGGCCATGTGTCTCGAATGATAGGAAGGGGAGCAGTTCCTCTGGGATTTGAAGAGGAAACGGTCAGGAAAGGTATCTTGCACAGCCTTGTACGGAGGGGATTCCCGCCACAGAGCGATTCCAACCTCTCTCAGAATGGATTCCCAGAGTCAACGATTTAACAGCCAACGTGACTGTCGTTTGTGGGGACACCAGTTCTCCGATCAGCTTCAGCATAGGTGGGATGAACACCGTCACCACACAGAAGGTGCGGGCCAGGCCACCCCGCGGGACTTCACCGCCGGTGGGAGAGACTCCACGCTTGACGCTCTCCAAGGGACTCTTGCCTTTTCACACCAGAGTCCTGAAATTCCTGGTTTCTCACGTTTGATACAGGCGGTTAACCCTCCTGAATACCCACAAGACGTCATCCTTAGGAAACGCTGGCGATTTTATTTCAGGTGATCATCGCCAGGATCCCCCTGCAACGTTTTGGAGGGATGCCCACAGGATGCGTCTTTGGAGGACACACGCCCGCACTTCTTTGACAGAGTCCCGTGTGGCTCCCATGCCCTCCACGAGACGCTCTTCGCCCGGCCAGAAACGGGGTCTGTGGGTAACTCGGAGAGTCCGACGGTGCCCCAAGTGTGACCGCTGCCACCACCGCGTTTGGAGCCTCAGAAACCACAGTCCATCGAGAATGCCTGCCGGCGACAATATGCCCTCAGAAGGCCAAAGGGGCTCGGTTTTAATGAACTGGCGTTTTCCTCAAGAGTTGTGGGGATATCTGTGGTTGCATTTTCTAGGCAAGGACAAAGAGCGCCTGAGCTGGAAATGGCCCTGAAGTGGCCGGTGCCTCTGGGTGCAGGAGATTTCATAAAGCAGAACTCAGTATCTATCGTTTGCTGCCAGGAGAATCTTCATAACCAGCCAGATCTGCTTTGGTCAGTGGGATGGATTTCCCAGCCATGATGTCTTGTAAGGATGGTGTGAAACGAACCAAGTCCCCCTTCGTGCAACTGCTCTGAAGAAGAGTTTATCCATTTTTTAATTTAATTCTATGAGCACTTTAAGGGAAAGCTATTGCTCCCTCCTTTTTTACAAATGAAGACATTGGGGGGCGCCTGGGTGGCTTGGTCGGTTAAGCGTCCGACTTCGGCTTCAGGTCATGATCTCACGGTCCGTGAGTTCGAGCCCCGCGTCGGGCTCTGTGCTCACAGCTCAGAGCCTGGAGCCTGTTTCAGATTCTGTGTCTCCCTCTCTCTCTGACCCTCCCCTGTTCATGCTCTGTCTCTCTCTGTCTCAAAAATAAATAAAATGTAAAAAAAAATTAAAAAAAAAAACAAATGAAGACATTGGTTCTTAAAGGGTCAACTACCCAGGAGCTTTAAAATGTAATTTTTTTTTTAAGTTTACTCATTTATTTTGAGAGGCTTAGAGAGAGAGCGGGAGAGGGGCAGAGAGAGAGGAAGAGAGAGAGAGAATTCCAAGCAGGCTCTGCATTGTCAATGGAGAGCCTGACGCGGGTCCCGAACCCACGAAGTGAGTGATCATGACCTGAGCCGAAGTCAAGAGTCGGACGCTTAGCCAACTGAGCCACCCCGGTGCCCCTAAAATGTAGGTTTTATTATCTAGGTATGGTGGGGCCAACGGATCAGGAGAGAGCTGCCGTGGAAAAGACAGTTCGTTGCTGACACTTCCCAAACGGAGGGAGCATGCCGCTGGTGGGGAGCACTCCAGGAAGCACCAGGATCCATCAGGAGGCAGGGGTGTGGGGAACACGGGCGGGGACCTTCATTGTGGTTTCCGTGGGAAGAAACAAGTGAGGCGATCAGACACAGCAGGTTTAGGATTCACTGATGTGAAGAATCTCAGCGGCCTGGGGAGCGTATGTGTTGTCCCTAGTCGTCTGGAAACTGGCCCTGGAATGGTTAGGGCAGGGGGAGAGTGACCCAGATTGTGAGAGCCCCACATAGGAGGCGATGGGGCGTCGACCTGGAATTGATGGGTTTGCATATGAAAGGGACACTGCAGGTTGAGTTGTTACCGGTCTTTAGGAATTAGCCCCGGGAGGGGCTGTCCCCTCCGGGATCAGGGAGGTCTCAGAGATCAGAGCACCAGAAATAAAAGGCAAGGTTAACACACCAGCTCCCAGGTCCTAGAGTAGTCTGGATTTGAACCCAGAATTTTCTGAATCCCTATCAGATGCATAGATGGAGCACCTGGGTGGCTCAGTCGGTTAAGCGTCTAACTTCGGCTCAGGTCGTGATCTCACGGTTAGTGGGTTGGAGCCCCGAGTCGGGCTCTGTGCTGACCTCTCAGAGCCCAGAGCCGGTTTCAGATTCTGTGTCCCCCCACCCCATTCGCGCACGCACTCTCTCTCTCTCTCTCTGTCTCTCTCAAAAATAAATAAACATAAAAAAGTTACCAGATGTGGGGCGCCTGGGTGGCTCAGTCGCTTGGGTGTCCGACTTCTGCTCAAGTCATGATCTCATGGCTTGTGGGTTCGAGCCCCGCGTCAGGCTCTGTGCTGACCCCTCAGAGGCTGGAGCCTGCTTCGGATTCTGTGTCTGTGTCTCTTTCTTTGAAAGATGACAACAGTGCTGGTGACCAGGTTTCTTTGGACAAGAAAAGAAAATATGTGGAATGATAACGATATTCTTAACTATGGAAATTTTCCATTGGGACTGGGACTTGAGATGGAATGACATAGTATGTACCCCTGGCAAGCTCACGGTCAAGGCTTGACCATCCAGGAAGACATGACTGAGCGGGCCGTGGGGCTTCTTGAGGTTGGATGCCATTTCAATGTTGGATTTATACTTCACACAGATGTTTGAGGAGAGCATTCCATCAGTGCAATCACAGATTCCATCTCATTTCAGGTCCAGATTTATGGGGAAGAAAAGACCTTTCAATTTACGTAGACTTCTTTCTTACTCATTGTCCAGGGGCTAAAGAAATACCACACTCACACATACAGATAATTTTTCTGTAATTTTTTATCAAGCTAGTATTCTGTGGAGAACCTTGTGATTCCTACAGATTAACTAAATAGACCGACTTCTTAAACTAAGCCGTTTGAATGTGCAGATACCTGATAAACACCTGGGGCTAGACCATGTATCACATTAAATGAATGTGCCCCTACGTTTAAACTACATATTTTGATCTAATTTAACTGTTTCTTTATTGGTGGCATTCGAGTTGTTTTGAACTTTCCATTATTACAAATAATGCTACGATGAACATGTTATGTACAGCTTGACCAAATGTGTGTGTACTTCATCAGACCCCTAGATATGGGATGTTCGGGTGGAGTGCGTTTACATCTTAAATTTTAATAGATAATATCAAATTACCCTCCGTAAGGCTTTGTCAGTTCATTCTTTATCCCAATCCTGATATTATCACATTTTTAAAAATGCTTCCAATCTGCTGGGTGCCTTATTGTGTGATCTAATTAGATATTTTAGTGCTACCCACATCTCCTGTGTTTTGGAAGTGCGAATTTAATTGTTATTTGGCCCATATGGCTTCCATTCAGCTTTGCGATATGGATTGGTATACCTTCTCCCCCCCACCCCTAAAACCATGGACCTATTTTCACTTACCTGTTATTTCCCCGATCATATGTATTGTCATTGTCGGGTCTGCAACACAGCAATTTTTGTCCATGCGAAAACACTATCATTATCTTTGTGAGCCATTGGCACTCCCCCTGCTGCTAGTAAGACTCCCTTCTCTGTGCGCAGCGAGGGCTGTGGTCCCGGGTTTACGAAAAACCCTCAGGAGAGGATGCCTGCCTACTGCTCGCAACCCCCTTGTCCACATGGGGAGGGTTGCAGTCAGACAGATGGGCACCCGCAGAAGCATTTTCTCTGAACACCCCAAGCCTTCCTTCTCAGCCCACTGGACTGGCCGTGTCTCGTGCCTTTATTCTTATACCACTCGTTCCTTCAGGAAGTGCATTCTGTCAACCCATCATAATAACTATTAGGACACTTTCACTTGTTTGGAATGCCCTCACCACTGCCTAGAATCCTACCTAGGGCCTAATCATCAACTCTCTACCCTTGAAAGGTCATTGAGCCCTAATGCAACTCAGCAGCTACGTTTAAGAAGCCAAACGCTCAAGTTTCAGGAAAAGGAAGAGTACAGCAACTGGACGGAGGTGAGCTGTCCAGGTGCTGAAACAAGATACGGAGTGAGACAGGCGCCAATTAAGAATCGTCTTACGTGGCAATAAACTGTGCTCTAAATGGACACAGCATAGATCAGAAAACTGTTAGCGATCTAAGCCAGACACACTGCAGAGCAGACACGAAAAGAAAAACTGTTGCCATTGTTGCTACCCCAAGAAATTCTAAAGGAAATCACTGTTGCCTCCACTTACACCAGGAAGTAAGAACCACGTGACGCCTCCAAGGGCTCGGTTCCAAAGAGAAGCCTTCAGGTGAGTACTCTGGTCCAGGGGACCAAGGTCAGGTGCCTGCACCCTTGCTGCAGTGGAGAGCTCTAATGTGAGCTCTGAGTCCTACCTCAGAGGTATTCATAAGATGTAACTTTCTCCACACGTAGGAAGGTTAATCCCGAAATCAAGCCCAGCCATCAAGAGAACACATCTAATACACAATCACACACCGAGTCTCTTCTCTTGCGGGAGTTATTTTGAGGAAACTTTTGCTTTCAACCCACACGGCAACCCCATAGGGTATTATCATGACCATGATTTTACTAAAAGAATTGAAAACATGTGGAAAAGTAAATGCCTTTGTAAGCCGCAGGGCCAAGATTTGACTCTGAACCTACGGATTTGGAATTGCCTTCTCTTTCAGTAATACCACCCTGGAACGTCACAGTCCAGTGAATGAAGGGTTGCAAATCAACAGAGCCCTTCACCATTTTGTGAAAGGCTGTATGAGAAGCTTGTATTGGGAGCTGGACAAGGACACAGGGAATGAACATGACAGTCTTGAAAGATCTGGGAATGGTTGCCAAAGGAAATGATGCTTGAGCTGAGTTTTTGTCCCTCCTGATCCCCCCCCCCCCATACACCTGTTTCTGTCCCACCCTCTGCGCTGGGAAACGGACTTCTATGGATTATATCAACGGAGCTCCACCTTCTGACTTCTATTTGGGTTTGGCCAACCTGGAGCAGTCTTGCTGGCTCCGTCCATGCTGGGTCATGGTTTGTCCATGGCTGATTGGCTAGTGAAAGTTATGGTCCCTTTGTGCTGGGTTCTGGGATCAGTTCTTCTGCTCTTCCCTTCGGATCAGAGGTGGTAACAGCTCCCACTCTTGCAGAATGCTGCAGGGTCTCTGTTGGCTCTCTTCAAACATATCTGCACATTCACAGACACTCCTCTCATTCAACTTTCTTCCATCATCCCCTAGAGGGTGCCATCCACTTTCTACAACACCCTTACCAACAGAGAGGGATCTTCAGGTCAGAGAATATGTGCAAGGGCACAGAGAAGTGAAAGGCCTTGGGGCATCTGTGGAATTTCAAGTTATAAGAGTGCATTTCCTGCTAGGCTAACGAGTGTAGACTTCATCCAGAGCACACGTGATCAGTTTTAAACAGACTCATGATCAGATTTACTGATCTGACTGCTTAAGCAGTCACTTCATTAGTGGTGCTCTTGTAGGAGGGGATTAGACCTGGAGGTGGGTACCACCTGGATATCCACTGCAAGCAAAAGGAAGGGGCACAGTGAATATCCTTGTGTGTTTTTGCACACGTGGCTGGGGTTTCTGTAGGACGGATGCCTGGAGGTGTGGTACTGACCTGTCTGCATGCACATATACTTGTGACCTTAAGCCTCTTTGGCACATTTTACCAAATTGCTCTTTCAAATTCTTGTACCTATCTACCAAAAACCTCATCCCTTTATCCCTTTAAAACTAGATTTTGCAGGCCACCTGGGTGGCTCAGTCGGTTGAGCATCTGACTTCGGCTCAGGTCATGATCTCGCGGTCTGTGAGCTAGAGCCCTGCATCAGGCTCTTTGCTGACAGCTCGGAGCCTGGAGCCTGCTTCAGATTCTGTGTCTCCCTCTCTCTGCCCCTCTCCTGCTCACCCTCTGTCTCTCTCTCTCTCTCTCTCTCTCTCTCAAAAACAATAAACATTAAAAAATTTGTTTGAAAACTGGATTTTGCGATTGTAAACAGTTTTGCTAATCTACTAGGTGACAAACAGTATGCCATCGTTTTACTGCACATCCCTAGATTTTCCTTAAGGGTGAAGACCTTTTCCTGGATGTCTTCGCTATCTATATTCCCCAAACTACCTCTTCATAGCCTGTTTTTATTACAGTATTGTTATATTCTTACTGATTTTAATAACTCTTGATAAATATTACTCCTCTGAACCAGGTCAGTAACTCTCAACACTTTTCCATACATATTTTATTTTTGTATTTCTGATGCATTTTAAAATAGTTTATAGACTTAATAATATCTCACCTTTAAATGCTTCAGCATCTAACTCTGAAAAGAGGTTTTAATGATATCACCATCATTAAATGGCAATGCCGTTTTAATATCATGATCACCCTTAGAAATTAACAATAATTTGGGGCACCTGGGTGGCTCCGTCAGTCAAGGGTCTGACTCTTAATTTTGACTCAGGTCATGATCTTGCAGTTCGTGGGATCGAACCCCACGTCGGGCTCTGTGCTGTGCATGGAGCCTGCTTGGGGGCTCTCTCTCTGCCCCTCCCCCTCTCACAATCAATCTCTCTCTCTCTCTCTCTCTCTCTCTCTCAGAAATAAACGTTACAAAATCTTTTAAAAAATTAACAATAATTCCCTGATGTCGAATAGATTATTAGTATGTTTTTCCCCAGCCTGAGATACAATTGACATAGGGCATGGTAAAAACTTCAGGTGTACAACATAGTAATTTTACATGTATAGAGAGATGTATACACATATCTCGCCACATATGTGTCACTAAATGTGTGTTATATATGCATCACTATGTATGTGCATAGAGTACATATGTGTAGTGATATATGTATACGATATGTACATATAGTGATATATATACATATATATACACAAATATACACCCAAATACATATATATAAATGATCACCACAGTAAGACTAGTGAACATATTCACCACCCCACATAGGTACAATTTTTTTCTGGGGATGAGAATTTTCTTTTCCCAGTTTTACCACTCTAAAATTGATACATGGCAGCGTGGAAGTTTAGGGTATACAGCATGACGACCCACATACACTGTGCGAGGATTCCCAGTTAGTTAACATCCACCGTCTCGTAAGGGATGTGAACTCTTAGGATCCACGCTCTTAGCGACTTCCATACGGACCGCACAGCGGTGTCCACTCTGGTCCTGCCGTAGATCATGCCTCCAAAGGGGCACTTGACCAGCCCCACCTACTTCTTCCGCCGTTCCCCGCCCCCCCCCTTCCCAGCCCATGGTATAACCACAAGTATGGTGTCTTTTTCTGGATCTAGTTTCCTGTGTTCTTACGGGGAAAAAAAACAATAATCCCGGTCAGGTTAAGGCTGCATATATGGTATGTGACCTAGAGAAGTAATATGTAAGGTCTAAGAGTCTATTATAATTTCAAAATTATTTCCAAACGAGGGACAATGAAATGGCTACCTTGCACAGTGAAACGCTAGAGGAAATATTTTGTCCATAAAACCACATGCCAGGGGGCAGTGTAGACATGGCCCCACCGGGTAGACAGTGTGTCTATTTTTATCATGGGAATCGGTAAGAAATGCTGAACGGAAGGGATGGTTTCTGCTTCGTTCATCGGATGTAAACAAATGTGTGAAGGGTGCAGCCCACGGGTACGCACGGATGGCCGTGTCCGGAAGGGGGCGTGCTTCCTAGCTTGTAAAGACCCCCCCGGGAGCGGCTCTGGCCTGCACGACTATGCGCCTCTCTGTCCTCACGGCTGTGGTCCTGGGGTCTTCAGGAAGCACCGAGGCACTCTCCCACTCAAAGCCAGCAACAGGGCCCTCGGCTACGTCCTGCTCAACTCCCCCACCTTACAGTTCATCGGCCGTCCCGACACAGCCACCCTCGTGCTCCAGCAAACCGCATTTGGAGTGGTTTCTATCGTGGCTGTTTGCACTGTTACGGCCCAAACCATCACTATGGCCTTGGTCTTCAGGGTCACTGCACCAGGGAAGACAGGGCGGCTCCCTGAGCCCCAGCTCCCTGTGGGCTCCGGCTGGGAACCTCATCCCGTTCCCTGACACAGACACAGCCCGAGCCTGGGTATGTCCTCCTCCTGTGCAGCAAGGGCTCCGTCACTGCCCTCTGCTGTGTGCTGGGATGCCTCGGCTCTGGGCCCCCAGCTCGGTCACTGCCCTCTTCTGTGTCCTGAAATGCCTCGGCTCCCGGGCCCCGGGCAGCTTCACGGTGGCTTTCCTGACACCTCCAGCAAAGCCAAGTTCCTGACATCCTGGCATTCTGTGGCACGCTGGCATTCTGTGGCATCCAGGCCACCCTCCTCCCCGACCAAGGGCAAGGTCATGGAGGCCGGGGAGATCGTCTCCATCCCACCTCCGGCGAGGGGCTTCAAGGCTGCGTCTTTGCCCCCAGGGGCTACGTTATCCTCCCTGCGGCCTGGCCAGAACACCCCAAGAGGGGTATGGAATAAGGTTTGGGGGACAATAAGCCTGCCAGATAAAAGACTAACACTCAACCAACAAATCATACTTTTTCACAAAGTCTTATCGAGCAGGGTCCCTGGGGGGCTCAGTCTGTTAAGCAGCCGACTCTTGATTTCGGCTCAGGTTGTGATCTCACAGTTCATGGGTTCAAGCCCTGCGTCAGGCTCCGTGCTGACAGTGCAGGGCTTGCTTGAGATTCTCTCTTCCTCTCTCCTGGTCTCTCTGCCCCTAGCGCACACACGTGCTCGCTCGCTGTCTCTCTCTCTCTCTCAAAATAAACTTTGGAAAAAAAGTTTTGTTGAGCAAAAAATGAAATGTACTTACCTAATTAAAAAGTGACTGCCTGCCTGGGGCGCCTGGGTGGCTCAGTCGGTTGAGCGTCCGACTTCTACTCAGGTCATGATCTCGCGGTCCGTGAGTTCGAGCCCCGTGTCAGGCTCTGGGCTGATGGCCCAGAGCCTGGAGCCTGCTTCCGACTCTGTGTCTCCCTCTCTCTGGCCCTCTCCACACTCTGTCTCACTCTTTCTCTCGAAAATAAACATTAAAAAAAATTTTTTTTTAATGTTTATTTTCGAGAGAGAGAAAGGGAGACAGAGCATGAACAGCGGATGGGCAGAGAGAGGAGTCACAGAATCCAAAGCAGGCTCCAGTCTCCGAGCTGTCAGCACAGAGCCTGACGTGGGGCTCGAACCCACAGACCGTGAGATCATGACCCGAGGCGAAGTCACCCGCTTAACCGACTGAGCCACCCAGGAGCCCCTGTTCTCATTTTCCACCCGTGTTTCCAATCACCTCTCTAGCCTAGGAACCAAATGACCGCTGCAAACTGTTACTCTGTCTTCTTTTGCATGTTTTCCTTTTAGAAAGAACAAAGAGAATGTGTTGTGAGCATGGAGAACGTGGGGGAGACAGGCCTCCAGTGACCCGCACCTGTTATTCACGCCCCGTGTGGCTCCCACCTGCACCTCCTGGAGACTGGTAACCGGCAGGGCGTTGGGAACATGACAGAGTGTGACTTCCGAGGCCAGGTCGCAAGACACAGAGGCTCTGCCTTGCTCACTGTTGGGTGACTCAACTGGGAAAAGGCAGCCACCATATCGTGCGGACGCTCGCCACCCCTCAAAGCTCCCCCCCTTAGATCCTTCAGCCCCGGGATGGTGTTCGGATGATGTTAACCTCATGAGAGACCCCAAGCCAGAAGCCCCAGCTGAGTGGCTTCTAAGTTCCTGACCCAAAGAAAGCGTAAGATAGTATTTACTGTTGTTTCAGCTGGGGGATAAGGTTATGCATCAACAGCTAACTCAAGCAACAGGATAGAGGTGTTTCACCAAAGACCTGGAAAGCCAGCGTCCCAGACACCTGCGGCAGAAAGGACAGGGTGGGGGGCATTCCCTACTTAAAACCCCTCAAGCCAGAGCGGACTCAAGCTCAGAACGCTCTTTGTCCGCTGGCTCGGTTGTGGTCTTGCTGGGATGGATGCACGTCGTTAGCCAAGGCGACGTTTGTCCTCCTAACGCAATCGTCACTCCTCCTGCCTTTTACACCCTGTGTCCCTGAACCCTCGAATGTCTTCATCTTGAAAGTGTCAGCACTGAAATCTTATCATCTCAATGCTTCCTGAGGTATTTGTGACGTTTTAACCAAAGAGTGGATGTCGCTGGTCCCCATCAACCCTAAGTCGGCTTCACTTATAGGAAGAGTGGAAGCATCACGCCATGGCCCCTGGGGTGGACCAAGGATGGAGGTCCACGGCCTTTGCCCCCCGTGCCCCCCTTGTCATTCCTATCGTTATTCCCATCAGCTCCTCGAGGGGCCCTTCACTGGGATGGGAGAATGGGGTACAGGGTGGGACATCACGAGGGGAGAGGTGATGCTTCTCCAGCCTTCGAGGGAGCCCAATCCCGTCTCTTAGCCCAGCCAGGATCCAAGGGGATCCTCCAGATAACGATCAAGGTTGACTATTCTCTCGACCTACTCCAGGACACGAAGAGTCTGTTCTCCTTGCAGACATGCTCATGGCCAGGTATAAGACGTAGTCCTCTCCCCACCCCAGACTTCCAGGGACCACGGAGGTTTTCCCTGGTGCCACCCAAGCCGCAATGCTTTCCAAAGCACAGGCTCTTCTCCTGGGCCCAAGCATTCCAGGGCCTGCCCACTCACAATGACACGGTGGCTTTGCCCTGCTGTATGTAGGCTCTATGGCCACTCAACTGGCCGCCTTCCACGTCTGACCCCAGACACTCGGATTTGGGGACCTTATCCTGCTCCACTTTGACTGGATGAGGGAAACTGAGGCCAGTGCCCATTCGCCCGTGTGTTTCTCAGGACCACCCAACTCCGGTCTCCCTGCTGCTCACGTGGGATGC
Organism: Neofelis nebulosa; assembly: GCF_028018385.1. Classification (NCBI taxonomy): domain Eukaryota; kingdom Metazoa; phylum Chordata; class Mammalia; order Carnivora; family Felidae; genus Neofelis; species Neofelis nebulosa. The sequence goes on from NC_080785.1 coordinate 168,272,649, forward strand.
GCACCATCCCAGGCTTCAAGGTCTTTGCGCAGATCTTTTCTGCCACCACCCACTGCTGCCCCACCAGGCCTGGGTATTTATTGCATTTGGCATTCAAGTTCCCTAGCAATTAGGTCACAACATAAGCTCCAGGGTAGACCACCCAGACAGACAGACCCCGGCCGCGGCTGATGGAGAGGTCTCAGAGCTCCATGCGGCTGATATGAGCTAACTGCCTTCACCAGGCCAGGTGGTTTTTCTGGAAGGTTCCAGACTCTGCTCTCCCTCACAGGGGTTGATGGACAGCAGAGACCGTCACCAGCCTCTGGTTCTAAAACACATTGCGACAGAAACTATTCCTGGTCTTGCCCCACATGCTTGCATAGAATACCCTTTGGGTATTCCACGTCCCTGCCTCCCCTGCGCAGGAAACCTCTCTAGTCCTGGGACTCTAGAACGCCACCCCAGGGACTGGAACTCTCAAGCAGAGGGACCCTGATCTTCCCCGGTCTGGCTTTCCCAGTACCAACAAGACGGAGACACATTATTTGCATAAGCTTTCATCGTTTGCAAGGGGGTTCACACATACATTTCTGTCACTTTCAACAAGATTTACTGCGAGACTTTACATGTTGGAAATCTGAATGACCTACTTTGTGGCCAAACAACAGAATCTCCTGGGGCTGTTAAAAGAGTTTTCTTCCTTAATCTCCACTGGACACTACCACCCATAACCCTGGGACACCTTCCCCACAATCTACTGGCAACTGACGCTCAAAAGGAGGGATCCTAAATCTGTATGGATGGGAGTGACGCAGGTGTTCAACAGCACAATCCTTGGGCCCTCTCTGGTTGGGCCCACTTAAGAAAACTGGTCTTAGAGTTCTACAATGTTGTAATCAATATCAAGAGTGTTTGTTCGGGGCGCCTGGGTGGCTCATTTGGTTTAAGCATTCAACTTTGGGTCAGGTCATGATCTCTCAGCTTTTGGGTTTGAGCCCCTCATCGGGCACTGTGCCGACAGCTCAGAGCCTGGAGCCTGCTTCGGATTCTGTCTCTCTCTCTCTCTCACTCTGCCCCTCCCCCCCTTATGCGCGCGCTCTCTCTTTCTCTCGCTCAAGAATGAACATTAAAAAGGGGGGGACCCTGGTTTCTTTTCACTTTTGAGAGAGAGAGAGAGAGCATGCAAATGGGGGAGAGAGGCAGGGAGTGGGGAGAGAGAGGCGGGGGGGTGGGGAAAGAGAGACAGAGACAGAGAGAGAGAGAGAGAGAGAGAGAGAGAGAGAGAATCTCAAGCAGGCTCCACACTCAGCACGGAGCCCAACACGGGGCTCGATCCCACGACCCTGGGATCGTGACCTGAGCTGAAATTAAGAGTCGGACGCTTAACCAACGGAGCCACCCAGGCACCCCAGGACGCTGATTTCTTCTAAGCGTCTCTGGATGCATCATTCCAGGCCAACTCCTTTAGGTCATCGATAAAATATTCAGTATTGTTTGATTCTAGTTTGCAGCTACAGCTAACGGAACATGCAATTCAAACTAGCCTTGTAAAGGGGAAGTTCTGTTTTCACAGAAAATAGGGAAGAAGTCCTAGTCCCAGGGTCAGCCGTATCACCCACTCGTCAGCCTCATCTGCGAGGCAAGCCCATCACGTCCGTCTTCCACCTCGGTGGCTTGCTGAGGTCACAGGTGGGGAGCCCACAACACGGGCCAAGTGTGGAAGGTCCTCTCTCACACCGGGTTGGAGGCACAGGCGTGATCAGGAGACACACGTCACAAGAGGAGCAGGGCACAGAGGGTGTCAACGGGAGTGACAGCCTTCCCACGCAGGGTCCCGTCTGGTGTCTTCTGGCCAGGTCACGCACTGTACCATCAAGAGGCATCGGCCCTGGGTGGCTACTGAGCCTTGAAACCTGGCCAGTCCGTGCTGAGATGAGCCATGTTATGAGACAAGATGCTGGATTCTGAAGGTTCTGTTCCCCCCAAAAATGTTTCTCTGACAGTGTTTTCTATCGATAACACATTGAAATGGTATTTTGGATACGTTGCATTAAGTAAAATATTAACTTCGCCTGTTCTGTTTGATTGACTACTAGATTTAAATACTGCTGGGTTTTTTTTTTGGACTTGTCTAGGAGATCGAGACACCTGTCCTCCACCTTAGAAGGACTTCCATCCAGGGACCTTCTAGAGCGTTCTCTGAGGTGTGAGCCTTGAATGGCTGCATGGGGCACGGCCCTGCCACCCTGTGGACATAGCCCGTACTGCAGCCCGCCTGCTGGGTTCATTAATTCTGCAAATACCCACCACTCTGATGGGTTGACGCTGTGCAGCACCACGTAAGGCCGTACATGGGGTGGGAGGAGAGATCTGAAATATTTGCTGCCCTTCGGCATCTAGCTTTACGATCCATTTAGTTCTGTTTTTGTGCGGGGCATAAGCGGGGGGATCAAGGTTCGGGGTTTTCTACCTGCAGGTCCACCGGCTGAAAAGGGGAGTCCTTCCCCCAGCGACGCGTCGCGACATCTTGGGTGCGAATGCAGGTGTCTCCTGCGTGTGGGTCTGTTTCCGGACTTCTGTGTCTTTTGCCCCACCAGTGAATTTGTCCATCCCTGTGCCCAAGCCACACTTGCTTCATGACTGCAGCTTTCTAAGTCTTGGCGACTAACTGCTTGTCCCCCAAATTTCTGCTCAAGGCTGCCTCGGCTGTCCTAGCTTCTTTGCATTATTATATAAATTTTAGAATCATCAAGTCAGTTTCTACCAAAAAAAAAAAAAAAAAAAAAGGCTGCTGGAATTTTTGTTGGGAATGCATCGCGTCTGTCGATCCGCCGGGGGAAGAAGCAGTGCCTTCCCAGCCTCTCCGCTCCGTGAACGCGCTGTGTGTCCCTCCCTCGCCGGTTCTTTCATTTTCCTCCACCGTATTTTGGAGAGCAGCCGTACGTCTTTGTCCGGCTTTTTCCCAGGTGCGTAATGTTTTCGACGCTATTACCAATAACGATCTTTCAAACACGCGACTATTTCTGGTCCCAAGTACTTAACCGCCAGTAGATAGAGACACGTAAGAGACCCGGACGTCTCACCGGGGAGCTCGGATGGCAGGCACACGTGTCGAGAGCCGCTCGCTCGCCAGGAGGCAAGAAAGAGCAAAGTAAACCCGCAACCACACGTTCCCGCGAGGGCGGTACACAAACGTCCGCGGTTTCATTAACAGCCGCGAGCTGGGGCCAACCCCAGAGCAAACCAGATGAACGTGCGGACGCACCCACATAAGGGAACACGACGCATGGCGCACAAGGGGCCCGCATGGACGCCCCTCAAACTAGCCACCCACCCGGCACCCGCCCGCCCGGATTACCTCAACACCCCCAGTCAGAGGGGGGCCCCTGGACAGCCCTCGGAGGCTGAGAGGCCGGTCTGCTCTGGCGAGCCCTGCTTCAGCGGCCACATACCTGGGGCGGGGGAAGGGCAGGGTCAGCAGGGACGGGGTCAAGGGCAGAACTCTGGGTTACGAGTGACAGAGGGCTGCTCAAACTGGCTGAAGCAGGAAAGGGAACTCACTGGCTCAGCGCGAAGCTGGAGCGCGCACCCAGGCAGTGTGTGGAGCAGGCTGTGGTCTCCCCCGGGGCCTCCCGGCCTCACTCGTCCAGCGGCTCCACGCGGCCCACAGCCTGTGACCCCGGTCTCAAGTCTGGGGCGGGGGACACAGAATTTCTCCTCCCGGTTTCAACAGAAGTCGCGAGGGCGCCAGCACCGGCCCAGTGATGCTGTTTGTCATGGTGAACTGCACTCTGGCCCAAGGGCCAGGCAGTGCCTTACCCTAACCTGGTGCCCGTGGGCCCCTCTGGGATTAAGCAGAGCCCCACCCCGTCTCACGTGCTGCGGGGCCGGCAGGAAAGCTCACAGGAAGTTCGGGGTGCGTGAGCAGCCAAGGTCAGCTTGCTTTCCCAGGTCACATGGGCTCCCACCTGGCCCAGCCTGTGCCCAAAGTGCACCTGGGGCCCCACTCATGCAACAGTGCAGCCCCGAGATCCAGCCCGGGATCCACCTGTGGGTTCCCAGACAAGCAAGCCGTGCTCACCAGTGAGGCCGCACCGGGCCATCTCTTGCCGGGCTGCTGGCTCCGGCTGGTGCTGCTGGATGGGGATGCCCAGGAAGGTGTGGACCCCGACCCCGGTCCGGAGACGCCCCACCTGCAACAGCCCCCAGGGGAGGGCGAGTCAAGTTGGCTGCTCCAGCCCACCAACCAGAAGGATCCAACGGCTCTCTCTCCCCAGCGTCCCGAACGGACCTCGAGAGCAGGTGCGGGCGCACAAAGCCAGCGGCCCTCAGCCAGCGGGCGGCAGGCAGCACCGAGCGGGCCCCGTGTGCCAACTCTTCATCTGCCCACCCGGGGACCCCCGAGGCCTGGGCATCCTCCCTCCCCAGCCCCCGACTGCCCAGCACGCCGCTGGGGTGCCGGCACCCCACCTGGACTTTGCACAGGGACCAGGTAGCGGCCATCTGGGGTCTCTGTGCAGGGAAGAGAGCCCCAGCCCCCCAACGTGACTACCACTGGCCAGAGGCCCCTGAAGCAAGCCCTGCTCATCTGTGTTGGTGTCTTTGCGCCTCCTTGGGCCCCAGATGGTTTAAGAGTAAGCAGCAGCAGCCTCACATGGGTCTCACCCCCTCCCTCCTAGCAGAGCCCTCACACGCCAGGGGCTCACCCACCAGCCAGGGGCACACGAGCTTCGGGCCCTCGTCCCCGCACAGAAGTGGGAGCAGGAAGAGAGCCGGGTGTGCATTAGGGCAGATGCCACAGTCCAGGCCACAGCCGCTCAGCCCGGGCCTGCTGAGGATGGGTGGGCAAGGGGGCCCCACAGACACAGCCGCCTGGTTCCCCACTCCCCTGACCGGTCCCTCTGCAAGGAGCAAAGGACTGGTGGGGACCATTCAGGAGCAGGCGGCAGGGCTCCCACGGAGCTCAGAGACCAGGGAAGCAAACACGGGATGGCCCAGACCAAGTGGAGGCGGGATACGTACCCGTCCTGCTCAAGAACCCCTTCCGAATTCCCACTGCCACCAGAAAGCATGACCTAAGGCGTTCTGAACAATTACCAGAGGCCCCAGGAAGGCCCCCCGCCATTACCGAGACTTGGCTGCGTTGCCACCAGCCAGACGGGGCTGGGCCAAGAGGGCCACACATATGCCTTACTCAAGGTCACACGGACCAGAAGGTCACAGCCTGGCTTCCAGCAACTGGGCCCGCTAATCAGAAACTGTCACATCACAAATCCCTGAGTGTCTAAGGGGTGGGGACAGGAGCTCTGCCCAGTAGGCTGGCTCAGGGGCCGGAGGGCGGGCCGCGGCTCGCTGCATGCTCCAGCCACCGCCCTGCATGGGCACAGGCTGGCGGGCGGTCTTGGCCTTGCGGCTCCAAGGAAGGGCTGAGCCCGGTCCTACGTGGGCTGCACAGGAAAGGGGGCAGCCGGCAGCAGCTTGGAGAGCGGTATGGCCACACCCGTGCCGCGGGTCTCCTCCGCAGGCCTGTCCCCGCACGCGCTGTGACAGCTCGACCAGCTCCCAGAGACCCACACCCATCACCATCCAGAACACTTCACGCAGAGCAGCTGTCCCTGGCCCGGGGGCTGATCACAACCACGTCTAGGGCTTACTGAGCGCAGTAAACGCTCCATCCACCTGTGACAGCCTGCTCTTCTGTGGCAGGAGGGACAGAGTCAGGGACCAGGCCGACAGTCTCGCTCTTTTCTTTTTTTTTTCTTTTTAATGGCTGCATTTCAAAGAACCATTTTTCACTCAGAAAACTTCCCGGGAAGGGACGGGTTAGTGCAACAAAGTGGCGGGCTCGACTGCTCAGAGTTCTCCAGGCACGTTGAGAAGACCTCGCCAGCCCGGGCCGGCCACCGAGGGCGGCCTGTGGAGACCGGACGCGGGGAACGAACAGGGAGGGCGAAGAGCCCCTCCCCTCGCCCCACCCCCGCCCCCACCCCGAGCAGCAAGCACCTCGTTTCCTGGGCGGCGGGAGCCGGGGCGGGGCTGAGCCCACGGCCTGGGGCCCTCGGAGCCCTGGCGTGTCAGCAGGCCGGCGGCTCGCTGCTGTCCACCTGCAGCCCTTTGCTCAGGAGGAAGGCGTCCTGCTTGGGGTCTCGGCCCAGGAAGAGCTTCAGCATGACGCTGGCGTCCTGGGAGCCGCCAGGTCTCAGGATGCAGCTCCTGTAGTCCATGCCGACCTGCTGGGGGTAGACCCAGATCAGCCCTCGCACGTCCCCTCCCCTCCCCTCTCCCAGCCACAAGCGGGCTCGCGGGCGCCTGAATCAGCACCAGAGAGAACGCGTGGGCACGAGCGCACGTGCATTCGTGAGCACGTGTGTGTGACTGTGCACGAGCACACGTGTGCAGGAAGCCCGTCCTCAGAAACTCCTCGGGGCCCTTCGTCTGCACAGGGAGCGAGGCCCAGGCCAAGCCCCACAACACGGGTGGTCAAGCCCCCATGGTGGCTGAACACAGGTCTGGAAAGCCGGCTGAGCACCTGGCAAAGACCAGCAGGCGCCTCGGCTCTCCCCGCCTGGTCCTGGGCAGCGGGGAGCAGAGCTGAAAGGTCACCTGCTCCCTCCACGGGCAGGTGTGCCCCCGCCCCCCGCCCCAGTGAGCGGCCGGCCTTCCCCCACCTTGCCATTGAGGACGCCCTCCTGCTTGAAGCGCGTGTGGAACATGTCCATGGAGTACACCTCGCTCCACAGGTAGCCGTAGTACTGGGCGTCATAGCCACCTGCCAGGTGGCCGAAGGTCGCAGGCATGTTGGTCCCTGGGACAGATGCGGTGCGGCTTTCAGTGCGGCCCCGGGCATCCCCCGGGCCCCACGAGAGACGGCCCCCACACACCCGGAAGGAGAACTGGCCCGACACTTCTAGAAAGCAGGAGCTGGACAACTTGGCCCAGGGAAATACATCTCTGCCCGCTATCTGCTGACGCTCAACAGTTTATGCAAAAGGAGGGACACCGGGTGGCTCAGGCGGATGAGCGTCCGACTTGATTTTGGCTCAAGTCACGATCCCAGGGTCATGGGATCGAGCCCTACGTTGGGCTCCGTGCTGAGCATGCAGCCTGCTCAGGATTCGCTTTCTCTCTCTTTCTGCACCTCCCCTGCGCACATGCGTTCTGTTCCCCTCTCTCTAAAATAAAAATAAAACAGCTTTTTGAAGGAACTTCTACACGCTATGGAATAAACCAACGCCACACGCCCTACACCAAAATGCCGATTATCTTCAATCATATTAATCCGAGCATTTGTGCTACTGACGGACGAGCATACGCGTTAATACTTTATCTACTATCTCCAGGGTGTGAAATCCCTGGTCCTTCCCGCACCTTTCCAGGGTTGTTCCAAAGCAGCATGTCGGAGGGAAAAGGTGCCAGTGGCGATGGAGCAGCACGCGGCCTGAGCAGTAGGAGGGACAGCAAGAAAGGGCAGAGCTGCCCACATGCACCCGCGGCCGGCCTGAAGCCGTGTGCTTCCTCCTGGGCCTCAGCTGCAACCTGTAAATTGGCCTGACTCCCTTCAAACATCACTAGATCCTTCCAGGGCGCCTGGGTGGCTCAGTCGGTTAAGCGTCTGACTTCAGCAGACTTCTCACAGTCTGTGAGTTCAAGCCCTGCTTTGGGCTCTGTGCTGACAGCTCAGAGCCTGGAGACTGCTTTGGATTCTGTGTCTCCCTCTCTCTCTGGCCCTCCCCCGCTTACACTGTCTCTCTCAAAAAGGAATAAAAACATTTAAAAAAAAAAAAAAAAATCACTAGATCCTTCCAACTCGGGGAATGGCTGAGCCCCGACCCCCAAGGTGGGCCCAGCTCGCGAGTGGCTACCTGGTGTGGCTGGGACCCCAAGGATCTCCTGGCAGAGGCGGGCGTATTCCTCAGCTGGGTCTGCAGACGTCTGGGTGTGCAGGGCCTGGTCCACCTTAGCCAGGACGATCTGGCGCAAGTTGAAGAGACCTGGGGGGTGGAAGGAGATGGGGAGGCTGGCTCTGTGCTCCTGACCAGGCGGTGGAGAAAACCCAGGAGGGCACACGCCTGCCCTCAATGGGCGAGGCGTGAAGGACTCCCTCCCCTCCCAGAGGCCTGGGCAGGAGAGCGGCCCCCCCCCCCCCGCCGCGGGCACCTGTGTTGGCCTGCCGAGACTTGATGAGCTTGTCGAGCAGCTCCTGGGGGATGGTGTCGCCCGTCCTGTAGTGCTGGGACATCCTGAGCAGCGGCTCCTTCTCCCACACCCAGTTCTCCAGCATCTGTGAAGGTGCCTCCACGAAGTCCCGCTCCACGTGCGTCCCGCTGAACATGGCGAACTCCGCCTGCGTGGGCGGACAGAGCCGCAGGAAGGTCTGGACCCTGCCCGATCCGCTCCTGCCCACCGGCCTTGCCTGGGCACACGGGCATGCAGTGCCCCCCCAACAAGCACAGTAGGGCGAGCAGACAACAGCTGCGCGAGGCCCCAAAGCCTGGGGCTCCTGGGGGGCTGTCAGCCCAGTACATGAGGAGGCGGGGAGCATGCCCACCCTTGAAGGCCACCTATGCTCCCTTCTTCCACCTATAAAGCCACTGCTCTCAAAAAGCCCTACACTCCAAAAGGCATTGGCCCGGAAACGAAGGGATCTGGAAGGCAGCATGGGAAGGCACCCGGTGTTGTCTCCACTTTTGTCTGAAATTTTCCTGAAAAACACGGCGCCTGGTCAAGTAGTACTAGAACCTGGCTCTGGCAGCCAAATGAGCCACACGACCTTGGGCGAGTCCTTGCCCGGCCCGGAGTGAAGCGGGGCAACGGTGGGGGGCTGGGGGAGGCACACGCTGCCCTGGTTACTGACAACCTCTGTGACCTCACCTACTTGCTAGACTTTTTTTTTTTTTAGTATCTGTTTCTCAGAGAGAAGAGACCATATGTGAGTGGGGGGAGGGGCAGAGAGAGAGGAACACACAGAATCCAAAGGAGGCTCCAGGATCTGAGCTGTCAGCCCAGCGCCCGACGCAGGGCTTGAACTCATGAACTGTAAGATCATGACCTGAGTTGAAGTCGGATGCTAAACCGAGCTACCCAGGCACCCCTACTTGCTAAACTTTTCAACCCAAAACCAACACCTGCGGCACCCTGTGACCCTTTGATGCTCTGCCTTTGGGTTTCAGCTCTGACTGTAAACCAGTGTCCTTTTCATCAACTACCAAGAGCCCCCCCACCTTTTTATTTGCATTTTTGTTTTTGTAGGTGGTCTGCCTGAAACGGATCCCAATTGTCACGCTGAAGCACTGTCTGGTGTTCCTGAGCACAAGAAGGCTGTGATGTGCCGAGATAGCACACGGGGCAGAGGCCCTTCCTTCAGGCACGAGCTATAGCACCGTCGGCCGTGAGTTCAGCGTTACGGCAACGACGCAGGAAAGGGGTCTTTCAACAGAAACACGTGGCACGAGGTTACATATCGGTGGGTCGTGACCAGAGGCTCGCAGGGACCTGTGTGTTCCCCCAGGAGCGGTGCCTCAGTATCCTCGAACTCCGTGTTGGCGGCAACTTTACACAACTCTGAATGGTGGTAACGTGTGTCCGAAAAGGCCTGAAGGAAATGAGGGAGCCACGAGAGTTCTAGTTTTGGGAAATAACCAGTAAGAGCACAGCGCAGAGGCAGGAAGAGGGCACGTGAGCAGGGCTGACAAGGAGACCAGGGTGCACGGGGCTAGTGCTGTGTAGACACTGGCTGTGCCCTGCGTGGCTGCTTGTAGGTGAGGGCCAACCCCCAACCTCACACCACATACAACACTTAACTCAGTGGACGGCAGACCAACACAAAGAGCTGAAACTGAAACTTCTAGAAAATTAGGAGAAAAACTTAGTGTCTTGGGTTACAAAATGATTTCTTCAACAAGACACAAAGATGCAAAATGTGAAAGGGAAAAACACGACAGTCAACATCTGCTCAAAAGATACTTCTCAGCGCTCTACCCACGCACACACATGTCCCTCGGCCACGAGGAGTGAGGCGCCCACACCCGCTGCCCGGCGTAAGGATCTCTGAACACACGACGCTCAGGGAGGGAACCGGACACAAGAAGCCACACAGGGTGTGAGTCCACGTATGTGAAACGTCCAGAACAGGCTCTTCCATGGACGGGAAGGGGGCTCATGGGGGCCGGGGGAGGAGTGGGGACAACTAAGGGACGTGAAGACTCTTTCTGGATGACGGAAATGTTCCAAAACATCTGGTTGGCAGCTACACACCTTGGTGAACAATCACCGAGGTATTCAACTTAAAATGACATCACTGGGGTGGTCCTAATCCAACGACCGCTGTCCTTATAAGACATGAGGGAGGCACCTGGGTGGTTCAATCAATCAGTTGAGCGTCCAACTCTTGATTTCGGCTGAGGTCATGACCTCATGGTTGTAAGACTGAGCCCCACGCCGGGCTCTGCACTGACAGCATGGAGTCTGCTTGGGATTCTCTCTCTCTCTCTGCCCCACCCCTCTCTGCCCCACCCCTGCTTGTGCACACGCATGCAACCTTTCAACGTGAATAAATATTTAAAAAAGAGAAATAGAGGAGGACGCAGACATGCACAGAGAAACGACCCTATGAAGACAGGGGGAGAACACAGCCGTCTGCACCCCGAGGAGAGCGCCCTCACGAGGAACAGGCCCTTGGACAGCTGATGTCAGACCCCCAGCCCCTGCTGCTGGGGGAGCACATACTACCCATGAAGCCGGCCGTCTGTAGGGCTCCATGCCGGAGACTGGCACAACAGGGCATTACTGTGGCCATGGGGACATCGGAGGAAGACTCCACCAGGGAGGAGGCTGCCTCCGGACCCGCTAACCAGCAGCACCGCCCGCCCCCCGCGCCCCCTGCACCCACCTGAGAGCAGAGCTGGTGCATCACGTGCCCAAACTCATGGAAGTAGGTCTCCACCTCGTCGTGCTGCAGCAGGGAGGGGGCATCCGGGGTGGGCTTGGTGAAGTTGGCCACCATGGCCGCGATGGCGATCTGGCGGCTCCCGTCCTGCCGCAGGCAGCCCGGCTGCAAGCCAAAGCAGGCCGCGTGCCCGTACTTCCCTTCCCTGGGGAAGGAGGCAGTGTCAGGCCCAGCCAGGGATCTACTCCATCCCCCAGCTGGCCCAGAGACACTCTCTGACTCTGCAGCCCCTAATCAACCCGGACGACTGGACAGATTGAGAGGCTCGAGCTTCCTTCTCAGGAGCGGGGGTCCTGCCCCACCACCCGTCCCCCCCACTCGGGCAGAACCTCCCGGGCACCCACCCGCCTCCCTGGACGGTGAACGTTCCCGGCCCCTCACCTGGCCCCGCGCTGTGGCGGACACACCCTATTTCACAGATGGAAACGCTGAGGCTCAGAGAAGGGTCGCCCAGCTCACACGCACCTCGGGTAAAGGTCCAGGTAGAACTTCCCGATCACCTTCCCGGAGGCCGAGTCCCTCACGCAGTACAGCTTCACGTCTTCGTGCCACACGGTGGCGTTCTCCTCCAGGTTGAAGGTCAGCCCTAGCAGCTCCTGGTAGATGCTGAGCAGTCCCTTGGTGACCACCTGCATGGGGAAGTACTCCTTGAGCAGGTTCTGGTCCACGCTGTAGCGGGTCTCCTCCACCTGGTTCATGTAGTAGCGCATGTCCCAGGCGTTGATGCGCCCGTCGAAGTCCAGGCCCCGCTTCTCGCACTCGGCCTTCTTCAGCTCCAGGATCACGGCCCGCTCCTGCTCCCCGAGGGGCTTCAGCTTCTGGGCCAACTCGTCTGGGGAGGACAGAGGGGAAGGCAAGGCTATACCTCCTGCGGCGGCCGCCCCCACAGGCCCCAGGCCGCGGCACGATGGCCCCGGCGCCCCACCCGGGAGGAAGGCCCGGGCCGCCAGCACGACTCAAACACGGGTGATACATCGCCCTCAGCAGCCAGGGGGGCTCTGCCCCGTCCACGGGCGGGAAAGGATGGCCACAGTGGGGACGCTGGCCCAGAGCTCATGCCAGGAAGCCACAGGGCCAGGCGGACTCAGCCTCACCCCAGAGCCCCATGCTTGGCTGCTGGGCTGGGGCCCCTCGAGGCTGAACAGGGTTAGGGAGGTGTTGGGATTCCCTCTGGGGTGGACAGGACACGGCTCTCAGAGGCGTTTGCACGTCGCAGTCAAGAACCACCTAAACCCCGCTCCTGGAACCCACGGCAGGAGGCTGAGGGGAGGCAAGGCTTACCTAGGAACGTGGCCACCACCTGGCTACTCTTAGCCATGTTCATCTCCAGGACGTAGTCGGCGTGCGTGCTGAACCCCAGCAGACTGGACTTCTGGGCCCGCAGGGTCACCAGCTCTCTGAGGATCGCACAGTTCTCCTAGAACCGACCAGCAACCAGCCCTGTGGGCGCCGGGCCCACCACTCCCGCTTGGGCCCCGTGGCCAGCACAGTTCTGGACCGCCAGGACCCAGCTGGCTCGTTTCCCTCCCTCCTTTCCCTGGCCTAGATTTCGGTGCCCGCCACGTGACCCTGCCATAACACCTGAGTCTCTATGAACCCTCGAGTCTCATCTGGACCCAGGAGGAGCGTAAACTGTGAGGGGTTCTGAGGCCGTGAGCGGAGAGCAACATGGGGCCGGGACTGCAGGAGAGCCTCGGGGGGTGTGCACGGGGAGCTCCCCACCGGTCCAGGCCTGGCCCCAGGCTCAAGGGCCCTCCCTTGTCCCCAGGCACCTCCGAGGGGCTGACCCAGCCAACCAAACTCACGGGACCAACACAAAACGGAACGCATGGGACTCGTTTCCAAGCGAAAGAGAGGGTTGTGCAGAACGTAGTGCTCACGGGGTGCCTGGTGGCTGCTGGGTGAGCGTCCGACCCAGGACTTGGGCTCAGGTCATGATCTCACAGTTCATGAGTTCAAGCCTCACGCTGGGCTCTGCGCTGATGGCGCGGAGGCTGCTTGGGATTCTCTGCCTCCCTCTCTCTGCCCCTCCGCCAAATATTAAAAAAAACAAAAACAAAAATCAGGATGCTCCCACCAATCAGGTCCACAAGCAGGAAGTTGAGTGGAAACCTTCCTGACAAGGGGGCTCAGGGCCACGGCACCAGACAACACGCCAGCTCCCCCGGAGCTCTGGGGTCGAGGCTGGGGGCGGGACGGGCCACGAGGACGAGGTGATGTCGACCCCACCAGTCCTGATTACAGACCTGCGGGCTCTGCTCTCAACAGTATAAAGTTGCTGCTGACACCCCAGAAGTGGCACATCCCCACCAGAACCAGAATTCCTGGCTCCTCCACGAGCCACCACCCCAGTTCCTGCAGCCCCCGCCCGTGTGAGCGGGCTTCTCTAGGGCCACATCTCGATCTGAGGGAGGCGACCTGAAAACATCGTTTCCTTAAGGCCAGCGTGGTCGGTCTTCAGTCCGGGAAGCGGGAAACACGGGACCTGAGCACACGCTTCCCTGTCACCCTGTAAGGGGCTCAGCCTCCAGCCGGCGGCTCCCGTCCCCCAGCCACGCAAGCACCGTGGTGTCCCCACGGAGGCCGAAGGGCCCCTCCATCACCTGCTGCAGACACTGAGCAGGAGGAATGAGGCCGAGGCCACGATGGGGCGGGGACAACAAACACAAGTGTCCATGTGGGAACAGGTGTCTGAGCGGTGAAGACGCCCAGGGCTGCAGCTCGAGGGCCCAGGCCACCACACAAAACAGAACAAGGGAGCTCGAGCCCAGGGAGCACCACCAGACACAGGGACAAGCAAACGTAAGGCCTGGGAGCAGTGGACACGGACGGCCTGCCAACCACCGAGCCTGGCCCAGAGCACAGGCCTGGCGACTCCCGGGCGCTGCCCCCGCACCTGCTTGCACCGACAGTTGAAGGCCTCCTCCACCTTCCTTCTGGTCTCCGGCACATGGCACTTCTTCAGGAGGGGAAAGTAATGTGGGTACTTGAGGGTGACTTTCAACTTGTCATCCCCAGCCTTTTCCAGTGAGTTCAAAAAGTCCTCCGGGAGCCCTCCTGCAGGAACAAGACCAGGGCTGCTGAGGGCCCGACAAGCTGCCAGGCTTCCCTCCCACAGGACAGGCTGGGACGGGAGCCTGCAGGGGACACGCCCTGCAGGGGTCACGCCCGGCCTCCCCACCCTCAGCCCCTCCTGGAAGATGTGGTGCTATGGCCCTTCCCACCAGGCTCCTAGGGAGGAGCAGCGCCACTCGGCTCAACCCTGGACAGAGGGCTTCTGGGGGCTGCAGTCTCTTCCCTCACCCTTCCCTGGACAGCAGCACCTGCGGAGGACAGATGACCCCTGCGGCCCTCGCCATCCCGGTGGCTGCACTTCTGCAACAGCCTACCCCCTCAGACCCCTGCAGCTCACACTGAACATCTCCAGGGGCCAAGGCCTCACACCCCTGGCTCTGACCTGCCCACACCTCCTTGAAGGCCAGGCCGGGGCCCTCACCTCACAGGTGAGGAAGGGACGCTCAGGTGGGAAGGGACGCTCTGGAGCAGGGTGGACGGTGCCGGGCAGGGCACAGCTTGGGAGGTCACAGCTTCCAGGCTCGGCATGTAAACACAGGCGTGCCGACGCCCACTTCTACTCTGCCACAGGGCCTGGGAGCAGTGAGCACACCAGCACCCACAGCTGTTTCTAGACATCAGGCTGGGCAAGGACAAAACGGCCTGGGGCACGAGTCCCAAAGAAGCTGCTCAAGAAAACACAGGGACACCTCCACCTGGAGGAGCTCTCGCGGTTGCACTGAGACCATCTTGAGCATCGAGTTAATAGAGACAGCAGCAGACCCCAACCCACCGAATGACGGGCCCCGTCCACACTGACGACTGCTGATAAATCTAGTAAGTGGGGGAGGGAAAGCTGACTTGTGAGGGACAAACACAAGGAATGATGGGGTCGGAAGCCTGTCCACAGGAGCTTCCCCTCACGGTGCGGCGTGAGCAGCAGCAGCCCCAAGGCGCCTCTTGGGGACCTGTGAGCTGGGAGAGCAGCTGGGACTCGGGGAGGGAGATATAGAGAGAGAGGCGGTGTTGCTGTAACTGAGCACCGACTCCCTCTTTGGCAACCGGAAGAAAACAAGCACCACCAGACTCCGGCCTTGGTCACTGCCCCGCCCGTCCCACGGCTGCCAGAGCTCCGCGGGGGTCCCTGGCTGCCTACGGGAGGCCGGCCCAGTGGATGGCGTGGGTGAGCAGATTCGTCTGCCCAATTCCAGAGACCCAGGACCCTCCCCTGCCCGGGAAACATGGCGGGCATCTGTCCTTAAATGTGGGGTCCACGTGGAGGGACCTGCCGGCCCCTGTTCAGGAGACTCGAGTCCGTGGCACCCCTAAGAGAAAGCTGCCCTCGGGGGCCTCTGGCAGCCAGGCCGAGGCCCCGGCCCCCCATCCCCGAGACGGCCGCTACAGGACCACTGCCACACCACTTCACCACCTCACAGGGGACGGGTCGGAAACCCGGTCCCCGAGCCCCCGGCAGGGCTCTCCCAGGTGGCAGCAAACCCGCCCGCCTGGGCTCTTCAGAAGTGTCCACGGCAGGAAAGGTGGGAGGAAAACACTTTCGTGAACAGCTGAGGAGAAAGGAGCCTGTAAAGACAGGATGCTCCCTGACATGACTCTGACTGGGAAGCAAATACAAAGAGTGTCCTCGGGGGCACCTGGGGGCTCCATACGTTAAGCATCTGACTTTGGCTTCAGGCGCGATCTCACTGTTCATGAGTTTAAGCCCCGCATCAGGCTCTGTGCTGACAGCTCACAGCCTGGAGCCTGCTTGGGATTCTGTGTCTCCCTCTCTCTCTGCCCCTCCCCCCCCCCACCACACATGCTCTTTCAAAAATAAACATTAGGGGCGCCTGGGTGGCGCAGTCGGTTAAGCGTCCGACTTCAGCCAGGTCACGATCTCGCGGTCCGTGAGTTCGAGCCCCGCGTCAGGCTCTGGGCTGATGGCTCGGAGCCTGGAGCCTGTTTCCGATTCTGTGTCTCCCTCTCTCTCTGCCCCTCCCCCGTTCATGCTCTGTCTCTCTCTGTCCCAAAAATAAAAATAAAAAATGTTGAAAAAAAAATTAAAAAAAAAAAAATAAACATTAAAGGGGCGCCTGGATGGCTCAGTCGGTTAAGCGTCCGACTTCGGCTCAGGTCATGATCTCACGGTCCGTGAGTTCGAGCCCCGCGTGGGGCTCTGTGCTGACAGCTCAGAGCCTGGAGCCATTTCAGATTCTGTGTCTCCCTCTCTCTCTGCCCCTCCCCTGTTCATGCTCTGTCTCTCTCTGTCTCAAAAATAAATAAAAGTTAAAATAAATAAATAAATAAATAAATAATAAATAAACGTTAAAAAAAAAAAAGCACGTCCTTGGGACAGCAGAGCAAGGAAGCCCAGACGGGTCTCCTAGGAGGTCTGCTGTTCAGGGCTCCACCTCCCAAGTGCAAGATGTACACGGAGAGGCCAAGGATGGCCTCAGTCCTGGGGAAGGCTCACGAGGCTGCGGACAGGGGTCTGACAGCGAAAAGGATGCGTGCAGCACTGTCCACGTAAACGGACAGAACGTGCGACGTCAGCTGGGGGCCGGCACAGGCTGAGTACACAGGGCTTCCCACTGTGCTGTTCCTGCAACTTTCCTCCAGCTGTGAAATTTTTCAAAACTAGACATTTGGGGAAAGAGGGGAAAAAAGTAAAAACTGAACTTTCCCTTCAAAATGCCACGTCCGGCCGGATTTGGGAGCAGCAATCAGCCAGGACTCAGCCCAGCCCCTCTCGGAAGGTCACAGTGAGAAGAGCAGCAGGTAGGGGCCTTGCGGCTGAGACCTCCTCAGCCTAACCCAGCGCTCCTGCCGCTGCCCGAGGAAGGATCTGGAAACGTTGATTCCAAAGTGCTGAGCGCTCCAAGTGAAGAAACCCCCTCCCCAGGGCGGTGAGACGCAAATCCCCCCCCACCCCCGGACTTGGGCAGCCTGTGGGAGGTCAGCACCGCCCCCGCCCCCCGCGCCCCAGGCCCTGGGCCAGTACCCAGCTCCTCTCGAGTGAGCGGCAGGAAGGTCGTGTCCTCGTTCAGGTTCTTGTTGAAGTCGATGCACAGAAGACTCAGCTTCTTCTTGATGCTCTTGATTTTCTGGAGGGAGGAGCACAGCCGTGAGGAGCACAGCCTCCGGGACTGGGAGCTCCCCCCCGCAAGGAGAAGCGGGAGAAGCAGGAAAAGCAGGCAGAGCCGTCTGCACGCAGATACCCACCGGCCATGCCGAGCGGCCTCGGTGACCCCGGGGACCTCGGGCTTGCGTCCCCAACTGTTGTACGTCCCCAGCCGAGAGCCTTCTGGACCCTATTCCCTTCAGAGTCTGCAGCTTAGGCATTTGGGTATTTTGACAGAGGAGCGGGGCTAAGCCTCAGGGAGGTAACTTCTGAAGGGGGGGGGGGTGCCCTGGGGCCACAACATCTGCCCACCACTGCCTCGGGGGGGAGGGCCCTGGAGCCCAGCCCAGGCCTCGGGCATAACAGCTGCTCTGTGCCGGGAAGGTCGGGCAAGTGTGGCTGACAGCTGCGCAGTGAACCGGGGGCTCCTTGGGTGAGACCCGGGCTCAGAACCAGCCCGCGTGGGTGCACTGAGCCTCCGTTGGCCACGACCCTGCGCTGGGTGCTTCCACTTATTTCCTGATCTCGCTGAAGCCTCACAAAACCAAACGCGGCCATGCCAATCAAGGTTCTAAGGCATGAAAACAGCTCGTGCCCCAGGAGACAAGGCACGGCTTCGGCTTCAGGGTCCCTATCCAGCCCACGGCCAGTGTCCTTCCTCCACACGGAGCCCCCCGTGTCCCTCCCAGTGCAGCGGCTCTCAAGTCACAGTCAGGACTTTCGACAACGTGACGACAAAGCTTTAAGCACAGCCCAGCAAGCGCGTGGGTGGCTCAGTCGGAGGAGCATGAGAGTCTTGATCTCGGGGTCATGGGTTCAAGCCCTATGTTGGGCATAAAGTTTACTTAAGGGAAAAAAAAAAAAAGTACAACTGTGCTTCCGTTGCTCTGGCTGTTTATCACCTGCGCCCACAGAAGCTGAGACACCACACTGGATTCCAGTTCCAAGATGGAATTCGACTCAAGTCTTACCAGCATGGGTTTTAACCACAAGTACGCCTCATTTCCCTGATTCTCCAACCAGAAGGTAGAATCAGTTCTAAGTGACAAGAGAGGGACGGTCACTGAGCTCTGGGTGTGGGTCTGGTATCTGCTTTTTTTTTTAAATTTTTTTTTTCAACGTTTTTTATTTATTTTTGGGACAGAGAGAGACAGAGCATGAACGGGGGAGGGGCAGAGAGAGAGGGAGACACAGAATCGGAAACAGGCTCCAGGCTCCGAGCCATCAGCCCAGAGCCTGACGCGGGGCTCGAACTCACGGACCGCGAGATCGTGACCTGGCTGAAGTCGGACGCTTAACCGACTGCGCCACCCAGGCGCCCCTGGTATCTGCTTTAACTGTGTCTTTTATCTCCTGTGCCCTGGTGCTTTCCTATTGGGGGCCTTGCTGACCCCGGAGGGAGGGCTTCTCCTCAGGGTGGCCAGTTCCAGGGGATGGTACCCAGCTCACCCATATGTGTGCCTCATGTGCAAACCAGCCAGTCCACAGCCCACACCCCGGCCATCCCCTCTGTGTGGCTGCGGGGCCTTCAGAGAAAATGGGAAGGGAGTGGAGCGGACAGAGACCCCCAGCGATTAACCCAGGACGGGGGCGGGTGCAGCCCTGCTCGCCCTCTGCCCCAGAAGGGAATGCAGGCAATGCCATCCACGACTGGGGCTTTTGATGAGCAACTCGTATATGCAGTCTTCGTTCCCATTCCTGGCACACGGCTCCTAAACCCTTGGAATCAGTGACAACACGACACTGAAATAGCTCAAGAGATGAGGTGTGGGGAACACTGTGCTATCTGTTACCAGCCCTTTCCACCACACTTGAGTGCAACCTAATGAGATGCCTTTGGAAAGCCCCTAGGATGGGGGCGGGTGGCCAAGGAAGTCCCTCCTGCCTACTTAGGGAGTCAGTCACGGATGGAGTGACTAGTCGGGCTGAAGTGATGTGGCGGCCACAGAAGCCCTAAGGCACAGGGTTAAGGGAGTTTCCAGTTGGTGAACAGTGGAGGTGCCCGTGAGGGCGAAGCACGCAGGGTACCGAAGCTCCGCGCCTCCCCCCCGCGCCCCGACCTGGCCCTGTGCTTCTCTCCCAGCTGGCGGTTCTAGGTGGAACCCTTCACGATAGATCAGTAAGGGCAAGTAAGCTTTTCCCGAGTTCTCTGAGCCATTCTGTCGAATGAATTAAACCCAAGGGAGGAGTGCCGGTCGGTCTGACACTACCTCCGTGTACACGGGTCAGAACTGAGTGCTGGCGTCACGGAGGACTGCATGGTGCGGGCACCCCCCGCCACCCCCCCGTGTGGGGTCAGAAGGAAGCCATGCCGTCGCCGCAGAGTCCTGGGAACAGGAGACCCACAGCCAGAGCGAGCTTCTCCTTCCTGCCATTGCACCCAAGTCACGGAGAGGACCCCCTGAGCCCTGCCACCTGCCCCATGCGCTCTCCCCGCGGCCGAGGCAGCGCCACACTCCCAGGAAAGCCTCACCAGGACCCTGGAGGATGCGAGGCAGAACGGGCGCAAAGAGAGAGCTGCTCCACGTAGACCGCCCTGCCCGGAACCGAGGCAACAGAGCGCACACCAGGACTCAGGCGGTGCCCGCGATCGCAGGCCGCCCCCCACCCCCTCCCCCCCAGCTGGCACTCACCTCCTGAGTGTCTTTGGGCAGGTGGAGCCCATTCCTTCTGCCCAGCTTGATCAGTCGCTCCAGGTACCGCACTGCCTCTGGCCTCAACGAGTCCTTCTGGATTTTTTCCTGGAGTAAGAAAATCAAAGCTGTTTATAACGAAAAGCCGTGATGCTGCTGGATGTTGGCGAGGCAGCAGGGAAACTGGGTCACTCACTCCAACATCACCGGAGGGAGCATGAAGTGGGGCAGCCGCCCAGGAGAGCGGTTTGGCACAAGACGTGCGACTACCACCCGACTCCACAGTTGCACTCCGGGCGTTTATCCCAGAGAATGAAGACTGGGGTCACACAACACCTGTTCACAAACGCCTGCGGGGAACAGCCCAAATGAAGAGCAGCCCAGAGGGTCTTCCCCTGGCGAACAGTTACATGGGAATGAGTCTGGGGGGCTGCATCAAGGTCTTTAACCCGGTGGTGACACTGACCGGTTCTGCAACACGTTACGTGGGGGAAACCGGGCAAAGTACAGACGGGCGCTCTCCGAGCTGTTTCTTCCCACTGCACGCTGACCCGCAAAGATCTTCAAACGAGAATTGAATATAAGACACCGCTTGTGCTTCCCCAGGCCACCCGCCTGTCCGTGCACCAAAGCACACTCGGGTGCCTTCCTGCCATCGAGGGGACATGGCACCAGGTGCTAAGACAACGAGCAGAGAATCATCTCGGTCCACTTCCGACATCAGCAGCCGTGGCCCAGGAGGCAGGACGATAGCCCTACAGGGCACCCAACAAGGTCAGGAAAGTAAAAGGATGTGCTGGACGGAGGGAAGGCTTAGAAAGTCCTAGGCACAGGGCACGTGAGTGCGGTCAGTTAAGCGTCTGACTGTTGGTTTTGGCTCAGCTTATGATCTCACGGCTCATGAGTTTGAGCCCCACGTTGGGCTCTGTGCTGACCACAAGGAGCCTGCTTGGAATTCTCTGTCTCTCTCTGTCTCTTTCTGCCCCTCCCCAACTCGTGAGCACATGCTTGGTCTCTCAAAATAAATAAACGTTAAAAAAAAAAAAAAGTTTTTTTAGGCATCTTGTATTTTATTTTTGCGTTCCTCCCCACTTCTGCCATTTTTTTCATGTTTTTTATTGTGGTAAAATACAACATAAAACTTACCACCTTAGCCACTGTTAAGCGCATGGTTCAGCGGCATTAAGTGCACTCACACTGTCACGCAGCGATGCCCACCAGCCACCCACAGGGCTCCTCACGCTCTACCTTTTAGAGTCTGAGGAACAGAACGATCACATCTAGAGAGGTTCTGACCCTCCAGTGCCACCTGGACACCGGTCTGTCCCCCCACCTCCCGCCCCGTCTTCCACCTCCAGCGGGCCTGGTGCGTGCCCCATCAGCCGCGTCCCGGGGCTGAGCGGACGCTGGGCTTGTCGCTGTCCCCTCACCTGCAGCCAGACAATCCTCTGGTATACATCCTGCCTCATGCTCATTTCCACGTCAAATTCAGACAGCTTTTTGTCTGCCTCTGTGCTGGCCGTCCGAATGTCCTTGGATGGAGAAACGTGCTGGGGGAAGTCAAGGATATTCCTCTGAACTGAAACAGGGAAACAGGACAGGTGTGAAAACGGGCCCCGGGTAGAAACTGGCAAGTACCGACCTCACCCTGGCCCGGCAGGTAGCCCACCCGCGTGTCTCCGTGTTCCGTGAACACTCTCCACGCCGGGCCCTGGGGTGGGCACTGGAAGAAAGGAACACTGTCACCCATGTTCTTGGGGACCTCACAGGCCAATGGGAACAGACTCAACTCACAATACTCCAAGGTCCATGAAGGACCGCAACAGAGGAGTCTGACAAGATGGGGACAGGCTCCAGTGGCTCTGGCCCAGGAAAGAGCCACGGCTGCTGAGAGCAGTACTTTACGTTCATAAACAATTTTCTAATTTACAGAGCATGCTAACACTTCGTTAAATAAAGGGAACATGGCGGGGGGGTGGGGGTGGGGGGCCTGGGGGGCCCAGTTAGTTAAGCATCCGACTTTGGCTCAGGTCATGATCTCACGGTTCATGAGTCGGAGCCTCGCTTTGGGCTCTGTGCTGACAGCTCAGAGCCTGGAGCCTACTTCAGATTCTGTGTGCGTCTCTCTCTCTGCTCCTCACTGGCTCATGCTGTCTCTCAAAAATAAACGTTTAAGTAAATAAGTAAACAAATAAAGGAAGCATGAGTAACCATAACAACATAAGCTTTAATTTTCTTTCTTAATTCTTTTTAAGCTTATTTATTTTGAGAAAAAGAGAGGGTGCATGTAAGCAGGGGAGGGGCAGAGAGAGAGGAAGAGAGAATCCCAAGCAGGCTGTGCTCAGCGCAGAGCCCAACAGGGGGCTTGACCTCACCAACCTCAAGATCATGACCTGTGCTGAAATCCAGAGTCGGATGCTTAAGCAACAGAGCCACCCGGCGCCCCATAAGAGCATCAGCTTTAACAGGTATCACCTGACCCAGCACCCCACTCTCAAGCACCCACCCTCGTGAAATGAGGACACGTGATCACACAGAAATCACATAAATGCACAGCAGCAGGCCCAGTAATGACCAAATAGTA
Organism: Neofelis nebulosa; assembly: GCF_028018385.1. Classification (NCBI taxonomy): domain Eukaryota; kingdom Metazoa; phylum Chordata; class Mammalia; order Carnivora; family Felidae; genus Neofelis; species Neofelis nebulosa. The sequence continues at coordinate 168,294,965 of NC_080785.1, forward strand.
GAAACGGCCCAAACACCCATCAAAAGTGCACGGAGACACACGTGTCTGGCACGCACAGCAAGTCACTTGGCCGCAAACAGGAGCGAGGCGCCCACACCTGCTGCCCCGTGGTCGGACCCTGAACACACAGAGCAAACCAGACATGAGGTGTGTGAGTCAAGGTGTGTACAATGTCCAGAACAGGCTCATCCACAGATGGGAAGGGGGCTGGTGGGTGCCCAGAGCTGAAGAAGGGATGGGGAGTGAGTGCTAATGGGGACAGGATTTCCCTTTGGGATGGCAGAATGTTCTAGAATTAGAACATGGTGATGCTTAGACAAGTGACTATAAAAACCACTGAAACGTAGGCTTCAAGTGGTCTATAAATCAGATCTCAACAGAGCATTTACGTTTTAAAAAGCACATACTCTGGGAAAGAGCTGCATTCAAATCGCAGCTTGGTCACGCTCGGGGCCCCAGGGCAGGCCTACTGCTGGCTGCCCGAGAGGGGATAGTGAAAAGACAGAAACAGCATCCGTCCGTCTGGGATTTACAGGCTCACAAGCGCCTGTGATCGCACCAAGCACGACAACAAAACAGTGCATGCTGTCAGATCAATGCAGGCAGCTGTGTGAGCAGAGGGGGTGCAGGAAGGGGCTCCTGCGGGGGGTTAATCTGTGATCACAGAGAAGCCCAACATCCTGCAAAGCGGGGGGTGTGGGAAGCCCCGAGACGGGGACAGCGTGAGCAACTGCGAGGCCACGTGGCCAGGCACAAAGTGCAGAGGCGGGTCAGAAAGGGGGAACCGTGCAGCACACGGAACACCACCAAGGACCCTGGCCTCCATCCAGAGGGCAGTGGAAAGACAGAGGGGCTGGCTGGGGGGAAGGCCATGATCCAGTCTTAGTTCCCTCTAAAATTCCGTGGGCTACTGAGAGGAGACAGAAATAAAAGCCTGCAGGAGTGAAGTGGGGGAGAGACTAAATGATGTCTGGCAGGGCCACGCCCAAGAAGCAGGAATTAGCATCAGGCAATGCCCGCGAGCCTCTCTGGAAAGAGATGGGAAGGGGAGCCTGAGGCACACCCGCCTGAAGGCGCGGAGCAGCCCCTGCCATCTGGCACACCCCGCACAGGAGGCTCCTGGAGAACCCCGCTGCCAGGATTCCCAAAGGCCCCCCGGAAAAGGACTTGTGCTAGAGACCCGGGGGCTCGGAGTTCTCCGTCGCAAGACTTGCTTGGTCTTCTGTCCCCTTGCCATCAACCTCCACACAGGGGCTCTGGGAAGCAGGGCTGTAGGTATGTGACCGAGCACCTCATCCTTCCCTCACAAAGGGAGCAAACAGACCCCAAGGGGGAGACAAGGATCCAGGTGGGTGGTGATGAGGACACCTGACGGCATCAGGTTACCCAAAGCACGGGGGGGGAGGCAGCGGGGAGAAGAGAGGCAAAGGGGTCCAAGTTCAGTCGCCCAGAGAGAAGACAAAGCTCTCCTGTGACACGAAAGGGGTAAGAAGGGGCTCTGGTTTCGGGGCTGGCACCCGAGCTGACTCCTGGAGAGAAGAGTGGTCACACGTGCTGTCCCGCTCTGGGCCCTCAGATGACACAGCCCAGAACTAAGTATGCCAGGCCACGAGTGCAGTAGGGTGTGTAGGAGAACCAGCCCTCCAGGCTGCCCCTGGCCTGGCCGAGGGATCCTTTACGGCCCCTGGGGAGTAGGCCGCCTCACCCGCGGCTGGGCGCTTCCGCCTCCCCGCCTGGGTCCTGACCTGGATTTACCTGTGTAGGACACCTCTGCGTCAGCCAGCGCCTTGAGGGTGCTCTCGTAGGACACGTCTTCAAACTTCTGGGAGCCCACCTGGTCATACACACGCTTGGTTTGCTCGATGAGCTCCACAGTGAGCTCCCCTATTTGCTGGGCGCTCAGGTCCCACCGCAGATAGTTCACCTCGGAGCACGAGGCCGCTGTGTCCAGGGCATCTCCGGCACAGGCTAGACAGAGAAGACAGAACCCCACACTGAATGTGTCTGCTTCAAGGGCAGAATTAGGGTTAGAGTAACTAGGGGCTGGAGGGCAAGGCCAGGAGCACCGTTTCCCCATGCAGGTTGACGGATCCTCTAAAGCACACGAAGATTCCGCACCCGGGAGACACCGGGTGACCTGTGGGGATGCTTGCACTTGTCACGACGGAAGAGTGATGCTACTTCATCGGGCGGCGGGGTCTGGGGATGCTGCTCAACACCCCCAAGCACCTAGGATGCCCCATGATGACCCAGCCCCGACATCGGCCGGCTGGGGCGGATGCTTGGCATACATCTGCACTCCACGGGGTTAATTTGTTTGATTGCTACCTCCGACGTCCCTTGTCGTACTGTGACGTTTGCACCGTATTACTTACCTAAAATAGGGGAATTCCTGAGTCCTGAACATCCCTACCACGAGAATTTTTGGATAAGAGATTATGGTCTAGAACTGCTGTCATGTGGTGTTCAGGGTAAAGATGTTTTGCTTTCGTTCCCTCACTGAATTCACAGCTCTGTACTCTGGGACCTATGTGACCCCCATTTTACAGATGGGATCCTGAGATTTGGAGAATGCAAGTCTCGTGCCACGATCCCACACCAGCAAGCAGCAGAGGCGGGGGCTCAAGCCCGTGCAGTCGGACTTCAGCTCCAACACTGTGAACTAGTATGCTGTGTGCACCCCACCTTTCTAAACATCTCATTTGCAGGTGGGGCTGCCCCTTTCCCTTCCCAGGGCTCCACCTACAGTCAGGATTACAGTCCAACCTTTACTGGAGTCTATATCAGAGGCTGGCAAAGTCTGTCTCTGCACAGCCCATAAGGTAAAGGTGACGAAGAAGGAGACTATGTGACTTGTCAAGACTGAACTAATTAGCCCTTTACAGGCTGGTCTCTGACCCCTGGTCTAGATCATCCCGACTCCACTGGGTCCTGCACGGCAGGTTTGGCCAGTTGGTTTTGCCAACTTCCCTGTGCTCAGGCACACTGGCTTTCTTCAAGGTATCTCCCAGGCCTTCCCACAGGTTGCCCCCTCTGCCCGGAGCCCCCACCCTGCCAATCTTCCTTTCTTGAATGTCCTGCTGGCATCCCTGTAGCACCTGTAGGGCTCAGATGGCTACACCTTCCCCCAACTACTTGTCGAGTTAGTGAACAGAGGCCTGTACTGTGTGAGCCCCCAGCAGAATACACAGAAGCTGTTCCAGGAAACATCCACCTGTGCCCCATTTTCCCCTTCCAGCATGGCGGGGAGGGGAGCAGGGCCACAGTGGTCCTGGACAAAGGGGGGGCGGATCTTCGCAGGGTGCTGTGTTTGGCATCCCTAGGACAGGGGCTTTTAACACTATTATCAACACCTGTGTCTGGGTCACGCTCTGGGGTGGAGGCCACCCTGGGCACTGTACGGTGTTGAACAGCACCCCTGGTGCCCATCCACTCGATGCCAGGAGCACCCCGAGTCATGACAACCACAGATGTCCCCAGACATTGCCCCAGTGTCCGCTGGGGAGGCACGATCTCCCCAGCTGAGGACCACTGACATCTGCTACGTGGGAGGAAAAAAAAAAAAAAAGTCTCTTAGGCCAAGACAGGCCAGGTATTCTGGCCACGTGACTGCTTCGAGCTTACGGAAAATCTTTGTGCCTGCACAGCATTTTGGACTTCAGAACCGCAGAGAGAAGCTGTGGCTCTGGGTTAACTGGTAGCCGAGGGCTCCAGACGCTCAGGAAAGGTGGGAGACCCGTGGAAGCCAGAACTGTCAGCCAAACTTCCCGGAGGGAGCTAGGATTTGAAACCCTGGAGCAGACGCTCCCGTTCTGCAGTATCTACAGATCCCCACCCCCGAGCTGGGTCTCGAAGCTAACAACCCTGCAGCACACAAGGCAGACAACACTCCCCGAATAACCCTAGTTGTGATTTACCATTAAATGCAATTATCGTCGCAGCCAGCTGGGAGAAAGAACTGGGGGAAGACAAACCGGCAAGAGAAAATGCCAGGAGGCATCATACGACCCCCGGGGAATTTTCTATAATCCGGCACGCACATCCTATCCCTCCCATAACGAAAACCCTTTCACGACGCCCTTTGCCTTTCCAGGGCTGTGCTCCAGCCAGAATGACTTGTTGCTACGCAAACGCGTCTACCCTCGCAGCTCGGGCCACCTGGGACAGGCCTCACGCAGGTCTTGGCGGCACCGCCGCTTCTCCACTTTGGGTCCTGGCTGATATGCCGCCTCCTCCGAGAAGCCCTTCAGGACCGCCCTCAGCCCCACCACTGACCACTCTCTAAGGCGCTCGCTTGCTTTCCTGCTGGTTGAACGCCTGTCTCCGACTCTGGAACTCCGCCTAGAACTCAGGGTCTCCCCTGGAGTCGGCACCCCCTGGGCCCGACCCGCCCTTAGCGGCCGCGACCTGGAGTTTGTTGAATGAGTGAAGCGCTGGGAAAGCTGGTCCATTCATTCGGCCGCCGAGGGAACGGGATCTCCGGCTCACCGACCCATCCCCGCCAGGCTCCAGTCACTCGGGGGTCACTGGGCTCGGGTCCTAGGCCCAAGTCGCGACCCCGGGAGGCGAGAAGCTGGAGGGGATGCCGGGGTCCGGGGAGCGGGCCCCCGCCTCGCGCCAGCCAGTACCTGCGGGGGGCTTCATGGCGGGCGGGTGTGCACCGGCGATCCCTTCCTCCACCTGGTCCGCCTCGGTCCGCCTCAGCCGCGGCGACCTGCCGCTTCGGTCCGCTCAGGGGCCGCAGCAGCCGGGACGGAGGTGCCCGCCGCCCGCGCGCCCGCTGAATGCTGGGAGCGCGCGTGCGCCGAAGAACAGAGCGCACGCGCGCGCCCAGCACCGCCCACACACCCGTGGCGGGGCTTTGGCACGCTATCGCACTCTGCGCACGCGCTGGAGCCCTCCCTGCTCATCATTGGCTCTCGCGGCGAGAGGGCGGAACCTCCGGGGAGGCCCGGGAGGGACGTTTCCATGGAAACCACACACAGAGGTTGCTTCAAAATCTGTGTGCATGCGGTTCTTTCTGCCGGTAGTTCTCTGTCTGGGCTTCCAGCCTCAGTGTTAATCCGTGCTTGTCACCTTTCTATCTTACAGTTGTGTATTTGGCTAGTTTTGCAGGTTTTCCCTTCACCTAAGGATCACGTTAGTGATCCCTTACCATACTCGTCTCAGGCTCTTTTTGTAGATTATCCCAACCAGCATCCTGCCCAGCTTCCTGCACCTAACGAAGATGAGGCGCTCCACGAGTACCAGCAGAATCCGGTGAATCAATTAAACACACTTTTTTTAAAAAAAAATCGGGAAAGCTTGAGAAAATGAATCCACGAGTTCAAACAACAGGTGTTTTGAGACGGTGCAGTATCCTAACCTGTAACTATTGTCCATTAAAACGAAAAACGAAATCTCGATCTAAGGCGCCCAGGAAGAAAAACATACCAGAACTAAAATGGCCAAAAAACACACTCCCCTTATTTCTGCAAAAGAAATTAAATCCCCGGGCTTTAAACATGCATGCGTTTTAAATCGGATAAAAGTGAATTCGGAGAACCCTTCTCGCAACTTTAACGGTGGTCAGTTGTGGGTCTTCCTAGAGACCGTCCTCATCGCTCACCCTCTATTAAGCACAGCAAGTTTTATCCTACTTAATAATCATTTCCACTGTTCTCCATACCTGGAGGGTTTTTTTTAAAGGTTATTTTATTATTTATTTTTTAGAGAGAGAGTGCTTAAGTGAGGGAGGTGAAGAGAGAAAGAGGGAGAGAGAATCCCTGGCAGGCTCCATACTGTCAGCCCAGAGCCTAGGGCTTTAATTCAGGAGCCATGAGATCAAGACCTGAGCCAAAACCCAGAGTCAGATGCTTAACCAACTGAGCCACCCAGGCACCCCATACTTGGAGTTTTTTTTTTGCCTCATCCTCCAAATCCACATCTACAAGAAAGATCTTCCTTAACCATCACAGCCAGATTACCTCCCCAATCATAATCACCGCACGCCGTTTTATCATCAAGCGAAAGGTGTTAATTTACCTACTAGTTTATGAGTTCGTCAACCCCAGTAGGAGTAACGAGAGCAGGCACTTTCCTGGTTTTGATAGTTGCTTTGCAAAACATTTGCTGACTATTAGGCACCTGCTGTAAACAAATATATCTGTATTCCTTTACGTCTTATAGATGGAATGAATGAAAGAATGCATTTGTGGCCGCGCGGGTGGATGGGTGGCTGAATAAACGTAAAACATAGCGCGTAACAGTCACTGGCATTCACAGAGCCCCTGTGCTGCTCTGGGCGCCAGATACCAAACTGAGCCACCCCACGTGGCCGACTCGGTGCCACGTGACCGGCTCTGCCAAACGCGCGGGAGTCCGCCACTGTCCCACGATGCACCGCGCTGTTAGCTCGAGAGGGAACGACAGTCCTGATTTCCGGCCTCCAATCGGTCGCAGAGGTCAGTTGCCCTAACGACCAGCTAGCCCCTCCCAACCCCCCCCCCGCCTCCAACGTCTGAATGACGTCACTTCTCCCCACGCCCGTCTTGATAATTGACGCGCCTGCGCAGGATGAAAGCCAACGAGCGCCGCCTCCTTCCGCGCAAGCGTCGCGGCCGGGGGCGGGGCCGGGTACCGCTGCGGTGCGCAGGCGCAGCCGTCGGCGGGTCGGCGTTCGGCCGCCAGTGAGGTGAGTGGGGGGTGTTCGGTGCTGAGCCAGACGGGCTTAGGGTCCGCGGCTTGGAGCTCCCGGGGCTCAAAGGCCCGTAAAGAGAGCTGGGGCTGGGGCTGGGGTGGCCGCGGTCCGCTGGGTGCTGTGAGTGGGCGGCGCGAAGGGGAAACTGAGGCAGGGCGGCGTCGGGCAGGCCCTCGCCAGTCCTGGTCCGCCTCACCCGGACCCGAGGCCCGGCAAGTGCTGGTTCGAGGTGAAACTGCAAGTGAAAGTGCCCCGCAAGCAACGAAGGTGTCTTCTGCCCGGAAATACGGTCCCTTTGAATCAGGTATCCCGTTAGTGGGGCTCCGGTCGGTGTCCTGTCCCAGCGCCGCCACTCTCCACCTGGCTGATCTGGCCAGCCTCTTGGGTTCCCGGAGCCTCATTTTCCCCCTCTGTAAAACGGGTGTAGTCACGGTCCCTGTCTGATGTTTGTGGGTGGGGGCGGTGGCCCTCGGGAAGATTGAAGCCACAGGGACCCGCGCAAAGCGAGAGCTCAGTGGGCTCAGCAGGTGTTAGGTCTTTCACACCCAGGGGCTTCTGTATATTGACCTAAAGGCGGGAAGAGTCAGGCTGAGGATCAGCCCCACCACCTCTCGCTGGCTGTGTGAGCTTGAGGAAGTCGCTTGCCTCTCTGAGCAGCGCTTTCCTTCTAGAATAGGGGCCGTAGGAGAATGCGCTTCTTAGGGTCACTCTGAGGTTAAGTAAACAGAACATTCTGTGACCGGGCTCCTGCTGCTTGTTAAGAGCATACTGGAGAACCGCTGGGTTTCTTATTAGGTGTCAGAAAACGTGTGCGCAGCCCGCATCCCTCAGGCTGCAGGCTCTTCCCGTGCCCTTTAGTTTTCCATCTCTGATTATTCTGTCTGCTTTTCCTCTCCCCAGACCGGTGGTTCTGTCACCCTGGGGGACACAAGGCAGTGTCTGGGGGACATTTGTGGTCACGACTGGGTGTGATCTTGGCGCCGAGTGGGTGGGGCCAGGGTGATGCTCAACACCCTGCGGTGCCTAGGACGGTCCATGAACGGTCCACCGTGTCCTCGGTGCAGAAGTTAAGCCCTGCTCTAGACCAGTGAATCTTCGCCAGCATGAGCTGTGTACGTGGGGTTGGTGAGATGAACCCCAAGATATCCTGTGCACGTTTTGTGGGGAGAGGAAAGAGCACTTGGAGTTGAGGCTCTGGAGTCAGACTGCTGGGTTCAAAAGTCCGGGTTTGTGTCTTAGCTGGGTGACCTTGAGCGACACCCCCGTCTTTCTAGTGTCCGTGTTTTTTTCTGTAAAATGGGGATGGGGTAAACAAGTCAAGGTCTCAGCAAACTGTGATTGGGGGGCCAGACCCAGCTGCAGCCTGTTTTCCTGAACGAAGCCACGCCTCCATCGCAGGCCCCTTAACTGTGGCTGCTGTTGCACAAGAGGAAAGTTGCGTGGTTGCCACAGAAACCCTGTGGCCCGGGAAGCTTACTTAGGCCCTTTTCAGAAAGTGATCACCTATCCCCTCCATAAGCCATTGTGTGAACTGCACTTAGCCCGGGCCTGGAAGGTGCTCAACGCTCCAAGGATTTTGCCTGAGGCTTGTAATTTGGTCGTATTGGAAGGGTGAGCCAACTCCAAAGATAGGGTTATAAGCTCCGCCTCAGATGGAGAGCTGTGGTCTTAACTTGGATCCTACATTTTTATTTTATTTTTTTTTGCCAAGAGCCAGCACTGGCCCCTGTGGGAAATACTCAGGAAGAGGGTTGAAGGAATAAAGGGAATTTTAGTAGGGAGGCAAGACCCAAGGTTTGTTGTCTCTTCTGCTCTTCCCAAAGAACTTGGTCAGGTGGCTCTGAATTTGACAGGGATCTAACATTTTTCCAAGACTATATGGGTCAAACACTGCTCAGTGCTGGGGTTCAAAGGGAAGGTGTCTGTCCAGTGGCTCATAGTCGGGGCAAGGGCAAGGGACAGATGACAGACCAAGGAGTTTCAAAGCCTACTAAGCCAGGGATAAGACTGGTACTTGGACTTTGCCAGAAAAAGAGGGCGTCTAGCTCTGAGGCAGCAACCTTGCGGCTCGGTATTGAAGGGAGTTAGAGTTTCCAGATGGGTTGGAGCAGTTGTGTTTGAGTGGAGCCCCTGAGGGTTTGGCAGAGGGCCTCACGCCCACACGCATGACATTTCGGGGGGCTTTTGACGGTTTTAAAGTGTACAGGGCATTCTGGTGGCATTTTAGAAGAACACAGGGCTGCGGCGAGGGTCGTGGGCTCAAGCCTTGAGATGGCCCTGCTCGGACACTGGAGGTGTGCTAGGTTGAGACACAGGAGTAGAGCACTGACTTTGCACACTGCTGTTTGTGAGCAGGGCTCTGGCTTCAGGATGGAGGCGGAAAGCCCTCGGCAGCGGCAGCGGGCGGTTCAGCTCCCGAGGTGGGGGGGGGGGGGGGAGGCCTCACTTTTTATTTTTTTTAACGTTTGTTTATTTTTGAGAGACGGAGCATGAGCGGGAGAGGGGCAGAGAGAGAGGGAGACACAGACGAAGAGGCTCCAGGCTCTGAGCTGTCGGCACAGAGCCCGACGTGACCCTCGAACCCTTGAACCCTCTAACCGCGAGATCATGACCTGAGCTGAAGTTGCACACTTAACTGACTGAGCCACCCAGGTGCACCAAGGCCTTGCTCCTTTTAGCGAGGCATGCCGTTTTTTTCCCTTTCACCAGTTCTAGGCTCGGAAATAAAAGGAATAGAGGCTGATTTTTTCGTTGTTTAATGATGAAATGAAAAGGTGGACTGAGAGGCGGAAGGATGGTGAGGACCACCAGCGGAGCTGGCCCCAGGACCCTGCCACACCCTGGGACTCTGTCCGTCCACCCTCACCAGGCTCACCCGAACTGGGCCCTCCGTGGTGCTTCCTGAGAGCTCATAAAGCACTCACTGTTCAGAGAGCGGGCTGCCTTTGAGAATTTTGTCCAGTGGCCAAAACCCTACAAGTCGTGATTGTTCTGGGTGCCTGGTAGGAGTCGAGGGAAAGTGCTGTCCTTGTGTTTTGCTGGGCCTCACTTTGTGGCGAGCAGAAGGCTCGTTCGTCCCAAAACCCCTGCGTGGAAGTGAGATTTGCAAACTGTCTCGCAAAGAAGCGACAGTTTCATGGACCACCTGTGTCAGAGGCCCTGTGGGTCCTTGTCGCACCTTGGGGAAGTAGTCCTCGGTAGCAGACCCATGCTCCCTCTGCTGCAGGCCTGAAACCCAAAATGTTGCGCAAGCAGGTTTTCAGAAAGTGTGCAGCAAAGTCATTTGGCCAGAAAAGTCTGACTTGTACTGACTTAGAGTCTTCCGGTGACTTTCACTGGGGGGTTTGGCCATGTCTGGGGACATCTGTGGTTGTTACCACTGTGGAAGGAGGTGCTCCTGGCATCGAGGGGGATGGGGCCAGGGATGCTACTGAACCCCCACCGTGTTCAGGACATCCCCATGGAGAGCGACCTGCTCCTAAGGTCAGCAGTGCTGAGCGGGAGAGACCCTGCATTGATTATTTGGGAAAATACTGAGTCTAGTCCCTGCCCACACTAGACACCAGAGTAAGTCCCCAGGGGTCAGAGGGTACAAACCAGGGCCGCCCGGTGCCTGTGGGTCACCCTCCCTCCCTCCGCTGTTTGTGCATATTTCTATTATGTGCAGCATCCCAGGACCTCAGTAGTCAGATGCTTACAGAACACGGAGACTCCTGGGGGTGTCCCTTGGGGGGTGATTCTGCCCCCCGCCTCGGGGTACACTGGACAGAGACCAGGGATGCTGTTAAACTCTGCAGTGAACAGGGGCGCCTGGGTGGCTCAGTCGGTTGGGCTCCCAACTTCGGCTCAGGTCATGATCTCGCGGTCCGTGAGTTCAAGCCCCACGTCGGGCTCTGTGCTGACAGCTCAGAGCCTGGAGCCTGTTTCCGATTCTTTGTCTCCCTCTCTCTCTGACCCTCCCCCGTTCATGCTCTGTCTCTCTCTGTCTCAAAAATAAATAAACGTTAAAAAAAAATTAAAAAAAAAACTCTGCAGTGAACAGGACATCCCCCCGCCACACACACACACACACACACACACACACACACACACACAGCAAAGAATGATCTTACCCCGAATAGCAATAGTGGAGAAAACCCGAGTTAGGTCTTTCTTTTTTTCCACATTTATTTTTTGAGAGAGCACAAGTTGGGGAGGGGCAGAGAGTGGGGACAGGATCTGAAGCAGATTCTGTGCTGACAGCACACTCAGGAACCACAAGATCAGGACCTGAGCCAGTCGTATGCTCAACCGACTGAGCCACACACACGCCCCGTAGGTCAGAAGTTCTTGGAACAGCTGTTAAGGACATCTCTGTTACCCCATCTCATAGGAGAGGAAAGTGAGGGTGTCGGCTGGGACAAAGCAGTCCTTAGCTTAGGAGTGGGGAAAGTGACCTGAAACTGGCATGGGGCAGAAATGGCTGAGCCTGAGGCTGACTCCAGGCCCTTGTCCTCCCAGGCAAATCAGGCTCCCTGGCCTGTCATCCATATACCAGGCCCAGGGCAGGCTCCAGGGGGCGCTCTGACCTCTTGACAGTGAATCCCTTTGGAGGGGCCACCATTTGGGAGAAGATCAAGCGACAGACCAGGTGAAGCCCAGGAAGCCGGCAGTGAGAGCTCATCCTGGGGAGATCAGGCCAGAGTGCCTCAAATCCAGTGGAGACAAGGGATCCTCACGTGCAAACGCCCTGAGGTTCCAAGGGCCAGGGGCACAGAAAGGAGGGTGACTTGGTCTTTTAGTTTTTTGAACCCTTGCCTCCATGAGCCTTGATAGTCTCATACACAGCACCCCCCACCCCCAGCTTCACCACTTGGTCCGGGGGGGCAGAGTTCTGCTAAAGACCGGATTTCCTTCCTCAGTCTACTCTTTTTGTGTGTGTGATAACTTATTCTTGAGGGAGAGAGCTTGAGCGGGGGAGGGGCGGAGAGAGAGAGGAGGACAGAAGCTCCAAAGCAGGGTCTGAGCTGACAGCAGCAGGCCCGACACGAACCGCGAGATCATGCCCTGAGCCAAAGTCAGATGCCCCACCGACTGAGCCGCCCAGGCGCCCCTATCTTTCAGCTATTGTAAATAATGCTGTCAAAACAAATACCTAAAATGAAAACATTTTGACGTTTTTGGCAGCATGTGTCTGTTCTTTTTAGATCTGGCGGTCAGCAGACTGGTTTGCTCTCTGTGCCCTCTTAGCTGGGGAGCGTGACTCCCCTTTTGAGGCTTCCCCCGAGATGAGTGGGTTGTGGTGGTTGATCTCTGTGGGTCCCTCTGTGTCTCCTAAGGTCTTCAGGGCCGGGACTGGCTGGCTGTCCTACAGGCTCTGGTGGCCCATCCTGATCCCAGACCTTGCAGTTCTGGGGAGGCTCTTCAGCCAAAGGCACTTGCTGGGTAAAGGGTCATTGTGTCCAGAAATGGGAGTGGGTGGGGAGGAGGGGGGCACTCATTACCAGCCTTAACGTTAATTCCCTTGCCAGTTTTATCCAACAAGTGTTTTAAGTTTTTTCCTTACTTAAAATTGAGATATAACCCATATACCTTAAAACAGCGGATTTTGGTAGATTCACACTGCTGTGGAACCATCAGCTTTTTCTAAGTCCAGAACGTTCCACCTCAAAAAGAAACTGTGTCCCCATCAGCCATCCCCTCCCCAGCCCCCACGAACCCCTTCCTGTCTAGGGATGCGCCTGTTCTGGACGTTTCACACACGTGGAGTCACATCTTTGTGGCCTCTCGTGTCTGGTTCCCCTGCCTTTACGAACGAAGCAGTTGTTGATGGACGTAGGTTCCCGTGAACCGGAGACAGAGGTCTCTGAGGCCGGCCAGCGCCAGGGGTCTTGACAGCGCTTGCCCCGACCAGCCGTCTGCATATTCACATCATCTGAGTCTGATGCCAGCCAGTTTGTAGAGCCTGGGGCCTAATGACTGACTCTTCTGGTTCTGTGGGGCACAGAGGCATTTTGGGGAGACCAAGGTGCTTCATGCTGCGGGTTCTGGCTGCACGGGTGGACTTGAGCCGCCTTGGGCTGGCTGCTCCTCGTGGACCCCCAGCCCCCACCTGGTGCCCTTCTCAGTGGGAGCGACCGTGGAGGTCATGGTCCAGAGGGAAGGAGATGGTGTTATGTACAGTGCTTGGCCCATCATAGGCCTCCAGGTGGCGGACCCCTCCCACCAGATCGTTCCACACCAGGGCTCTCCCCTGGGCACTGCTTATGCTGGAGCCAGAGAGCTCTCCCATCACAGGGACATCCTCGGTGCCAGGGGGCTAAACAGCATCCCAGGTCCTCACCACTCAACACTGGGAGCACCCCGTTGTGATGGCCACGGATTTCCCCAAACCTGGTCCACAGTCCCTGGGGCAGGGTCACTCCTGGCCTGGGAATCCAGCACATCGTGGAGGGACCAAGAAAAGGCTCTCTGGCTGCCAGGAAAGGGACCGGTGCCTCTGGGCCCTCCCCCTACCCCAGCCCATCCCCCCACTGCTTCCTGCCCCCCGCAACACTTGTCCGACCCCCTCGTATCCCTCGGGGGTGTCAGGACTAGGAGAACCGTCAGTTTGTTTTCTCAGCCTGAATGGAAAAGCAGGTGGGACTGTGGTCTGCCTTGTGCTTAGCTCAAAACTCGGGGTTCATAGACCTGCAGGAGTAGTGCTGGCAGTCTGGCCCTCCACACCCCTGGGAGCCCCCGTGTGCCACTCAGTCTGCGAAAGGGTGGTGACGGTTAAGGCCATGTCACTTTCTTTACAGTAAGGAGGCAGGGTTGCTTGGGGGGCTCAGTTGTTCAAGCATCCTGCTTTTGATTTTGGCTCAGGTCTTGATCTCATGGACTCGAGCTCCGAGTTGGGCTCTGTGCTCACAGCATGGAACCTGCTTGGGATCGTCTCTCTGTCTGTCTCTGTCTCTCTGAAAAAATAAGTAAACCTGAAAAAAAACTTAGAATAAGGAGGCAGGAGGCTGGAGCAGTCCTCTGCCCATGAAAGCCCCAGCATCTCATCCGTGAAATGGGGGTCGTAGCCATTTCCCCTCACTTGTCATTCAGATTAAATTGTTTCGTGTGCCTGAAGCGGCTTCCTCAGGGCCAGGCCTGGTGAGCCAGGGCCCAGCAGTCCAGGGGCGTAGAGCACCAGGTACCCCAGGCACAGGGGGGAGGGGCACTGCCCGCATGCCCTCTGCTTCGGTCCACAGATCCCGAGAACCCCCGGGCGTTGTCTCTTCCTGTCACAAGATGGATAACAAGAAGCGCCTGGCCTACGCCATTATCCGGTTCCTGCATGACCAGCTGCGGCACGGGGGGCTCTCGTCCGACGCCCAGGAGAGCTTGGAAGGTACGTGTGGGCCACTGCCCTCCCTCCTTCCCGCCGTGCAGACCCTAGTCTCCTGCAGGTATTCTCGTCACTACCCATCTTTCATCGAGGTGCGGTTCCAGAACGTTCTCCACCACTACCGCATGTGTGTGACTCCAGCGATCAGAGAAAGGCTCTCTTGAAAGAGGGGGTAGGGCACCCACGGTGCCTGGAAGCCACGTGGGGCTCAGGGTGGGGAGGCCATCCCATCTGACCCCCAAAGTCACAAAGTCGGGATTGTGTTCAGAAGAAAACACCTCTGTTCTCCCTCACAGTTGCGATCCAGTGCCTGGAGACTGCTTTTGGGGTGACCGTGGAGGACAGCGACCTCGCTCTCCCTCAGACTCTTCCAGAAATATTTGAAGCAGCCGCCGCGGGCAGGGTGAGCGTCTGGGCTTCCCAGAACAAGTGTAACAAGCGCCAGTGCCAGGCCTGTGGGCGGGGCAGATGGGGGCTCGGCCCGGCCACCTGGCCCGAGGCGTCTCCCTCGGAGCTCAGCTGCCCTCTCAGGCGGCCTGAGCAGGAGGGCAGCCAGAGGTGCGGGGCTGGGAGGAGGGAGGTGGCAGGGCCGCCCCTGAGACAGCTCGTCCCTGCCTTGGGCCCAGGAGGCGCCGCAGGACCTGAGGAGCCCTGAGCGAACTCCGCCTTCAGAGGAGGACTCGGCGGAGGCAGAGCGCCTCAAAACCGAAGGTGAGACAAGGCGGGCCGGTCCCCAGGGTGTGGCAGCCGGGGGGCTTGCTGTCACGCAGCACCACGGCACATGGGCTTGGGGGCCGGGGGCCGCAGAACACGCGGATGTGAGGATGTGCACAGGGTGGGGGCCCCGACGCGGCTGGTGGGGGCGTAAGCGGGCCGTCGCCGTGGAAGGCGTTCTGACAGTATGCGGTCACCCGATGGCGTGGTGTGTGGCCCGGCCTCTCCCCTCCCGGGGAGAGCCGTGGGCCCGGGGAAAATGCAGGCGCGTATCCACAGCAGCAAAAAGGGAGAACAGCCCATATGTCCACAGACCAGTAAAAGGGATAAACAAAACGTGACACATCCATAGTCAGGAACATCACTCGGCCGCCAGCAGGAGCGAGGCGCCCACCCCCGCCGCCCGGCAGATGGACCCTGAACACACGACGCTCAGGGAGGGAACCAGACACGAGAGGCCACGTGGGGTGTGAGTCCACGTGTGTGAAACGTCCAGAACAGGCTCATCCGTGGACAGGAGGGGGGTTTGCGGGTGCTGGGGGAGGAGAGCGGGCGATGGCTGATGGGGACGGGGCTTTCTTTAGGGGAGAGGGAATGTTCTGGAAGTGACTACAGTGATGGACAACTGAATATTTTAAAAACCACCGAGCTGCACGCTTTGAAAATGTGAGTTTTATGTTACGTGAGTTACACCTCGTTAAACTTGGCTGTTTCTGAGGGGAGAAGCAGAAGCGAGTGTATCGGAGACTTGTCTCCAGATGTCACAAGCAGCGACAGTTGTCCTCACTGGGTGCTGGCTTGGGCCACGAGCCCCGAGATGCCGGACGCAGCCGCCCCCTTCTCCCCTGCCGCCGCCCGAGCGACTGAGCGCTGCGTCCCGCCCGAGGCTCTCCTCACGCCTCCCCACAGACGCCCGGGAGAGCGGAGCCCGCGTGTCCGAGCCCTCGGGTCTCGTGTGAACAGCGGGGGTCACCAGTTTTCCTTTGTTTTTAGGAAACGAGCAGATGAAAGTGGAAAACTTTGAAGCTGCCGTGCACTTCTACGGGAAAGCCATCGAGCTGAACCCCGCCAACGCCGTCTATTTCTGTAACAGGTACCAGCCGGGGCTCACGCGGGGCGGGGACTCACGTGGGGCCTGGGCCGGCAGGTCGCGTGTCCCCGGGAGACCAGGAGAGGTATCCGAACGGTGCCCTAGGGGTTGTTACACCGCAGCCCCTGAGAAGCGGTCAGTGGCAGGTGGCCAGGAGTGCGTCAGTAAGCGTCGACAGCGGCCTTAAAATTAGGGAGCACCATCCTCCACGCGGGTGTCGCGACGAGAAATAAGCCAACGCTTGGGTGGCGTTTCATTCCTGTGCTCACATCAGCATTGTCGCCAACTGTGAAGAGTTGGATCTGGCTTGTGCTTTAGTTACATTGTTTGATGTTTAGTGATTTTGAGAGAGAGAGAGAGGGAAAACGTACGCGGGGGGTGGGGGGGGAGGGCAGAGAGAGAGAATCCCGAGCAGGTTCCATGCTGTCAGCGCAGCCAACCGTGAGATCGTGACCTGAGGCGAAACCAGGAGTAGGATGCTCGACCGACTGAGCCCCCCAGGCACCCCTGGCTCGTGCTTCTGAAGGGAACGCCGTATCACCCCAGCCTCCCAGTAGGGACTTTCTTGCTCACGAGTGGTTCTTGGTGACGAGAGGGACTGGATGGGACGTGGGACAGAATCGCACGTTCGTGTGAAAGGCACAGGAACCAGCAGAGAACAGAGACCGGAGGGGGCACCGGACGTCATCCGCGTGGTCTCCAGGGTGAAAGTGCTTTAGCTTTAATGTCTTCCTCTTTTTGGGGCGATCACACAAACGGGTGGACAGAAAAGGTAGGCACGTCGTACAGAGTCCTGTACCCCGCTTCTGCCAGCGTAGCCGCTCCGCGCTTTCTAGCTGATGTCTTTCTGTACTTCAGAAACGGGGGAAGCGTAAAGGGGAATATTGAAAAACGCCCAGTGAGAAAAACTATCAAATGCGGCAAGTCGAGAGCGTGGACAGGGGTCTCGTGGCGGATCAGTTCTTTTCTAGTAGGTTCTCCCTGACGCAGAACAGGCACCAGCCCTCCAACGGTGGCGCCGCCCCGTGCGGGGCAGGGTTGGGCCGATCTGTTCTGCCTCCTTCAGCCTCGGTTTCCCTGGGAGGCTGCCGCAGCCCCGGCACGGCTGCTCCGCAGGCAGAAGCCTCGGCAGCCCCGCGTCCGCCCCGCCTGACAGACGGGGAAGCTGAGGCCCCTCTGTGGCAGCGAGCTAGGCACACGACCCCTGACCTGCGCTTTGTCTCCCCAGAGCGGCGGCCTACAGCAAACTGGGGAACTACGCAGGGGCCGTGCAGGACTGTGAGCGAGCCATCTGCATAGACCCGTCCTACAGCAAAGCCTACGGCCGGATGGGGTGAGTGCGCCCGTACGGTGTGTGGTGTCTCTCTTCCTAGACCCCTCCGCTGCGTCCCACACTTCCTCCTCTTCCCATCACCCCTGCGGTTCGCTTCAGTCCTGACTCTGCCCAGACCAAGTGTCACACCCCACAGGGTCAGGACTCGGCCCCACTCGCATCTGGGCCTTCCATACTTCTGATCCGCCCGCTGTCTGGGCTCCTGCCACTCTCGCTCTCGTGCCTCCGTGGTTTGCGAGAGCAGGTCGCAGGACTCAGGAGCACGCCCGTGCTTCCTGCTTGATCGAGGGACACGGGTGAACAGCCAGACGAAGAGATCCACAGGGCAGGGTGCAGGGGATCCCCCTGGAGTGGGGTGGCCTCCCTCGCAGCACGTGGTTACCTTCACCAGCGGGGACCTTCTCCAGATCTCATTGTTGAAGAGTTGTATAGCCTCTCCAGCCTTCTCCCTCCTAGAAGTTTGGGGGCCATGAGATTCCCCCCAACTCAGATCTGAAATTTGGTCTTCCTGGCCACCAGCCCCACCCTGAGTCACATCATCGGCATAAACTCAGATGGGGTTCAAGGGGCTCGTTACAAAGAACAGGAGACGCCTATGACTTAGGAAGTTTAGGGTTTTAAGAGCTCTGTGCCAGGAACAGGAGCCACATCTGACCACCCCGCCCTCTGGCCCCCTGCTTCGGGCCTTCAAGCTCTTTGTGTGGGTCCCTCTGGGGCACCAGCCCTTGTGCCTTTGAATTTTCGTATGCCTGTACTCTCGGCCCCCATGGCCCTCGCATGCCATTCCCACCGGACGCTGGCCACAGCGACACTGGAGCGGTTTGGGGTTTCCGGCAGCCTCCCAGGCCCTCCCCCACGTCGCGGTGCCTCTCCCCTAGCCTCGCGCTCTCCAGTTTGAACAAGCACACCGAGGCAGTGGCCTATTACAAGAAGGCCTTGGAGCTGGACCCCGACAACGAGACCTACAAGTCGAACCTCAAGATAGCCGAGCTGAAGTTGAGGGAGACGCCAAGTCCCGTGAGTGGCCCCGGGGAAGAGAGGGCCCTGGCGGGCAGGCCAGGGAGACACTCAGGGCTGGCGGCTTAATCCCGTCCGGCAGGAGACAAAGACACAGAAATGCCTGTCCCAAAGGAAAAAGTTTATCCCCACAGGCCCTGGAAACGGGAGGCAGGGCCACACACAGGAGCTCCAGGGTCGGCCAGGAGGCCAGTGCCCCTGTGGTAGTTTCTGGGGGAGGAGCAGGGAGGCAGGGGATGCAGGCTTAGGATCAGCTAGGCGAGCAATTCCAGCAGAGTCCAGGGGAATGGGGGCCAGCCCTGGTGGCCGAATGCCAGGCCCTGGGGAATGGCTGACTGGCTCGTGCACTAAAGGTGGCCCGCAGGTGACTGTTCACTCTCTCTGGGAATTGCTCACCCTGAGGGACCGTCCTCCAGGGTTCACGGGGGCCCAAGACATCAGAACGCTAGAACGTGAAGGACGGCGCTCTTGTAAACGTTCATAACTGGTTTGTGCCTTTCACGAAGTGCTCTCTGGCCTCGAGGCCTAGCTGCTTGGTTGGTGGGATGTCTGAGCCGTATGCCTCTTAGAATTTGGACAGGCCCCGTGTGGGGTGTTGTGTCTCAGTTCTTGGTTCCTGGGGCCAGGGCCGGCCACCGTGGTCCTGTGACCACTCACCAGGGCTTTTCTCCCCACAGACAGGAGGTGTCGGCAGCTTTGACATTGCTGGCCTGCTGAACAACCCAAGTTTCATGAGCATGGTAATCCGCACTCCCCCCTGTCTCGTGGGTTCCGGCTCCTCTGGGGGCCATGACCTGGGTGCTGGGGGCTGAGCAGCATCCCTGGCTCCACCCCTTGATGCCAGGAGCCCCCCAGCGTGACAGGCACAGACGTCCCCAGACACCGCCCTTGTCGCTAGGGCAGCATCGCCCCCAGTGAGACCCCCTCAGTATGGAGCACAAAGGACAGACTGGGTCCTGCCTTTCACGGTCGCGTGACCCAGGAAAACAGCATCCCTCTCTCCAGCTCGGTTTCCACCTCACACTGTGGAGACCCTGGTAGCCTCACAGCTGCACCTGCTCCTCGGAGGAGGAGACACCAAGGAGCCCGGGATGCCACCAAGGTGGAGGTCCCACCTTCCCACGCCAGAGACTTGAGTCCCGAAGCACCTGTTCTGTGCAGCGCTGTCCTTTGAAGGCAGGCACCCGCCTGTGTCCTTGGGGCTGGTCCCACACATGCAAGTTCTTTCACAGTGGCCACAGGGCCCAGGGTTTCCAAGTGTCCAGAAGAGGGAAATCCTGTGCCTTCCGGCGGTCAGAAGCATCCCCACTACAGCAGGAGGCGGCCAGCCAGGCATGGCCATGGGCCGGGCATCACTTTGTATTTTTGTCGGCACACGGCCACACCCGTGCAGTGACGGCGACACAGGGCTGTCTCGTTGGGGCAGGGATGGGCCCATAAGGCCGAGAACCTTGACTCTGGCCCTTCACAGAATTTAGCCAGCCCTCCTGAGCCACATCAGGAAGACCCCGCTTTAGCTGCCCACTCAGCCGCGTCCTGAAGTCGGTCCTAGGGAGAGAACCCTCAGGGAGTTAAGTTTAAACGCAGGCATGCAGGGTAGTGATAGTAACTGAGGAAACAAAAGAGGCCAACTGTGCTGACAGATCCGTTGGCCGGAAAAATGGATCTGGATACATCTGCACAGCAAAGAGTAAGCAGCCAGTAGGAGATGACGAGGTGCCTGGGAGTCTCTTTAAAGACAAGTCTTACGCGGGATGGAAGCACGTCAGGAAGGCCGAGCGCCCTTGGGAAGCGTGTGCACAGGAGCCCCTGGGCGCCTGCTGTGTCTGATCATGTGTTCCTTTCTGCAGGCGTCAAACCTGATGAACAACCCCCAAGTTCAGCAGCTGTAAGTGACAACCGTGTGCCTTTGACCTTCTTGTGGTTACATTTTGCATTGTGACAAGACACACGTGACTTAAAACCTGCCTGTTGTAACTGTTTCAAGGTTTACAACGCAGAGGCATTAAGCATATTCAACGTGTTGTACAGCCATCCTCGCTGATTCATTTCAGGACATTCCATTATCCCAAAAAGAGTCCTTGTCCCCATGATAGGCATTTTACACCCCCCCCCCCCCCCCGCCGTGGTCCCTGGCCCCCACAAACCCCCTTCCCATCCGTGGACGAGTCTGTTCTGGACATTTCACACACGTGGACTCACACCCCGTGTGGCCTCTCGTGTCTGGTTCCCTCCCTGAGCGTTGTGTGTGAGCGCCTGTGTTCAGTTCTTCTGGGCCAACGCCCAGGAGTAGACTTGCTGTGTCGTGTGGTGATTCTGTGTCACTTAAGAATTGCCGGACTGTGGTTAAATCTTAAAGCAAAATTTCTGAACGCAGCACTGCTAACACCGGGGCCGTCACTTGGCGGGGGAGGGGGGGGGTGTACCAGGTGCCGTGGGGGCTAAACAGCACGCCTGGTCAGCCCCCACCCCTCACCCCTCACTGCCAGGAGCCCCCCAGTCGTTGAGGACCACTGTCTTTAAGCCAGAAACGAGTGTTCCCGAGTGAGCCGGTGGTGTTCACAGCAGCCGCTGTCAGAGGACGGGCGGGCTGGGCAGCTCTGGGCCCCGAGGGGGCCGCCAGGTGGCGGCAGAGAGCAGCTCGTGTTGGAGGAGCAGGGCCCAGCCGGAACGGGCAGGCCAGGCCAGGCTGTCTGTGCACATCGTGGGCTCTCTCCTTGCAGCATGTCCGGGATGATTTCGGGCGGCCACAACCCCCTGGGGACTCCTGGCACCAGCCCCTCACAGAATGACCTGGCCAGTCTCATCCAGGCGTGAGTAGACGTGCCTGGTGGGACTCTGGGGTGGTGGGGGCCCGCCCTCGAGAGCAAAAGCGCAAATGCCGTGTCCCTGGGTGCTCGATAAGACCCCGCTACTGGGAGCCAGTGAGTAGCCGCACCGCCTGTGGGGGCACGCGCCTAGGAAGTGGCCGGGAGGGTGCCGGGGCCGCCAGCTGAGCCCGGGCACGCCCCTCCTGCAGCGGCCAGCAGTTCGCCCAGCAGATGCAGCAGCAGAATCCAGAGCTGATAGAGCAGCTGCGAAGTCAGATGCGAAGTCGGACCCCCAGTGCCAGCAACGACGACCAGCAGCAGTGATGGCCCGCGCGAGCCCCCTGTGGCCGTGAGGGGTGAGAGCCTGTGCGACCGCCCGGGTGCACGAGGTTGAGGGTGGTGTCTGGGGCCATCGGGCCCCTTTCCGAGGTGCTTCTGCCCGAATCCCGCCTCTCCCTTCCCAGTTCCCTTCTGTGGGTGGGTTCTGTACAGAGAGGGGCTGAAAGCCCACCACTCCCGGGCAGGGCTGCTGCCCGAGGGCCCGCAGAGAGTGGGCGGCCGCCGCCACGACGGCCGGGGAGGTCTCCAGGGGTGGGATGACAGGCCAGGCCGGCCCCTGGCTTCCCGTGCTCCCCTGGGCTTCCCTGCATGTGTGTCGGTGGTGAGTGGATGTTAGTGAGGGACAGCTGGAAAACAAATGGGGTGTCCCGGAGGGCTCCTGGCCACCTTGGCTGGCTCCGGGGCCACCCTAGGGGCCCTTGGCCTCAACCTGTGTCCACTAGCCTGGCCTCCTGGCACAGGGGGCTTCCGGCCAGAGCCTGGGCATTTCTATCATCCCATTTCTCCTTTAACCGTGATTTTTCTATTAAAAATTTTGAAGGACGGGGGCGCCTGGCTGGCTCAGTCTCAGGGCGTGCAACTCTTAATCTCAGGGTCGGGAGCTCCAGCCCCGTGCTGGGTGTAGAAGTTATTAAAAAAATAAAGAAAAAAACAGTTTTAAGGATTTTAAAAGACAAAAATGTTAAGAAGCGGGAACAACAACTTTGATCTCTCCGCCCACGACACCTAAAGTTAGTTATTTGGGCACTTTTTTCCAGTTTTTTTTGGTTTTTTTTTTTTTAGCACTCTTAAAAAATAGAACGAAACATAGTTAAGATCAATTTTGCATTTGTTGTATGTCGTAAGCTCATCTGCACAACACCTCTGCCAATGTTTCCCTGTCTGTGGCCTCAGAACCTACAGCGCAGTTCTGTGTCTGTGCTGACGTGGTGCTGCCTCCCCCCACCCCATTGAACATGGCCGTGGGGCCACGGAACCACAGAGATGTAGGCTGAAGCGTCACAGGGCTGGTGCCGCCTGGGCCGCAGCCGTCCCCACCCCCATCCCCGAAGTCTGGCCTCGTGCCCACCACACCCTGACTGGGCCCTCGTGTCCTCTCCCCACAGCCCTCCCAGCATCGCCAGCTCCTTCCCACCGACTGGAAGCCTTCTCGCATTTTGCCGTCTTCTCCCCTTGGACTGCCCAAGAGAGAAAAAGAAAAAGAAATTGGACCTGCATGTTGAGATGGATTTTTATTATTTTTATTTTGCCCTTCATCCTTCCTTCCCTGTTTGTAGTCTCCCATGGCCCCCAGACCCCTCTCGAAACAGAGCCAGCAAGCTGTGAATGCAGACCAGCTCCCAGAAAACCCAGTCACTAAAGTATTTTTTAGACTGTTCCAGGGCGGGGGTCGTTCTCGAGCCCCTGTCCAGGAAGCAGCCAGTTTTATGTCAAGCCACGTCAGGGACACCCGTGGCTCTCAGAGCCCCGTTTTGCAGCCCCCGCGGTCTGTCTTCAGAGGCCTCCGCAGCCCGGTGAGAAGACACTTCTGAGTCGACCTTGGCCTCCCCAGCCGCGCCCTGCTCGGATGAGCTCACTGCCAGCCGCGGTCTGGGCGCCAGTGTCTGCCCTGCCCCTCGGACTGCGGGTTTTCGCGTGAGGAGCTCTTCAGATGCATTTTCCTCGATGACAGTTTCCGTTGCCTCACGCCCCAGCGGGAGCAGGGGTGGGACCGTCCTGGGGCGCACAGGACCAGGTACCGGGACTTCCGATCGAGCATTTTGATGGACACGCATCTCTTCTCCTCTGACCCTTTCATCCCAGTACTCGTGACCGACAGACCCCAGGGGGCAGATCATGACCTTCCAGCCCGTCCCCAGCTGGGTGTCCCAGCCCCTCTGCCCTTCTGCCCTTCTGCCCACAGGTGACCCTGCTGGCCGGCATGTCTAGGTTCTTGGCAGGTTCTGTCCTGTTCAGGGCTGGGGGCTGGCGGGGGGCCCTGGTGCCACCAGAGCTGCTTCCAGGGTGGGCAACCTGCCCAGGACACAAGGCCACCTCAGACATCCCCATGGCCTCTGCTGGGGGCAGCGGGTGGGGGTTGGGGGGCAGGTCCACTGGCCCCGCTGTACCAGCAGCGACGTTGACAACTGGATCGGTCGAGGTTCCCTGGTGTCGTCGGCTGTCTGCGAGCAGACCCAGTACCCTGTGTGTTGTAGGTAACTAGTAGGAAGACGGGCCACTGCCAGCCGCTGCGGTCCGTCCTGCGTCTGGCAAGATGTGTCCTAACTCTTGAGTGCTAGCCATGGTGACAAGCATAACGTGTGGGGAATAAATAGACATCGTGACCTCTGCTCAGCTCTGCATTGACCTCTGGCGCCACCCTTACCTTCTTGCCCCCAGTTTCTAGAAGCCCCCAGCCTGGAGTTCCTACCTCTGGCACATGCTGGGTGTGAATCTTGTCAACGCCTGGTGTGACGAGGCTGGAAGCAGTTTCTATGTCCGAGACCACAGACGATTCCAGAAACAGTGAATCTCTGGGCTGGTTCTGTATTTTCTCTCCCTTGTTTTCATCTCCCATAACCCTCCCCTGAGGGGCCAGCCTGGACTCCTGGCCTCTCGAGAACAGGGAGACTATTCCATGTTCCTTCTCTAGTGTGTTCTGAGAGTCCACCCATTCTCCCTTGGGTAACCCCCGGGGCCTCCCTTTATAACTGCTGCAGGCAAGGAAAGTTGTCCTGCCAGCGGCTCGTCCCAGCCCCCACCCCAGTGCTCTGTGTCAGGAGGGACTGCCTGGGGACCCCACTCTGCGGGTGGCCTGCTCCATCCATGGGTGGAGAGACCCAGTTTCCAGGTTTGCGGCTGCCCTGGGGAGCACCCCTCTCGTGAGCACGAGGTTAGCACGCATCTCCGAGGGCACGTGAGGCTCCTCTGGGCTCACCCGGGCGGCCCTGCCCTGGGGATACCGGTCTGCGTCAGGATGGCTGTGGCCGTGGCAACCACACTCCTGGTATGGAGCAGGTGGGGGCCGGGGATGCTGCTTCGCCAGCCCGCATCGGTTCTGGCCTTCACGTGGGCAGCCCAAGTGGTGCTGATGCATCCGTTTGGAGAACCCTGTTCAGAAGCACTGGCTGGCACGTGAATACCAGCCATACGTTCTGGAAACATCTACATATGTCTTTGGTCTTCCCACATAATCTCATTTTTCTGTCTTGTGTGTCCGTCCCTGAGCGGCCCCACACCCAGCCTAAGTGTTCAGGAAAGCTCCAGAAACTTTGTGTTGGAACCACTGGCAGAGTGGGATGAGGGGAAGAAAAGGAGCGGCTGTCAACATCTCCTCCCAGAAGCTGGCAGCTTCTCCGTGCGCCTTGACAAGAAGTGTGTCACGCTTAATTACTGCCCGATCCCACACGAGGTAGAAATAGGATCTTTCTGAACATTGCTGTCAGAGGTGCGTTGAGGGGGAGAAAAAAATGGCAATTAAGCACAGAGTTAGCATAAGTCGTGACTTGGAGAAAGCTCCTGGGAGTGGATGGAGCTTTGGGATGCAGGGCAGCAGCAGATGGAAATGGGGGTCTGTTCCCGGTCCTGCACCCCCAGGCTCCTGGGTGCCGGGCTGCAAGCCCACCCAGCTTCCGTCCCAGGACGCTGAGGGGTCTCCTGCGGTCAGTGCTTCCCCTAGGGGACCGGGCAGTGTCTGGGGATGTGGCGGGTGTGGGGGTTTGTCACAGCTCAAGGGGCTGGGGCCAGGGATGTCAACCAGCCCCCCGCAGTGCCCGGCACACCCCCAGAGGACGACCCTCAGTATTGCCGGCACCCGGTGGGCCCTATGTAAACTTGTCCTGAACAGTTTGCCCCCACAAAACCAGTCTGTTTGCTGGCTCTAGAGGGCTCCTGTAAGTCTGCAGTACAGACTTTGTGCGTCAGCCTGGGTGACTTGAAAACCCCAAACCGAGCTGGCTTTCCCAGCACCCCTCCACCTCCTCTCCCTTTTGAAAAGCAATGATTTCAAAGGGACTCTCGTGGGTGAGACGCTCGGGCCACCAGGTGGCGCACCGGCACCGCGGCCTCCCGCGTGCCTCCATCCCAGGGCTGGCGCGCGGCCTCTGGACAGAAAGAACAAGGCTACATCCATTTCTGAAACCACCTGGGCGGGAGGCTAGAAACTGCCATGGCCCTAGGGGTCAGAGCTGTGCTTTCAGACCTGGTTCCCTTTTAGGATTGTAAATCCTCATAGCCATGGACTTTCTGCTGGGCGCTGTGCCATGACAAGGCCGCCGTCCTGGGGTGCCTGGTACAGTAGAGGGTTGGAGATACAGATCCCTTCTGTGCCCAGGTCGGAGAATGGAACCACAGATTCTGCTCGGCTCGTGGCTGTCGGAAGCTCTTTGTAAGGTCAGGTAGATGTGGGGGTCCACTCTTCTCTCCCTCCTTACTAGGCTGCTAACTCTTTTCCTCATAGCGTAACACATGCACATAAGTGCACACATCATGAGCAAACAGCCCGATGAATTTTCATGCAGGGAGCATGCCCTTGTCATTGGCACCGGGGCCAAGAACAGAACCCAGCCATCTCCCCTCATATCCCCCAAGGGTAACGCTGCCTTAGTGTTTATTGCCATGGGTTAGTGTGGCCTGTTTTTGAATGTGTGTAAAATGGACATTTTTTTAAAGGCAAAATTATAAAGATCATAGAAGAAAATTTAGAATATGACTTGAGGTGGGCAGATTTTCTTAGAGCATAACGTTATGATGGTTAATTTTTTAACGTTTATTTTTGAGGGGCTGGGTGGGGAAGGAGCAGAGAGGGAGACACAAAATCTGAAGCAGTTTCCAGGCTCTGAGCTGTCAGCACAGAGCCTGACATGGGACTCAAATTCATGAATGGTGAGATCATGACCTGAGCAGAAGTGAAACACTTAATTGAGCCACGCAGGTGCCCCCGTAATTTTATGTATCCACGTGGGCAGGCAATGATACAACAGCCCAGCTTCCCAGTCCCTCAAATACAGCAAGTTCTTATCTATGTTTATACCAACTGTCCTCTGGTGCCCTACATTCCAAACACACATACACACACCCACACCCACAGTGGACTTGGTTAATTCGCACACAAAACTCTCTTCAGGGCTTTTTTTTTTTTTTTTTTTTTTTTTTTTTTTTAAGAGAGAGAGAGCGCAAGTGGGGGAGGGGCAGAGAGAGAGGGAGACACAGAATCTGAAGCAGGTTCCAGGCTCTGAGCCGTCAGCACAGAACCCAACGCGGGGCTTGAACCCATGAACTGTGAGATCACGACCTGAGCTGAAGTCAGATGGTTAACCAACTGAACCACCCAGGCCCCCCTCTTCAGGGCATTTAGTACAGTCGGTAGTTTTTCCTTTACGTATGTGCATTACCTAGTTACCTTCTGCCTAACAAACTACCCTCCCCCCCAACTTAGTGGCTTTGAAACAGCAACATTTGTTATCCCATAGTTTTTGTGGATTAGGAATCCAGGTGCAGCTTAGATGGGCCCTCAGCTTCAGGGTCTCTCAAAGTCTATAATCAAGGTGCCCACTGAGCAGCAGTCATCGGAAGGCATGACTGAGACAGGACCCCCTTCCATGATCATTCATGATGTTGGCAGGATCCAGTAATTTAACAGGCTCTTGCACTGAAGGTCTGCTGACTGTTGGCTGGCGGTCATCCTCAGCCCCTTGCAGTGTGGGCCTCTCCAGCATCTCAGCTTGCTTACAAGCTGAAAAGGCAATGGAGTTGTGCTAGGAGGACGGAAGTCGGTGTTTTGTAACCCAGTCAGGGAAATGACATCCCATTCCTCTGCCATATTCTGTTTGTTAGAATCAAGTCACCAGGGGCAGCCCAGAGTCAAGGAGGGAATCACACAAAGGCATGGGTACTAGGATGTCGAGATCATGTGGAACCATCTTAGAAATCTGCCCATTGTGGTGTGCTATTAATTCATTTATATTTGTCTCTCTCACTAGACTGTGAACTGTGAGGACCTAGGGTTCGTTTTATACTCCATTAATGAAAATTTGGGGGGGGGCGCCTGGGTGGCTCAGGTGAGCATCTGACTCTTTGGCTCGGGTCATGACCTCACAGTTTGTGGGGTTTTGCCCCTCATTTGAGCTGTCAATGCAGAGCCTGTTTGGGGTTTTCAGTCTCCTTCTCTCTCTGCTCCTCCCCTGCTCACACTCTATCTCTCTCTCAAAATAAACAAACATTTAAAAAAGAAATGTAAAATTTTTTAGTTGTGGTGAGATATACATAAAATTAAATGTACCATTTTAACCACTCTTAAGGGCACAGCTCAGCAGCATCAGGCAACACTCACACTGTCATGCAGCCACTCCCACCATCTGTCTCCAGAACTTTCCATCTCCCCAAACTGAGACTCTGTCCCCATGAAACACTGACTCCCTGCTCTTTGTCCCAGCACTGGATCCCACCTTCTACTCTCTGTCTCTGTGGATGGGATTCCTCTAGGGACCCCCTGTGTGTGGAGTCACACAGGACATACCTTCTGTGTCTGTCTTCTGTCACTGCACACAGTGTCCTCTGGGTCCGTCCACACCGTGGCACTCTGTGCTTTATTCTTAGCAGCTCTCTCCATGCCTGGCTCATAGTATGCTGACAAGACTTTAGTAAACAAATGAATACAGTCTTCTCTTTTATAACTCTTATTGCTTTTAAAATTTTTTAAATTATTATTTTAGTATATGTGCTGCCGAAGTGAGCACATAACTCTGGTTGTTTTTATAGGGCAGTGAAACAAGCTTTTTAAAAAAGTATTATCTTCTCTCTGTCTAAAAACTATCAACAATTCTCAGTCTTCATCTCATTTGGCCTGTTAGCAGCATTGATACAATAACCAAATGATTGTGTTAAAAGATGCTGGATCTGTCACGTCTCTGATCAAAACTGCAACTGCTCCCTATTTCCCTCCAAGGCCTCTTGTGACCCATGTCCTCTTATCCTGTGCTTTGGCCACACTGGCATTCTTGCACAGACCTGCCAGGGCCTCCGTATTCTCAGTCCCTTATGTGTGCGACGGTCTGCCTCCATACACCCGCTGGACTAACTTCTCCGTGTTCGCCTTTGCTCAAACATTAAGCATCTCACTTAAAATAGCAACCCATACCCAGCACTTTTGATAACTCCTCATTGGCCCTTTTATCCCAGGGCACTTGTTACCTTCCGACATAATTCCATTACTTATTATGTTTACTGATTTTCTGTGTCTTCTCCTAGAATGTAAGCTCCAAAGTTGGTGGGGTGTGGGGAGGGTGGCGGATCTTGGTTTGTTCACAGATGTTCTTCTACAAGAGGCCCTGGAACACATTGGAGGCAGGGATGTGGACACAGATGAATCTGCGTCTTAAATTGAAGGGAAGGACACCAGCGTCGTGGACGCTCAGGGAGAGACAGTCTCCCGTAGCAAATGGTTTCCCATCAATGGCCAAACCTCCCTAGAGCGGGATTCAGCACCAGGCACCCCTGGACAGCTCTGGCAGCCAAGTCGTACGGGAACCATTCCTCTAGGGCTGGAGTTTCCCGCCGGAGGCACCTGCTGGCTGTACCTACCGCTCAGAAACAGGAAACTACTTTCCCATGCCGGTAGGAGAGGTGGCGGGGGTGGCGGGGGGGGGGGGGGCCCACAGGATGAGTGGCAACCACGGCGGCTAATGGACACGATGCACTCGGCCCGTGGCGCTCGGGGTAGCCAATGAGCAGCGGCGTGGGCGGGGCGTGGGCAGCCGCGCGCGGAGCCGGGGCCGGACAGGAGCACGGGTCGAGACCGCGCGGCGGTTGAGCGGCGGGAGGCGCCGGCGGGCGGGCGAGGGCCCGGCGGAGGTGCGTGCGGACAGGGGCCGGGGACCGGGGGCCTGGGGCTGGGTGCCAGGGCGGGGCGTTTCGGGGTCTGGCCGGCTCGGCCGCCCGTTAGCGGAGGCCCGGCTGCGGCCCCGAGGCTGGTTTCCCCCCTGATCGGCGAGGTCTGTCTGTAGTAATTAGCTTTCGAGTCCCCCGGGCAGAGCGCGAGTTGCTCCCTCCCCGGCGGAGCCCTCTCGGCCTCGGCCTCGCCCTCCCCGGGGCCCCCGCTGCAGCGCGGGCACACAAGAGACGCTCGGTGTGTAGTGAGTGAATGAATGACTGCGCCTGTGCTGTCCTGGTCCCATCCCCATCAGCCCCCGGGTTGAGAGCGCACAGCCCCCCTCCCCACCCGCACTGCACAGACCGGGGTATCTGGACACACGGCAGGGATTTACGCGATGCCCGCCGTCGACCTGACTGTGCACTGGGTGCTGCTGGGGGGCCCGCCTCCAGCAAGACAGGCTCTCTGCCCGCGCGGAGCTTGCAGCCCTGAGCAAGGGAGCGCATTCAGGGACTCTGAGTTATGCAGTTTCCCGTAGCACAAATAATGCCAGAACTTCATGCCAGGGAAGGGGAGGGAGAGGCCCCTCCATCCGGTGGCATCCGAGCTGAGACCTGAAGACCTCAGTGAAGTGGGGTGTGGGCAGTGAGAGCTGGGAGGTTAGGAGGAAACCAAGGGACAGAGGAGCAGCCAAGGGCCCTCGTGCTAACAGTGACGCTTTTGAGTCCAGGGCGATATCTGCTCCACTTGGGTTCGTGGAGTCCTGTAAAGAGGTCCACATGCTTCATTCAGCTCACCTGTTTGCTTGCCAGTGGTTACTGAGCATCTGTTCTGCACCAGGACTCGCGGTGGGTACAAGGCATACAGTTTAGGGCACAGGTCCGCCAGGGGAGGCCCTTCCAAGGCATCCTGGAGGCAGTGACCTAAAAGAAAAAAACATCATCGGGAGGTCAGGGGGAAGACATGTTCCAGGACAAGAGAACAACCCATACAAAGGCCCTGAGGCAGGAACGGGCTAGGCATATTCAAGGCCCACAAAAGCCCATGTGGGGTCAGTGAAGCCGATGATGGTGCAGGGCCTTCTGTACAGGGTGTGGTGCTTGGTTTCACGTACGGGCAGTGGGAAACCAGTGGAGCAGCACCACCCGATAGAACATTCTGCAGCAAAGGAGATGTTCTCTGTCTGCGCTGTCCAGTATGGTGGCGACGGCACTTGTGTGGCTATTAGACACTTGCAGTATGACTGGTGTGACTGAGGAGCCGAATTTTGCTTTTCATTCAGTTCTCCTTAGCTTAAATAGACGCACGTGGCCAGTGACTCCCATACCGGACAGTGCAGCCATGGATACTCCTGCGGAAGGCAGGGATGCGGGCCAGGCCTGGAATGGAGCAAGGTCCTGGGGGTGATGGGCTTGGTCACTAGAGCTGGGCAGGTGATCCAACAGCTGACGCGGTTGCCCCTGGCGTTCACAGCAGATGTCCCGAGGCATGAGCCCCCAGCCACGTGGCTGGGCCCAGTAGCACATCGTGGGACGGGAGTGTGCGCCCACACATGGTTTGGCCCTGCGGTGACCGGAGCAGCCTGGGCCACCACCATGATGAAGTTGTTGGTGGCCAAAGTCCTCTGCATGGTGGGCGTGTTCTTCTTCATGCTGCTTGGCTCCCTGCTCCCAGTGAAGATCATCGAGACGGATTTTGAGAAGGCCCATCGCTCAAAAAAGATCCTCTCGCTCTGCAACACCTTCGGAGGCGGGGTCTTTCTGGCCACGTGCTTCAATGCCCTCCTGCCCGCTGTGAGGGAAAAGGTAAGGGGTCCCCGGGGGTAGGTGCCGCCCTTGGCACCTTATGGCCAAGGGTCCCTGACGTTTTTTCACTAAAGCCACCAAGCTGGGTGGAGCCTTGATGCTGTAAGAGTGACAGGAAATGGATTTGCTGTGTGACCGCACATTGCTTGCTTCTCTTCTCTGGGCCTCGTCTGGTAAGCAGGGGGTTTGAACTAGACACAGGGTTCCCCGCTGGCGAGCTCACCCGTTGCTACCTGAGCAGACTGCCCACCATGGCCAGCATACACTTTGTCCTGAAGCTGGCAGTTCGGGCCTCTCTTCAACATCTGTATCAGTTAGCTGCTGCTGCCTAACAAGTTAACCGGATACGTGTTTATTATGACAATTTTTGTGGGGCTGGAGTCTGGACACCACATAGCTGGGTCCCCTGCTCCGGGCTCTCTCAGACAGCGTTCCGGGTATCCGTGGGCTGTGGTCTCACCTCAGGGTTTGAGGAGATGGGTCGGTTTCTGAGTTCATGTGGTGGTAAGGCAAGTTCAGCCCTTCCCGGTTGTCAGACCCAGGGGCCTAGTTTCTGCCCGGCTGCTGGCGGAGGATTGTCCTCAGGCCTTGGCCACGTGGGCCTCCCCAACACGGCCGCATGTTTCATCAGCAGGCCACAGCCGGTGCCTGCAACTTGGGCGTCCAGAGCTGTGAGTTGACACGTTTCTGTGGCTTTCTGCTGCTAACCTCGTGCTCCTCTGTTCACAGTGTGGGAGACTCACACACTCAGCGTCCAGGGGGGATAAAATCTCAGAGTCCTCAGGCCCAGACTGCTGTGATGGTGCATGTGGCCCTTCCATGGTCCTCCCAGAGCCACTCCATGCCGCACGCCTGCCCACACCTGAGCCTTGGCGGGTCAGGCCCCTCCCCTGCGGGCCCTGGCCAGCCTCAGCTGGCACGGTCACCCTGCAGAGAGCAGTGCTGCACACTGTGGCTTTTGCGTCTGCCTTGTCTTCCTCGATCTGATCTGATCCGTGTTCATCCCTGGGGTGGGGGGTTACTGCTCCCCACGTGCTGGTGTCTCCCCAGGTGTAGCACACGCAGGCCTCTGTGAGATGTTTGGCAAATGAATGAAGCGGCTTCTCTGCAAAACACGGCCTCTGCTGCAGCGGGGGTTCCCCTGTGGGGGACGACTCTGCCGCCAGGGGACACTGAGTGATGGCAGGTCACTGGGTCAGGGGGTCTCACCTGGGCGTCCTACCCCCAGGGTTACTGGATGATGTCTGGAGACATCTGAGGTCATCACGACTGGCGGAGCTCCTGGCATCAGGTGGGTGGGGCCAGGGATGCTGTTCAACACCCTCTCCCACCTCCCTCTGGTGCCCAGAACGGCCCCCGACAGAGAATGACCTGCCCCCAATGCCAGCACTACCCGTCGCAAGTCGTGACGACCGAAATGTCCTCAGACTTTGCAGGTGTGCCCTGGGGCAGGATAGCCCCCTGTGTGTGTGTGTGTGTGTGTGTGTGTGTGTTCCCGGGCTGTCACGAAGGCTGTGACAGGAAAGAAAGGGGTGCCACGAGCATAGTTTGGAGCGCCTGGCTCAGGTGGAGCCCTCGGGAATTGCGCGTGCACGTGAGCATTGTGCAGCCGTGAGCGAAAGCGGAGGGGGAGCGGTCCAGACGGCCGACAGCTCGCCCTGCAGCCCCCAGGCCGGGCCAGCGTGGAGTGCACACACACCCTCGTGAGCCGGGGCCACCCGACCCAGCTGTGAGGAGTGGCAGCCTGTTGTAGGCCTGTCTAGTCATGTTTCAGTGACTTAAAATGAAACACGGTTCAACGTGCCCGTCCTTGGCCGCACCAGCCACGCCTAAGGTC
This sequence comes from Neofelis nebulosa, assembly GCF_028018385.1. Taxonomy (NCBI): domain Eukaryota; kingdom Metazoa; phylum Chordata; class Mammalia; order Carnivora; family Felidae; genus Neofelis; species Neofelis nebulosa. Next base: position 168,327,792 of record NC_080785.1, read on the forward strand.
CGCATGGGCCACGCGCGGCTAGTGACTTCCGTATCGGTATCAGCACAGACAGAAAGCCTTTCTGTCACTGGAAAGCTCTACTGGACGGGGCTAGCTCGAGGCATCTGCTGGGGTGCAGGTGGATGTCTGAGGAGTCTCCCTCGTTCCCAGCTTGTCCACCCAGGAGGTCGGGGTGCCTTGTGCAAGCAAACCCCACGCAGGCCCCAGGGCTGCAAAGGCCAGTTGCTGTGACCGTGATGGAGGCCAGAAGGCTGAGATCACCGTGTCAGCAGGGCTGGGTCCTTCTGAGACCTGAGGGAGAATCTGTCCTGTGCCCTTTCCCTGCTCCTGGAGGTTTGTTGGCAATCCTTGGCATTCCTTGACTTGTAGGTACATCACCCCAGTCTCTGCCTCCGTGGTCACATGCCCATCTCCCCGTGTCTCTGTGTGTCCTTTCCTTTTGTGTCTCATAAGGACACTGTTGCTGGACTTAGAGCCCGCCCTGATTTAGGATGATCTCGTCTCAAGATCCTGATGCGTGAGTTTCCTGGGGCTGCCGTAGCCGTGTACCACAGCTCAAACCATAGGCGTTTACTCTTGGTCAGTGGGGAGGCTGGAAGTCCAAGACCAAGATGCCGGCAGGCCTGGGTCCCTCGCAGGCCTCTCTCCTTCCTGCCTCTTCCTGTGGTGGTCCTGTGTCTTTCCTGTTCCTGTAAGGACTCCAGTCCTGTCGGCTCAGGGCCCACCCTAACAGCCTCACTGTCACGGAATCGCCTCTCTCCAAGTAGGGTTAGTTTGGAGATTCTGCAGGCTGGGAACCTTTAAGATACGAATCTCTCCGCCGGGAGCACCTTAATTACATCTGCAAAGACCCTTCTTCCGGAGAAGGTCACGTTCTGAGGTTCCACGTGCATGTATCTTTAGGGACCACGGTTCAGCCCCCGACAGCACAGTTAATGTTATTGGGCCGATTTAGTAGATGTCACGAAAAGCCTCACGACCCCCTTTGTAATAGGGTTATTTTTATGTTGTTGTTGCTGTTTTTTCCAAATCCACCAAAGGGTGAGTCCCCCTTCCCCCGTTTTTAGCCTCTTGTGTGAACGGGGGGCTTCTGTGCTTTGCTAGCTGATCAGTGAGATCTGGGGACCCTGTTGTGTTGGTGGCGAGTGTCCAGGCCTCCCGCCTCTGAACCCCTCTCCCCCTTCTCCTCCCTCACACATCCTCCGCTCCAGCTCCAGAAGGTTCTGAGTCTCGGGCACATCAGCACCGACTACCCGCTGGCCGAGACCATCGTGATGCTGGGCTTCTTCATGACTGTCTTCCTGGAGCAGCTCATCCTGACGTTCCGCAAGGAGAAGCCGTCCTTCATCGATCTGGAGACCTTCAACGCCGGCTCGGACGCTGGCAGCGACTCGGAGTACGAGAGCCCCTTCATGGGGGGCACGCGGGGCCATGCACTCTACGCGGAGCCCCACCCCCACGCACACGGGCTCAGCGTCCAGGAGCTGTCGCGCTCTAGCCCTCTGCGGCTCCTCAGCCTGGTGTTTGCCCTGTCGGCGCACTCCATCTTCGAGGGCCTGGCCCTGGGCCTGCAGGAGGACGGCGAGAAGGTGGTGAGCCTGTTCGTGGGGGTGGCCGTCCACGAGACGCTGGTGGCTGTGGCCCTGGGCATCAGCATGGCCAGGTGCTCCATGGCCCTGAGGGACGCGGCCAAGCTGGCCGTCACCGTGAGCGCCATGATTCCCCTGGGCATCGGCGTCGGCCTGGGCATCGAGAGCGCACAGGGTGTGCCCAGTAGCGTGGCCTCGGTGCTGCTGCAGGGCCTGGCGGGCGGCACGTTCCTCTTCGTCACCTTCTTTGAGATCCTGGCGAAGGAGCTGGAGGAGAACAGTGACCGTCTGCTCAAAGTCCTCTTCCTGGTGCTGGGTTACGCTGTCCTGGCCGGCATGGTCTTCCTCAAGTGGTGAACTGCCCACCGCCCACCCGCCGGACACAGGCGGTCCCCCACCCCCCCCGTCACCCAGGCGGGGGCGCTCAGGCCCCGGGCTTCCGCCTGTGCACGGAGGGGCTGTGCCCCAGATCCTATGCCCTGAGCCCGAGGCACCGCGACCACTTTTAAAAATACTGCTCTTATAATTACTTACCAAAGCTGTGTGGCCATGTCGTCCTCTGGCATTGGGATCTGAGGACTCGCACAGGCGCTGGGGCCCGGGCACCCAGAGGGGGTCGGGCTGGGACCCTCCCCTCCCCCGCACACTCCCACCTGTGTACAGGACAGGACTGTGGCCGGAGGCTTGAGACTTGCGTCCTCTGCTCCCAGCTGGCTCTGTTCCTAACAGAGGAGCCCGCCAGCCTGGAGCGTCTGACCGGGGATCACAGGGCAGCTCTAACTCCTGCCACCTGACGCCGTGCCTCCTGGGAGACGGGCAGGGTCCTGGGCACCTCAGGACTCCCCTCCTCCCTGCCTTCCTGCGTGCCCCCTCCCACACACCCTTGGTGGGCCGGGTGAGCGTGTGGGTTAAGGGAACAGAGGCCCATGGACCCGAGAGATGCGCAGGTGGGGCCGGGGGCCAGCGTGGTTGGTTGGTTGTCAGTCCCGTCCCCGGAGTGAGACAGACTTCCGTGGGCTACGGGGGCAGGGCCACACGCCATTCACCTTGCCCGACGCACAGACACATGAAGCCAGCACCTGCCTCGGGTGAGTGTGGGGCTGGTGCCAACCCAGGGCGTCGCTCCATGGCAACCTGTTGTCGCAGAAGCCCAGAGCCATGCCTCTGGGAATGGAGTCAGGGGTGACAGCCTTTCCCAGCGGATTCCGCGTGTCTGGCTTGAAGCCGCCAGAGGTGCTACAGGAGGGAGGGCGGGCCCGTGGCCAGGCCGGGTGCTGGTGGCTTCAGCCTCGCAAGCTCCGTCACGGGCACTCGGGCCTCCTCACTTGGCCACTCAGCTGCGGGCACACGGGCCCCAGAGTGCGCCTTCCCAGGACCCTGGATCTCCACCCTGCGCCCCTCACGGCCGGCAGCCCTCCCCCCCGGCAGCCCTCCCCTCCCCCCCCCCCCCCCACCGCTCAGCAGATTAAGCCCTGGCAAGCACAGGCCCCTTCTGCCCCGGGACGTGAACTGCCTGCCCAAGGGAGGGTGGGTGGGTGCACCCGTGCCCCAGGGGCTGCCTGCTGCCACCGCTCAGCCCCTCCCAGCACAAGGCCCGAGGGGACACCTGTGCCATGGCCCTGGCCCCCTTGAGTTTTGTCACAAGAGGCGGGGGGAGTGGGGATGTATGTCCGAGCCCCCCCACTTGTGCTCTGCCTGCCCCCACCTTGTCATGTGAACTGTCCCGTTGCTAGAAACTTCTTTTCTTCTGGGGCCCCATCTCTGAACCCCACACGGCCCGCCCTGTCCCTGTGCTGGGACGATGACCGCCATGGGGGTGGGGGCCTCCACCCTCCTTTCCACGGTGGCCTAAACCCAGTGTTGGCAGCCTCTGCTGCCACGCTTCACCCCACCCCGGAACTGGAAGTTTCCACCCATTTGGCCTTCTCCCCAGGGGTGGGGAGGCGGGTGTCTGTGGAGCCACCAGGTTCTGTAGCCCACCTTCACCTGGACCAAGGAAGTCTGCTCCAGGGTCTCAGCTTTGTATCCCCCATCACTGCCAAAAGCACACACACAGCAGGGTCTCCCCTCCTACCAGCCATCAGCTCCATGGAGTGGCCCTGGGGACACCACAGCCTGACTGCCCATGTCCCCCTGCCGAACCCATTGAGGTCCCCAAGGCCATGTTGTTCACCCTGAGCCAACTTCCTGACCAGCCAGCCCGGGAAGGGCACCGTCATGCCAGCCAGGAACCTTGGGGTGTGGAAAGACCCGGGTGCCCCTCTGTGGGCCCCAGGCCAGCCACCCTGGTCCCCAGCATCCTAACCCTCTCCATCTGCTGGGCCATGGCCACTCCTGGCTGACCTGCTCTCCCTACGGTCCCACCAGCCCCAGCAAAGCTGCTTCAAGGACCCCGGAGCCCCGAGAAGTGTGAGGGGGCTATGTTGGAAGAGCGGACAGACTGCCACAGCAGCCCCCCAAGGCCACTCCCGGCCACCCCTCCTGTCTTCTGTGGTCAGCGGAGCCAGGATCAGCCCTGGGACCTCCTTATGGAAGCTGCCACGGTCGGCAAGCCGTGAGGGGTGACAGTGTCTTAGCTTTGGTCAGCTTTCCCCACGTGGGGCGAGGAGCAGACTGTCCCCACGTCAAGGTCGGAAGAGTGGCTGTTTTGCCCTCTGACGGAGGCCCCGGAGAAGCAGCACTCACTCCTGAGCTTCCCTGGCCCCTGCTGGCCCTGTTCCCCCACCAGCTCTGACACAAGAGCACTGCCACTTGCTGACAGGAGCTTTGTCTTGAACAAGACTGGATTGCTCACCACCTGGCCCAGGATCAGCCTCCCTACGAGACTGGACGTCAGCCGCAAAAGGCCATCGCTATGCAACTTTGTCATATTGAGGGAACGTCGGTGGAGATTCCTGCCTCCTGGGGGTCTTTCTCAGTAAGGGGGTGACCCCCTAGGGCGCACCAGGGAGTGTCTGGGGACATCTATGTTTGTCACACTGGGGGTGTCCTGGCACCCGGTGGGTGGGGCCGGCGTGCCGCTCAGCCCCCGCAGTGCCCTGGATACCCCCGCAGAGGATGCCCCCACTGTGCTGAATGTCCTTGGGTGCAGACAGGGAGAGATGCTGCCTTGAGTCACAGGAAGTGATGGTGAGTCGCGCGTAGAGGCCAGTTAGCCGTGAGATCCTGTGTGCGTGTGCAAAAGAGGGAGGCGCACACCTGCTGACAGACAGCGTAGCACACTCGGCCGGGACTGGAGGCGCCGCCGTCACGGCGTGGACGTGAGTGCCCAGACCGCACACCCTGCTTTCTGTCTTAAATAACCGCAGCCTCAGCTCAGAACACCGGGCACCAACCTTGTCTGCGTGGACTTGGCAGGGACGGGGCCGCCCCCGGCCACCTGATTGGCCCTGACCCGGCAGGTTCCTGGATGGACAGGATTGGGGGGAGGGGGTGCCCTGGGCTGGGGGCGCCATTCAGAGCTCTGCCAGGAGGAGAGTTACCTCCAACCGGGCTCTGGTCGTCGGCCAAGCCCACTGGAGCGTTTGCCTCCACCAGGAAGTCCCTGGCCCCACCCTCAGCCCTCTGAGGTCTGCTGTGCATAGGGGCTCACAGCACAGGCGACAGCTGGATGGAGTCACCCAGATTCCCCTCCCTCATCTGGAGACAGGAGGAAATTACGAGGCGGCACCCAGGCCTCGTGGATTGAATCAACCTTAATAGCAGCGTGTCAGGGCTTCTGTTGTCTGCTGTTTGCGTCTCTGGTGGAGAAGTTATTAGTGTGGGGCGGGGAGGGGCAGCACCGGTTCCCAGCCGGTGTCTTTCCAGCCCCCAAGACAGGCAGTGGATGGGATGGTGCCTCCACGGATGGTGTCAGACCTCCCCTGGCCACTGGCTCTGGACCCTCGGCCCTGTCAGGAAGAGGGAGGCACGCATCCCACCTGGCCCAGCCCGCGCCCGCCCTGAACTGTGCACCAGCTTGTGGACAAAGCCAGTGACCAACCTTTCCGACCTTCCCAGAGCCTCCTGCAGGCGGAGAGGGGTCCACTATAGGGCATGGGTGTCATCCCAGAGGATCCTGGAACTGTTCTCTGGGCGGTCAGGTGCTGAAGCCACATTAGGCCGAAGCAGGGAGAAGCCCTTCCGTGTCCCGTCACCCCAAAGGCCTCTGTAGCTCCCGGGGCAGGGACCGCTGACCTGGCTGGCTGCGGTGTCCCGACTGCGGGCTGTGATCGCGGGCTGCCCACCCTGGCTGGACAGATGGGCAGTTCGGAGCTCCCACTCCCGCAGCGCACGGGAGGCATGACCCAAGTAAACTGCTGCCACAGCTGGTGGGGCCTCTCCCTCAAGGGACCGGCTGGGCCTCCCCCTGACCACTTGGGCCGATGGCCTAGAACACTGTCTCCATCTCGGCGCCATAGACATTTGGGACGCTCTTGCCCAGTGCAGGGTGGGAGCAGCATTCTGGCTGCGGGGTGGGGCTGCCGGATCTGCATCTCTGCCAAGGCCCCCCGGTTATGCTGGTCTGGGGACACGTTTGGAATCCGTTGCCCTCCTCTGGGCTCTCTCCCCCAGACCTGCCGACACAGGACTGTCCTGGGCACTGTGCAGGGGCGGAGGGGAGGGAGGGAGCAGCAGCCCCAGCCCCCGCCCACGTGATGCCAGGAGTACCCCAATTGTGGCGACTACAGATGTTCCCAGACACGGCCCCGTGTCCCCTGGGAGCAGACTCACCCAAGGGTGAGGCCCACCACCCTGGGATGCATAGCAGCTCACCTAGTGAGGGGACAGATGACACCCACGTGCAGTGCAGTATCAGGTGACAATGACAGAAAAAGCAAAGCGAAGGGAGAGAGACAAGGAAAATGGAAACAATGTTAGCAACATGGTCCGGGAGGAAATCTCTACGACCCACTCGAGTCCCAAGAAGATGGGGAAAGAACTTTTCCAGTGGTGGTGGGGCGGGGAGGTGGGCAGGCTGTGCAAAGGCCATGAGGTCTCTGGGAGTCGTGGCCCTTTTTTCTGACCGACCACAGCCACCCTGGCATCACATCGCTTTATCCTGCCAGTGCAAAGACTTCAGTGACCCCGTACTTGGGGAGGAACCCCGGGCTGCCTCCACTGGCCCGCCAGGTGGCTTCGGTGAGGAACCATCCTCTTTCAACCGGGGCTGGGGTCCAGCTCCTGCAGAGACTGACTGGCAGGAATTCGGGCTCGGGAGGGCCAGCCCATTCATTTTTCAGGGCAAACTGAGTTTTGACAAATGATTTTCTTCTTTTCAAATGTTGACACCAAACTTAAAAAAAAACAAAAAAGCCTTTGTGGGGCAAACTGCATCTGTTAGAGGCTGTGTGACACTCAGCCTCTGCTTTGCCCACCTAATTGCATTAATCCTGGGAGCACAGAGCCAGAGAATGCACCTCAGCCACCTTCCTCCCCCCACGGTACCACCGGGAGTGGGGGGCGTGGGGGGTGGGGGGAGGAGGGGATGAGCATTGGGACAGGGACAATTCCCATGGGCTGCCAGGCCAGGCCAGGCACTGGGACTTTGCAGGTGAATGCTTGTCCATTGCAGCGGAGAGGGCTTCTGCAGGAGAGGGATGGCCAGCCAGGGACAGCAAGAAGTCTGGGTGGTGGCTTCAGAGCTGGAGGGACTCAGGTTCCAGCCCCAGCCGGCCTCTTGCCAGCACATACCCATGCTCACAAAGGCCAAGGCCACCCGGCCGGCCGTAGGCAAGGGTCACGGCTATCCTAGTTTGGGGTGCTCTGATGGTGATTTGGGCCCCCATGCCCTGGGAGAGCAGGGAGGGGACTCGGGCCTGTCCTCCCCCAGCCCACAAGGCCGAGAGCCTGGCCTGGGAGCTATAAATAGCCACTCTGCTACGCATGAGTCAGCCTGCCCTGGCCTGGGCAGGCACCCGGAGGAGCCGGAGAGCTGGCCAGAGGCTGGAGGCCCAAGCCAAGTGTGGGCCGGTCGCTCAGGAGACCACGGCAGGCAGGCCATTGGAGTGGAAGGGAGCGGGGCTGTCGCCGCGGGGCACCCATGTGCCTGGCAGCCCCACGTAGGCGGACGTCATCCGGATCACTCCCTGCGGCCCTGAGAGACAACAGTGATCTTCATTCGCAGATGAGGAAATTGAGGCTCAGAGGGGCGCTTGGCTGGGACATGGCAACCCAGACCGAAAGTTCTTACCTATCTGCCGATCGGGCTGTCTTCATCTCTGGTTGAGGGCACCCCAAGATGAGGGGCTGGGGCCAGATCGCGCTCTGAGGTGCCCCAACAGGACAGGAGGGAAGTGTTCCCGGGGAACAGCTCCAAGCAGCCCCCAGGGACCAGGAGGAGCGCTCAGGCCAGGCCTCAGAGGAACTTGAACGCCAGGCTGAGAAGCTGGCGAAGGGAGCCACAGGCAGCATTAGAGTATTAGAGGCCCGTGTTGGAAGCTGGGCATTCAATGCCCGGGAGGAAGGAGAGTTGGAGGGGTGATCCTGGGAGACCAGGAAGGAGGCAGGTGACAGAGGCCTGCAGATGAGGGTCTGGAGGGTCTGGATCGGGGAGAAATGGGGCCTCTGAGCCCCAGAAGCAGGACAAACCTCAGCCCAGCCTCTGTGGGAGCCAGGTGGCTCTGAGGGACAGTGAAACAGTGGCCACGTTTCCAAGGGGAGCAGGAAGCATCCACCTCAGTCAGAGCCATGGAGACGATGAGTCAATGAGGATCCAGAAGCCAAAAGCCCGAGGGGCCTGTAGGCTTCAGCCGACCATCTGCTCACACACCTCATGATGGGGAGCTCACCACCTATCAAACACCATTTACCCTCCCACTGTTCTGGCCCCAGAGAGTCCCTTCTTGTGGGACCTTGGTGTCGACCTTCCCATCAAGGGGCACCTTCCTCTAATGGGCTTTTTGGAGCCTGGGGCTGTCGTGCCCCACCCCTTAGCCCAGCTGCTGCACCTGACAGTCCAGTCTCCGAGATGAGCCTCTGCCCTCCGTCCTGTTTTTCAGGAGCTATCTTGTTGCCTTAAACCGGACACACGGACACCAAACGCACAGGCACTTCAGAAAGGCAAACATTTATTCTCAGCGACAACTCCTACCAGAGGAAGATAGACGTTTCCGACAACAAAACCACCAACCCGGCTCCGAAGCCCCCTTTGTTCACCCCTCCATTCAAATGGGCCCCCAGTCTTACAGCTGCCATCCCCCGACCCAGACCTAGCGGGGTCTTCACTTCCTCTCCTCTCTCGCTCTGTTCTGCGGCCCCTGCCGGGCGAAGCCCCTCAGGTGGGGGCAGGGTCTCCAGGTACATTCCCACTGCCCCCCCGGCTGCTGCCTCAGACGTCTCCTTGTCGGAGATGCCGTCTTCCTCCCAGCAACAGCCCCACTCTAGCGTGGGGCCCCACCAACCCACCCCCGCCCCCGCCGGCCCCTTCTGCTCCCCCAGCCCCTCATGTGCACTTCTGCCAACGGCCCCCTCCCTTTGCTCCCCGGGTGACCTCCACTCTGCCCGGCTCTTGCCCAGCTCCTGGCTCCGGGGTGACCCTGGGGCGCAGGGGCCCCCCGGAGGCAGACCCCACCCCACGGCGCCCCCGCCGCCCGGCGGCTCCCCGGTGCGCCGGCAGGGGCGCGTGTGCGCGGGGCGGGGGTCGGCGCGGCGGTGACCTTGGCCGGGCGCGGGTCCCCGGGGAGGGGCGGAGCGCGGCGCCCGGCGGGCGGGGACGGGCGGGGACGGGCGCGGGCGCGGCGGCGGCGGCGGCGGCGGCGGCTCGGGCGGGCGGGCGGCGGGCGCGCGGGGGGCGGCGGCGCCCGAGCGGACACGAGCCGGCCAGCAGCAGCCGCGGCGGCGCCGCAGGACGAGCGCCCAGGTAGGCGGCCGGGGCGGGGGGCCGGGGCGCCGGGCCCCGCCGCCCCCCCCACGCGCGCGCCCCTCCTTTGTCCGAGCCCCACCCTCCCGGCCGCGGGGCCGGGCCCTCCTCCTCCCGGCGGCCCCCCCCCACCGGAGCCCCCTCCCCAGATCCGAGGGGCCCTGGCCCTCGGCGCGCCCACCTTGGACAGCTCCCCTTCCGCGCCCTCCCGCCCCCGCGGTACTTGCCGGGCGCCCCTCGGCCAAGCCGGCCCCTCCCCCAGGTCCAGCGCGGGCCCCCTCTCTGGGTGGGTCGGTCCCGCTCAGTCAGAGCCCCCTCCGCGCGGGGCCAGTTGGGCCCTGGGCCCGTCTTCCCGCGGAGCACCGGCTCAGCTTCCCGCCCCTCGGCCGAACCAAGCCCCTCGCCCGGGAGCCCCTCCCCTGGTCGGGCCCTTCCCCCACCACTGAGATCCTCCGCTGGCCAAGGGGAGCCCCGTGGGCCGGTCCCCTGAGTGTGCCTCCCCTCCCTCAGGCCCCCTGTCATCCAACCCCTAGGTCCCTAAGCCAGACCCCTCCCCCCATTTGGTTGAGCCCTGCTGCGTGCGTGTGTGTGTGTGTGTGTGTGTGTGTGTGTGTGTGTGTGTTCTGTGCCCTCCCCTGGGCCCCGGCCTGTTCTCCTGGCCCCAGGAGTGTTGGGGAGGGCTGCCTTGCACAGGAGGAGGTCTGTGTAGCCAACCAGGGCCCAGTTCAAATCCTGCTCTGCTCTGTGACCTTGAGCTAGTCCCCTCCCCCCCCACCCCTGGAGCCTCCTGCCGTGCCCCCTACCCCCACCCCGCAGGAGGAGGAAGAGGGTGAGATTCAAACAGCACAAGGTAGGTGCCTGGCGCGGGTTATTGAATGGGGGCTCCTACTCCGGGGTCGCAGGGCCCTTTCTAGAGGACACCATGCTGAGGGGCCTGGAGTCCTGCCAGGGGGTCTGCACCCGGAGCAGGACAAGGGCGGTCTGGGTCTCCCAGCCAGTCATGGCGGTGCCTGGCTGCACACTCACATGCCCTCTTCTCTGGGTGCCCACCCGGGGAAGGGCAGTGCCTGCCGAGCTGGCCGGTGCCCCTCGCCACCCCCCTCCCCCGCCGCCGGCTCCCAATGGTGAGAATTGCTGTGCACATCACCCCATGCCTATCCGGTCTACTAGGAGGTAGTACTGGGAAGCCTGTAGAGGCAGGCCTGGCACGTGAGTGGGGTATGTGTCTGCTGTTACTTTTATCGTTCTGTCTCTGGCGAACCTGGTACCTGTGATCCTTCAGAACCTGCCCTGAGCCCTGGTGATTGACGGTTATGACTGCTCATCTTTACCCGGAGCCCCCGTGTGCCGGGAGCCTGGCCATGGGCTTTATCCGGCTCCCACAGTGCTCGCCCCAGCAACCTGTGGAGCAGGCAGCGTGCCTGCTCACATTCACAGAGGACAAAACCACGGCTTGGGGGCCCCAGCTGACCTTCCCGGGTTCTCACCACCTGGTCTTACACCCCTACACACCCGAGGGAGGTGACTTGGTCCAGGTGCGATCTTACGTCTCCTCTCTCCCACTGCGGACCTACCTCTGTACTCAGGGACCCTCAGAGACAGCTGGGAAGAAAGAAGGGAAGGGGTGTCCTGTTTTTCCTAAGTAAGGACACAGGCTGGGGACAGGCCTTCTGCTATCCCACCCCCAGCCCAGGGCTCTCCCCCCACCTCCATCCTTTCAGGGATTGTTGTGCTGTGTGAGCTCCTGAGGCCACTGGACCTCTCTGACTACAGGTGCAGAGAGAGATGATAGGGGGATGCCCTTTCAGGAGGTTCTGTTCCTACAGACAACAGCAGACCCGAACCGGAGGCCAGGACAGGCCAGACTATCCTCTGGGTGCAGAGTGCAGGAAGGGGGGACCTTTCTCTCTGGGCTCAGTTTAGTTTTCTCACCTCCAATCTGGGCTGCTATCAGAAATCAGGGCCACGATTTGCAAGATTGTGACTCTTGGACCTCCAGCATCAGGACCGCACTTACGGGATAAGAGGGGAGCGGCTTTACAGTGCAAGTTCCCTGGGCCACCAGGTTTGTCACTTCCGGGCCCAAGAGGACAGGCCTGTTAAAGACACGCGGTTCCTGTGAGCTTCAGGGACCTCTGGGCTGGGGGAAGGGCAGGAAGCCTGTGGTTGTCGGAGAGAGGCACCAGTTCACCCACCTCACAGAAGAGGACACTGAGGCTCAGGGTCACAGAGCCAGGTCTGCTGGCTTCTAAGAACTCACGGCCGTACTAGGAAGGGAAGGAGAAGCCAGGGCAGCCTGGGGGAGGGGGACGTGCAGGTGGGGAAAGAGGTTTGTGCACTGCACGCCGCATCCCTGCACCTCTTCCAGCCCAGGGTCCCCTGGGAAGGAGCTTGGGCCCCAGGTTGTGTCGGGGCTGGGAAGCGAGCGAAGGAGGCTGGCTCCAAGCCTGCCTGCAGGCTAGAGTTGCCAAGTCAGCCAAATCAACCAGAGGGCCTTCCCAGGATGCGGGAGAAGCGCCGTCTCCTCTGAGAAGCTGCCCCTTGTACTGTATCACCTCACCCCCAGGGGCCCAGAGCTGTCCCCCTCCTGCCTGTGGCCGTTTGTGCCTGACACTCCTCTCTGTGCAGGGTCGGTCTGGGGTTCTAGCAGCTGGCACGAGCCCTCCCGGCCCTGACCCCCACCCACCGCGTGGAAGATGCCTGAACAGAGCAACGACTACCGAGTGGTGGTGTTCGGGGCGGGCGGCGTGGGCAAGAGCTCGCTGGTGCTTCGCTTCGTCAAGGGCACGTTCCGGGACACCTACATCCCCACCATCGAGGACACCTACCGGCAGGTGATCAGCTGCGACAAGAGCGTATGCACGCTGCAGATCACCGACACCACGGGCAGCCACCAGTTCCCGGCCATGCAGCGGCTGTCCATCTCCAAGGGCCACGCCTTCATCCTGGTCTACTCCATCACCAGCAAGCAGTCGCTGGAGGAGCTGGGGCCCATCTACAAGCTCATCGTGCAGATCAAGGGCAGCGTAGAGGACATCCCCGTCATGCTGGTGGGCAACAAGTGCGATGAGACACAGCGGGAGGTAGACACCCGCGAGGCCCAGGCCGTGGCCCAGGAGTGGAAGTGCGCCTTCATGGAGACGTCGGCCAAGATGAACTACAACGTCAAGGAGCTTTTCCAGGAGCTGCTGACGCTGGAGACGCGCCGAAACATGAGCCTGAACATCGACGGCAAGCGCTCCAGCAAACAGAAGAGGACAGACCGCGTCAAGGGCAAATGCGTCCTCATGTGAGCCCGGAACGCCCGCCACCAGCCGGTCCAAGCCTCTCCCAAAGCCCCTGCTCCTCCTCCTCCTCCTCCTCCTCCTCCTCCTCCAGCCCTCTGCTCCCGTCCCTCGATCCTCCCCGCCATCCTCCCCCTTCTCCTTCTCTCTCCCTCTCATCTCTCTTCTTCCCTTCCTTCATCCAACACCTCTGCGGGGGGGAAACCGAGGCCCCAGTGAGCCCACGGCAGGTCTGGGGCTCCAACCTGGCTCTGCCGCACGGCTCTGCCTTCCCTCCTTCTCTGCCCCCCAGCCCTGTCTGCACCCCCCAAAGCCAAGTGCTGGAGGTGGCCCCTGGATCCGCACATGAGAAAATGGGGAAGCTGCCCGTCCCCGCTGAGCCTGAGGACGCCAGGTCTCCCCTGTCTCTGCCCATCTCTGTCTCTTTCCCTTGGGTGCCCCGAGCCAGACCTGTGTCTCCCCCATTAGATCACTGTGACCTTGCTGGGGGCGGGGGGGAGAGTTGAAATGCACATGGACCTCAGAGTTCGGTTCCTCCTTTTTGGTGTTTAATATACACTGCCCCTGCTCCACCCTTCGTGACTTCTGGCCTGTGCCCCCACCCCAGGTCCCAGATCAGTCCTCACCTCTGTCCCCACAGCCTCGGTTTGGGGGTGGGGGCGGGGGGGGGAGGCTTGCAGGATGGGTCTCAGGCCACCAGGCAATAACCGCAGAGCCTGCGACAGCACCCCGCCAGCCTGGAGTCCCACTGCTCGCCCAGCCTGAGGTGAGGCTGGGGTGCAGGCAGGGGAGGCCTAGGACTGGCCCATGGCCACAGCACAACCCAAGGGGACTGTCCAGCGTGAATATGGAGGGTGTCCCCAGACAACGGCCCACAGACTGGCACAGTGTGTCACCACCGAGCCTCAGGCAGGGGGACATGGGGTGCTGGGGAGGCGGTACCCGGGGCCCCATCCAGGGGCAGGCGGCTGGACCCAGCACCAGCAGGATCTGAGGGGGCTCAAGGCAGAGTCTGTCTCCCACCAGCTGTGCCCCAGAGAGAGGAGGTCTGCCCACGAAGGCGTGTCTCCTGGGGTCAGGGCTTTACCTCCACCAGGAGACTCTGAGTGCTCCAGACCGTCTAGATAACGCCACACTCATGGGACCCCGTGGGACTGTGTCTGACAAGCCATGAAGTGGGCTGTAGGCCTGGGGGGGGGGGTGCGGTGACCATGGGTGGTGCATTTGTGCAACTTGGCGTGGACAGGCAGATGGCTTGTGTCTACGCGTACACTCGTGTGTGTTTGTGTGTGTGTGTGTGGCTGTCATTCGGGTAGGGTGTTACTGTGATAGTCTGTGTATGTAATGATGGTGTAGGCTACACGTAGGGGTGGGCAGTGCAATCGTCCATAGGAGTGGATATTTGTGTTGGTGGGAACCTTTGTACCAGCGTAAGTGTGATTGTAAGTGACCGTATTTGGGGGAGCGGGGGACGTGGTTCATAAGAGAGTATCTGTAAACTGTTTCGTTCTGCCTGAGGAACACGAGGCCTGTCTGACTTTGTAGCAAGGTGGCTCTCGGCTCGAACTCTGTATCAGTCAGATGATGCTGCCTAACAAACACATGGCCACAAATCAGCAACTTGAAACAACACACGTTTATCACCTCCATCCCTGTGGGTCAGGAGCCTGGGGGTGGCTCACCTCGTCTCCTACTCGGGACCTCACGAGGCTGCGATCGGAGCACAGGCTGGCTGCAGTCTCATCTGAAGGCTGAGTGGGGAACCGTGCGCTCCCAAGCTCACACGGCTGTTGGCAACATTCAGTCTTCTGCTGTCGCGGGACCAAGGGGCTCAGTGGCTCGCTGGACGACAGCCAGAGCCACCCTCGGCTCCTCGCCACATGGGTCTCAACCTGGGGTTGCTGGCAGTGTTGGGACTGACCTGTGTGTGTGTGCGCACGTGTGAGAGAGAAAGGCCCTGTGGCTGGACAGTCGTGCGACCACGTGGGGACTGTTCGTAGGCAAGAGGGACTGTTCGTGTCCATCTTGGTAGCAGCGTGTTTGACTTTCCCTGTGTCCGTGTGACTCCACAAATGTTTACTGAGCACACTGTGTAGAGAGGGAGGGAGTGTGTGTGTGCATGTGTGTGTCACCACCTGGCACGTGGACGGGCCCTTGGAAGAGCTGGCAGCATCCTGCCTGGGCACAGCTGGGCTCCTTCATCCTGTGGCGGGTCCAGGGCCCATCAGCATCTGGTGATGCTCCCCCCACCCCCACCCTGGGAGCTTTTCCTGGGCCTTGCCGGGCAGGTGTCTGCAGCCCTTTCTCAGGGACACACCCTGATAGCACAATCTCCCTGAGGCCCCGCCCACCTCCAGGCCTTTCCCACCCCAGGCACTGGTTCCCTGGGGAGAGGGATCCTGCAGCAGGAGGGGTAGGAGCCTGCGCCTGCTGCTGGCCCTTCCTGCCTGGGCATCCCTTGTCCTGGGGACCGTGCCAGGTCATGCTTGCTGTGGTTCCACCCCTGCCCCTTCTCCCCCCCGCATGTGGGTGCCCCCTGCCCCCCATTGTGGGGTCTGTGTAGCATTTGCTCTAGAAATAGTCTTCCTGCAATAAAGAAGTCGATCCTGCATTCCCCATCAGTGTCCTTTCTTTGCGGGGGGGGGGGGGGAGGCAGCCCTGCAAAAGATGGGAAACGTGAAGGATGGGGGCAAGTGAGGAGGAGGAGGTGAGGGATGAAGGATGGAGGAGGTGGGGGATGGGGGTGAAGGGTGGGGACAAAGGAAGGGGCTGTGGGAAGAGGTCGAACGTTTGCCACGAAGACAGTTCAGCATTCCCCCCGGGGGGCCCCCCCACAAGAGACCTCACAGGCGCTGCTGGAGCCCATCCTCACTGCAGCCACTTGTGAGGAATGAGCAGGTGCATTGAGCCGCCTTTCACACGGGGAGGAATCCGCAGGGCCCCAGCTTCCCCATCTGCTAAATGTTGGCCTGGGGCAGAGCTTGCAAACTTACGAGCAGGGGCAAGATGAGGGTGAGAAGACTGAGGCACTCGCTAGGAGCACAGAACTTGAGGGGGGGATGCCAAGAACTCAGCCATGGAGATACATATGTCAAAGCAGTATTTAATGCAAAGGAAACCGTGGTGAAAACATACCGATGTTTTAAATAAAGACAGGATCTGTCAGGGCCTGGGAGAAGCAAAGCTCCTGGCTGGTCCAAGTGCAACGTCAGATCTTGTCTTTCCTAAAATTTTGGTATTTTGTTCTTCCTGGATCATTTCTGCATTTATTTTGAATTTTTAAACTATTGCAGTAGCATAGTATTTATCTTGATAGCAGGGTTTTGGTTTGTTTTTCATGGGGCCCCTTTAGGCTTTGGATTTGAGGAAAGTGCTTGCCTCACCGCAGTCCCGGTCCTGCTCTGTCTTTAGGGCCACATGATGATGCCCTTGAGTGAAGCAAGCTCAGCCATGTCACCCAAGTGGCCCAGGAATGGCCAGACCTTCCTTCTGATCTTTCAAGGGTGCCTGGAAATCCAGATTTCTTCTTGTGAAACGTCCTTATTTTTAAATGTTGGCAACAAACTTACATTTTTAAAGCACTTTGGGGCCACATCTCATCCGAGGGCCACCAATCTGTGACCCTTGTTTAGGTAACAATTCCTTTGTGGAGATGTGGACTGTGGAGTGAGAGGCTGGGTCCCAGGCACTTGGTTCTCTCTGTGCACTGCAAAGGATGATCGGGAGGTTCCTGCAGGGAGGACAGGAGCCCTGTGGGGGCTCAGCTGGGAGGCCAGAGGCTCAGATCACAGAATGTCAGCTTTGCAGAAAGTTCTAGAAGTCCCAGAATCTGGAGGTCCATCATCCCCTGTGAGAAATTCTCCCCTCCGTGATTGCTGGATAATTTTGGAGACAAACCACACGTGTTTCAACATCACCGGGGGAGCTTATGAAAAATACACATTCCCTCCCCCCCACCAAAAATAAAAATGCACATTCCAGGGGGCCAGTTCTTACAGGATTCTGTATCATTCAATGTGGGTGGGTGCCTAGGAAGGTGCTTATTTATTTATTTTATTATTATTATTTTTTTAATCTTTATTTTTTTATTTTTGAGAGAGAGAGAGAGAGAGTGAGCGGGGGAGGAACACAGAGAGGGAGACACAGAATCCTAAGCAAGCTGCAGTTTCTCTGAGCTGTCAGCACAGAGCCCAGCATGGGGCTCGGGCTCACGGACTGTGAGATCACGACCCCAGCTGAAGTCAGCCTAAGTCAGACGTTTAACCGACTAAGCCACCCAGGTGCCCCAGCTGCTTTTTTAGATCCAGGCCCAGGAGTTAGGAAATTGAGAAACCCTGGAAATTATGAGATAGGCTTAGGCAAATGACCTTGGGTTTAACTTCGCTGAGACTCAGTTACCGCCGCTGTAAAACGCAGACAATGTAATTTCACCTCTTAGCCTTATGCAGAAGATTCAAAATAAGGGAGCAGTTATTACTGTCCTGCTGGTTAGGAAGCGATACACTTCTCCCTCAAGTGAGGCTAGGATGTTGGATTCGAACTCGCAGCCCCGCTGGGGATTCAAATTCTCGAAGCGCCTCGCACCCGGCTTACGTCATCGAGTCACCTCTGGAAATCCGCTGGTCGTCAGCAGTGGAGTCCACCACAGCGGGACTATTTGCATATTAGCATAGCGCCGCCCCCCACGCCGTGCTCTTCGTTCGCGGGTGGCCAGCGGCGGTGCCATTCAGCGCTCCGCCTTCTGGCCCCGCCCACATCGCGGGCACCGCCCCCTCGCCTGCGCGCAGCCTACCCCGCTGCCTGCCCTGCGCCCCGCCCCGGCCGGGGCCTCCCGCCGCCGAGGCTCTCGATTGGCCGAGCTGGCTGCCAGTGCCCGCCCCCCCGGGAGTAGGCCCCGCCCCGCGGTGGGAGCGGGCGCTCGCCGGCTAGGCAGCGGGTTCGGCTGCGCGGCGGGGCTGAGGCGGCCGCGGCGGCCGGAGCGCAGGTAAGGGCGCTCGCGACCGCGGGCCGGGCCGGGTTCCGCCGCCCTCGCCTCGGGCCCGGGGGACAGGGTGCGGCCGGGGAGGAGGGCTGGCGGGGGCGGCCAGCCCAGGGAGGGCGCTCCGATTTGGCTGCGGACCGAGTTAGGGGTCGGAGTCAGCTGAGGAAGGAGCTTGGGCCGGGGTTCCGGGCTGGAGTTGGGGGTCGCGGTCAGTGAGGAAGGGGCTGGGGTAGGGGTGCTGGCCAGAGCTGGGGGGTCGTGTTCAGTGAGGAAGGGGCTGGGGGTGGGGGTCCTGGCCAGAGTTGGGGGTCGCGGACCGTGAGGAAGGGGCTGGGATGGGGGTCCTGGCCAGAGTTGGGGGTCGTGTTCAGTGAGGAAGGGGCTGGGGTGGGGGTCCTGGGCAGAGTTGGGGGTCGCGGTCAGTGAGATAGGGGCTGGGGTGGGGGTCCTGGCCAGTGTTGGGGGTCGCGGACCGTGAGAAAGGGGCTGGGGTGGGGGTCCTGGCCAGAGTTGGGGGTCGTGTTCAGTGAGGAAGGGGCTGGGGTGGGGGTCCTGGGCAGAGTTGGGGGTCGCGGACCGTGAGGAAGGGGCTGGGATGGGGGTCCTGGCCAGAGTTGGGGGTCGTGTTCAGTGAGGAAGGGGCTGGGGTGGGGGTCCTGGCCAGAGTTGGGGGTCGTGGACAGTGAGGAAGGGGCTGGGTCCGGGGGTCCTGGCCAGAGTTGGGGGTCACGGTCAGTGAGATAGGGGATGGGGTGGGGGTCCTGGCCAGAGTTGAGGGTCACAGTCAGTGAGATAGGGGTTGGGGTGGGGGTCCTGGCCAGAGCTGGGGGTCGCGGACCGTGAGGAAGGGGCTGGGGTGGGGGTCCTGGCCAGAGTTGGGGGTCGTGGACAGTGAGGAAGGGGCTGGGGTGGGGGTCCTGGCTGGAGTTGGGGAGTCGTGTTCAGTGAGGAAGGGGCTGGGTCCGGGGGTCTAGGCTGGGGTTGGGGGTCGCGGTCAATGAGGAAGGGGCTGGGGCCAGGGCCCCGGCTGGAGTTGGGGGTCAGAGTCAGCAGAGGAGGGTCTGGGGCTGTAATTAGGGTCTGGGCTTGGATTGGGTTGGAGGTCCTCTGAGGAGGGGGGTGGGGGTGGAGTTGGGGGCTGGGCCAGCGGGGGAAGGGGATCAGGGCTAGAGGTGGAGGTTATCTGAACCGGGGCTGGGAGCGGAGTTGCGGACCGGGGGAGGGGTGATTGAGGAGTCCCTGGTGAGGGTCAGCTCAGAAAGGGGGCACCGGGAGGGGAGGGCTGAGGCATGAGGGTAAGGCCGGCCACTTTGAGTAGGAGTCCCAGGGCCGTGGGGACCCATGCTGGAGGCATAGAGGGCTGGGAAGCCTGTGCAGGTGTTTGGGGGGGGGGTGTGACTAGTCAGGAAGAAATGGGGGGTCTTGGTCAGTTACTAGTATCGTGGAGGCCACTCGCCCCCTACTTTTGGGAGGCTGACCATTTGGTGTAGAAGGTGGGGAGGCAGAGACCCTGTGGCAGCAGTGAGCAGGAGGAGACATGGGCCCAGCATACTTTGGGGGGGCTGCTCCTAGGACGTAGGGTGTAAGGAGAATGAATGTCCTGGAAGCAGAAAGGCTCGTGTCGGGGACTGAATATTTCAGGAATTGTTGGGCTCAGGAGTCGAGGAACCAAGGTGGGAGTTTTGGGGACGATGGTATTGACGGATGTGGGGATGTGGGTGGCACTTTGTTTTTCCTGGGAGGCGGGGGTTGCTAGGGGCTGCAAGGTGGGTGGGAGAAGGCAGGCGTGAGGACGCGCGGCTCGGAGGCTCCCATTGCTGCTAGGGGTCCAGGATGCAGTTCAGAAACGTGTCCCGTCGGATGCTGAGGTCTTGCAGAAATGCGGAGTGGAGGGGGCTCGGGAAGGCCGGCCCGCGGTGCCCCCCTCAGCTCCAGCTGCTCCGGGAGTCTGGCTTGCTTGTCCGTGAAATGGGTGTAAGAAAGCAGCAGGAGGCACCTCACAGGGCTGCTGGGGGATCAGAAGAGGGAAGGTGCCACCCAGCACGCTCCTGGCACGTGGCGAGGGGACGTGAGACATCGATAATAATGTTCTAAATTAAGGCTTTTTTGGGAGGGGGGGAAGGTGGGTGGATAGAATTACTGGGTTGTCACAGAGGGTGGGGGAGGGAAGGAATCAGCTGGAGCTTGACTCTAGTCCTTCAGCCTTGGGGTGCAGTTGACAGTCACCCCTGGAGCTGTAAGACAGAATTTCCGGAGGGGAAAGAAAGGTCCGTGTCGTTAAAAGTGAGGAAAGAACGAAAAAGGAAGAAGGTTCTGACACCAGGAGATTCAGAAGGTTTGTCCAGAAACAGACACATCCACTTAAGAGAAGGCTGCACGGGTCATTCTGATTTAGGGGTACCCCCCCCCAGAGCCATTCCAACGTGTACCCCAGGGGTCGCAATTATATGCTCTTGACCCGGGTCTCTCCACTCGGCATCGCCGACACTGGGGCAGGGGCACTCTCTGGGGGTGTCCTGGGTGCTGTGGGGACTGAGCGGCGCCCCTGGTCCCCACCTGCTCCATTCCAGGAGCGCCCCAAGTCGTGACAACCACAGACGTCCCCAGACGTCCCACTGCCCCCTGGGCACAGAATCACCCCAGGTGGAGACCCAAGTTAGTTTCCCTTTTAAAGCCCACACGTCGTCACCTTTGATCCTTAGGAAGTGCAGCCGTTCAGATTTGGGGTCGCCTTTAGATCACCTAGTGCTCTCGTTTTGAGTGGAAAACTGCAGTTAGAGGCTTTTAGAAATGCTGGCTTCTTTCTCAGTGCGTCTTTTGTGTGACTTTCCAACCCTTGCTACCGTGATTTTATACACGGGACGAATGGATACGTCGCAGGCATTGAGAGGCACCGGCGTGTTCGAGTCGTTTCCCCCGTTTTTAACCTAGCGCATGAGGCTTCCAGAGATGCCACAGTTGTTTGGGCAATTCCTGGTCTTATTTAGAAAATACCCGTGACCGATGCCATTGTTTGCTGTTTTTGTTCCGTGCTTCGTGAAGCCTGGGCCCTATGGTTTGAAGGGAGGGACAGCTGAATACGAATTACCCTAACACACAGACCCAGCTCCGTGTTTACAGAGTGGAGGCATTATTTTTGTACAGCACGTAGCAGAGTAAAAAGCTGCTTCTTCCGTTCAAGGTGTTGTTACGAATTTTCTCATTTGCATCTGGAAACCGATAATAGTCTTTAAAAAAGGCATTTTACTAGGTCCTTCCTATTCTTGAAGCTCTTTGTAGTTTCTTACAAAAGGGCTGTTGTGTGTGGCCTCCGTGACTTTGGAACTTTCTGGAGCTCTCCAGAGGGGACGGTTACCAGGATAGTTGTGGGATTGCCGGGCGTTGAGTTACAACTGCCTTCCTTTGTGCCCCACGGTGGCAGCCAGTGGGTGACTGCCCAAGCTGAGTCTTTGTCCTGGGAGGGCTTGTCTCCCGTGCCACGCACGCCAGAGTCCCATGGCCCCTGCCATCCAGGGGGCCTCCCTCAGGTTCCCACTGGTCTTTTGGCCAGTTCTGGACCTCGCTTCCCATGGCTTCTGTCTTGTGCTACCCTTCGGCGTGGCCTCTCTCTCTACAGGCTCTGGAGAAAATCCACGGTGTGTGTCACCCGCCACACCTTAGACACCAGGTACAAGAGCCGAAAAGGTGGAGTCACTTGTCCCGGAGGGTCCCTTCCGTCCTCCTCCTGGTCCTCCCTGCCAGCTGGAGTGCAGGGGGGACTTGGGCAGCTCTGAGACTCTTCCAGAAACGGCTATTAGTTTTCCCTGGGAACTTGGCAAAGTAGAAGATCTTACTGCTTTTCACTTTTTTAATTGAGGTACAATTTCCATGTCGTAAAACTCAGCCAGTTGAAGCATAGAGGTCAGTTTTCTGGGAAGTTTATGGAGCTGTGCAACCTTCCCCGTAAACCTTTAGAACCTTCCATCGCCCCAGTAAGATCCCTATAAACGTTAACCATCACTCCCTGTTCCCCCCTCCCCAGCCCCCGGCCCCCACGAGCCCCCCTTCCTGTCCCTGGATGAGCCCGTCCTGGACGTTTCACACACGCGGACCCACACCCCGCGTGGCCTCTCGTGGCCGGTTCCCTCCCTGAGCGTCGTGTGTTCGGGGTCCGCCCGTGGGGCGGCGGGGGCGGGCGCCTTGCTCCTGTTCATGGGTGAGTAATATTCCACCCTGTGGCCAGACCATCCTTGTCTATCCGTTCGCCTGGCAGTGGACTTCTGGGTTGCCCCCACGTTTTGGTACCGAACCATCAAGCTGCTATTTAAGTGGCTTTTTCCTGGCGCTTGGTGGCCTGTTCAGTTGAAGCTTGGGGGTGGCCTGGGTGTCAGCCATCCGCATTCTGCCTCTCTCTTTTCCGCCTGAGTGAAATGCTTCGCCGTCTCTGGTTCCACGCATGCTAGCTGGTGGGCTGGCCTCACGGCCCACTCAGCGGGTGGCTCCGCACGGCCAGAACCCGCTCTGTAAAGGCGTAGATGTTCCGTCAGTTCCCCACTTGACAAGATCGAAATGCCTCGTGCAGCCTTGGTGGCACCACAGGAGCTGGCCCCGCCTCACCTTTGCAGAGTGACCTTCACTTTGACTGTAGGAACCCGCCCCTCCTGGTCCTCCCTGCCACCCGCCCAGCACTCCCCCTTTCCTGGATGGTGCGGTTTGCTGTCTCCTTTGTCTGAAGCCTGCCTTCCTTCCTTCCTTCCTCTCCCCAACAAAGGCTGCTTGTGTGCCTATTTTAAGCATCAGAACGGGTGCCAGGCTCCGGGAGTACCACGTGAATGAGACGCTTGTGTGCATGCGTGGGGAGGCGTGGAGACAGGGGACCCAGGGCCGTTCTGTCCCTGGCCTGCTGTCTGAGTGGGGGTCCCGGGGGGTGGTGGA
Source organism: Neofelis nebulosa (assembly GCF_028018385.1). Taxonomy (NCBI): domain Eukaryota; kingdom Metazoa; phylum Chordata; class Mammalia; order Carnivora; family Felidae; genus Neofelis; species Neofelis nebulosa. Next base: position 168,350,400 of record NC_080785.1, read on the forward strand.
GACAGGCCCAGGCCTGTGCATCCCGGGAACTCCATAAGTGCTGTGAGAAAGGAAGCCTTCTGGGGGCGGGGTCCTGCGTGAAGGACAGGCCAGAGACAAGCTTCACACTGGCCAGTTTGCCAGGTGGGGGGTGCAGCCCACCTTGTGCGAGCCCCGAGGCAGGGCTGAATCCTTCCACATCATTTCCCTCAGGGTCTCCCCTTTGGCACTGCTGACATTTGGGTCAGGTTGTTCTCCATAGGGCGTCCTGCAGCATCCCTGACCCCACCCCCTCGAGGCCAGGAGCACCCCCATCACGATCACCGCAGATGTCCGCAGACATCACCCAGTGTCCCCAGGGGAAATCCCCGCTGGTTGGGAACCATTGGGCTGAGCGATGATTTTATGAATCTGTGATCAGGTTAAAGTAAAAAGGCACATTGGGGCTTTTTTTTTTTAAATAGACTTTATTTTTTAGAGCAGTTTTAGGTCCACAACCAATTTGAGCGGAAGGATTTTCTGTGTCCCCCTTGGCCCCCACCCCCAGCAGGCTCCCATACTATCAAAGTTCCCCGTGAGATGGGGCATTTGTTACAGGTGGTGAGCCTACAGCCGTGTCCATAGGCTCACTGTTGGTGGTGTAGTGTGGGTTTGGGCTGATTCATAAAGACACGTATCCGCCATTAGGGTCCCACACGGAGTGGTTTCACTGCCCTAAAACATCCCCTGTGCCCCACCGATTCATCCCCCGCCCCCCCCCCCCCACACACACACACACTATTTTGCTTTTATGGGCAAAGGGATAAGAATAGCATAGTAACCTTGAGTACCTTTTGGGAAAGATGTAACCCTGTAGCCTATGGAGTCTTCTGCGAATTATTCTTCTATACTCTCTACTCCAAGAAACTGTTCCGTTGAATAGAAACAGGATTCTAGAGGGTCATCCGGGTGGCTCAGTTGGTTGAGCATCCAGCTTCAGCCCAGGTCATGATCTCACGGTTCGTGAGTTCAAGCCCCATGTTGGGCTCTGTGCCGACAGCTCGGAGCCTGGAGCCTGCTTCCGATTCTGTGTCTCCCTCTCTCTGCCCCTCCTCTACTCGCACTCTGTCTCTCCCTCAAAAAATAAATCAACATTAAAAAAAAAAAAAACTTTGTAAAACTATATAAACTGAAACGAACAAACAGGATTCTAGAAACATGATCCCACCCTGTGTTGGTAATTGGAACCATTCGGCCAGCCACGTTCAAAAAGGCCAAATAGGTGAAAATAATCTTAATGATATGTTTTATGTAACTCGCGGTATGCAAAATACTAACATTTCAACATGTAATCAACATAAAGAAGGTATGATCAAGCTGCTTTCACTCTCTCGTATCAAGTTTTCAAAATCTAGTATGGATTCTGCACTTACAGATTTGTGAGTCTGAGGATCAGCCACATTTCAGGTGCTCAGTACCACATGCGAGATGTCACAGGTGTAGGACGGGAATAGGGGAAATTTTAGGAGAAAATGAGACCTCTCCAGGCACATGAATGTAGCTTAGCGTTTGGACACGTTGTGGGTCGTTGTTAGAGCTATTGAAGTATCTGCTGATTGAAAATGAGGATTGAGGGTCTCAGAAGATCAGTTCTGGAAGGACCCCCTAGACTGTCCAGTCCAGGGGATGGCAAGCCGCGCCCCTCGGGCCAAATCCAGCTCACTGTCTGCTGTTGTTGTTTTAACATTCATTTATTGTTGACAGAAAGAGACAGAGCACAAGCAGGGGAGGCACACAGAGAGAGACCCAGAATCCGAAGCAGGCTCCAGGCTCTGAGATGTCAGCATAGAGCCCGACATGGGGCTCAAACCCTCGAACCGTGAGATCGTGACCTGAACCGAAGTCGGACGCTTAACCGACTGAGCCACCCAGGCGCCCCTCATCATCTGTTTTTTTATGTGGCCCTTAGGCTGAGAATGGTTTTTACATTTGAAGTGGTTACAAAAATCAAGACAAACATAATTTGTCCTGATGTATGAAAGCTGTATAGAATTCAAGTTCCAGTGTCCATCAATAAAGTTTTATTGTCACAGAGACGTACACATTCGTTGACAAGTTGCCTGCGGTGGCTTTCAGGCTACAACATATGAGACCACGTGATACCGATTCTCTGGCCCCTACAGAAGAGGTTTGCCAGCCCTGCCAGACTAACCTGTGTGATTTACAGACGAGGAATCGTCCGGGTCTCCTGGGCTCACGGCAGTGCTGGGACTTGAACTTGGGGGTTTCGTAGTCCAGCTTTATCCTTTCAATTTAGCCCTGCCCTTGGGAGAGCAAGTGACGCTCGACTTCAGAGAGCTGCCTCTGCCGCTGTCCTTGGGCTCTTGTACCCCCGCAGCCTCCTGGCTGAGCAGAGGTTAATGATCTGGGGACAAATGCACAGGGTGATTTTTTTTTTTTCCCCCATCGCATGGTGCCCGTACTGAGGGAGGCTGATCATTTAATTTCTTTAGGGTCACGACACACAACAGCCGATTTTAGAGATAATGGGATCTTAGATTTGATGAACTATGACATCTGATAGCTCCAAATAGATCCCATTTGAAAATGCCAGTGACATTCATTATCATGTTACTTAAAGACGCCCGAGTGTAACACTGCATATAAATGTCTCCTGCTCGTGGCTTTTAGTGATAAATCGAGAAAGCCTATCAGGTAAACGAAAGTAAAAAGGGCAACACAGTGGTCTTCCAAATGCACATTCAGACGGACTGTTTTGATGTCAGGCGATGGGTGTCGTTTAGAACGATGTCCAGGAGTGACAGTTTGCCCCGAGCCCCCGTTTGAAAACCCAGTGGGTCACGGTGAATTTCACTATCTGCAGCCAAGGACGATTCTGTGTTTGACACCCACTCGACTTAGAAATGCTTTTCTCTTTAGGTTGAGCACAGACAAGCCGTGAATTCTTCAGGGAGGCTGAGTTTTAAAATATTTGAGGCCAGGGTGAGAAGTGGAAGGTTTGTTTTGGTTTGCTTTCGTCTGTCTTTTGGCCAACCGCTGCTTTGGGAATGTACAGTTATTTCATTTGGCAACGAGAGGTGATGGGAGGAAATGGGGCGGGGGGCTTTGTGGGCAGGCCGGGCATTCCTTATTGTTTGAGAAACAGGTCGGCGCCTGTCTTTCTTCTCTCTCCCTCTGCGTCTGTGTGGCACTCAAGGGTTCCAGGAGGCTCTCAGCTCTGTGTAAAGAAAACGAAGGGATGTCCATGCACAAGCTTCAGACACCTGTATTGGGGCTCAGAAGGACGGGGGACCAGGGTTACAGAATCTCAGTCCCAGCCTTGCCTCTCGATCCTAAATTGACCAGGTCCCTGCCCCTCTCTGCTCCCCTTCCCCTGGCTGAGAAGTGGGGCACGGGGATCGGGGAAGTCTCTGAGGGAGCCTCTGAAAAAGATCGTGGCCTGAGTTCTGAGACCTGGTTTTGTTTTTTTTTTTTCTTTGATAGAATGTCCACTTTGGGCTAGTTTTTGGTGTATAGACAAGTCACGAAGGCAGTGCAGGGCACCCCCGTGCTAGCTAACATCCGCACCCCCGCTGGTGCCTGCCACCCTCGGAGGTGAATGTGTCTGTGTTGCTGCTCTCCAAGGCCTGTGCTTCGTGTGCACGTCACTACTTTTCCTCTAATGTCCTTTCCTGTCCCAGGACCCCATCCAGGGCCTCACATGACACTGGGCCCCTCTGGGCTGTGACAGCCTCTCTGACACCCCTTGTCTTTTATGCCTGGACAGTCTTGAGGACACCTGGTTAGGGATTTTTTTTTTATGTTTATTTATTTTTGAGAGCGAGAGAGACAGAGCACAAGCAGGGGTGGGGCAGAGAGAGAGGGAGACACGGAATCGAAGCAGGCTCCAGGCTCTGAGCTGTCAGCACAGAGCCCTACGCAGGGCTTGAACCCTCGAAGCACGAGATCGTGACCTGAGCCGAAGTCTGGCGCTCAACGGACTGAGCCACCCAGGCACCCCATGGCTAGGGATTTTTTCACCACGACCCCCAACCTGGGTTTGTCTCATGTTTCCTTGTGATCAGACCAGGGGTTACGGGTTTGGGGGTAGAACACACAGTGGTGAGGTGCCCTTCTTGTCACATCACACCAGGGGTCTCTGCCACCCACATGACATCACTGACGGTGTTGACCTTGGCCACCTGTCACAAGCAGTGTTTGCCTACCCACCTGGTGCTCAGAGCCCTGGATTAGTCTCTTTTCACCCTTCCTTCCTTCTGCAGAGAGGAGCCCGGGGCGGGGACACCTGCCTTTGCTCTCCGTGCTGGGTTCCCCATCCCCTGTCCTGCCAGCTTTGTGGTCCGTCTTCACAGCCTGCGACGTTGACTTTCTCCCGGTTCCACCACACCCGCACTGGAGATAGTCTGGGGAGTTGGAAAATCATCATCTTTTTTTTTTTTTTTTTTTTTTTTTAAATGTTTTTTCAACGTTTATTTATTTTTGGGACAGAGAGAGACAGAGCATGAACGGGGGAGGGACAGAGAGAGAGGGAGACACAGAATCGGAAACAGGCTCCAGGCTCCGAGCCATCAGCCCAGAGCCCGACGCGGGGCTCGAACTCACGGACCGCGAGATCGCGACCTGGCTGAAGTCGGACGCTTAACCGACTGCGCCACCCAGGCGCCCCGGAAAATCATCATCTTACACGTTGTGGCCGCAGACACTGCAGGGTGTTGGGGAGAACCGTCCCCCTTCCGACCTGAGACGCACGGGTCCCACCCGTCCCAACCCCCTGTGTTGGTGAGGAGCGTGGATGGGTCCCAGTGCTGGTGACGGAGCGTCCATTCCAGCCCTGCGTAGATGCCACATGTTAACAAAAGTAGGGGGAGCTTTCGGTTGGGGGGCAGAGTTGGGACACTCGCGGCCAAGGCCCGGAACCGCCTGCCGGCGCCCACGTTCCTACCCTCCCCACCCTACCACCTGCCTCCCAAAGGGACACGGTGGGTCTCCGTCCACCTGTGGATGCAGCGCCCAGGGAAGCGGAAGATTGCGGGAAAGCAGGCTGTTGTTTTTTTTTTTTAATTTTTTAATGTTTATTTATTTTTGAGACAGAGAGAGACAGAGCATGAGCAGGGGAGGGTCAGAGCGAGAGGGAGACACAGAATCTGAAACAGGCTCCAGGCTCTGAGCTGTCAGCACAGAGCCCGACGCGGGGCTCGAACTCACGGACCGCGAGATCATGACCGGAGCTGAAGTCAGACGCTCAACCGACTGAGCCACCCAGGCGCCCCAAAGCAGGCTGTTTTGTAGGGAGGTGTTTGTGGGTCCTTTGGAGGCAGAGCTGGGCAGCAGTGGGGGCCCTCCGGGGGAAGGGCGGGATTCCCTCCAGCCGCCTGTCCCGCCGCCTGCAGAGCTGCGTGGTCTGGCCGCACTGAGGCCTTTTCCTCTGTGGCCTCACGATGCTCAGCCACCAGCCGCGGGATGATGCCAGGTGCTGGGTGTACGGCCATCCCCTGCCATGCTCCCTGCATCCGGGGGGGAGGGGACCTGTCAGCTGTGGCTGTCACCATGGATGGGAGCATCTGTCACACATCACACATCGTCCCCGTTTACGTGTCCGTCTCTGCTCAGTGCAGCACCGGCGTCCCACCCCGTTCCCTGGGCCTGCTTCAGTTTGGGCACCCGTAACATCCAGCTCGCCATTGGGACCACTTCCAAGCACACGGCTCAGCAACATCAAGCACAGGCACACTGTCGTGCAGCCACCCCCGCCGTCCATCTCCAGAACTTTCCATCTCCCCAGACTGAGACTGTCCCCATAAAGCACTGACTCCCCACTCCTCCCCCAGCCCCCATGAGCCCCCTTCCCATCCCAGCCTGTTCTGGACGTTTCACATGCGTGGGATCACACACACCATGTGACTTCTCGCGTCCGATTCCCTCCCTGAGCGTTTTGTGCTTGGGGTCGGACCACGTTTGTATTTTATGGCCGAATAACATTCCGTTCTGTGACCACATTGTCTTTACCCCTGCATCCACTATGGGCACGTAGGCTGCTTTCGCTCTTTGCTGTTGTGACTTGTGATGCTGTGAACGTGTGTGTGCAGACGTTTGTGCGGACAGATGCTTTCAGTCCGGGGTGGATGGCCAGGGGGTGGCATCGTGGGGCCCATCCCCTGTTATTAAACTTATTGACTTCGTGCTTCTGTGCCTGGCGGGACTTTTGCCCATTTGCTGCTTCTTTCACAGCTCAGCCCTGGGGGCTCTGGGAGGATGCGAGTGCCTCCGCTCTGGCTGATCCCGTTTGTTCGTTCTTTCGTTCGCTCGCTTGCTCGTGGGCTCCATCCTGGTCCGTGGCAGGACCCTGCGCCAGCCTGCCCCAGGCGGCTTTCTCAGCATGGTTGATTTTTTTTCTCCCTCCCGCCCCTGGGGTCTCGCTCCTGTCTCCCTGGCCTGGAATGCCCTCTGCACTGGGTCCTCTGCCTGCTCCCTGCCAGCCCGCCCCTCCCGGAGCCACGTCTTCACCTGGCCCTGCTCTCCACCCGCCCCTGCGTCCGCTGTTCTCCCACCACCAGCGCTCTGGGCCTGCCGGACTCCCGGCCACTCTGTCTGCTGTCGATAGGGGGCCTGGCCCAGTTTTCTTTAGACTGAGCTTTAGTTTTCCTTGGTTTGTCTGTCTCGCCCTCTCCGTCCCCCTCCTCCTGCTCCCGGTCATGGTGACTTCCTGGCCACCCTTGTCTCCCATTTAAGACCGTGTGTGGTGGCTTCTGCCCAACTCCCTGAGGTGCCCTTCTGAGGGCCAATCTTCAGAGGAGTCACCCGAGGTTCAGAATGAGTGCTTAGCCAGGAAGGACCCCAGCCCCCGGGCTCCCTCACTTCGTAGCTCTTCCTTGAGAATGTTCCTGATTGTATCGACTGCCTTTTGCCCAGGATTTGTATGTCTCAGGGTTGGACCAGCCACACTTCCTTCCAGCCATGGAATTGTGTATGTGAAGCCGGCTCTGGGGCACCTGTTTCCTAGTATTAAAACATTTTGGTGTCAGGGCACCTGGGTGGCTCAGTCGGTTGAGCAACAAACTCAGGTCTTGATCTCAGGGTCGTGAGTTCAAGCCCCACATTGGGCTCTACACTGGGTGTGGCACCTGCTTAAGATTCTCTCTCCCTCTGCCCCTCTCCCCTGCTCGTATTCATCCCCCGACTCCTCTCTCCCTGTCTCTCTCTCTCTTTCTCTCTCTCTCAAAAAAAAAAGTTACCCATGGAGTTTCCATCTGACCAAATGATTCCACTCCTGGGTATCCATCCCGAAGAAACTCACAGTAGTGAGGTTCACGACAGCTGAAAAGTGGAAGCGACTTAATGCCCATCCATGGATGAATGGATACACAACGTGTCCACATCCACAGATGAACGTGTTCACCGCGCACACGCGTGTCCCTCAGCCGCAAGCAGGAGTGAGGTGCCTGCACCCACCGCCCTGAGGACAGACCCTGAACACACGACGCTCAGGGAGGGAACCAGACACGAGAGGCCACACGGGGTGTGAGTCCGAGTGTGTGAAACGTCCAGAACAGGCTCATCCCACTGCTAAGAGGGACGGGGTTTATTTTTGGGGAAATGGAATGTTCCGGAACTAGATAGAGGTGATGATTGCACAACTGTGTAAATATACTAGATGCCTTTGGAATATACACCTGGGTTACAATTGTAAATTTTATATTATGCGTATTTTACCAACTGCCCCTCCCTACAAAATATCTCTTGGTCTAAGTGGTCATATTTTGGAGCATGTGACCATTGTCGTCCTTAATGGGCCTTGGGGGAACAGCCCTGTTTTCCTCGGAGAGCCCTCCCCTCCCCTGCCTTAGGTCAAGCCCTGTAGGGCTGTGATCACAGGCATGTTCTCATTTTAAGTAATGTCCTTGTGAGTCCACCACAAGGGCGTGAATTCCTCTGCGTCTGGGTCTGCTAAGCAGTCACACCCTTGACTTAGGTCTCGCCAGGCCCAGCCCTGACCAGCCACAGGAGGGCAGAAAGGTGCTCCTGGGGTCTCTGGGAGAAATCAGTGAGTAAGATGTGGCACTGCTGAAAATTCTGTCCCCCCTTTGAGGAAGAGGGACCCAGGGAGTAAAATAGGTAGGAGGTGAGATGTTGGGGATTATGGAACTTTCTGGAACCTTCTGGAATGTGGAGGGCGTTGTGGCATGGTGGGGCTGCGGGTTGGAATTCCTGCTCACCCTGGATGACTTTCTCCCTGTGTGATTAGACCTTCCCTGTTTCTGTCTCCTTGTGGGCAAAAAGGAACAGGAATCATCACCCATGATCGTTCTAAGTTATGGGATAGTGTGCGAGCCGGTGACCCGCCTGTAGTGATCGCTGTTCTGTTTGGGCTGTTGTTCTGCTGTGTGCTAACATAGCCTTCCGTCTGTGCCGCCGTCGTCATTCCCCAGCCACCACCACAGGCACGGACCCAACCAAGGGTGGAATTAGGCCCGCCCCTGCCGACACGGTGGCAGGATCGCCTCTATTTGTTTGTAAAGGGATCAAACCCAGAGAAAACGTGTTTGAGATTTGAGGCTGCTCTGGGACATCCAGTTGATGGAGTGACACTTGGGGCTTAGACAGCTGGGCTTAGACGGCTCTGGAGATGCACCGTGGAGTCCGGTCTCCAGGTGATGCTCCCGACCAGCCTCCCTAAGGAAACTCTCGGTGGCCCATATGGAAATGTAATTAAGTGGCCGTTTTCCCCTCTGTGGTGATGACACAGATTTGGCTCTGTAATAAAGATGAAGGAGTCCCTTTAGATCTGAGGGCCAGACCCGGCAGGGTCCCCCACCACCCACCCCCAGCCCCGCCCTCCTGACATCGGGGCAGGTCACTCTCTGTGGGGGCACAGCAGCCATCCCTGGCCCCACCCCTTCGATGCCAGGAGCTCCCCCATCGTGACAACCACAGATGTCCCCAGACATTGCCTCACGTCCCCCGGGGGCAGAATTGTCCCACTTCTCCCATTGAGAACCATGTGCAAGGAATAACACGGTTTTCGTGTTTGTCTTTTGTGCCCTGTAGGACCCTGGGGAACTGCTTTCCTGGCAGTTCTTTACGCATCGAGACCCACACATGAACCGATTTAGGTCATGGCTGTCCTTCAGAGCTGTCCTCATGAGAGGGGCCATGCAACCTGATCTTTCTGGTCTCGAACCAGCCTGGTTTGGTAAATGATGTTCCCTGCTTTTACCTCTGAGCAACACCCCCTCCTCCTTGCTGGCCTGCATTTCCTGGTCTTTGCAGTTGCAGGTTTTCATTGGATAACACCGAACTTGGCCATAGCACTGTCCCTTCATGTTCCCCGAACCCGGGTGTCTCACGGAAGCCACACCCCCACTTTCTGTGATGGCTCGGGGGTTTAATTAGGCCCCTCTGGGGGCAGAGAGACCCTTTAGTCTCCACTGTGCGTCTGTCCCCAAGAACGTGATGTGTTTTGGTTCATTTACGAACACATCCAACTGTTAGGCTGGTTGGCACGGTTGCAAATATGTTTGAAGAATATAAAGCAGTTTGCAACCCCATAGCATTTCCCATGTGTTAAAACATTACCAATCCCAAGTGTGTAAAAATCTGGATTTTTATCTATTCTAGTCTCAGCCAGAGGGGGAGGCGTTGCAGCAGCTCTGTTTTAAGAAAAGTAGTACGAGATATATATATATATATATATATAATGTATAGTGTTATTTCCTGAATCAGTTTTTCTTTTTGATGATATACAACAGAACAGCTTTCGAACTCCGTAATGCAGAAAAACCGCCTGACGGAGTAGATGCTGTTGAGCGCAGGAATCTGAATTATGAGCGTCCGCTAGGGAAATCTGTGTTTTCTTCACCACCCCCAGATCTCCCATCAAAGCAGGTGTCCTCCACATTCTCAGTCACCTTGGGAGAATGTGCACCTCGAGCAGTCAATTTGAGTTGTGAGTGCCTTCAAGGGCGGGCTGTGCTGCTCTTGTATACTTCAGCTATACAGGTTTGTAGGTTTCAAATAAATTTCGGGTTTTCATCTTTTGGGGGTAGAGACAGCTTGTATTTGTCTGCTGATGCTGCATAACAAATCACTACAAACTTAGTGGCTGGAAACCACACGTTTATTGTCTCCCAGTTTCCAGGGGTTGGGGGCAGGGATCTGGGTACAGCATAGCTAGGTCTTCTGCTCAGCGTTTCTCAGGCTGCAATCAAATTGCCAGCCCGGGCTGTAGACTTAACTGGGAGAGAAGACTGTACCTCCAAGCCCACTCACGCGGCTGCTGGCATGGTTGAGCTCTTCTTGGCTTTTGCCTGGAGGCCACACTCAGTTTTTTGGCTGCTGGTTGGTAGGCAACCTGCTTTATCACAGCAGCAAAGGGGGAGGTCTGCTAGCAAGATGGAAGTTACTTTGTCACGTCGGATAATCGTGGAAGTGATGTCCCATCACCTGTGCCATATTCTAGAGGTTAGGAACAAGCACAGGTCCTGCCCCCACTCAGGGGCAGGTCCTGACACAAGGCATGAGTACCAGGAGTTGGGGATCACTAGGGAACCATCTCAGAGTGCCTCCCACCCAGCCAGAGGTCACTCAGTGGTGAGTAAGGTCAGTGGTCCAACAGGAAGGGCTCAATTTTGGTTGAATGGGAGATTCATTGCCAAGTCCTAGGACTGTATTTCTCAGGTATAAGAGTCTTTTCTCCTTCCAAAGGTGATTTCTGAGGATGCATCCAGAGATGTCATGAGATGGCATATTGCTTTGAAATAGTTTCCCAGAGTGGCTATTGGAAGGGGAGAATAAATGACTTAATTCTGTCATGTTGGTTGATTACCCAACTTGTATCACCTTGCTTGGATCACCTGGTTTGTTAGTGGGGAATTAGAGACCAGGCTTTGCATGCTCGGAGGAAGTGAGGACGGGATGAGAGAGAGGGAGGCATGCTCATGGTGTTTCTAGATCCGGAATCTCTCATGTGTGGCTTGCATCTGGACCGGCTGTTCACCAGCTGTGTAACTTGGGCAAGTCACTTAACCTCTCCAAAGCCTTATCTTATCAGCACAATGGAGATGTTAAGCCTTAGTTTATAAGGTGGTTCTAAGGATTAGGGACCACAGGTAGAAAGTGTGATAAATGCACTGTGGCATCCTAATGGCATCCTAGAACAGAAGAGGGCCATTAGTGGAAAAACCAGTGAAATCTGAATAAACTGTGGGGTTTGGTTAACAGTAAGGTAGCAATGTTGATGTCTTGGTTGTGACAAATGCACCCTGATTATGTGAGTTGTCAACTTTTAAGAGAAGCTAGGTGAGTGATATATAGGAACTGTCTGTATTATCTTACAACTCTCCAGCATATCCAAAAATATTCTAAAGTAAAAAGTTTATTGCAAAAACAAAAAACAAAAAACAACAACACCCAAGAAGAGTCTATTTTTCACCTTTAAAGTAGGTGAGGAGTAATAAACAATGATACCAGTGTTGATGAGGGTGTGGACAGAAAGATAGTATAAAATGGAGTAATCTTTTTCAACAATAACTTAGTAGTGTGTTTTTAAAAATCTTAAAAATATTTAATGCTCTCTAATCCCATAATGCCATCTCTAAGAACGTATACTAAGAAAGTAATTAGAGACAGGCATAAAGATGTTCACTTTAGCATTATTTATAAAGCAGAAATTGGGAACAGTCTACATACTCAATAGTAAGGAAATTGGTACATCACTTACGGTATATTATTAACTCAATGTAAATATATGGGCAGCCATTAGAAAATTGTTTTCAAAGAATACTTAGAAAATGCCAATTGATAGAATGTTAAAATAAAAATGGCAGAGGGAAAAATACCTAGATTTTTCCCTTTATAATTTAGAAGCTATTTTTGAGGCCAAAAGCTCAGAGCTAAAATCTTCAAGTTTGCTTTTCTAGAAAACTTGTGGCCAACACCCAGTAAATTATGTGTGGAGGTGTTCTGTACGGTGTCTGCTTTTTGTGGGGGGCACTAGGTTCCTTCTTTGTGTGGGATAGCCTGTTCATTGGCTGCATGTGACTGTACCGCTGCCTTCTGGGAAGCAGATTCCTAGAGGTCAGGTCCACATAGAGTCCATCTCCATGGAACAGTCTTTAAAGCATGGGTTGGGCTGTGCACTTGAATTGAAATTGATCCTCGTGTTTCCTGTGGGGTAGTCCATAGCTGCTACTTTGTTTGATTTCATATCTTGGATGCCATCTCTTATCCCCAACTGTGACTGACTCATTCCGTCTTACATATTGGTCTGCATTGATGGTTGCCTTTGTTTTTCCCTCTTAATCATGAGTCTTTCTCATGTTTCCCGTTTCTCTGCCTCCTTTCTCTGGGGAGGTAATCTTTAACACATCACTGCTTCGGTGGTCATTTCTTTAAATTATATTTGCCATTCATCTGCGTTTCTCAGTCGAGGCACTGTTGACATTTTGGGCTAGGTAATTAATATAATCATGTCCCCAGTTAGTAGAATTAATTTTTGAACTATCAATTATGCTCATGGTAAACAAAATTTCAAATTATATATAAGGACATAAAACAAAGAATTAACCTCCCACCCCTCAGTCCTCCTCACCATTGTAACTGTTAATGGTTCTGGTGGTGTTTTCTTCTAGAATTTTTTTTTCCTTTGCATATACAAGTATGTGTACAAATGTATCTTTTCAAGAAAATGTTGTAACTCAGATGGCTTGTGCTAGTTGATGTACTTGTCTGTAGTTCTTGGTACTTACCAATGTCTTGGATCTCCTACAGTGTTAGCACATATAGGTCTGGGTGTATGATACACTATTACTCCTTCCCTGTCCATCAAGGGCTCACGTCTTTGGCACTATGGACACTGGGGCTGGGTCTTCGTTTATGGGCCGTCCTGGGTACTGTAGGGATTGAGCAGCATCCCTGGCCACACCCCTTCCATGCCAGGAGTTCCTCCAACATCTCCAGACACTGGGTGTCTCCACGGGAGATCCACCAGGTCGTAAGGCATCTCTCCCTTGGTGAGCTTGGCGTTAAACCTCAGTTTGAACTCTTCCATCCCTTTCGCTGGCTTTGGGCAGTGTTTTAGGTTTTGTGTAGCTTAAAAACAAGCAAACAAACAAACACAGCTTTTTTCCTCAACTGAGATAGAAAGGGAGTGGTTCCTGATCTTGTAGCCATATTGGCATGAGGGTGAAGTCATCCAGATCCTCAGAGCCCCAGCTCAGACAGCAGCTGTGGTCGCTGATACTACTTGGGAGTGGTGTCCACTGATGTGGTTTCGAGGCCCTCCTTGGCCGAGAGGCTGCTAGGAGGCCAGGGACCTCTGTGCCCCTCTGCACCGTTGAGGGCTGGGCTCGTGCCCCCCAAGGGGCTCCACCACCTTCTATCTGTGTCATTGCTCTCCTACCTGGGTCCTGGGTGTGCTGGTTCATAGATTAAACCCTGTCCACATGCCTGGGAGCTTGGCCATCCCAGCAGCTTTTTAATTTCTAAAAACATGTTCGTGGCTATATATTTATATTTCTCTGATGGTCACTTTTGAGAACAAGCCCACTGAGCCTGGAAGACAAATCGGGCCTTCCACAGCAAAATATAAGGCCGTCGTGAACATCCTGTGGAATGTTACGGCAACGCGCCTGGGTGGCAGTTTGCAAACCAGTCTTTAAAATAAAGTTACCTGGCGTAGTTTTGAATTTGCAGAAAAGTTGCAAAGACAGTGCAGAGAGTTCCCACGTTGGCCACGCCCTGGTATTGGCATCTTACGTTAGCGTGGTGCATTTGTCACAATTATTGATCCAGTATCAATACGTTATGATCAGCTCAAGTCCGTACTTCGTTTGGATTTCCTTATTATTTCCCATTTCCCAGAAAACGTCTCTTTTCTGCCCCAGGACCCACATGGCATTCGTTGTCACGTCTCCTTAAGGCTTCTCTGGGCTGAGACGGTTTCTCTGACTTTCCTTGTCTTTTGTGCCTGGACAGTCGTGCAGAGGACAGGGCAGGAGTCTTACAGAACACCCCCCATCTGGGTTTGTCTGGTGTTTTCTCCCAGTCAGACGAGGGTTGTGGTTTTGGGGTAAGAACACACAGAGGGACACATGCTGTCCACAGGGCTTACCGTTCTTGGTGTTGACCTTGATCTCTGGCTGAACCAAACCCAGTGGTTTTAAACTTTGAATTATTCCCAACATTGAAAAATCTGGAGATTTTATAATAAAAGAGCTCCCAGCTCCTCAGGATACTTGGGAGAGCTGATGACATCAGGCCACTTCCCGTGCGGTGACAGAGCTGGGCTGGAAGAGGTGCCCCTGTCCAGCGAGCCAGGACCCCCATTGTCACCACCTGCCTGCCCTGGGGCCCACCTCCCTCTTGTGACCCCAGGATGGGCCACTAGAACGTGGCAAGCTCCCCCTGCCCCCGCCACTGTGGCCTTGCACCCTCGTGGAGGAATGTCCTCGTGCACCGCTCGTTCCCAAACACAGTCCCCCAGGAGGTGGCCGTGAGTCAGAAAAGCATGTTGGAATGTAGGGGAGTGAAGGTTACCTGGGCACATATTGTGGTTCATCTGAAGGACACAGCTGGCCACTCCGGCCATGTGGGGCTCAGAGCCACTGGCATCTGGGGCAGAAGGAGGGGTGGCCTTGGGCCTCCCACTCCAGAGTCATCATCGTTGGCCACTCCTGGGTCGTGGGCTTCTGGCCTCCAGCGCTGGGAGACAAGTCCCTGTGGTTTTAAGCCGCCTGGTCTGCGGTCACTTGTTACGGCCGCCCTGAGAAGTGTGTAGGGTCGGTGAGGACCAGATCCGGAAGTATGCAAGCTACAGAAAACAAGGACCGACCAGATCGCGTGTTTGGAACTTGTCGGGTGCAGAATGTCTCAAGATGTCGGGGGTGCTGCACTGGAGTTTTGGTTTCGTGGAGCCCCTGAGCTCCCCTGGTTCAGCCTCTGGTTGAGTCGAGTCCAGCATGAACACCCAGCAAGTCCTTTTATAGAGCCAGCAGTTTCCATATTTACCACCAGTCAAAATCTGGGGACATTTTTCGCTGTCATGACTGGAGTGGTCCCGGCTTCGGGTGGGTGGATCCAGGGGTCCTGCTCAGCCCCCAGAGTGTTTAGGACACCCCCTCCCCCAGAGCATGACCCGCCCCCAGTGCTGGGGGCGGAAAACATGGAGCGAGGTGACCTTCAGATTCCAGAACATTCTGTGGGTCCCAGCACCGGGGCCCAGAGCTGTGCCGAGGCAGCTGGAGCCCCCGGAAGATGAGCTGGGCTCGTCCTCACTCAGCACGTTTTACCCTCTCGAGGCTGCAGGGCTGACCCACGGAGTCAGGCAAACACCACAGCTCGGAGCAGAAGCCTCCGCTCCGTCCCACGCGAGAGCAGGTTCGAGGTGACAGCACAGCCCACACACCGGGGCCTCCAAGGCACACGGGCTGGCGTGCTGCCAGCTGCCACTCACCCGACAGTCCCCGCACACCCACAATGACACGCGCTCCCTGGAAGGCGGATGGGGAGGGGCAGATCCCCTTCTGGCGCAGGAGGAGAACACAGGGCCGGCCTCCTTGGCCAGAACCAGGCAGAACCAGGCCAGATGTGCTTCCCCTCCGGGGAGGCTGCCTGTGTTGTCTGTATCTCTTCAACAGCATATTCCCTGGGCACTTAGACTGCGGGGCCTTGGAGTGGTGGTGGAGGGTCTCCCTGTGAGGCGTCAACAGACTTTCTGTAAAGGGCCAGAGGGTGAGTGTTTTCAGCTTTACAGGCCAGAGGCTGCAGTTGCCGGGTTCTGCCTTTGGAGGTGCAGCTGTGCCTTGGATGGTGTATAAGTGAAGGGGCATGGCCGTGTTTGAATAAAACTTTATTTACAAAGCAAGTGGTGGGCCAGATTTGGTCTCGGGTCTCTGATAGGTCAGCGCTGCCTCCTTCCCAGTTCAGAGGCCTCTCCTTGTTAGAAGTGGTGTTCGACACTCATGACTGTCCCCTTCTTCTCTAGCTTGGTGACCTCAGGCTGGTTTCATCTCCTCTCTGAGCCTCCGTTTCCCCATCTGTAGAGCAAGGATAATTATTCTTAGGGGTTGTAACTAGATTGTTAGGTATTGTAGGACAGTAGTTCTCATCTGGGGTGATTTTGCCCCACAGGGGGCACTGGTCATGTGGTTGTCATGACTGGGGATGCTCCTGGGACGGAGGGGGTGGGGCCAGGGGTGCTTCTCAGCCCCCTCCCCCCCCCAGTGCCTGGGACGCCCCCAGAGAATGAAGTGGCTCTGAATGTCTGTGGGGCTGGAGGGGAGAGACCCCGGTGTAGATGGAAGTATCTAATAGGGTAACGTGCAAAGACCAGGGTCCCATATTAGTTGTTAGTTGTCTTTCTTTCTTTCTTTGGCCCACAGCTTCCCTCTTATTTTCCAGAATTCTCCATCCATAAAACCTTTGCCCTCCTCCGGGCCCGGGCACTGGCTGCAGACTCGGCAGGCCTTGCTTGAGTGCTGCTGGACGCCACGGCCCCCTGAGTGAATGCGCCCTGTCGCCCGGGTCTGCCGGAGATGTCTCAGAGCCTTGCTCCAGCAGGACCCGGGGCCCCGCTCAGCCACCTTCTCCCCTCCTCCCCCCTTCCTGTCAGAAGAGCAAACTTCCCTTGTCGATTAGCATATCCTGTTTTTAGCGTCTTTCTCTTCTAGGTTTTATATAATCGTGTCATTATTAGCTGCTGTCACAGGGACTCAGTGCTCCTAGCATCAACGGCTAATTGCCTGTCGTCACTCTTCTCTTCTCTTGTTCAGTAAACTTTCACTTTAGAATAGTTTCAGATCCTCAGAGGAAGTGGGAAGGCAGTACAGAGTTCCCACGCAGCCCACAGCCGGGGCCCCTTTGGCCAACACCTTCCATCAGCGGAGTGCACCTGTCACAGTCAATAGGCCAATATTCCTATGTCATTATTAACTGCGCTCCATACTTTGGACTTCTCTGCTTTCCCCCTGATTATCTTTTTCTGCCCCAGAACTTCATCCAGGACCCCCACATGACACAGCCCCACTGGGCTGTGGCGGCTTCTCAGACTTTCCGTGTGCAGAAACCCTGTCCCACTGGGCGGTGGTGGGGGGAGGGGGGCGGCGGTCATCAAGGGCATTACCGGTGGCGATTTCATTCACCAGATCTAGACGTTTAGGGCGCCCTTTGCAGCCAAGGTTTGCTAGCCCACTGATGAAGACGAGGCATTTACTAGAAAGTCGGGTGGTGGATTTTTTTCAAGGTGACCTTCCGGGCAGCAGCAGAAGTGGCCCCTCTGTGGTTGTGGGTGTTTTGTGTGGCAGGATGGTTGGAGGTAATTTTGCTGGGTGATGGTCAGGGGCAGCGTGGAGCTTTTCCATGTGACCCAGGGTCTAGCTTCAGGATGAGATGGCCCTGGTCTCTCTGTGGTGGCGCCTGGATATGATAATTTGTGGCTAAAATAGTGCCATGTTAAAAAAAAAAAACAAAACCCTGTTTTTAATGTTTATTTATTTTTGAGAGAGAGAGAGACAGAGTGTGAGGGGGGTAGGGGTAAAGAGAGAGGGAGACACAGAATCCGAAGCAGGCTCCAGGCTCTGAGCCGTCAGCACAGAGCCCAACACGGGGCTCGAACTCACCTTGAGATCATGACCTGAGCCAGAGTTGGATGCTTAACTGAGAGAGCCACCTAGGCGCCCCTAGTGCTGTGTTTTAATAAACTGACTTCTGTTCCGGGGGTCACAAACTACAGCCTGTGGGCTGAATCCAGGCCTCCTGCTTTTGTAAATGAAGGGTTTTTTTTTTTTGTAATGTTTATTTATCTTTGAGACACACACACACACATGCACGCACACAGAGTGTGAGTGGGAGAGGGGCAGAGAGTGAGGGAGACACAGAATCCAAAGCAGTCTCTGAACTGTCAGCACAGAGCCCTGACATGGGGCTCGAACTCTTGAATGGTGAGAGCATGACCTGAGCCGAAGTCGCACACGTTACCGACTGAGCCCCCCAGGTGCCCCTGTAAATAAAGTTTTATTGGCACGTGACCACACCTATTTGTCTCCCGCAGCCACGTCGAGCGAGTAGTAGTGACAAAGACCACCTGACCCACAAAGCCAAAAATAGTGACCATCTGGCCCTTCCTGGGAACACTTTGCTGGACCCTGGTCTTGTCAACAAAGCAGATCACACAAGTCCTGAGTAATGGAGAAGTTGTGGCGTGTAACTTACTCTGCGATACGTATCATATAATAAGGAAGTTCTTTTTTTTTTTTAACGTTTATTTATTTTGAGAGAGGGAGAGAGAGAACCCCAAGCAGGCTCCGCGCTGTCATTGTGGAGCCTGATGTGAGGCTCGAACCCATGAACCGTGAGATCACGACCTGAGCCGAAATCAAGAGTCAGATGCTTAACGGACTGAGACGCCCAGGCGCCCCTAAAGCAGTTATATACTATTAACAGTGTCGGGCACTGATATAAGCAGCTTATATATGTTCAGCTATTAAATCTGAAAAACACTCACGGGGTAGGTGCTCCCATCATCTCTGTGCTACAGATTCAGAAACTGAGGCACAGAAGAGTCCATCAGCCATGAAGTCAGGACAGACAGTGTTTGGCAATGCTGCCTCTCAGATATAAGGATATATGTCCCCACCACCCCCCTTCCATGGGACTCGGTGTAGTTAGTTTAATTTCGAGTGGAAAAAGAAATCTGTTTTTACACATTTTGTTTTCTTTCTTTTTTTTTTTTTCTGTTGGAAATTGGTCATCTCCTAAATCAGTTGCCTGTCCCCCCATATGCTACAGTTCCAGGCGCTGTGGGTTTGATGACCGCTGCCTCGCACAGGGAAGCAGCCCTGCCCCCTAGGACAAGGGGCAGTGTCTGGGGATGTCTGTGTGATCCTCATGACTGGGGGGCTCCTGGCATCGATGGGGACGGGGGCCAGGGACGCTGCTCAGCCCCCACGGTGCCCGGGATGCCCTGCAGAGAACCACCCAGCCCAATGTCTGCAGTGCGAGGTTGGTGGGGGGAGACCCTGTGATGATAATTTGGAAAACAGTTGAGTCAGGTCCCTGACCACGTGTGACAGCAGAAGAAACCGCGGCGGTCCTGGTCAGATGGTATGGAGCAGGTGACCCCCCCATCCCCCCCAGCGTGGGTTAAGTGGAGGAGGGTCTGGAGGACCTCCAGAGGCACCACGGACCTGGGATCAAAGGGCAGCGGCACTCCAGCTGCCTTCTTGTGCTCGGCAACCAGAGACCTTTAACCCTGGGGTCAAGCGAGCGGTGCCCTCGTGTCCCATCTGATCAGGGGTGTGATGGCGCCTGATCTGGGCCAGTCCTGGCAGAGCCCTCCACCAGCCACCTCACCTCCTGTCCCCCCTCCTGCCCCCCTGTGCCTCCCCACCGGTGCCTTCCCCCAGGCTCCTCCTCCCCCAACTTCATTTGCAATCAGAATCAGTCAGGGTGACATATTTAGATGGTTGCTGTGGTGACGGGGGAAGGCTGGGGTGATTGTGGCAACGAGTGCATGAAGGACAGCGGCTGCATTGCTATCTGGAGCCTCCCTGGAGGCCCGCACTCCTGCTGCCCGCGGGCGGGGGGGGGGGGGGCGGCGGGCATCAGTGTGGGGAGCTAGGGGGCTCCAACACCCCGGTCCCACCCACTCCGTTCCCATAGACGGAGACGCGAACTGTGGCCCAGGCAGGGAAGATCTGCCTGTTGCCGAGTGCTGGGTCCCCGCTGGGGTGGGGGGTGGGGGCCTGGAGAATGTTTGTGGTCATCGCGACTGGGGTGCCCTTGGCATCGCATGGGTGGGCTTGAGGGGTGACGCTCGATGCCCCACAACGCCCAAGATGGCGCCCACAGACAGTCAGGGGTGCTGGGGGTGGAGGGAGAGACCTGCTTTGCAGGGAAGGGGATACAGGCAGGGGCTTCCTTCCGTTTCAGAAAGGAGGCGCTGGCATTTACGCTGTGGTAATTCGCGAAATTCCAAAGGCTTCCTTTTCTCACCCCTGTTGTTCTGCTGAATCTCCTGGGCCCCGTTGGGCTCTTGTGTCTCCCCAGATTATCAGGTCGATAGACATTGGGAAGACAAGAAAACGAAAACTCCAGTGAAACTCCACTGCGGTTCAGTGCTCACCATTAGAAAAAGGTAACGGCTGCCAGAGGTGTAGGTGGAGATGTCAGGCGAGTCAGCGCTGAGGGCAGGAGTCTCAGGTCTCCGCTGCTGTGTCACAGCGAGCCGCTCCGAGCCCCGTGGGGACCACGGACAGCGAACGGGTAGTGTGCCGCTCGGTGCCGTCTTGCAGAAATCCGCTTATCCCCGGCCACAATATGCTTTCCGTTGGCCAAATGGGATCTGGGAGTAATCTGAGGGAGGCGGTTTGGGACTGATTGTATTAGGGCTCTTCTCTGATCCACTCATGGGGCTGCTGTGGTCCCTGGGCCGGGGGCGGGGAGGGGGGGGCAGCGGGGAGGATGGCTCTGGTGTAGGTTTTTCCGGGCCTGAGCGGTCAGGAGAGTCTGATCCTTGCCGTATCATATTGTTACATTACTTGCAGAGGCTTCCGGGGGTGGGGGGGAAAGTAGGCAATGCATTTGGCCAAGACTGACCCAGCTTCTCTGTGGGTCTGGTTCATAACAGCTCGTTGAAGCAATCACTGGTGAATGTGAGCACTTCGCGATCATCTGGTCTAAGACAGGCTCCCTCTCCCCTCCCCCCCCTCCCCCTCCCCCTCCCTCCTCCCTCCTCCCTCCTCCCTCCTCCTTTCTAAATTCAGAATTCTCCTAATTTGTCTCTTCAAGATCTTCTCTTAATAGACTGCTTTTTAGAGTAGTGTTAGGTGATGGAAAAATGCAGAAAATAGAGCTCCCACATACCCCCTGCCCCCTCCACGTTTCCCCCGTTGTCACCATCTTGCCGTAGTGGGGCACATTTGTTGCAGTCGATGGGCCAATATTAATACGTGACCGTTGACCAAAGTCCTCGTTGACATTCGGGTTCAGTCTTTGCCTCGCCCCTCCCCTGGCCCAGGAGGTCGGTAACAGGGTCCTGCCTGAAAAGGGGTTTGCTTCCCAGGAGGACACGGGGCGCTTGGACATGGCAGCAGCTCCCAAGCTAGTGTGTCCCGCTGGGCACAGACTCTCAAGTAGAAGTCGGCCTGTCGTCTCCCCTAACGCCTAGTTTCACGGCCCTGTTTCTGGCAGTTTGGGGTCTCCAGGTGTGGGAGCTAAGGGTCCCCCTGCCCATGTCCCAGCTCACCGTGCGGAGATACTAGGCTGCAGATCTGTGGAGCCCCTCCAGAATTACGAGGGAAGTAGAAACCACCCCACTGGGAAATTAACGGGCGGAAGACCCAGCGCGCCTTTGGTTTGTGATCGCGGGTTTTGTCTTCCTTTATCACGTTGATAAATAACGCAGCTGCTGGCAGCGGCTGAGAACAGGGGCTCCCTGAGCCCCTGGGCCCGTCCCGGAGGCGTGCAGCGGGGTTCCTGCCCGTTCCTTTTCACAGGCGAGGCTCGGGCTGGAACCGGCCCACAGGGAGCAGCTCTGCGGGGGTGGCCTGGTCTCCCCTGGGTCCTCTGGGCTCTGCAGGCTTTCCCGTAGCACCAACCGGGACAGGAAACCCCAGTGGTTACTGACCACATGCCGAGTCCGCGGCCTGCGGTAAACCGCGGCCCAGGCACTCCGGGGTCTCCCTTCTCCCAGGACACACGATCCTAGCAATGCTGGCGGGCGCGGGGTCTCTCCAGGGGGGTAACGACCACGTCCTGCAATTAGCCCAGCGTTCGTACAACCTCGCAGATATCCTAAAAGCCGCTGAATTGGACACTCCAAAAGGGTGGCTTTTAGGGTAGGTGGATCACATCTCAATTTAAAGGAAAAGAAAAGAAAAAAGAAGCACGTGGACAAGATGGGGGTCCCAGGTTGTAAGAACTGTGGCCCAGGATAAATGTAGGTGAGAGTCCTTCCCACGCAGGCGCCCCAGTGGCCGCAGTCACGAATGGTGTCTGTTTCCAGCGTGGTTTACGGCCCCCTCGGCTCGTGGCCCTTCCCACCAGCGTTTCCTTTGTTGGTGTCTGTGACTGTGCTTCCCGGCAGTGCCTCCGGTGGGTCTGTGTGGGGTCAGCACGCCCCGGGGTACCAGGGTCCCACCTCTTCATCCCACTGCTGGTCCTTCAGGATGGCCTGTGGGTCCCCCTGATGGGGAAAGTGAAAGCCCAGCATTTTTGCCTGGGTGAAGGTCACGGGGACGGGCAGGCGCCAGCTGGTGCCACTCACAGCCTGTCTCGTGGGCCGCGGACGAGCTGGTCTGGTTGTCTGCGGGGGTCGCCTCAGTGCTCAAGTTCAGGTCCCAGGGCTGGAGGACAGCCAGCGGCTGGTGTTGAAGGGCTAGGGACGGGGAGATTTGCGGTTGGCACGTGTGAAGGCAGAGGTGAGAAACCATCTTTAAAGGGAGTCGTGACCCCATGTCCACAGCAGCACGATTCATAGCAGCAGCAACCAGGAGGTGGAAACACCCAAGTGCCCATCAGCAGCGAAGGGGTACACGCAGCGTGTCCGTCCATGCACGGGCACATGATTGGCCGTGAACAGCAGCGAGGCACCCACGCCCGCCGCCCTGCGGACGGATCCTGAACACACGACGCTCAGGGAGGGAACCCGACACGAGAGGCCACACGGGGTGTGAGTGCACGTGTGTGAAACGCCCAGAACAGGCTCATCCAGGGACAGGGAGGGGGCTCGTGGGGACCGGGGGTGCTGGGGAGGGGTGATGGCTGATGGGGATGGGGCTTCCTTCAGGGGTGATGAAAAAGTCCTAAAATTGTTTGTGACGATGGTTGCACAAGTGTGAAAATAGTCAAAAGCCCTGAACTGTGTGTTGGGTGTGAATTAACTGCGTGGCCTGAGGACCGTGTCTCAGTAAGAAGGCCTTAGAAAACAATGCCTAGTGATGGGTCAGTTTCCTGGTTTGGACAAAGGCCCCTGGTGGTGCAGGGAGCCAGCACGGTTGGAGCTGGGTGCGAGGTGCCCAGGACCCCTGGGCACAGTTTTGCAACTTCTCGTGAGTCTTTAATTGAGTCAGAAATAAAAACTTGAATGATCGTATGTGTGGACGTCCCCTACAAGGCTGAAGTGAGTGGAGTGAGTGCTCCAGGGCGGGTAGGGGGCGCATATTGGACGGGCCCTTGTTTCTCACCACCCGCCGCCCCCAGCAGTGAGGCGCCCTCTGGCCTCTGCGGGGCGCTGCAGCAGCTCCCCAGCCGCGTCTGGGGCGTTACTGAGGCAGCGGCGCCACCTGCAGGTGATGGTGGGGACTTCGGTTCTCCATCCTGGCCCCAGGTTGACAACACAACGGCCCTGAACTCTGAGAAAAGGGAGCCGGCATCTTTTGAGTTTTGGGGTTTTTTTAAAATAAGTTTTCAATTTTAAAATAATTTTAGATTTTCAGGAGAATTTCAGAGTTCCTGTCTGGGGCACCTGAGTGGCTGTCAGTCAGTTGAGTGTGTTCTTGATTTCAGCTCAGATCATGATCCCAGGACAGTGGGATCAAGCTGTGGGGAGCATAGAGCCTGCTAGGGACTCTCTCTCTCTCTCTCTCTGTCTCTCTCTCTCTCTCTCTGTCTCTCTCTGTCTCTGTTCCTCTTTCCCACCCTCTCTCTCTCTCTCTCTCAAATAAAAATGAAGAAAAATTTCATTAAAAGATAGAGTTCCTGTCTGCCCTTCACTCAGCCTCCCCTGTGGCCGTACCTCCCAGAACCACAGTGCATTTGTGACGACCGTGCACGTCCCTGAACCCGGCCCCACTCTTTATTCAGATTTCACCAGTTCGCCCCTGTGGTCCTTGTCCTGCCCCGGGACCCCACCCTGGATCCCACCTTGCGTTTGGTCCTCACATCTCGGCAGGCAGACCCCGGTGACCTGGTGGGTGCCCTGGGGCAGGGGGTTGACTCAGTTTCCACCTTTCCCTCACAGGGGACTCTGAGAGTCAAGTCATGCAGGAGAACGTCCTGATAAGGCACGAAAGGTCACGTGAGCATCCGATCCTTTCCTCAGTTTAGTTTGGGAGCATCTGGAGAATTTAGTAGGGACGACCTCGCAGATCTCTGACAGAACTTTCTGGTAAAGTGGTCAAGCTCCACTTCCGCACCGGGAGGTCCTGAGCCTGGCAGAGCAGCCGAAAGGCAGGCCTTCGTGACGGTCTGACCGTGAGCTCCAGACCCTTCCTCACCGCCGCTGCCGGACACGTGTTTCCGGCCAAATGGTGCTCCACTGAACTGTTCCATTTTTCTTCCAGGGAGCGGACATCGGGTTCCTGAGCCTCGGCGCTGAGGACAGCTAAGCCTCGTGCACAGGTCAGTGCCGCGATGCGTCTCGTACTCGACCGTCAGAGTTCAAGGGGACGTCGAATGGCTGGCCGTTCTGGGCCGGGCTGAGGAGGGGGAGTGGCTTGCCGTGGAGGCGGGCGCCTCACCCGAAAGGCTTCAGCGGGGCGTGCAGGGTAGCCACTGGCAGGACCAGAGCTGAGTCACTGGATGTGACAGACGTTATCTCAACGCTGGCGCCCGTCCTGGCGGCTGGGAGGCACCACGTGGCCTCAGGGGCGCTCTTTTCACCAAGGCAGCCGTAGAGACGAACAAGGCTGAGGTCCTGCTCTCTTGACTTCGGCCGTCTGTCCATCTGGTCTCATTTCCAGAGGGCGTTGGGTGGCTTCTGTCGTGTGGGAGGAGGGACGGCGTGAAGGTGAGCTGGGCAAGGCGGCTGGGCCTGCGGTAGCCCCACGTCTCTCCCCTTGCACCTGCCCGCGGAGGTCCCCGCCACCCTCCAGCGGCTTTCTCTGTCGTGTGATCTGTGATCTTCGCTTAGAGTCAACCTCTGGCTTCCAACCGAAATGCCAAGGGAATTTTGATTCGGGTTGTGTTTGACTTATCAGTAAATTTGAGGGAGATCGGATGTCTCTGTGATGTTGGATATTCCCAAGCGTGTGTCTGCGCCTGAGTCTAAAAGAAAAAATGTCAGAAGGAGGCAGCCCCAGAAGATACACGTGCTGTGGGTCCGTCTCGGGGAAGTTTCTAGCAAAGGCTGGTCTGCAGGGACGGGAAGGTGCTTGGTGGCCGCTAGGGGCTGGGGAGGGAACGGGGACTCTGCGGATGTGTGCCAGGAACACTGCGTGGGGGGTGATTTCACGCCCTGGCACCCTCGCTGCCGACTCCTCCAACCACGTTTCCACCCGGTGAGCTTTCTGGCCTGTGAGGTGCCCCTCAGTAAGCTCGCAGTGGTCATGGGCTCAGCTCAGGAGAGAGGCTGTCCCTGAGGACAGAGACCAAGAGCCGAAACGGGAGCCCTGGGGTGGGCGTGATGTGTGGGCGCCCGGTGGGACCCACACAGATTTCCCGTGTGAAGTCCGGCTCACAGGGCACCCGGCCAGCTGGAGGCGGACCGCTGTCCTGTTAAAGAAGTGTAGGGGTGCCTGGGTGGCTCAGTCGGTTAAGCGTCCGAGTTCAGCTCAGGTCACGATCTCGTGGTCCGTGAGTTCGAGCCCTGCGTCGGGCTTTGGGCTGATGGCTCAGAGCCTGGAGCCTGCTTCCCGTTCTGTGTTTCCCTCTCTCTCTGCCCCACCCCCGTTCATGCTCTGTCTCTCTCTGTCTCAAAAATAAATAAACGTTAAAAGAAACAATTAAAAAAAAAAAAGTGTAAACGCACACAAAGGGGCCGCAGAGTTTCCTAAGGGCCCCGCCCAGCGCCGGCCGTGCTGACGTCCTGGGGCGCGTTCTGCCCGGATCTCTGGGAGTTACATCCACACGTGTGATTTTAGAGCCAAAGGATTTACTCCGTAACGTGCTGGTTCTGCTTGAGGGGCGTCTTTCCTCGACAGGAAACCTGTGTTTCTGTCATCTCTCTGGACGCTGGCTTAGCATCCCATATTCTAGGCAAATTGTAACGTTTCTTTTTTTTCTTTGAAAGTTTATTTATTTATTTGAGAGATACAGAGACAGTGGGAGTGGGGAGGGGCAGAGAGAGAGGGAGACAGAGAATCCCAAGCAGGTTCCACACTGTCAGCGCAGAGCCCGACGCAGGGCTCAAACCCACGAACCGTGAGATCGTGACCTGAGACGAAACCAAGAGTCTGACGCTTAGCTGACTGAGCCACCCAGGCGCCCCTGTGCCACATTTCTTTTAAAATAATTTTATAACTGATTTAATTAGCCTCTGGGTGGGTTGGGGGGGGGTGTTTTCCTGTTTTTCTTTTCTCTTTCTCTCTTTCTTTCTTTCATATTCCGGGATGACTGTCTCTGTGCAAACTTAATACACCCTTGGCTGGTTGTCGTTTGGGGTAAATGCTCACGTGTGTGCTTGCCGTGCGTGTGAGAGAGAGAGGGAGAGTCCGGGTGTCCTCGTCGCCTGTCCGACAGCCCCAGTGCCCTCCAGGAACGCACCGTCCCCGGGGAGCAGCCAGGCCGCCTCAGGGCTTCAGTTTCTCCCCTGAGCTGTGTGTTCTGTGCACGGCCTGGCTGTGCTCTTTACTGACCTTCCCGGCGGGGCCTCTGTCTCATCGACGTGTTTGAACTCTTCCGACACGTGTGTTGGAACTTCCTGTCTTTCTCCGTTTGGATGCCGTCTGGTGTCCGTCACGTAGGCCGTGAATGTTTTTCTGAGCACGCTGTTCCCTCTACTCGCCGTGGGCGTTCTCGTAGGGAATGTGTTGTCTTTGGCGTGCCCCCAAATTTCAAGATGACAAGAAGCAATTAACCTGCACTTTGTGCGGATCGCATCTTTTATACTTAAATCTTGGAAGCAGACGAACTGGTGAGCCTGCCCCCTGCCCCAGGGGGACGCGGGGCAGCGTGCAGAGGGGCGTGGAGTGGTGCGGTGAGCAGGTGCTCCGTGGGCAGGTCCCGCGGGGAGCTCTCTGTCACAACGGAGGCACCCCTCCAGGGGGTTGCCGGGCTTTCCCTGGTTACGTGCTAATTTGGTAGTCACTCGTTGAACACACTCTGCTCACCTGCAGGTGCACAGACACGCGAGACCCTGGCCAGGGTTTACCACCTGAGCAGCCGGGGTGTCGCTGAGCAGGGGCCCCGCCACCTGTCTTGACGGCAGAACCAGCCCTCCAACAGATGTCAGAGCTCAAGGACGAACAGGAGTTTGGGGTGTTTGCTCCGGGGGCTTGGGGCTCAGGGGTCCCCCCTCTGCCCGCCCCACAGGATGCTGCAGTTCCCGCTGGCGACCACAAGGGGGCAGAGAAGGTCCACGGGGTCTGCCCCCGCTGGGCCTCGAGCCTCTGTGGGCGCAGGTGCGGTATTTCCAGCTCTCCCCCACCCTTGTTGGAGCTCTGTGACTACCCTGTCCCTGTTCTCCAGGACATTCCAGCACCGAGAGTTCCAGGGTCACTCTGTCTCCCCGCCCCCATCCCCCTTACAGATCCAGAGCCTCCGTGGACCCAGGCCCCAGCTGGCCCCTTTCACCGGGTTGAGGAGGGAGAAGGAAGCACTGGCCTGTGACCTTGGGGGCTCAGGGTACCGGCACACCTGCACCCCGAAACCCACTCGACCCGGGCATGGCCCAGTGGCCAGAGCAGAGGCCACAGCACAGAAGCAAAGGCACAGGATTGGGGGTGGGCAGCCTGGCTGCTGCAACCCCCACCTCGGGGACTGGGTCTGGCTTCTGGAATGTTCCCCCTTCCATGATCTGGAGCAGTGGCTGGTGGCTCTGGCCCGGTACAGTCCCTTCCTTTGGGACTCACCTAAACGGCACAAACCCTCAGAAGCCGCCTCGGGCCTCCCAGGTGTGGCATCTGGCCCGTGTCACACCTTCTAGTGCGGTCCCTGGGGTGGTTACGTCCGGGGCACAGGGTAGCCCTTCCCTTAGCAGGGATTTCCGAGTGTGTGCCTGGGCCTGGCCATGGAGAGACGGCAGTGACCACATGGGGAAAACCCTTGGTTCCACAGAGCTGACGTGCTAGCAGGAACTGGACACCCGTTGTGGGCTCCCCCTGCCCCAGCACCGCTAAGCCCAGGCGGGTCACTCTCTGGGGGCGTCCGGGGCTCTGTGAGGGCTGAGCAGCATCTCTGGCCCCACCCCCTCGATGCCAGGAGCCCCCCCATGTAATGACCACAAATGTCCCTAGACGTGGCCCAGGATCTCCTGGGGGCAGAACGAGGAGGCTCTCTTAATGATCTCTCTCACACTGTCTTTATCGGGTTCCCAGCCGCTGGCCCTCCCGCAGCCTCGGAGCTCTGGGGGCTGAGACCGCAGCCGAGGCCTCCTGGAGAGGCACCCAGCTTTCCTTCAGTTCCTTCAGGCTGCCGCTGCCAGGGACCACGGCTCAGGCCCCCTGTGCCCTGAGGGCTCTGGACTTTCACCCTGGGCGTCCCCTGGGCTCACCAGGCCACTGTGGCGCTAGCTTTCCTTTGGATGTGACATTGTCTTTGAGCTGCAGTTTCCAGCATGGTAGGTAGGCATGAACCACCGGCACGAATACCGGCAGCCGCTGAGCACCTGAAATGGGCCGCAGTGGAAATGATATTTTGCATGTGTTAGGTTAAATCTCTGATTCTTCACTGGGGGCCGTCTTGTCCCCAGGGGACACCGGGCTGTGTCCGGGGCCATCTGTGGTTGTCGTACTAGGGGTGTAGCATCGAGGGACTAGGGGCCAGGGTCTCTGCTCAGCCCCGACAGAGTGGCCGGCCGTGATGCCCATGGTGCGGAGGGAGGGGGAGGGCGCCCGGACAAGGACCGGCGCTCGCTGCGTGGAGCACAAAAGCACGCCGCGACCTTCAAACGACTGAGTGTGTTTTCCTGACTGCCGCTTGTTCTCCCGCGAGCGGGTGAACATTCCTGCCGAGAGCACCGTCGGAGCCTTTTATCTCTGGAGTGGTCCTCGAGCGGATCAGACCGCAGCCCCAGCCCTCCAGTCAGAGCCCGCTGCCCCCGCCACCCCCGGCTGGTTCCCCGCCTCAAGTCCTTCCCAGGCTTGTGGAAACGCACGTTATTACCAGTTCTTTCTGCGGACGAGCTGTCCTGCTGCACAAACTGCCAAGACCCACAGTCAAAATCTTAAAGCGTTCTGCTCACGAAAGGTCACGGGCTGCCGCTGCCTTTCCAGCAGAAACGTACACGGCGCATGCATAGTCAGGCCGTGGCGTGTGAAGCGGGCCCAGGGGGCCCTGCTGCAGCCCGCGGTGCCTGAGACCCTCATCCTGTAGCCCGCCGCTCCGATCCGGCAGACAGGACGTGGGCCCTTCCCAAGGCAGCAGCGGTGGCTCCGACGTGAGCTTGACCCTCTAACCCAGGCTCTCCCCGGGGCTCTCCCAGGGGCCACGGGCCCACATCCTGGGAGGACTGTGGCCGTCACGACCGGGAAGCTCCTGGCATCGAGCGGGGGGCCCAGGGATACTGCCCCGCCGCCACAGCGCCCAGGACACCCCCAGACTGTGACCTGCCCCGGTGTCCGCCGTGGCGAGGCGAGAGGTCCCGGCTGTGCAGGATTCTCGGCTCCCACAGGGAGTCAGGGTCCTGCCTCACTGTCCACGTGCGTCACTGCCTGGGTCCCACCCAAGCCGTCTTCCTGACCCTGCGGGCCAAGGCACACCACAAGTTTCTGTCGGATTTTACTGATTTGGCAATGCAGACCCAGGGAATCTCATGTGGGAGATCACCGGGACAGGGGACCCGTCCGTGGGGCTGCTGGAGCGGAGCTGCCCAGTGGCAACTCAGGAGCGGAGGCCACGCATCTCGGGCACGTGTGCGTTGCTGGGCAACCGCTGGCACAGTCGGCCTCCCTCGGGGCAGGGCATGGTGCGCACACGCCCCGCTCGCTACTCATCAAACTGCAGCCTCTTGACTCAAAACACACAGGGCGACAGTCACGTGGGACAGGAAGGTGGGGGCGGGGGAGCCGGGAGCCGGGTGGAAGCCGCTGAGGGCCTCCCCTGGGGTGGGCACGGGGGTCCCGCATCTTCCCAGGGCCCATTCTCGGCCTGATTCCCTTGGAGCCGGTGGGTTGTCGGTTCCTTATTTTCCTTCCCTCCCAATCATTCGGTCAGCAAACGTCCGTGTCCCTGGGCCTCGCTGGGCTCACTGCTCACATCTGTCTGCGGAAGCCCCCAGGGCAGGGTCGGGTACGCAGGACAGAGGGGAAGGGACGGCCTGGAGATGTGCTCAGCAGCAGGAGGCAGCAAGAGGGACTCCGGGGCCGACATCAGCCCGGCTGTGGAGGCCTGAGCAGGTGTGGGAGATGCAGGTGTGTGGTGGGGGGCGGGGTGCTTGCCTCGATTGCTACAGACTGCATCACGGTGCTCTCTAACTGTCGCAGGTGCCCCCCCATGTGATGGCAACTGGAGGGGAGGCCTTTGGAGGGCTGGTACCGGGCATTGTAATAAAGACCTGTCTTGGGCTCCGTGCACGATTCCTGGCTCCCCGCTCCCCACGGCCTTGGAGTTTCCGAACGAAAGGAGTATCCGTCGTGTGTGACCAAATGTGGAAGTGATGGGAGAGCCGTCACCTAGAATGTGTTAGCTAGCCGGGGCTGCGTCACATCACCACACACAGCGAGCTCCACGTGGCTTATCTGCTCCTGGGTCTGCAGGGCAGCAGTGTGGACTGCGTGGCTGGGATCTGTGCCCAGGGCCTCACCAGGCTTGGCCAGCGTTGAGGTGTCATTGAGGCTTGACTGAGAAAGGACCTGCCTCTAGGTTCACTCGGTCTGTCGTCAGGGTTCAGTTTCTTTGTCATCAGACTGCGATCCCTGCTGCCTTGCTAGCGGCCAGCAAAGGGCCACCCTGGGCTCTCAGGGGCCACATGGTCTCCTCCACTGGCTCCCTCCTGCTTCCAGTCTCTTACGTCCGGAAGGTCTCTGACCCGTTGAAGGGTTCACCTGATTAGGCCAGGCCCACCCACGTGTGTTCCCTTTTTTTTATTAATTCAAAGTCAACCGATCTGGGGGCTTAATTACGTCACTCAAACCCCTTCTTCCATACAAAATAGCCTAAGCATGGGGCGCCTGGGTGGCTCAGTTGGTTAAGTATCCGACTCTCGATTTGGCTCAGGTTGTGATTCCAGTGTTATGGGCTCGGTCCCTGTGTCGGGCTGCGTGCCAAGCATGGAGCCTGCTTGAGACTCTCTCGCTATCGCTCTCGCTCTCTCTCTCTCTGCCTCTTCCCTGCTTGTGCATGTGTGTGCTCCTTCTGTCTCTCTCTAAAAACGAACAAACAAACAAACAAAAAATCCCAAATAGCCTCAGCAGGAAATAGTATCTTACCATGTTCCCGGGTCCTGTCCACACTGAGGGTTGGTCTACACAGCGTGTTCAGGGAGCAGGGATTTGGGGCTCTTAGAATCCTGTTGGCCACAAAGGGAAAGAAGGGAGTGTACTCCTTCAAGACAGCCGGCCCAAAGCCTCAACCAGGGCTGAGCAGGTGATGCCTCGTCCACCCCCTCCGTGCTGGCAGCATCACCGGGACTGGGGGGTCAGGACTGGGGGAGAAAGGGCGTGTTTGCAGAATGCACGGCCCGCTTTGTCCCAGTTACACCCGAGTGTACTCACAGCTTCGCCTCGTTTTTATTTTTTTAATTTGGAGAGAGACAGAGAGACAGAGACAGGGACAGAGAGAGATTGAGAATCCCAAGCAGGCTCCATGCGGTCAACACAGAGCCCGATGCGGGGCTCGAACCCACGACACCGTGAGATCGTGACCTGAGCGGAAACCAGGAGTCGGACGCCTAACCGGCTGAGCCGCCCAGGTGCCATCGATTCACCTAATCGTTAAAACACTTGTATTTTGAAATAATTACAGATCCATTGGAAGTCACAGTCACTCCTGAGGCCTGATCCCGTACCCCCTCCGTCCCGCTTCCCCCAGGGGCAGCATCTCTCGTCACTGTGGTGCTAAACCGGGAAATTGGCGTGGGGACCCTGCGTGTGCGGTTCCCAGCCATTCAGCACGCGCGCAGATTTGGCTTTGCCTCGCGTAGGCGCGTGCGGGACTGTTACATGTCCGTCAGGTGGAGAGAGCTCTGGTCACTGGCGTGTGTTGGGCCGGCGGGCGCAGGCCCGGGAAACAGACACAGGTGTCTCTGCCTCGATGGGATGAAAAGGCTGAAGGCGCCCACTGCACACTGATAGGAATCCCCTTGCCACTAATGACCTGGACACGTGACGACGGGTGACGTGGAGGCATGTGTTTATTGGGTTTTTGCCAAAATGAGAGAGACGGAGACAGACAGAGAGAGCAGGGCAGTGGCAGTAGCAATGTGCTGGCCTTGAAGAAAGCAAGCGGCCACGTCAGGAACACTCAGAGCAAACGCCGTCCGACAGCCAGAAGGAGAACGGGGACCTGAGTCCCACAGGGGAGTGGATTCTGCCAGCCGCTCACATGAGCTGGCAGGGGGTCCCAAGTTCCAGATGAGAGCTCAGCCCGGCCAGTCCCTTGATTTCGGGCCCGTGAGACCTGAGTTGAGGGCCCAGTTGTCCCCATTTCATGGATGAGAAGATCGTGGCAGAGGGGCCAAGTACCTTAAGTGTTCTGTGACATTCAGACGAGCCGCGTCTGTCCTCTGGGCCCGGTCGTGAAACCTCCAGGTCGGGGGTTTCGTCCGACCCCTCGCTGGGGGTTCAGCGAGTGGGTGAATGAAGGGGGGAAGGCGGCCCTGGGACAGTCCTCGCCTGACCTCCTGCACAGAGAGGCGAGCCTGCGAGCGGGACCAGTGACACGTCAGGGACAGTGAGCAGAACCCGGGACGAGTAATGATCACGTGTAGCTTCCTTGGCGGAGTCATCGCCAGAGCTGAGGTCTGAGCTCATTAGCCTCCCGGAATGTGACATGCCGTTCCCTGGCTCCCTGACGAATGTTCCCGCTGAGCTGAGCTCTGCTCCTGCGGGAGGCAGGCTCTCGGGGCGGGAGCCAGGCGCCCTCTGGCCCTCGGGAGGCAGGCCCGCCAAGCCAGCGGCGGCCGGAGGGACAGAGGGCCAGGTCTGGCAGTGCTCCCTGTGTGTGTCCTTGACAGGGGCCAGGGGTGCAGGTGTGAGGACAGGCACACAGACTACGTGGGAAGACAGACAGCAGTGGGGACTCCGGCTGGGGTCATACCTGGCAAACCGTTAACCAGGCCCTCTGTGTCCCTTCTGTGTCCTGGTGCCATGGGGTGGAGCCAGCAGGGCACTGGGGAGTGGGGTAGCAGCATCCAGGGCCCCATCCACTCGACGCCAGGAGGTCCCCCAGTCGTGGCAGCTACAGATGTCCCTGCCTCACTCGGTGTCCCCTGGGGCAGGACTGCCCTGGGTGAGACCCCAGGTGAGAGAGCTGATGGCTGACAATACTGCCTCCGAGTGAAAGCAGGTATTCAGGGAGGCCTTCCTGGAGGAAGTGAGGTCCGAGTTGAGGTTGATAAGGCCCTGCAGCTGACTGGATGCAGGGGGATCCTCCAGGGGCACGGGAGCTGAGGCCGCTGCCAGGACCGACGGCACAGGCTGAGGGAGAGGGAGCAGGGAGGCCAAGAGCAGAGGGTTCCAGGCCCACCTGTGGCAATGATGGACTGACCATGTTTTCCAGATTAGGAAACTGGGGTGCAGAGGTGAGGGTGCCCAGTCACCCCAGCGATGGCGGGCAGAGGTCCCCGGGGGCTTTAGGGCTGTTTCCACGGTGCTGCTGGCCAGGCCAGCTTGGGGCTGGGAGTGGGCCTCGGAGCCAGGCCCGGGGAGCTCAGCCCTCACCTGCCCTTCGGTGAAACCGGCTTCCACCCTGACGCCCCGGGTTGTTGCAGGGAGTCCGTGAGGGCGCAGCTCCCCAGGCCTGGGTGCACGGGCAGTGTGTCCCTTCTGCCTGCGGTCATTGGGGGTCACTCCCCAGAGCCCTGCGTCTTTGGGCCCTGCCTCCCTCCTCCCTCCAGCTTCTCCGGTATCCGTGGAAATGCCGGGGCTGCGTGAGAGGCCCCCCACCCTTCGGCAGGTTGGCGGTGAGCCCTGGACCCCTGCTCTTGTCCCAGCGCCCTTCCCTCTGGCCGGGCGAGAAGGAAGTGTCAGAACCATGGGGACAGAACGTGCCCCTGGCCGGGAGCCCACGCCCCTGGGAAAGCAGCGAATGGAGTCCCCCTTCCGCGGGCCCGGCCCGCATCCCCCAGGAAGGACGGCCGCAGGCGGCAGCTGTGTGTCCCGAGCTGGCCTTGTTTTCCTGTCCTCAGGGCGGGCCTCTGCATTCCAGGTGAACACCTGGGATGCTGGGAGGGGAGGGACTGCGGTTCTTTGCCCGCCACCTGCACCCCCTTCCTGGCACCTACCAGGGAAGGTTGCCAGAGCTGGTCTGTGCACGCTTCCCCGAAGACCGGCTTGCTCCTGGAGGGAGCCCAGCAGAGGGGGCGGCTGGGGACAGTCACCTGCACCACGAGGCCACCAGGGCTGCCACGGTTGTGCACAGGCCACATTGTGCCACACATGACAAACTCGGGACAGAGACGGCCTCATGAGCACTTGAAGCACTCCCTCCCTCCCTCTCTCTCTCTCTCTCTCTCTCTCAAAGTAAAGGAGCAAACTTTACAAAAAATTCATGATCCTAACCACGTCTAAGTGCACAGCTCAGCGGCATCAGGCACACTCACACTGTCGTGCAGCAGTCCCCGCCATCCCGCCATCCATCTCCAGAACTTTCCATCTCCCCAGACCGAGACCCTGTCCCCATGAAGCAGGGACTCCCCGCCCCTGCCCCACCCCTGGCTCCCACCGTCTATTCTCTGGCTCTGTGGACGGGACTCCTCTGGGGACCCCCTGTGAGTGGGGTCACGCGGGACGTGTCCTTCTGTGTCTGGCTCCTGTCACCACGCACAGTGGCCTCCGGGTCCGTCCACGCGGTGGCAGGTGGCGGGACGTCCTTCCTTCCTGAGACTGGATCCTACTTCAGCATGTGGATGGACACACCGCGTTTGTCCTTCATCCACGGATGGACACGGGTTGTCTCCACCCTTTTCGTGGCTGCTGTGAATCGCGCTGCTATGAACGTGGGGGTGAAACTACCCGTTTGAGTCCCTGCTTGGAATTCTTTTGGGATAAAATACCTTTCCGTTTTGGTTTGACACGTCACCCCAGGTCACGGGTCTGCCCCCCAGGACACAGGGGAGCCCCTTCTGAGCTGCGGAATCCAAGATGTGACTTCTCCCTCACCCGCCCCCACTTGGACCCGCACAGCCCTCGGAGGAAATACAGGCTTTTTGCACAAATAAGCGTGCCCTGGGATAAAAACTCCCAAGGTGCAAATGACACAGGAGGAGACTGACGCCCCCCTCCCCTTGTGCTCTCGGCCACCCTGCCTGGAAGCGACCACCATGGCCGGCGTCGGGGTCTCTCCGGGACACGCTCCGTCTCCTTCCAGGCAGAGTTGCTGGCTGAGTTCCGGCAGGGGGACGTGCACCCCTGCAAAGCACAAAGTGGGGCAGGGGAGTGCCAGGCCCACAGGCCCGTGTGCACAGGGCACCAGGTCAGCTCACCTGCCAGGGGGTGGAGCCACAGGGGACCTGCCCACCCGCGCCGGCCCGGGTCCTGGCCTGCGCGTAGTGGGCGTTTGACGATGGTAACGTACCCCCACGTCAGGGGCCCAGTGTTTGCATCCCCCAAATTCGTACGTGGACGCCCTGAGCAGGAGGGTGGTGGGGGAGGTGATGCTGTCGGGTGAGGTCCTGAGGGTGGGGCCCCGCGGTGGGCCACAGTGAGGAGTCTCCCCGCGAGGAAGCACACCCTTACCAGGGACCCTGCCCGGAGCCGCGATCTCATACTTCCAGGCTCCTGAAGTGAGAAGTGAGGCCTGCGGCTTAAGGCGCCTTGTCCGTGGCGTTCTGCGATAGCAGCCAGAAGGGACTGATACAGCCCATCAAAATTACAACAAAATTTCTTTGAAAAGCAATCCGGAAAAGGCACCAGGTGGCAGCCACCTAGGGGAGTGGGGGTGCTTCCGCGGCCAAGGGTGGGTGAGGGCAGGCGCAGATACTCGGAGCGGTTTCTTGAAGACGCGGTGGGTTGAGCTGGCTCCTCCTATGCAGTCGGCGTGGGGTTGGGGGGGGAGACCAGAGAGGCGTGTGCCAGTGTCCTGGGGCCACTGTGACAAAAGACCACAAACCAGGGGGCTTAAAACCACAGAATTTTGCGGGCATTTCGGTTGAGCATCTGACTCTTGATATCAGTTCCGGGTGGAGCCCGCTTGGGATTCTCTCTCTCTCCTCTACACTCTCTCTCTCTTTCAAAAGTAAACATTTTTTTTTTTTTTTTTTTAAATACAGAATTTTGTTCTTCCACGTTCCGGGGCCATATGGCTGAGGTCACAGTGGGGTGGGGCCAAGCTCCCTCCAGAGGCTCCAGGGGATGGTTCCTGCCCCCTCCTCCAGTTCCTGGGGGCCCAGCAGCCCGTGGCCTGTCCCCGCAGCGCCTGCCTCTCCCTGCGTGTCTCTCTTCCGATAAGGACACCAGTCCCGGGGTGGGGGCCCACCCTGATCCTGCATGGTCTCATTGTTAATCGAAGCAGTCACACCTGCAGAGACTTGGCCCATGTTCAGATAAGGTCCCCAGAGCCTACTCCAGCTGCCCTAACCAAGTCCCACTGAAGGGGCAGCTAAACAGTGAAGTGTTCATCCTCAGGGTTCTAGAGGCGGGAGGTCTGAGACCAGGCTGTCGTCAGGGCTGGGTCCTGCTGAGGCCGCTCTCCTGGGTGTGCAGATTCTGACCTCTCGCCGTGTCCCCGCAGGGCCGTCATTCTGTGCAGACCGGGGCCGCCCTTGTAACCTCGTTTAAATTGATCACCTCTTATAAGGCCCCATCTCCAACCGTGATCACATTGGGGGTTAAGGCTTCAACATAGGAATCTGGGGGACACAATTCAGTTCGTGTCAGGCACCTTCTGAGGCTCCCGTGGGCATGAGTCTGTGGGGTCCTTATTCAGTGCACCATGGGAAGGGGGCTGGACTCCGTCCTCAGTAAGGGAGGCTGTGCCCGAGGGAAGGGGGGCTGGGTCGCCCCAGGAGGCGGCCCCAGAGCCGGTCAAAGCCACGTAGATGGGCCTCTGTTTGCAAGTCACTTAGCCGAGCTATGCTCCGACCTTCAGGGCCCTCTGCCAGCAGGGGAGCCTTCACCCCTTTTATAAAGGAAGACGGAAACCCAGCTGGGAGGGTGGGCCCAGGGGCACAGAGCAGCCCGAGTGCGGCCGGCACTCCCACCCCGCAGCCTGCTTCTGTGTGCGGCTGCAGCTTCCAGCCAGGGGTGCCGATGGCATGAGGAAGGTGGCTGCCACCGTGGCCCAGGGAGCCCTCCCACAGCTGGGATGTTCCTGGAAATCTTCTCTTTTGCTCTTAATGGCTTGGAAATGTTGCATTCTTGCCCGAGACCTTCCTAATTTGCTTGGATAGAGAACGATTTTAACTTTTTTCCCCTTTTCTGTGTCCTGTTGTTCTCATGGCTGAGTGTCCCCTTGGGGTGGACCCTGCCCTGGGTTGGGGTGGGGGCCGAAAGTGTGTCTGTGGTGTGGATAGCAGTGGGGGGAGGGCAGCGGGGGCCAGACCTGGTGCGTGGAGGGGACACAGGGCAGCGGGAGCCCAAGTGCAGGCCTATTGGCTGTTTTCTTAATTCTATGGGTTAAAAAAATGTTTTGATAACAGCTTTGTTGAGATATAATCCACTCACCACACAATTCACCCTTTTAAAGCATATAGTTCAGTGTGTTTTAGTACATTTACATGCTTGTGCAACCATTGCATTATTTAATTCCATCAGCCCAAAAAGCAACCCCATCCCCATCAACTATCACCCCCAACCCCCATCACCCCCAGCCCCCATGAACCCCCTTCCGTCCGTGGATGAGTCTGTTCTGGACCTTTCACACACGTGGACTCACACCCCGTGTGGCCTCTCGTGTCTGGTTCCCTCCCTGAGCGTCGTGTGTTAGGGGTCTGTCCGCGGGGCAGCGGGGGTGGGCGCCTCACTCCTGCTCACGGGTCAATATGTTCCACAGTGGCGTTTGCCTTAAAAGATGTTATGTGATGAGTACCTTGACGATATTCCAGCATCTGCGAGGGCCTGCGCTCTGGTAAGGCGTGGACCTGCTGTGTATAAGCACCAGTACAGACTTGCTGTAATCTAGACCGAGCGTGGCCAACTTTTTCTGGGGAGGGCTATACCTTAAGTATTTGTAACCTTTGCAGGCTGGAAAGTCTCCGTTGTAACAACTCAGCATTGCCCTTGCAGCACGGAAGCTGCCAGAGACAACAGGTTGATGTGGCCACATGCCATTAAGACTTTGTGAGCAAGGGGCACCTGGGTGGCTCAGTCGGTTGAGCATCCAACTTCGGCTCAGGTCACGATCTCGCGGTCCGTGAGTTCGAGCCCCGCGTCGGGCTCTGTGCTGACAGCTCGGACCCTGGATTCGCTTCAGATTCCGTGTCTCCCTCTCTCTCTGCCCCTCCCCCACTCACACTCTGTCTCTGTCTGTCTCTCTCTCTCTCAAAAATAAATAAACCTAAAAAAAAAAAAAAAACTCTGTGTGCAGAACCGCATGGAGGGTCCTGGTCTTCTGACCTTGCTTTAGGACAGAAGTTCTCAAATCCAAAGACTTTTTGTTTCTTGCAGGTTCTATTTTTATTTACTTATTTATTTATGTTTTTTGAGAGAGCGAGTGAGTGAGGGAGAGAGGCAGAGGGAGAGAGAGAGAGAAAGAGAGAATCCCAAGCAGGCTCTGTGCTCAGCGAGGAGCCTGATGTGGGCCTCGATCCCCCACCCCTGGGGTCATGACCTGAGCCGAAACCAAGAGTCGGACACCCAGCCAGCTGAGCCCCCAGGCGCCCCTCATGCGCGTTCTATTCATCAAGTCAGTGGACTCAAAGTTAAAACTGAGAAGATATCTACGTTTTATAAATCGACTTAGAAACAACAATAAAAAATGCTAAATGACATTTTATTAAGTGAAAAGTCACTCAGATTTGCTGAGAAGGTAGCAAGGAAAACCCGAGGGACTGGGGCAGAGCCGAGGACACCACGGAGACAGGATGGTCACGCTTGTCAGGCGCGGCCACATCACTGTGACAGACGCGCCCTGGGAGGAAGGGTGCTCCCACGAGGGGTGCTGGTTGGAGGGCGGACGGAGCTCTCTCTTCTGTCTCTGCCAGTTTTCTGTAAATCCCAAATTATTCCAACTGAAAACTCCATTTAAAAACATGTCCGGAAGGAAGGAAAGTGAGGTTGGGGGCTGCGGTCTGCAGTCGGAGGAGGGGGGTGCTCCGCCTTGGGGACCAGGCGTCGGGGTGAACAGGTGGGAGCTGGGCAGGGAAAGAGGGGTGAACGACCAGGCGAGTCAGCGAGTCCTGACCCAACGGCTGTCACGTGCTGCGGACGGTCGGTCATCATTACCCGACCTGGGAGATGTACTGGCGACCTGGCGATGAGGGGACGGGAAGACAGACTCTGCAGCCGGGGGTCCAGGGAGGTCTCTGGAGAGGGGACGTCCACGCCAACCCCCGCGGGATGGTCAGGAGCGTCGGAGGCAGAAGGACGGATGAGCCCCTGTGTCTGGGCTGGTCCCACGCCGACCTGGCTGACGCAGGGGCCGAGGCTCCCGACCCCCGAGGCGGGGTGGGGGCCGCAGAGGCAAGTGCAGGCTTAGCCCCCCCCACCGTGGGTCAACTCAGCCTCCCTGGAGGAGCCCAGTTCCTGGTCCAGGCCAGCATTTTCCAACTAAAGGCAGCTCTGGCCCAGGGGACACTGGACAGTATCTGGGGACATCTGTGGTTGTCGCAGCTGGGGGGCTCCTGGCATTGAGGGGGTGGGGCCAGGGTCGCCCCACTGAGGACAGCAGTTTAGCCGGGCTTGAACTCCGGAGGGACTCCAGGTCGCTCTCCACTTGGAAATTCAGATGCCCCCGGTGCCGCACCCCCACCTGCCCAGGCGTCCCCGGAGCACTTGGTGGGGCTCAGCCACGGGGCCGATCACAGACCCGGGGGGAGATTGGGGGCGGGGAGAGCGGTGTTAGGACAGGGTGGGCCGTCCGAGTGCGGGGCCCCGGCCAGGGCAGCCGTGTCAGCCCCGCCGTGCAGGCCAGAGGGGCGGGCTCTCTGGTGGGGTGGCTGGGCTCCAGGCCCCTCCGTCTGTAGGGCCCTCTGGCCATGTGTGCGTCCTCCTCGGGTCCCCCTCCTGCAGCAGGCCCAAGCTGCTGGCCTTGGCGCCTGTCCACGCTTTCTTCCCTGCCTTCCGCGTGTGTGTGCTGTGCCGAACTGACCAGAAGGCTGGGAAATACCGTCTGGAGATCTGCTTCACCCCGTTGCCGGTGACAGAAACGTGGGGTCAGTCCAGCCCTGCCCTGTCCCACCGGAGCCTCTGCCTGGCCGCCGTAGGCTTTACCTTCCTCGCCCTTCCCAGCCAGCGTGTCGCTGATGTGCACACGCAGCGCACGACCTGAGCTGAGGGGGAGCAGAGGGGTGACTTATCGAGGCCGGGGTCACCCTGGCTTGTACCGTGTGACCCCTGAGGACTTACTCTGGCGTCCAGTGTGAGCAGGGATCAGACTCCATTTTTGCCAAATACTTAATGCAGGGTCTGTCGCCCTCCGCACTGCGTATATTCAGGGACGTCCTGGGCGCTGTGGGGGCCGAGTGGTGTCCCTGACCCCCACCCACTTGATGCCAGGAGCCCCCCAGTGTGACAACCACAGGTGCCCCCAGACATCATCCCGTGTGCCCTGGGGACAGCCCCACTGAGAGCCACCCCTAGTCCAGGCTCTTTGACAAGCGGCCGTGTGGAAGACAGAGCCCACCCTCTGGGTACAGCTGGGTCCCTCCCAGCACCTGCTGGGAGCAGGCCTGGGGGCAGCCGGTGCCAGAAACACTGCCAGACCCAGGATCCTCTGCTGGATTCTTGGCCGGGAAGTAGAAGGCTGTGAACTGCACTTTCCAGGGATCAGGCAACCAGAAATGTGAGCCCAGGAGCCCCACCTCCACAGGCTCCTCACTGTAATCCCCAAACACACAGGTGCCCACACGGGGCACTGAACGCAGGGTCTGACCAGCGGCTTCCCAAGTCATTTCTATCACCGGACTGAGGCAGGGGTGGGGGGCCTCATGGTGGCAGGGGTCTGCCTCCAGGGGACTGGGAGGTGTCTGGAGATATCTGTGGCCATCGTGCCCTGGGGGGTTCCTGGGATCGAGGGGTGGGACCCAGGGTGCTGCTCAGTCCCCGAGCGCCCAGGTCACTTCCCCAGAGAACAACCCAGCCTGGTGCCGTGTCTGGACTCCTGCAGCCCTGAGATTCTGACCTCTGATGTCACGGGATGATGCGAGGATGTCGGCAGGGGTCCCCTCCGCTGTGTGGTGGGTGGCGGCCGGTCTCGGGGACGCAGTGCACTCCCTGCCCACAGGAACGCGGGCCTGAGCTCCTGCACAGCCTGTGGGCACGGGGAGCTGCTGTCCTCTGCAGGAAGGGGTGGGGGGAGGGCACCGACACCGTGACACTTCCCCCGGGCCCTTCGGCGGCAGCCAAGGGTCCTGCAGCAGCCTGGCAGGGTGTCAGCGGGCTGTGTGGCCCCGTGCCTGGGGCTTCCAGGAAGCTCGTTTCCAGCAAGCTCTGGGTGGGGCTGGAGGCCGGCTGAGAGGTCAGGACCCGGCTTCGCAGAAGCCAGCCCAGTGTCCAGAAGTGGTGGCAGGTCTGGCTTCCGGGCCTCCGGCAGGGCTGTGTCACGCGGAGGAGAGAAAGGCCAGCGCAGCGGGCTGGGTGGGCAGAGGGAGCTTCGTCAGATCACGTGACTTCCGCGGCCGGGTGCCCCCTTCCTGGTCTCCCGAGGACCAGAGCCTCGGTCTGTCAGCCTCTTTGGCCTCGCTGCACCCTCCCCCTCCCCCAGACATCTGTGCGGCCACCTTCCCTCCAAACAGCCTCCCAGCTGCCCCTGTTCTTTAGGGTCTTTGCTCCGAGGCCCCCCCCCCCTCCAGCCAGACCTCTTTTCCCCAGCCTGTCTTGGATGCTGCCTCCCTCCCACTCTGCACGCGGTCCTTCTGAACTGCCCTGCATTCCCCCCGGTGCCACCGAGTGAAATTGTTTCTATATTACATCATTATTTGTGTGTGTGTCTATCTGCCCTGTCTAGAACATTAGGTCCGTCCAGCTTTGCCTAGACCGGGGGTCACGAACCTTTTCCGTAAAGGGCCAGATAGTGAATATTTTCGGCTTGATGGGCCAGACTTTGTCTGTCGAGACCTATTGGTTGTGCCCTTGTAAATGAATGGGCCGTGTGCCAATAAAACTTTATTTACAAGGACAGGAGGCCCAGAGCCAGGGTTTGCCTACCTCTGTGTCAGAGGGTTTCTTAGAGGGACCCACGGTGACCCTGCCACATGGCGACTTGGACTTGTGTATGAGACAGACTTTCAAGCTTTAGAATTGGCATTAGATGATTGTGGGACATAAAGTCCCTTGTGGGTTGATGGAACCCCCTAATGCAGAGGGGCTCATCTGGGGCCATCCTGCCCCAGGGGACACGGGCCATGTTTGGAGAGGTGTGTGGTTGTGGAGACTGTGGACTTTGAGGGAGTCGGGGGGCTAAGGATGCTGCTCAGGGCCCCACAGTGCCCGGGACACCCCCACAGAGACCAACCCACCATGATGTCAGCAGCGCTGGGTGGGGGGCGGGGGTGACCCTGCCCTTATGCATACGGGCTTGGAACACCTCGTTTCCTTGGTGCTCGAACGTTGGGTAGGCCACCTGTGGGAGGTTCACCCTTGCCAGAACCTTCCGAGTTACAACACATTTTCTCTTACAGTCATCCTCACAACCAGCAAGGCAGGCTGGGCTTACCCTGTGACACCAGCTGGGGAAACTGAGGCTCAGTGCCAGGCCAGCAGCCCCAAGGCCTGTGCTCTGTCCAGCTCCCTTTCTTCAGCGTGGGGGGTCTGGCCACTAGTCTTTGGCCCAGGAACACCCCTGTTGTGCTGTGTCAGCTCAGGTCAGGCCCTGAGCTGGCTCTGGGGGCCCCGCAGCTAAGAACGTCAGCAGGGCCCCTGCCTGCAGGGACAAAGACCCGCCGGGAATGTGCCGTGGTGGCCCAGGAGGCCTGGCGGGCCTTGCTGCTGCCTGGCCCTGCGTTGCCACATTCTGGGGCGCCCTGTAGGGATGCAGGGTGGGGAGGGACTCCACGATGCCAGGCGCATGGCAGGTGCCCTGGGCACACATCTCAGCGAATCCTTGTGCCACCGTGAAACAAGGAGGTGCACCTTGGCCGTGAACGAATGCGCCGCGGGAGGGGGATGGCCGCCTTGGAGGACAGTGTGGCGGCCCGTCCTTAAACTAGATGCAGGGCTAGCACATGATCCAGCAGTTCCGTTCCCGGGTACGCACCCAGAGCGATGGAAAAATGTGCACGAACAGGAATTTGCACACGCGTGTGCACAGCAGCACGACTCAGCACAGCTGTGAACTGAGAGTAGTACGAGTGTCCACCCACAGGTGATCCGTACCCACAACGTGCCCACTGCACACACGCACGTCCCTCGGCCACAGCAGGAGCGAGGCGCCCACCCCCGCCGCCCCGCGGACGGACCCCGAACACACGACGCTCAGGGAGGGAACCGGACACGAGAGGCCACACGGGGTGTGAGTCCACGTGTGTGAAACGTCCCGGACAGGCTCATCCATGGACGGGAAGGGGGCTCGTGGGGGCCGGGGGGCTGGGGGACGGGGTGGAAGGGTGACGGCTGATGAGGACGAGGCTTCTTTGGGGCTGATGGAATGTTCTGGAAGTAGATAGAAGCGTGCGTTTCACAAATGCCACTGAATTGAAGTGTAAGATGGTAGTTTTCATGTCACGTGCACTGTAGCACACACAGGACCTTGTGTGGCACCCCCTCCCCCCACGCCTGCACTCCACCTGCTGGGAAGGGAGTAATTGGTGACCTGTGACCTGTGACCCTGCTTATGTGCAGTGCAGACCTCCTCCCCGCCTCCCTGCATCTCCAGAGCTCTGGGCCTGCTCCCAGGCGTGGCTCCCACCAAATGTGTGGGTCAGGCTCCCTCCCCTCCTGAGGAGCCCTGGGGGTGGTCCTCAGACCTTGTCCTCAGA
The DNA here is from genome assembly GCF_028018385.1 of Neofelis nebulosa. NCBI lineage: Eukaryota > Metazoa > Chordata > Mammalia > Carnivora > Felidae > Neofelis > Neofelis nebulosa. The sequence continues at coordinate 168,394,420 of NC_080785.1, forward strand.
AGCCACTGTGACTGCAGCTTTCCGCCCGGTCTTCAGTCGCCTCACGACAACAGGACTCACCAGATGTGCCTGTGAGTTAACTGGCGTGGCCCAGGGTCTCAGTGCTACAGACGGACACGTGGGACGGCGCATTCACCCTCCGGGGGGTGTCCTGGGCACTGGGGTGGGGGGCGTTCAGCAGCATCCCTGGCTCCCACCCAGCAAGGCCAGGGACAGCCGTGGATGCCCACAGACTTCACCCCACGACCCCTGGGGGCAAGAGCACCCCAGGCTGGGACTGGGTCCGGGGCAGCACCAGCCTTCCAGGCAAACACCCAGGAGCTGGCGTGTCCTCGATGGGCCGGTCTGGGCGGGAGGCAGGGCCAGCACCCAGGGCCCACGGAGATGTGTTCATTTGAACTTCTAAAACCAGTCAACGAAAGATGAATCACATATTAATATTTAATAACAAACCCAGCCTAGTTTATGTTCCTCCTTACCAGGGTGCAGTTGTAAAACGTAACCTTCCATATCGCCGCGTAGAGGAAGGGGACCCCAAAGGCAGACGGGCCACCCACGTGGCCCTGCGGTCAGGTGAAGCCGGGAGCCGAGAGGGTTGTGCCTAAGGACCATTAAGGCAAATTCCAGAAGCAGAATTTTGTGGTGAGAGGTTGGCCCTCCTGGGGACACGCAGCCTGGGACAGACTGGCCTCCACACCCTGGCCCCTGGGACCTACTGCCCCAGGCACAGAGACCTCTGTTTGGGCCGTGTGGCCCAGCAGGTGGGGTTTCCTGCAGCCCTCATTCCTGTGTGCCCCCAACACCACCCAGTCCTGACAGGGGTTTAGGTTCCTCACAGGGGGAGGCCAGGGGCTGCCTCTGCGGGTGACACTGATATCAGCAACCTGGACGGTTTCTGCCTCCAAGAAGGGACATCTGGCTCCAATAAAAAAAAATAATGACCTATGCCAGTGTTTCTGACCCACAATGACTGTGCCCAGCGGTCACTGGGCCACGTGTGGAGGCATCTGTGGTGGTCACGACAGGGAGCAGGGGGGCTCTTGGCATCGAGGGGTTGGGGGCCAGGGATGCTCAGCCCCCACAGTGCCCAGGACACCCCAGAAAGAGTGACCGGCCCCCATTTGAGCCGTGTCAGGACAGGAAGACCCTCCATTCCTTATCTGGGGAAAAGAAGTTCAGTCCTGCTCACGCTGGACCCAGAATAGACCCCAAGGACTCACACTCGTGAACCTGTGTCTGTGAGTCGCCCCCACTCAGCGTGTATTATTTCTGTGTGCACAGCACCCCAGGACCTCAGCTGTCAGAAGGCTACAGAGCGCAGTCTCCCGGGGTCAGTGGAGCCCCTAGCCCAGGGGTCTCACCCTGCAGATCGTGCACGGCCTTCCCCATCACACACAGGCCTCACAAGGCCTTACCGCCGACGTCCCACAATATCCCACTCCCGAGTCACCTGACGCTCCGCGGGGCCCCATGCCGCTGTGGCCACCAGGTGGCAGCACAGCCCTCCCCACGGGCTGGCATTTCTGGCTCCTGGTTCCTGCATCCCAGAAACACCGCAGTCTAGACACCAGCCGGCGAATTCCTGTCCCCTTAAGTCAGTCTGGGGGAGACGTTCGTGATCCCGGTTCTCAGTCACCATCTCCCACTGCATTTTCAAGGCTGTCTCGCCAGGGGCCAGATCACGGAACCCAGTGGCTTCATAAGGGTCTGGGTGGGGCTGCAGGGAAAGGGGACCCGCCCCGCATTGCTTTCACACCAGCTCGAAATGCCACTGGGTCCCGGGAGGTCATGGGCCAGCCACCCGCCTGGCTTTGGCTCTGAGTGTCGTCCCTTTGCTGCCTTCTGGGAACCGAGAGTCTCAAACTGAGTGTTCAGGAGACAGGTGTGCGGACGCTGGGCCCCACTGAAACCCAGCAGCCTGGACAAATGTGGCCCCCACGCACCTCGGTCCAAGCCCCTCCTGAAATGGGTCAGCAGCTTGCAAACGTTAAAGTTGGTCTTTGTCGCGTTTCCTAGGCCCCCTGAGGCTGAGACCCTTGCCACGTGCTTTTCCTGCGTGTCGTCTGATCGATCCAACCACGCGAGTTTCCAAGGGTGTGGGGACGGGGACAGGGCACCGCCGGCTCCCAGCAGACATTCTAGGGTGGTCGTTCCAGTGCATCAGCCCCGGGTATCGTCTCCCCGGGAGGCTGCCATAACCTGGGTGCTGAAACAGCACAAGTTCATTCTCTCCCAGCTCTGGAGCCGCAAGTTCAAGATCAAGGTGTCACAGGGCTGTTCCTGCTCAGGGAGAACCGGGCCAGGCTCTCCCAGCATCACTGGGGGGATCACTGCAATCTTGGCGTTCCTTGGCCTGTAGACGCATCACCCCATCTCGGCCCCATCTTCGCGGGGCTTCCCCCAGCCTGTCTGCGTCCACATGGACTCTTTTAAAAAAGATGCCAGTATTGTGGGATGAGGGCCACCCTCCTCAGGTATGACCTCACCTTAACTAGGTACCCCTGCAGTGACCCCATTTCCAAATAGTTTCTCATCTGACGTGCTGGGTGTCGGGGCTTCAACGCATGCATTTGTCATAGGGACGCAAACTAACCCCAACTGCCCTGTGGGGTCCCAGCCTGGCTACCAGCATCGGTGGTGCCTCCCGCTTTCTTTCTGGGAGCCGGGATCCCCCCGGACCCCAGGAGGTGAGAGGGCAGGGTGCCGGAGCAGACCCAGCACAGGACCGGCCGGGGCAGAAGAAAGTGCCCCCTGCTGCCATCTGCCCAACTCACCCTTTTCCAACAAAGTGCCACCTGCTTCCTTGGAGCCTCACAGGTGGCAGCATGGTGGAGAGCTCCCGAGGGGGATCTGTGGGCCGTACGGGGGCCACAGCCGCCTCCCCTCCCCTCCGCACACTCCAGGACCGTGTCCTCACGAGTCTGGAGGGACGTTAATCCTTCCCAGCGTGGTGCATCCTGCTGCAAATAGTCTGGGGCCCACCGCCCTGAGCCCACTTCTGTGGGAAGTTGGTCCTGTGGGCCCTGAGGCTGAGACAGAGCCTGGTCTGGCACTCGTTGACAAGCTGTCCCAGCAGCACTGGAGGCTTGGTCAGGACAACCCCTGCGTTGTGGACAAGGAAACCAGGGCTGAGAAAAATGACAGCCGGCCTCCACGCACTGCTCTCTACCTCAGGACCAGCAGACAACGCCTCACTTCCTATAGGGCGTTGGGGGCTGTGCCGGCCCCTTCCTGGTCCTGGCCGTCTGACTCGTGTTCACGGGCACCAGGATCCCACCGTCCAGATGCTCCACACGACCAGGGCCCCAGACATGGGCCACCTGAAGGGAGCCTGAGTAGCCCCAGCCAGTGAGCGGCGGGGCTGGGCTCTCCCCCCCATCGGTCAGGACCCCACATCCCAGGGCCGGCACCGGGTGTGGCCAGGGGGTGCTCGCCCTGCACGCAGGAGCTGGGGTGGCACCAAGACCCTCTGGGATCAAGATAAACAGCACATTAACGTAGAATAAAAATGAATTAATTTGTATTAACGGTAACTTATTTACCCTAATTTGGTCTAATTTGATTTTATGTAAAAGGAGAACATTTTACTAGAACACTGTTTATTATTTCCGTGAATGAGGCAAAGTCGATGTGAAAATCCAGCGAACCGAATTTCAAAATGTTAGTTGAGTCCAGACAGGATGGGGCACTCTGGTTTCTCCTCTTGGTTCAGGCTCCAGGATGACTGTCTCAGCCCTGTTACCCGTGCTGTCCCGATTTCACATGTTAGTATTTCAGCCACCACGGATTTTGTGCCTCCGTTCTGATTTTTTATCACAGAGCGTTAACACGATTTGCCTTGATCGCTGGATTTTGGGCGTCCCTCGCGTTCTGTGGCTGCGTCTCATCGCTGTCCTGGAAGGCGCCCACTGCCCGTCACCTCAGGACACACACGTGCCCTTCAGATGCGTGTGCACCTGCGTGCTGACTGGTTGTGCTGTGGGGAAGCCAGCCACACGGGGCAAGATGCGAGGCCTGCTCTGGGCACGCCAGGGATGGCGGAGGTGGAGAGGGAGCCCGGTGACCCCGCGGTTCCAGCCCTAGGAATGTACGCAAAACGATTGCAGAGATGCTCAAATAAAGACACGTGCATGGATGTTCACAGCTGCACAATTCACGGGAGCCAAAGGGTGGAGACAGTCTATATATCCATCGGTGGGTGAACGGATACGCACAGCGTGTCCACCACACGTGGGAACATCACTCGGCCACGAGCAGGAGCAAGGCGCCCACCCCCGCCGCCCCGCGGACGGACCCCGAACACACGACGCTCAGGGAGGGAACCCGACACGAGAGGCCATGCGGAGTGTGAGTCCGCGTGCGCGAAACGTCCAGAATGGGCTCATCCACGGACGGGAAGGGGGCTCGTGGGGGCTGGGAGCTAGGGGAGCGGTGATGGCCGACAGGGACGTGGCTTCCTTTTCGGGCTGATGGAATGTTCTGGAACTGGTAGAGGTGGTGGTTGCAGGACACTGTGAATGTGCCCAATGCCACTGAAATGCTTACTTTAAAACGGTTAGTTTTACGGTATACAACTCTCACCTCAATTGTAAAAATGTGGGCAGGAGGAAGTATGGCTTTAGATCGGGCACGCAGATTTCAGCTGTGTTCACAGGCCTGCAGGCATCTGATGGTGGCCTGGGTGCTGGCCGACACGGGGCCAGCGAACCGCAGACCTGGGTGCCCCCAGGGCCACCGTGTGCCGCACTTCTGCTCACCCCAGGAGGGATCTGGGACTCCTCCAGCCCTCTGCAGGAGGAGACGCTGGTGGAAGCCTGGAGCACCTTGGCCTCGAGACTCTGGGGTGTGTGCGAGCCAGCCGCCTCTCTCGGATTACAGGGGGAGCTGTGTTCCTCGGGGAGCTTCGTGTGCTACCCCCCCCCCCCGCCCCCCGGGGTGTGTGCGCGTGTGCGTGTGCGTGTGCGTGCAGAAAGCCTGCCGGGCCGCCTCTGCCACCCCAGTCCCCGAGCCTCTGAGGGCAGCTCGGTGTGGGCAGGGCCTCTGCTGTTTCGGTTTTCTCCTCCCCGGCACTTCCCCTCCTCAGCTCCGCCCACTCGCCACCTGCAGCTCCTTCTGACTCCCGTGCGGTTTGCCCAAACCGTGTGTCATGGAGGGGCAGCCGCCAGCCTCTGCTTGACCTTTTTCCTCAAATGCCACCTGAGCCGTGAGCCCCTCCAGCAGGCGTGTCGGACCCCACAAGCTTTCTGGGCGCTCTCTGGCTGCCGGCCAGGAAGGAGCAGCTGTTGGGCCTCGGCTCTGCGTTTTGCCGTCCCCCGGGGCTGCTCCCCAGAAAGCCCCTTGCGTGTGTTTGGTGGTTACACACTCGCCAGGCCCTCTCGCCTGCAGCCTAAGTGCGGCAGGAAGAGGGCGCTGCCGGTGGGGTTCCCGGGGCCAGGCCAGCCCCCATGGGAACTGACTCCAGGCGGATTTCATTTCCCAACTCCGTTAAAAAAACATCGCTACCGTTTGAATGTCTTTAACGCGGACGACACGTTGGCCTTCAGCACACCGACAGTGTGTCACATCACTGTCTGGTCCTGGGCTTTCTCATCCACCAGACGGGCCTTCCCCTCCTCCCTTCCAGAAGGGCAACCTCAGCTCCACTGCCTTCCCGGCTCCCAAAGCCATGCCTCACACGGGTGCTCCGGGCTGCTGGACATGGGAGCCTTTCCTCTGTGCACACACGCGTGCCCTGGAAAGACTTTGTGCTTGGGCAAGAAAGGCCCCAGGACACAGCAGGTCCTGAATCCCCAGAACCCGCGAAAGTCACGCCTGATAGGATCACGCTTTTGCAGGTGTCACTAAGTTAAGTCTTTTGAGATGGAGGGATTTTCCTGATGTGCCTTCAATGCAACCGTCGGTGTCCTTATGAGAAGGCAGAAGGGGGGCCCCTGGGGGGCTCAGTCAGTTGAGTGTCCGACTTCGGCTCAGGTCATGATCTCACGGCCCGTGAGTTCGAGCCCCGTGTTGGGCTCTGTGCTGACAGCTCGAGCCGGGAACCTGCTTCCGATTCTGGGTCTCCCTGTCTCTCGGCCCCTCCCATGCTTGTGCTCTGTCTCTCTCTGTCTCTCAATAATAAATAAACGTTAAAAAAAAAATTTAAAAAAAAAAAAAAGAAGGCAGAAGGGGATTTGACACTCAGGTGCCCCCAGGAGCTGGAGGAGGTAGGACCCCGCTCCCCGGAGCCTCCAGAGAAAGTGCACCCCCCTGCCTCCCCCTGGCACTGTGACCTCCAATGATACCGCCCAGTGATACCAGTTTTGGACTCTGGCCTCCAGAACTGCAGAAATACACTTCTGTTGTTTTAAGCCAGCAGATCAGTGTGATTTGTTACAGTGGCTGCAGGAAACGAATCCGGACTGCACAAGGGGGGGTGCGGGGGTTACATTTCAGCAGCTGTACCTCATTCACCCCCACAACTCAGCTGCTCTCCTGGGACCCCGTGGCCTGCCGTTTCGGGGGGGCAGGACCCACAGCTGATAGTGCTCTCCCCGCCAACGTCGTATACCTGTTTGGGGAAAGCGTCCCGAAAGGCCCCATTTCATCCCTGAACGTGGGTCGTGGGAGACACAGCTCCTTTCGCGTGTGGCGTGGGGGGCGTGGGGGAAGGTGTCCGCACCACTGCTCAGAGGCACGGGGCACAAAACTAGCAGCTGCTCAGAACAGAGGGGCCCCTGCCTGTCGTGTTCAGTCCCCACCCCCCACCTGTGACCTGGATCAGGCCAGACAAACCGAAGCCCCTCCCAGCCCCAGGGCCCTTCGAAAAACCGCCGACTCTGTGTACAGTGATACAAGCCAACTTACGTCATCCTCCCAAACACCGAGGCTGCTGACGGCCTCGCCCGCTCGCGCTCCCCAGAGAGCTGGCGTTCAGATTCAGCCATCGCCCACCAGCCTGAACCCTGCCTGGTTTTGTTCTGTCTCCGCCCGGGGCCCTGGAAACACGGTCCTGGGTTTGCGATTCCGAGCCCAGGACTGTTGGCTTCCTGGGCTCCTCCGTCCGTCCGGAGGGTCCCCACTGTGCTGCCTCCAGCCAGGCAGAGTGGGAAGAACACAGATGTGCCTTCGCACCTCAGCTCTGTGCACGGCACCTCTGTCTTCGGAATCGAGGGCGGTGTGCAGCTCGCCGACCCTCCCAGAGCCATGCGGATCGCGAGGCAGGACGCCCCCCCAGGCCCCGCCCTGTCACCCTCACAGGCTCCCTGGACCCTCGACCCCTCGAGCCCTCAGCTGCACGGTGTCCAGGGTCTGGGCCCCAGCCTCGATTTGGTCGCTCCCTGCCTGCCCTACGTTTCTGGTGCTTCCTTGTCTTGCCCTTGACCCCTCCCGGTTGTTAGACATCAAGCTGGCTATAAAAGGCAATTCTGATCTAAGAAAAAGGAGGACACGGGTGGCCTGCTGCCCGGGCCGGGATCGGCTTCTGCTTCTGCCTCGCAGCCGGGCGTCTGGGATTAATTTGGATTCCCAGAATACCATCGGGGGAGGCAGCACATGCTGTTAGGATTGCGTAGCGGCTCCTGCTCTGCTGCCCCAGGCCCAGCCCAGGGTGTCCCCGCGCCCACCCGCTGCAGAGCTGGCTCAGGGGGGCCGGCGCAGACTTCTTTTCTGCCAGCAGCTGCTCCCCGTGCAGGGGGGAGGCAGCGTCCGCTTGCGGAGGGGGCAGGGGGCAGGTGGAGGGAAGCCAGGGCACATCCTGTCTCTGGGCCCGGCAGGCTTCCCTCCCCTGCAGGCAGGTCTCCCCAGTGCTCCCTGCAGCTCCTGGAGGGAGCTGGGGCCATCTGGGGCTCACACGGCCCCTTCTCTTCCCCGGCAGATTCCTGCCCAGGCCGTGCTGCAGGCAGGTGTCTCTGCTGCCCAGCAGTAGGGACAGGGACAGGAAACCGCCCCCGTCCCTGCCCCCGGGGAGCTGGCCGCGCGCAGGTGCGAACGCATATCTGCAGCTGGTGAGAGCCGTAGCACGACCCGCTCGCCTCGCCTCACACTGTCCCACGTGTAGCCACAGTTGCTTTTAAGAGCACGGACGGGTCCCGGGACCAGAACGTTTCCGCATCACTGGAATTACGGTTCCAGGAGCGCTTTGTCTCGTCTCCCTTTGAGGCCGGTGCTGCTGCGCTTCTCGGTTCATAGGTGAGGAGCCAGGGAGTCCGTCCAGATTCAGCTTGCCCGCATCCCGCGGCCCGGGAGCCACAGAGCTGGGCCTCAGCGACCTGACCCACTGCCCCCTTAGCTGCTGGGAGAGCACTCCTCTAGTTAACGTCCTTTAAAAGATTAAAGTTAAGGGCACCTGGGTGGCTCGGTGGGTGAAGCATCTGACTTCGGCTCAGGTCACGATCTCACAGTTCGTGAGTTCGAGCCCCACGTCGGGCTGTGTGCTGACAGCTGGGAACCTGGAGCCTGTTTCGGATTCAGTCTTCCCCGCTCTCTGCCCCTCCCCCGCTTGTCTGTCTGTCTGTCTCTCTTTCAAAAATAAACATTAACAAATTTTCTTTTTAAATTAGGTAGGGCAGACCCCTCTGCCGTGGTGGGGGGATGGTCGCTCGATGAATCCAATGCCACCGGCTGGCCCTCCACCCAGTGTTGGGACGGTCTGCTCTGTCTTCACCCGCACACGGAAGCAGATGGCTGGCGTGTAGGGCCATGTTGTTAAGAGTAGTAAGAGCCGGAATAGCTCTCACACCCTGCAAGGCTTTCACCTCGAGGGCATCTGGAGCGGGCCGGAGAGGGGACCTGTGCTCCCCACTGCCCGTCGGCTCTGGGCGCCGACCCTGGCCCTGCAGTCCCAGAATTGTGGGTGGGAGTCAGACCCGCTCCGTGTACGAAACTTGTCTCATGTTCTATTTTTAACCCAGCTCCCAATTGCTGATTCTGGGACACACGTGTTACCGATGGGACTCCTCTCAGCTCCCCCAGGACACGATGGGCCGCCCCTGGGGGCAGCCACCTGAGTTTCTGCAAATCGGATCCAGTCCTAAATGCATCAGGAACACCCCTTAAGGGGTGAGCCCAACCCGAAGGCTCAGAGGGCGCCGGCCTTGGGGGGGCCTGGAACCCCAGGGAGCAGGTGCTGTGTTCAGCTCCTGTCCCTCTGGTTCTTCTGTCCCTCTGGTTCTTGCCTACGTTTTCCTCTGGGGGCTGCACATGGACCTTTGTCAAGGGGAACACGGAGAAATAGGGTACGGTGTTACTGCTCAATGGAGTGTTAGCTGGACTTCGTGGCGGACGCCTCCGACCTGCCCGGGGCCGAGATGCAGTGTTTGCTCCTTGGGATGAAACAAAGGACAGTTGTTTGCTCAGGCGTCAGGAGTTCCAGTCTCACCCAGGCGACACGGGGCCGTGTCTGGGGACATCTGTGGTTGTCACAACCGGGGGTGCTCTTGGCATCGAGGGTGTGGGGCCAGGGATGCCACTCCGCCCCACAGGGAATGAACTGGCACCAAATGTCCACAGTGCCCAGGGGAAAACCGCATTCTAGAAAGTTCCTACCCCACCAGGCCTTACCTCCACCCAACCCTGGGGGTCCTTGCCTCCCAGATCCTTCGGGCAGGGAGCTTCTTGTTGTTTGGAGCCCCCAGGAGCTCCCTCCATTGGTGACAGACCCTTCATACCGAGATTTGCATGTTGCCTTCTGTGACGTGCTGTAGGCCTCACCCAGTTTAAATGATTACTTCACAGCCTTAGATAGATGCCGCAACCCCCCCCCCAACTTCCGCAACCTCCCCCAACTTCGGGGACCCCAGGGAGGCGGTTGCCTCGGGGGCCATCCGCTCAGCTCCCCGCTTCTGCATTCTGGGGGCTGGCAGGGCCATGCTTTTGTCCACTGGAAACCCTTGAGATGCTGTCAGGAACCAGCCTGGTTTATTTGGATTAATCACGGAAGGGGTGGACCAGCACGGTATTTGTTTTGGTGAAATCGAAACCTCAGATCTCAGCGTGAACGTTCACGAGGACAGACATTCCCCAGGTCAGTGAGGGAAAGCGCAGTGCTCCCCGGGGTCAGCCCGGGACAGCAGGCAGGCCGGCGGCCGTCCAGCAGAGCCCCACGTGGTGTTTGTGCACCAGGACCGAGCCCGGGAGGCACGCTCCGCCCCGCTGCTCGCCCAGCCAGCGGCCGCCCCCCTCCCTGCAGCCCCTTCCTCACCGGCACCCAGTGGAAACTACGCTGGAAACCCGGCTTCCCATTTTTGGAGGCGCTTCTAGAAACTAGACGTCTTTCCAGCTTGAAGGGAGGTGACCTTTTCGTTCAGCTTCTAATTTCTTCCCCTTCAGCTTCAAGGAAGTTAAGGCAGAAGTGATACTGACTCGGTGTGGGGCCGTGCATTCTCCTTCTTGCTTCTCTTTCTCATGAACCCTTCCAGACTTCCTTTCTCCGGGCGCTCGTCAGAGAGCGTGGAGCCGGCACGGGGTGAAGGCCCATCGTGCGTCAGGATGCCCCCAGTTCACGTGGCCCTCGTAAGAACTCAGTTTACACATCTGGAGGCTGCTCGCTATCGGGGGGAAAGTGAAGTCCCGCAATCAAAAAGCCGAGAAGAAAAGATCTTCCTTACCGGGGACCCGCGAAGGGTTCAGGGCCCGGGGATGCTGGCTGGCTGTGCAGCTGCACCTGACGCGAAAGAGGAGAGAGACGGTGTCCACCGGGGACGTGACTGGACCCGCACGGAGAGTGCATGCGGGGTGGACGACGGCCCGTCCAGGCTCACGCTGACCGCTGGCCGCACGTTGTTATCACGAGCCTTGGGCTGGTTTCCTGGCCTTCCTGCGTCTCAGTTTCCTCGTTTACGCAAAGGAATGCCGGGCGTGTTTGTGCCGTGGAGAAAGACCCACCTACTGCCCAGAGCTGTCGTGTGCGTTACATTGGGGGAATTCACGGAAAAGTTAAGTAGAAGGCCCAGCGAGGGTCTGTGCTAAATACGGGCCGGTCTTCCCACTGTCCTCACTGCTGCCATTTCACCCCAGAGACTTGCTCGCAGACTTTTCCCAGACACGCAGCCCCACGCAGGGGTGGGTGTGTAACAATACCCAGTGCATGGCACACACATCGTCCTGAGCTTTACCTGCTGGCCCTGGGCGGCCTGGGCTGAGAGCATCTTCCTTCCCAGAGGCTTGGCTTCTGCTGGGTTCCCCAGAAGTGTGGGGCCACATTTTATGTTGACTTCTTAGCTCTGGGTTCTAAGCCACTTAGGGTGAGAACAGGGCTATGGCTACCAGGCCTCGGAGGAGCCCTGCAGGCCCAGACGGAGGCAGACCCAGGGGTGTCCCCATGCCTCTGCACAGCCGGGTAGGTTTCCGCCCAAGTCTCCCTTTCTCCGACGAGGAAACCCTAAGCAAGTCCTGGCCTTTTAAACAGGACATGTAGCTTCTTCTTATTGTAACTCAGCCATCGCCAAGCACACAGCTCAGCATCAGGCTCACTCACGCTGTTGTGTAACCAGCCCCACCATCCGTCTCCAGAACTTTCCATCTCCCTGAACCGAGACTCTGTCCCCATGAAGCACGGACACCCCCGCCCCCGGCTCCCACCACCCACTCTTTGACTCGGTGGACGGGACTCCCCTGGGGACCCCCTGTGCGTGGGGTCACGCGGGACGTGTCCTTCTGTGTCTGGCTCCCGTCACTGCACACAGTGACCTCCGGGTCCGTCCACGCGGTGGCAGGTGGCAGGACGTCGTCCTTCCTTCCTGAGGCTGGGTCACATTCCGGCGTGTGGACGGACCACACTGTGTTCACCCTTCATTTGTCAGTGGACACTCAGGTGGTTTCCCAGCTGTGGCCATTGTGGACGATGCTGCTGGTGTGCAACCACGGGTGTGCAAGTGTACGTTCAAGTCCCTGCTTTCCGACCTTTTAGGCTTATACCCAGAAGTGGAATTTCTGGACCCTATGGTAATTTTATATTTAATCTTCTTGAAGAAGCTTCACAGTGTTTTCCACGGCGGCTGCACCGTTTTCTGTTCCCGCCAGCCGGGCACGAGGTTCTGGTTTCTCCACATCGTCACCAACCCGGCTATTTCTATTGCTGCTTTTTTGTTTTTATCATAACCATCCTACGGGTGTGAGGTGCTATCTGACTGTGGCTTTGACTTAATTCTCTAATGGTTAATGACCAGTGATGTTGACCATCCTTCCCTGTGCTTCCTGGCCATTTGTAGGTCTTCTTTGGAGAAATGTCTATTCGGGTGCTCATTTTCAGTCAGGTTTTTGCTTTTTTTTTTTTTTTTTTTTTTTCAACATTTTTTTTTTTTAATTTATTTTTGGGACAGAGAGAGACAGAGCATGAACGGGGGAGGGTCAGAGAGAGGGGGAGACACAGAATCGGAAACAGGCTCCAGGCTCCGAGCCATCAGCCCAGAGCCTGACGCGGGGCTCGAACTCACGGACCGCGAGATCGTGACCTGGCTGAAGTTGGACACTTAACCGACTGCGCCACCCAGGCGCCCCTTTTTTTTTTTTTTTTTAATGTTTGTTTGTTTATTTAGAGAGCACTCATATGCACGAGTGGGTGAGGGGCAGAGAGAGGGGGAGCATGTCCCAAGCATGCTCCACGCCGTCAGCACAGAGCCTGATGGGAGGCTCGATCCCACGAACCACGAGATCATGACCTGAGCTGAGATCAAGAGTCAGACACTTGGGGTGCCCGGGTGGCTCAGTCGGTGGAGCACGTGACTCTTGATCTTGGGGTAGTGAGTTCGGGCACACTGGGTGTAGAGATTACTTAAAAGTAAAACCTTTGAAAAAAATAGTTGGAGTTCTTTATATATTCTGCATATTAATCCTTAATGCTTGTATGATTTGCAGATAATTTCTTTCATTCTGTGGGTTGCCTCTCACTGCACTGAGAACGTCCTCTGATGCACACGCTTTTAATTTTAATGAAGTCCAATTTATTTTTTGATTCCTGTGTTTTTGGTGTCACGTCCAAGAAGTTTGTACTCTTCGTGTACCAGAGGACACTTTTATTCTGGTTTTCCTCCTCAGAGTCGATCACTCCAATCTAATAATGTGAGAAAAGCATCAGACAAACCCTACTTGAGCGACTTCCCACAAAATCCCTGGCCAGTCCTCCTCAAAGCTGTCCAGGCCGTGAAAAACAAGGAAAATCTGAGAAACTGTCTCAGCCCTGCGGGACTGTATTATCTGGGTTTTCCAGAGAAACAGAACCAATACGATATAGAGATAAAGAGGATTTCTATAAGGAACTGGCCCGTGTGGCCAGGGAGGCAGAGAAGGTCCAGGAACTGCAGTCGGCCAGCTGGAGACCCAGCAGGGCTGACGGGGCGAGCCCTCGGCTGAGCTCAGGTCCGAAATGCAGAGCAGGGCCGATGTCCCAGCTGGACAGCCAGGCGGAGAGCGCATCCTCACGGGGGAGGGCAGCCCGCGATGCTCGGGCCACGGGCTCAGAGGGCACCCTCACCCCCACACCACGCACCGGGCACACCCTGGCCACCCTGGTGGACACATAAAACTAACCGTCACCACACGTGCATGCGGAGTGGAGTCCTGTGTGGGGTCCTATGGGAGAAAAGGACGTTGGGGAAATATTAAGGAAATCTGATTCAGTTAGTAATAACGTGTCAGTGTTGGCTCGCTCACGGGACAAATGTACTCATGCCGGAAGTCAGTAACAGGAGAAACGAGGTGTGGAGATGTCCAATCCTCACGGTTTTTCCGTAGAGCCTAAAATGATTATAAAAACTAAAACTTATTTTGTTCTAACCAATAATTGACAGAGGGACTGAAGAGACGGCACCAAGCGAACACAGCACACGGCCTCACTGGCTTCTGCTTTGAGCCAACAAGCCGTAAAAAGAGCCTTTTGCCAATCAGGGACCATTGCTCACAGCCTGGGGCGTAGGCGATGATTCCTCCAGCCCCCAGGAAAGAAAGCAGGGCAGAGTGGAGGCAGGGAGGCATGCTGGCACGCAGCATGGGCACGTAGGGGGTTCCTCACAGATCGGTAGGAAATGGCTAGGAGGGTGCATTCTTTGCAACTTCTGCATCAGCGGTTCCCACAAGCTGTCTGCGCGCAGAGCCCTTGTGTGTGCGTCGGGCATGCCGCACCAGGCTGTTCCCGTGTCCTCGGAGAGACAAGGGTTGCTAGGTTACCGGGAGCATCAGGAATCCAAGGAGCCATGTGCTTATCATTGCGTTCAATTTTGAAAACGTAAAGTAGGTATTGACATTTAAAAAGGATAAGAATAGTATCGAACCGTGGCTCGTTAGCCCCGGGCTTTGCTTGAACTTCTCCCGATTCTGTGGCGTCTGTGTCTGGAGGGGTGGGTGGACGGAAGGGCAGACGGACGGGCGCAGACAGACGGGACAGGTGGACGGACACCCAGCATATTTTCAGGGTCCGTCCGCCCTGCAGCGTATGTGTGGTGACGTTTTCAGTGACAAACGCTGTATAGCCGTGTGCACAGGGCCCAGGGGCTGCCGGGCTCCCAGGACGCAGGACTCAGAGCGCTATAACCAGGCCGACCCTGAGGTTGGGGTTCCCACGATGGGTTCCCACGAACCCGAGGACGGGTACGTCAGCAGACAGTCTGGAGCGAAGGTCAGAGCAGGGTGGAGGAGAGCAGCCCCGGACGGGACAACATTCCCACAGGGCTGGCGTCCAGCTGCCGTCTGTCCTCACCCTGCTCCCGGTGGAGGAACAGGCCCTTTGACCGCCCTGCTGGGCCCGGGGGCAGCTACTGACTTAAAAAACAACAACAACAACAACAAAAAGCCCAGCGAAAGACAACAACTCACGACGTGTTTTATGAGGTCTGTTCGCTCCCTGTCGCTGTGCAGAGAGCCCGCCTGGGACTGTCTCCCTGTGGCTTGTAAGTCTGACGCCCTTCTAGCTGATCGGGATGGGTGGCCGTTCAGCTCAGCCACCCGCCGGCCCCTCCCACTCCCCGTGCCAAGCCCAGGAAAAGGCGGGCGACTCCAGACACCTGCTTGGTCTCCGGGCAGCCTGTCAGCGCCGTGCCCGTGCGAATGGTGCTGTGTGCACGTGGTTCTCCGGCTTCCTCTCCCGTCCGGACGCCTTCTGTTTCACCTCCTTGCCTAGCCTCCCGCTCGGGACGTCCGGCGTGACGCTGAGCGTCGGGCTCTCGTCGTGGGTGTGGGCATGAGTGTGGCTTTCGTGGAGGCCCCCCCACCCCGATCAGGTTGAGGAAGTTCACTCTGTTGTGTTCGGTGAGTGTTTCTACGACAGAGGAGTGTCGAGATTGGTCAAGTCTTCCTCTGCGTCCGGAGACGGGATTGCGTGGACTTCGTCCTTCGTGCCGACGCGGGTGTCAGACCAACCGTGGGCTTCGTGGGTGGGACCCCCTGAAGGTGCTGCTGGCCGAGGACCACAGACGGGTGGTCAGGGTGGCGAGGAGGGTGGGGGTGAGGAGGAGGGGCGCTGCCTGGGCAGCGGGAGGGGGTCCTGACCGTACGCGAGCCTGCGCCCCTGCTCCCGGTGCCCAGAAAGACACACACTTGTGTGCACGCGAATTGTGCGTGTGTGAAACCGGGGTCGCCCGAACAAGCTCTGTGGATCACATCAATGTCAGTTTCCTGGTCGTAACAAACGGAGCATTTGTCCGGTGATGGCGTCAGCCGTGTGCAAGGCGCTGCTGTTGGGGGAAGCTAGGGCAGAGTTGCACTATACGTTTTCCTGCAGTCATGCTTGGGAATACGTAGTGATTCCGAAAGTAGAAATAAAATTTAACGTTTGTTTACTTTTGAGAGAGAGAGTGTGTGTGAGCGGACGAGGGGCAGAGAGAGGGAGACACAGAACCCGAAGCAGGCCCCAGGCTCCGAGCTGTCGGCACAGAGCCTGACACGGGACTCGAACTCACAGACTCTGAGCCGAAGTCGGACGCTCAACCGACTGAGCCCCTCAGACGCCTCTAAATTTTTTTTTTAAAAGCTAGAACTTAAAAGCAAGAAGGACGTCAGAGAGCTGAACGGAAGAGTCTGGCCATCCTGTCCTGTCTTGTCTGAGCAGACTGCGGGGTGGGCCCTGGGCCAGGCACAGGGTGCTGTGGACGCGAGGGGCAGAGCCCCGTCCCTCCTTTCTCTGGCCCCTGTAGAACTGGAGAGCCTCAGGCCGATGACCCTGCACTATTTCCAGTCACTTCCCAGCAGGCGGGAGACTGCTTCATAGCTGGAGGCCTAAAGAGCCATCCCCCACCCCCACTAAGCAATGCGAGTCCAGAAAGTGAGAATGTGGGTGGGCTCGTGGGTCAATGCGTCCCTCCCACTAAACACCCTTCTCCTTTTAAGAGCCTCCTGACCCTCCCCTAGCGAAATCAGGACCCCCGTTCATGCATTGGTGACTTCTCGCACTGGCGAAACGAGGTTTCTGATTCTGGTTTGCGGGATCACACGCTTCTCCCCAGGCCTGTGAGCTTCGCGGGGAGGGGCGGGCCTATTCCCGAGACCCCATGCGTGCCGGAGCACTGCTGATGTGTCGTGGATGAGGCCCTGCCAGCGTCCCTTTCACCAGGTGACTGGCCGTCCCTGACCTCTGTGGTCTCTTGCATCGGCGTGCAGGAAAGCAAAGGCTTGTGAGGACCCGAATCCTGGTTCCCTGAAGCAAGGCGTGGCCGGACCTCCCTATCCGGGCAGACGCCTTGGCTCCACTCTGAGCCTCCCAGCCCAGACGTCCTGGCTGTTGCTACTTGAGGCTTAAGGCAGGGTGCCCCCCCATCCCACCTCTGCACTGCTGATTACGGAGCCAGGCCATTCTCTCCTGGGCATCCTGGGGGCTGGGGGTAGGGCTGAGCAGCGTCCCAGACCCTCACCCCTCAATGCCAGGAGCCCCCAAGTCATGGCAACCACAGACGTCCCCAGACATCACTTAGTGTCCTCTGGGGGGAGGAAGGAATTGCCCCCAGTTGAGAATCACCGACCCGTGGTGGGGAAATCCTCCCTGTGGACAATGTCTTGCTTACAAGTTTGTATATCTTGAGAGAGAGAGAGAGAGAGAGCCAGAGAGCGAGAGAGAGAGCACACACGAGGGCAGGGCAGATTGAGAGGGAGAGAGAGAATCCCACGCAGGCTGCATGCTGACAGCAGAAGGCCTGATTCGGGGCTCAAACTCATGCACCGTGAGATCATGACCTGAGCTGAAACTGAGTCGGACACTTAACTGACTGAGCCACCCAGGCGCCCCTGGACGCCTTGTTTAAGGGAAAACGGGTTGGAGCGGGGTAGGGTCCGAAGGATACAGGTGCTGCGCCGTGAGAGGAGGAAGATGTGGAGGACGCGGCCGCACGAAGGCCAGAGGCTGCCGGGACCTGCCGGAAGACGTGCCTGAGAAGTGCCAGAAGCCTTCATGTGCCACCACGTCCAGTGTCGTCGAGAGCGGCGGCCCGCCCTGGAGTCCACTCATCCGGTGGAGTCCTGAGCTGAACCGGTAGCGGCCGGCCTTGTCTGGTCCCGGCATGAGCGCTCTGGTGAGAGGCGCCTGAGTCTCTCCTTCTGCCAAACGCTGGTGAGCAGACAGCGAGACCCACTGCTTCCGTAAGCTCACGATCGCGGGCACGTGTTGGGGGACCCTTACGCAGATGTCAGAGAGGCGCGGATGTCTCGCTCTCCAGCTGTGGACGTGGCTTGAGGGGCCGCCACGTGAAGTGAAGTAAATCTCACAGAGACCCTCGGCGCCCTTGTCTGGGCACGGGCCCCGTTCCCCGCGTGCTCATCGCCTTCGGGTGTCACTGCCTGCAGGTGCTCTGGTCGGGCACGCGTGCGCCCGGGTCTGTGACTGCTTGTCGCTGCTCTGTCTCGTGTCTCCCCTCTGTATCTTCCGTGTACGTACGCACCATCCGGGCACCTGTCCGTCCGCCTCCTGCTGGAAAAGCTGCCCACCGTTCGCACTGAGTTCCTGATTCCGGGCCAGCCCCTCCCCGTTCTCGCTGCCTTCCCCGCTCATGTTTGCAAATAGCTTCCCCTGTGACAGAAACGTGTCTGGCTGTCCCCGACACGTCTACTCGTTTCATTTCCCCGATGACACCCGCCTCAGGATCACGCCAGCTGCCTCCTGCCCTCCGCCTCTGCCCCCTTCAGTGCTGGGGGTGGCGGGCGGAGGGGGGACCCCGTCCTGGCCCCGTGCCAGTATTCAAAGATGGGGGCTGTTGCCTGGACGTTTCTTCCTCACTCAGTGAGCAGAGTTGCAGAAGGAGGCAAGGGGGCCGTTGGGGGTGGCTGCTGGCCTGGGGTCAGCTGTAAGGTTCGAGGCTGTGGAAGGTGGGGTCACTGGGAGGAGGGGCGAGATGTGACCAGCTTCCCTCCCACGTGACTCTGCAGCAAGAGTCCCCGTCCTTATCTGGGGGGTGGGATCTGCACCTCTGAGCTCTCAGGGAGGAAAGTGCAGCAAACAGCTCCCCTGAGACCAGCCAGCCGGATTGTGTCAGCAGCCTGCCCGTCCCCGACTCCACGTCTCTATGACCTCGCTTCCCTCGGAGCCCAGAGCCCGGGCAGAGAGCCCAGAGGCACCCCTCCCATGATGTGTTTCGTCCTGACAGCGACCCTCTCGGTGGGGTGAGGACTGGCCGTCACCTAGCCCCCAGGGGACACTGGGCCACACCTGGGGACATCTGTGGTGGGGACATGGGGAGTCCTGGCATTGACGCTGGGGCTAAGGATGGCTGCTCAGCCCCCATGGTGCCTGGGATGCCCCCAGAGAACGCCCCGGCCCCACGTTTGGAGGCTTCAGGTGGGAGCCCCTCTGGAGAACGGGGATGAGTGGAGGACAGCACCTGGCGAGTGGGGTGACGGGAAGTGGGGCTCGCAGGATGGCCCAGGGGGACTCGGGAAGGAGGCTTGGGTGGAATGTCTCGGAGAACTGGGATTCAGGAGTGTTCTTGGCGATCTCGGGAGGGGCCGCGTGTGTGCGTGCGTGTGCACACAGATGCGTGTGGCTTTGACTGTCCTATCCATCACCCCCCGCCCCGAACTGTCACCTGTCTGTCATCTGTGTGTGAATCTATATCCACCTATAGACACACCCTCTTTCCCCATCACCCTGCCTGCCACCAATCCACTTACCTCTCTGCACACGCTTCCGTTTGCAAGTGATCTGCGGGCTAAACATCTCCCGCGCGAGAACAGGGGCAGTGCGGCACGCTGACGCGGCACCGGGACCCCCACTGGCCCGCGGGCGTGCTCCCAGAGCTGGCTGCTGCTGCTTGCTCCCGGCCCAGGGCCCGGCAGGATCCCGTGCTGCACACTCCTCTCCTCGGCCCAGTTCTTGTCTGTTACTTGTCTAGAGCCCGAGAGCCTTGTGGAATGTCCCACCTTCTGGACTCGGTGTCCTCCCCGTGGCACAGGGGGGACAGTCCCCTGGAGAGGAGAGCTGACAGCTGCGGGAGCAAGGATGGAATCAGAAAGCCTCGCCCAACCGTGACGGAAAGGACCGCGTGAGGCAAAGCTCGCACCTGCCGTGTCAGCATCCTGGGGCCACCGTGGCAGAGTCACCACCCACGGGGCGGCCTAAAACCGCACGGACCTATTCTCCCTTGGCTCCGCAGGCCAGCCGTCTGAGATCGAGGCGGGGCTGGGCCGGGCTCCCTCCCGAGGCTCCAGCACAGGGTCTGGCCCTTGGCTAGTGACAGCGTCACTCTAACCTCGGTCCCCGTGCTCCCGCGGCCTCTGCCGTTTGTCTCTGTGTCCAGATTCGTCTCTCCTAGTGAGGATGCCATCATCTTGGATTAGGGCCACCCTGCTTCAGAACGGCCTCTTGTTCACTTGATTGCACCTGCACTGACCCTGTTTCCACGTGAGGTCACGTCACAGGTGTGGGGGGGTTAGGGCTTGAACGTATCTTTTTGGGGAGCACGATTCAACCCATAGAGGATCCTGACAGCATCAGGGGAGCATCTTGGGGACACAAGGCATTTTTACCCGAAAGATGACCTACCTGTCAGCTCCAAGAGGGAACAGCCCTGTGCGGAGAGGCAGTGTCCTCCCCGTCGGGGGCGTCCCGCAGCCGGGGGCACGTGGCACAGCCGTGACTCGCCCGCCAAGAACGGCTCACCGAACGCGCTCCGGCTTTCAGACCTGGTTCGCCCACAGGAAGCGGACGGTGCTGGGGGAGCTGAGAGGAACCCTCCAGAAGCACTTTGCGAGCCCTGGTTTATCTTCTAAGTAAACCTTTTCCTTTTGGATGGTTTTAGATTTTCAGGCCGGTGGCAAAGACAGCTCAGAGAGCGCCCTCCACCACCGGGCAGCCTCCCCTCCCGTCGGCCTCGGACGTGACTACGGTGCCTTGTCACAGCCAAGAAACCCACATCGGCGCATCGGCCTCCGCGGCTTATCCCGATGTCACCAGCCCTGCCGCTACTGCCACTTCCTGTCCCATTTGGCCATCACGTTTCCTCAGGCCCCTGTTGGTTGTGACAGGTTCTCAGACTTTTCCTTGCTTTGTGGACAGTTTGGGGGAGGACTGGCCAGGAATTTTGTAGAAAGTCTCCCTGCTGGGGTTTTCCCGGTGATGGGTTTCTGGGAGGAAGAACCCAGACTGAAGTGCCCTTCTCGTGACATCGTTTTGGGGGTCAGTTTGTTGACCTCGGTGCCAAAGCCAAGATGACGTTGAGGTCATGTTCTGTTGGATCCAAACACAGTATTTATTCTGAGTTCCCAGAGCAGCGTGTTACTTCTGTCTCCTTCTCACATCTGAGGAAATTGAGTCTCAGAGACCAAGGCCCCCTGGCAGGTGGCCGTTGGGACTGGGATGTGTCCCCGGGCCGGCCCATCCCCTTCCCGCTGTTCCCTGTCTCTCGGCCTCTTCTGGGCTCACAGGGACTCGAGCTCTCTGGCATTGTGTCACCCCAGGTGGCTCCCATGTGCAGCCCTCGCTCTGAATTTACAGGCCTGCTGAGCAAATGGGAGACTCATCAGAGACCAGGAAAGTCGCTCTAGAAGGTGGGAAATGCCAGCAGCCCCAGCACTTGCACCAATAAGGGGCCCGGCTGAGCTCGGGCTGAGCTGGCCAGGTCCGGTGCCGTCCCCAAGCCCTCTGGACGCTGGCCAGCCCCCGGTTCGCAGTCTGCAAAGGTGCCAAAAGGTCAGGCCTTTTAAAAATAGCTCTTATTTCCTATTTATAAAAGGAATACCTAGGGGTGCCTGGGTGGCTCGGTCAGTTGAGTGTCCGACTTCGGCTCAGGTCATGATTCCGCGGTTCGTGAGTTCAAGCCCTGCGTCGGGCTCTGTGCTGACGGCTCGGAGCCTGGAGCCTGCTTCGGATTCTGTGTCTCCCTCTCTCTGCCCCTCCCCAGCTCACGCTCTGTCTCCCTCTGTCAAAAATAAATAAACATTAAAAAAAATTTTTTTTTTAATTTTAAAGTCACACCTATTTGTCTTAAAACTTGTCTCAGAAAACACATGAGGGTCTAAAGAAGAAAGGGTCCACTGAATTGTTCGCTATACAAGGATGGATTTTATGGTATGTGAATCTATTCCCATTTTTTTTTAATTAGGAAAGTTCAGGGGTGCCTGGGTGGCTCAGTCAGTTAAGTGTCTGACTTTGGCTCAGGTCATGATCTCATGGCTTGTAGGCTTGAGCCCCCACGTCAGGCTCTGTGCTGACAGCTCGAGCCTGGAGCCTGCTTCGGATTCTGTGTCTCCCTCTCTCTCTGCCCCTCCCCTGCTACCACTCTGTCTCTCTCTCTCAAAAATAAAGAAACTTTATAAAAGAAGAAAATTTTTTTTTAATTAGGGAAGCTCACCCAGAGACGGCTGCTGGAGTCCCTTCCAGACTGACTTGTTTTTGCTGTAGTTTCAACCTTACCGAGAAGCTACAAGAACAGTATGAGGAACCCACACCCCCTCCGTGTGCCGCTGGGGTGCTAGCCCTTCTGCCTGCCCCGCTGGCCTGTTCTCTCTCTTCCTCTCTGTGCATACACACGTGTGTGCACACAAGCACACGTGCTCATGCGTGTGCACGTGTCCGCACACGTGTAAGCTTGCGCCCATGTATTGTGCGTGCGTGCCGTGTGGGTGTGCGTGCGTGTGCACGTGTTATGTTGCACACGCACAGGTTGCATACATACGTATGCACAGAGCAATGTTTGCCATAGACACAGTTACGTGGCCTCTGTACCCATACGGTTCTGCGTATACGTGGTTATAGGTGTTTGCATATTGATCTTTCGGAGCTGTTTGAGATTAACTTGGAGATACCAGTCCCCTAGCCCCCACATCTTGTGCCGGGTATTTACTGAGAACGAGGACATTGTCTTACATAACCAGAAAATCGGGAAACAGCAGAATCGGGAAATGTCACACCAACACCGTCTCATCCAGTCCAAGGTCTGCGTCCAAGTTCTGTCACTTGCCCCATCACTCTCCCAGACGGGCCCCCTCCAGGGCCCCTCACCGCGTCTGGGTGCCATGGCTTGTTGGTCTCTTTGGATCAGAGGCTAAAAGGAACATCTCCTGAGTCATCTACAACGTTTGGATTGCTAGAGAGTGGAACATTTTTAATCTGTGGTCATTTATGATGCTTTTTGTAGGTTGCTTACGTCTGTTGTTAACAGGACATTTTTAAAATTTTGAGGGGCACCTGGGTGGCGCAGTCGGTTAAGCGTCCGACTTCAGCCAGGTCACGATCTCGCGGTCCGTGAGTTCGAGCCCGGCGTCAGGCTCTGGGCTGACGGCTCGGAGCCTGGAGCCTGTTTCCGATTCTGTGTCTCCCTCTCTCTCTGCCCCTCCCCCGTTCATGCTCTGTCTCTCTCTGTCCCAAAAATAAATAAAAAACGTTGAAAAAAAAATTTTTTTTTAATTTTGAGAGACTTTGCAGCTAACAAAAGAGGTACAGAGACAGTACAGAGAATTCCCATATACCCTTCATCCAGCTTTCTCTTGGTTAGCATCTTCCGTAACCACCAAACACTTATCAGAACTCAGAAATCAACCTTCCTGCAATACTATTGACCAAAGCCTAGAACTGATGCAAATTTCACAAATTATACCACCAGTGAGCTTTTTCTATCATCCACACTATTTCAGGATCTCACATTCATTAAGTTGGTTTGTTGGTGTCTTATTGATTTGCCTGAGAACTTTATATATTAAGGACCCCAATATTTTGTCTCTTGTTCCCGTGGCAAAGCATTTCTCATTTTGCCTTTTCACCTTGTGGTGGTAAACTAGGGATCCCGTAGACCAAAGTTCTAATCCCCACAGGAGGCAGTGGACAGGTATCCTGGGAGGGTGCTGCTGTCCTGTGTTAAGGAGGGAGTCACAGAACCAACATCAGGCACCCAGCAGGGCACAGGCCACCTACAGGGCCCTCCACAAACTGCTCCCACAGACACCGTCCCACTCCCTCCCAAACACCCACCGTTCCCCAGCACAAGCTGCCTAACGGCCACACGGCGCCTTGTAAAAAGCTCAGTATTTTACCCCCCACAGCCGTGCCAGCCGCGGGCAGAGCCGCGTCCCTTACCAAATCGTGCTTCACCCTGACCCAGCATCTGATGAGTGATGAGGAGTGAGTGGGACCCGGCCAGGCACTTGGGGGTGGGAGGGGCATGTCTCAGGGTCTGCACCCTCAAAGGCAGGTGTCCCCGTCAATACGGAGCAGGAAGCCTCATCCCCACAGGGTGGGGCACAAAGCCACATGTGCCACCCGGGAGTCTGAGCACCAGTGTGCCTCTGCCACTGCACTTGGGGAACTCGGGGGTGAGTGGGGCAGCCCCCCGCCCCCACCCAACAGCAGCGGGTGCTCTTGCCTCCTGTGGTTGGAGAGCTCAGAGACCACCCCCCAGCCGTCCTGGGCGATTTGCAAGTGAGGACATTGACACCTGGCACCCAGTCCACTCTGCCCGAGACCCCTTTTGTTGTTTCTCCTCTTGTCTCATTATCGAGGACTTTTTATCCTTAAGAAAACCTCTGTCGGGGTTGGGGTCAAATCACAGATTAACGACTTGTCAGGCCGGAATTGCCCAAGCCGGCACCGGCTGTGGGGGCCACTGAGGCTGTCCACACGGCCCATGCCGGGTCTTCCATGTGGCCAGATAGGGGCCAAAGGGGCGAGAAGACAGGTGAGCCCCAAGACGCTCAGGCGTGTGTTCTGCCTTGTCCCTCCATGTGACGAGGGGCCCGAGGGGTCATGGATGCAGGACCAGAGGGAGGGGAAGGGATTCAGCCCGTCACCCCACTCGTTTCGTGGCTCCTCGTTTACTCAGCATCTGCTGGGGGCGGACACTGGGCTGCAAACTTTGCAAAGCCCCAGGGCAGCCTAGCGGGGTGGCCAAGGAGGGAGTGACGCTGAGGCAGCCTGCCCAAAGAAGAGCAAGGCCAGGAAGGCTTCCTGGAGGAGGCCGTGGCTGAACTGAGTTGGAAAAAAAGGCAGCCTGGCACCTGTGAGCAGGCTGGTGGGTGGGCTTGGGGCAGGGTGAGGGATCCAAGAGATGAGGAGTTCCCAAAGCCTGGGCACAGGCCCCACCAGGTGCTGTAACATCTTGATGATAGTTTCATTTTAAAAGATCCTTCTTGGAGCAGTATGTGTGGCCAGCAGAATAATGGTCCCCAAAGACGGTCCCGTTCTGACCCCAGGACCTGTGAACCTATTCCCTCACGCAGCAAATAGGACCTTGTCAAGGCCCCTGAGGCAGGGCGACCCTGGGCGCTCTGGGGGCCCGGCATCCTCACGAGGTCCTCACGAGAGGGAGGCGGAGAGCCGGGCGGACCCCGTGCTGTTGGCCGTGAGGATGAGGAGGGGCCACGGGCCCGGGATGCGGCGCCTCTGGCAGCCGGAAAAGGGGGACACAGGGCTCCCTGGGGCCCTGGGGGAACTGCCCCTGCCCACGCCTGGGTGTTAGCCCCAGGAGGCCCGTTCTGGATTTCTGACCTCCAGAACAGTAAAGAACAGCATGCTGTGGGTTTAAGCCACTGGACAGGTGTTTTGTCACAGTAGCACCGAGGGACTCATCCAGTTCCCGAGGGCGGGGATTCACACCCCTGTTGTTCGCTTGTTCCACGCCTAGAAAGCATCTTTGCCGACCCCCCCGCTTTGTTCTGCTAAGCTCCTCGCATGGGTGTCCCCTCCTCCAGTGTCCCTGAGGGGGTGCCCAGAGGCAGAACTCCCTGTCTCCCCACCTTGTTCCCCTAAATGCTCCCAGGCTCTCCCAGCTTGTGTGCTCAGGTCTCAGAGGCCCTGAGCCCCGCAGTCCCCCTCCTGCCTAGTCAGCTGGTTCAACCAGCTCAATGGCCAGCGTGGGGAGCTGGGTCCTGGTAGGGTCCCTGGTGACTCACTGATCAGCACTCCAGGGGACCGCCCAGTCAGCTGCTGTGCAGGACAGGGTGACCCGCGGCCGGGGATGGTGGCCAGTGCCGCTGGGAGGGGCCTCCTTTTCTCTCGTTAACTCTGTGACGTTTCAGAACAACCCCGAGCCACACAGCATGTCACATGCATCTGGGCGGCCACCACCCAGGCCTCTGTACCCAGACCCGTCCAGGCAGGAGCAGGACCCCAGGATCAGGGGTCCCTCCAGAGTAGGCCGTGGTGGGCGGGTGAGAGCCAGGGCGGGGGCTGGTGGTTTGCATTCTCAGGATGTTTTCCCCTAAACCGTCCCTCCAGCCGTTTCCTGGCCCCAAGCACACAAGTGACGCTGGCACGTGGCCAGGGCTGGTTGTTTTCCATGCACAGGGCGCAGGCTGGGGTCCACACCCCTCAACCTGGGAAGCAGGAGGCACGGGTTCCAGCCCCACTCCACCCCTTCCCGGGCTTGTGACTTGGAAACCCTGCACCATGATGTCTCTGCACCTGACACCGATGACATTGGGGCCGGATGATGCTGGGGGGGCTGCTGGCATCGAGCAGGCAGGGCCCAGGACGCCCCAGAAAATGAGCCGGCCTGACGTCAGCAGTGCCGAGGTGTCTGTAGGGACAGTGAGCAGGCGCCTCTCTGCCCGGCCCTCCGGGTTCCACAGTCATGGGGCCTGAGGGTCCCCTCTAGGAGCCGAGCCCCGGGGAGACATGCCAGCCCTCTCAGCCCCGCGAGACCAGTAGCTTGTCCCACGCGCCCCAGAGCGGTCACGTGTTAAATTGTTCGTATGCTGCCTCGTTTCATAGAGAATTGAAGTAAGAGTCCGGAAGAGATTCAAATAGAAAAAAAACACACACAGCTTTATAAAGTCAAGTGTGGGGCACGTGCAGGGGCGCGGGGGGCTCCCCCCTGTGCTCGGGCTCCACGGCACTTCTCCGAGGGCCCGGCCCGGTTCCAGCACGTTCTGGCCTCACCGCTGAAACTCCCCTCTCTGCACGCGGACACCGTGACACCTCCTGTAGGAAAGGTCTGCTTTGCTTCATAGGTTTATTCATAAAATAAGTGCGTAGTGTACATAATATCTGACTCACGGGTACGTAAACGCAATCTGTGCGCACGCCACACGTAAGTCATATGTACCCATCATGCACATAGCAGCCCAGGCTGCCTCCCAGTTGAGGGACCACTGGCGGGTGTCTCCCCTCTCGGAGCCCAGCACCTTGGGCACCTCCCTCCTCAGGGCCCCGGGAGATGGTCTCAGGCACTCTGCACACCTTATTCCGTGACCAGCACCCTCCCCTCGGGCACCATGCCTGTGCAGTCTCCCCTCGCTCCATGTGGGCAAGGTCGCTTCCCCCCAGGGGAGTGTGGTAAAGGAGACAGACGTCGCCGTAAGCAGGTTCGGTCACGTAAGACTCTTAGGTCACTCGCAGCCTCTCATTCACGGTCTCCCTTGCTGGCCGTGACCGGGAAAGCTGCCACAATAAGAGGGCATCCTGGAGGGGCCATGGCCAGGGCCCCGGGGCTGTCTCTGGGTGCTGAGCATGACCCCAGCCAACAGCCAGCAAGAAGGCAGGGACCCCACTCCTGCAGTCACGGGGAGGCAGATTGTGCCAGCCAGCGGAGGCAGCAGAGACAGGCCGTCCTCTGTGGGGTTTCTGGCGAGAAAGCAGCCCCGGCCGGCACTAGGGGGCCTTGGGGCAGGGACCCCGCCCGGCTGTGTCCCCCCTCCTGGCCACCAGAACTGAAACACTAAATGGGTGGTGTTGGAAGCCGCCACGTATGTGGTGATTTGTGACACAGCATGGAAAGCACACCCGCCGACCAGGGCCCAGCCTGCGTGCCCGAGGACACAGAGTGCTGCACACCCCGGGGCCCAGGTGACTGGAGTGTATGAGCTCGGAACAGACGCGTCGCCAGGCTCCCGTTTTCTAGGTGCGTGACGACTGGCAGCAGCCGCTTCTGGCCTGTGTCCCTCCCGAGCCGGCGGCCTCACCACACCAGGCTTGCACGGGTCCGGCAGCCACCGCTGCCCTGCAGGAAGGAGCGGCCCGCAGCCCCTGCAGACTCCCAGCACCCCACACGCAGGGTGCACGGAGCGCACAGCTGGAACTGGCCAGGCACGTCCGTTTTACTGTTGGCCGCCCGGCCGGCCCGGGCTACATGCCTGCACGTCACCCGGGGCCGCCTGGCGCGGCCCCTGCTCTGGGAACACGCATCCGCGTGCCTGAGTGTGCGTGCGTGTGCGCAGGGCTGTCCTGGCTTGCTCATCCCCTGGCGGCTTTCTAGATCCGTCCTCAAGGAGGGCCCAGACACACACCCACCCCCACACACACGACAAAATAAAACCAGGACCTCTTCCCTGGCTCCCAACCGCCCAGGGACGACCTTTCCCCCGGGAGCAAAGCAAAGCCCGACACACGCCGTCTTTCGGGGGGGCCTCAGGCCTTTGGGGGAGCCGTGAGCCCATCTAACAGATGAGGACCCCACGCTTCGGCTTAGAATGTGGCTCAGAGCAGGTGTGGCACCGAGAAGCCGAAGGCGTCGTGCACGGCAGGCGGGAACGGGGGACGGGGCGGCTGCGGAGGACAGCCCGCTGGGAGTAAGGGTCTTCCTCAAGCAGGTGGGATCCAGCAATCTCATTTGCAGGTTTACACCCAGAAGAACTGAAAGCAGGCCCTCGAGGGGACGCCTGCACACCCGCGTTCACAGCGGTGCGATTCACGGTAGCTGCAAAGTACGTCTGTCGACAGACGAAGCGTAAACACAGCGCGTCCATCCACACGCCAGAGTCTCGTCCAGACTCGGAAAGTGAGGGCGTCCTGCCGCCTGCCGCCGTGTGGACGGACCGGAGGACGCTGCGCAGTGACAGGAGCCGGGCACAGAAGGACGCGTCCCGCGTGACCCCCTAGAGGAGTCCCGTCCGCAGAGACAGAGAGTGGATGGCAGGGGGCGGGGAGTCATGCTTCATGGGGACAGAGTCTCGGTTTGCCGAGATGGAAAGTTCTAGAGACGGATGGTGGGGGCGGCTGCACGATGGTGTGGAGTGTGCTCGGTGCCACTGAGCCGTGCACTCAACGTGGTTACGATGGTGAATTTTGTGTTACGTGCATTTTACCAGAATTTAACAGTTTTAAATTAAATTTAAAAAAGTGGGCTTTCTGGGAGAAAAAGTCTCACCCACGCTGCAGCTCAGCGTGCACCGAGAAATGTCCACAGCCCCGTGCTGGCTGGCTTCAGGCAGGGCGGCAGGGCAGGTACGGGTACAGGCGATGGGAGAGGGCGGTGGGTTTTGCCCGGACTCCACCCAGCACAGGCGATGGCTGCTGGCTGGGCTCCAGGCTCAGGGGTGCAAAGGAGACGTCCCCTCTCCTGGGGTGCAGAGCTCAAGCCGTGGCCCCTTCAGCGCTTGGCCTCTGCCACCGCGGTCTGCCACTCCCGTGCCCTGCTCTCCAGCTTCTCCAGACACAGAACCCTGGGAGGGGGGCATCCGTGTCACATGTGGATGGTTCTCCAAGGACACACAGAGGGGAGGGGAGGGGCTGTATCTTCCCAGTGTTGTTTCCCTCCGATTAGCCTGGCCTCCGCCATCTGTGCAGAAACCCGGTGGGAACCAGCTGCTGAGAGCTGTGATGGGAAAGATGTCCATTAAACCCAGGAGGCCTGTCCCCTGTGAGCACCTGCGCCCTTCCGGGAACCGTCACCCCGACCGCGGGGGTCCCCCTTGCTCCGCACAGCTGCGTTGTAGTCTCGCAGGATCGTGTTGGAAAGAGTAGCTTCTGTATTTGTTGCCAGGCTGTGTGACGGACAGGAGTGGTGCCAGCTTAAAGCCCTGCCTGCAGAAATGACCAGAAAGTGGATCAGGGGTCCGCAGGGCCTGGGGGAGGAGGGGGGGTGAGGGGCTGACGACTGAGGGTACGAGGTTTCTTTCTGGGGTCATGGAAATACTGGACCGTGCACTTCAGACAGGTGAGGTGTAAGGTGTGTGGGCTTTATCTCAGTAAAGCTGTTTCGGAACCCCCGCCGGCAGCGTGCGTCAAGGCTTGGCCTCCGTCCCCGCCAGTGCATTGCGAGGGCTTGAGCGGTTGTTCAGGAAGAGACTGAGCTCCCCAGCACTGGAGGTATTCAAGAGGCCGTGCTGAGCGGCAGGGACACTGGGGGACACCTGCTCTCTGGACTTTGCTGCTGCATCGCCCATGGAGGGTGGGCAGGAAGGAAGCAAGGGTCACGTGGGGGGCGTCTTCCCACCCGTTCCGTGAGCTCAGGGCACCCACCGGAAGGGCCTTCTCTTACCAGAAGCTTCCAGGGAGCAGGCAGCAAAGTTGTAGCAGGTGGACCCGTAAGAGGCTCCCCCACATCCACCGTCTGACCCCGGAGCGCAGACGGGGGCCCCCAGGGATCATCCGGGGGCATCGCTCACCCTCCCCACAAACGACAGGCGCAGAGCGTGTGATGGGTTGAATGGTGTCCTCGAAAACCTCCCGTCCGCCAGGAACCTCAGATCATGACTGTTTGAATATAGGGTCTTTGCAGATGTAACTTAAGGCTGGAGATGAGGGAGGCCCCAAACCCAGAGACTGGTGTTCTTGTAAGAAGAGGTCAGTTTGGACACAGACACACGGAGGAGAGAAGACAGGGGGCTGTGGGCACGAGCGAAGGGGGCCTGCCTGGAGCCTCGGGGGGAGTGAGGGTGGTGGAGGGCGGAAGGCCCGGGGGGGCGCTGTCCGAGAGCGCGGACAGAGTCCAGAAACACACCCGTAAGTCGTGTCAGCTGACGTAGGACAAAGGAGCAGAGACAGCGCAGGGGGCAAGGGCAGTCTTTGACCCAAACGGCCCCAGAGCAGCCCGACCTCCCCAGGCCAGAGAAGGAATCCAGAGAGGGCTTGACCTGGAGTCTGCCCTCCAGGACTGTGAGAAGAAGTGGCTGCTGGAGGAGGCCCTGGTCTGGGGTCCTGTGTCAGGGTCCCCCAACCGGGGGGCTCACCCAGAGCTCCTCCTGCATGGAGGGACAGCCCCTGCCAGTGAGATACGGGGCCCGAGGCCCGCACACCCTGGACCCCACACGCGCCTGGCGGCTGAGCAGGAAAGAGGGCTCTGGCCGGGATGTCCCCTGGACCAGGGAAGCCCCCCGCGGATCCAGGGAGTCTGGGGGCCCTGGGAGCAGGAAGTTGATGGCACGCCCCCGGCCCACCCTTCTACTTGGTGGACCCCAGGCCATCAAGGTGGTTGTCCTGTGCTGTGGATGAAATGGGCTCTAACCAAGTGTCCGTGGGCAGGTCCGAGCCGGCTCCGACCAGCTCCAGGTTTCCTTCCGACGCCTGGCCACCTGGCGCTCGGCTCCCGGTGCAGGAGAGGCCCCCACGAGGGAGGCCCACGCAGGTGCGGTGGTCTTAGATCCTCAGCGGTCTGAGGGCCAGACAGGCATCAGCCGTGAACCACTTCCCTGGTGTTTGTTAAAGCTGAACATCTCTACGTGTTTGGGTTTCTTTTGTGCGCGAATTGTTTGTTCCCTGCTTCTGCCGTTTTCCTACTGGGGTCAGGGTGTCATTTATTCCTAGAAAACCTTCTAGTACATTCCATGTGCCGCCGAGGCTTGTCCCAGGGGCCGTCTCTCTCCATGGGTCCAGGTCCTTTGCTGCCCCTGCGTTCTGACAGGTGCCAGGAAACCCACTGTGTGAGCTCCAGGCACACGTGGGCCGCCCACGTGTGGCTCTGAAGGGACGCATCTGTCCCGACCTGAGGCCCACTCAGTTTCTGCATGACCCCCTCAGACACTGCTCCAGGTGCCCTGTTCCCAACGGGGGTTGATCTGCCCCCAGGTGTGTGGGACGCCGTCACACAGGGGTGGCGATGGCCAGGGAGGCCGTGCAGCTCCCACAGCACCCGGGACACCCCAGATGTCAGCAGGGGTCTAGTACAACTACAGATCGTACATCATTTCCTGTACTTTTCCTTCAAGAATTAGGACAAATACGAGCCATTATTACCCCCCCACTTAGACAGACTTCATTCGGTTTCCTGGATTCCACTAGGCCTTTCATACCGTGGGTTCTCCCATTGATGAGTTGTGTCTGTGTGTGTGTAAGTATGTACATGTTAGCGTGCCCGTATGCATGCACTATGTGTACGTGTGTATTTGTGTATATATAATTATGTGTAGTGTGTAATTGTGTGTAAGTATATGTCTATGTATGCACGTGTGCACACACAGTATGTGTGTGTGTCTGTGTGTGTAAATGTGTCTTCGGATGCCTGGATTGCATCGTGAAGGACATTTTCCAGAAAGGCTTTGTAAATGCTCATTTCCCAAGTCCTTGCAAGCTGAGAACGCCCTTCCTTCACGCCTGCACATCTGAACAGCATCCCGCAGACGTGTCCGGGGAACAGCATTCCGCAGACGTGTCCGGGGAACTTCCCCGTCACACGGTGCAGACCATTCCAGCCCATCCACATCCAGTACTTCCGAGGAGAGTCCCATTTTTCTCTCCTTTTGAGCCGCCTGCCCCTTCTGCTGGAGCTTGACAGACTCCATCGGAGATGGGTAGGCAGACCTTTCCTGAAAGGGCCAGGTAGTGACTGTTTCCACCTGTGTGGGCCAATCTCTGTCACAACTACCCCAGTGGCCGATGCAGCGTGAAACCTGCCACAGACAACACGTAAATGAGATAAAAGAGAAGAAACCAAAGGCCAATTGTGTTTTAGGGAAACGTGCCCCAATGATTATGGCCAA
Source organism: Neofelis nebulosa (assembly GCF_028018385.1). Classification (NCBI taxonomy): domain Eukaryota; kingdom Metazoa; phylum Chordata; class Mammalia; order Carnivora; family Felidae; genus Neofelis; species Neofelis nebulosa. Next base: position 168,426,433 of record NC_080785.1, read on the forward strand.
CACATAACTGGGTCGTGGAACCTCCAGACCAGGGTTGCAAAGTGTGGCCCACGCAGCGAGTTTTGTAAATAAAGTTTTATTGGCACACGGCCACACCTGTTCATTTTCACATCGCCCACAGCTGCCTTCCTGCGGCAGGGGCCGAGTGAGCGGCTGTGGCGTGACTCGACCGCCAGCCACTTTACAGGAGAAATGTGCCAACCCTGCTTTGTAGTTTCTATTCAGTCCTCAGCCTTGACGTCAGGAAGCAAGTGGCTGGGGGTCACCGTGGCCCAAATTCTGGCCCCCCTGTCTCAGAATCAGACCACGCCAACACCCAGGGGTGTCTGTGAGTGTCCTCGGGTGGCTGGAACAAAGTACCCCACCCCAAGGGCTATAACAACAGACCTTTATTCCCTCCCTGCACCCAGGGCCGGAAGCCAAGGTCAGGCTATCCGTGGGGCTGGTTGCTCCGGAGGCTCCACGGTTCACTCAGACGCCGGACTCCAAGCCCCAGAGGCCTCCGCCGGAGAAGGCATCTCTGTGCTTACAGGCAGGCTTTGCTTCTCTGGTTGCAGGGACGTGTCTGGGCCTTGGCCTTGCTGGCTGCTTGAGAGAGACCCATTTACCCAGTCTCGGGTCCTGCTCTTTGGTTGGGGTACAGAGGGGCCCCCCTGAACCTCGGAACATCCTCAATCCCTGCCCCACATCCTCAGCCACTCAGGTTCCTTGTCCCACCTGGTCTGCAGCTCCGCCTATCCCTGAAGCCCACAGGTTACTTCAGTTTCCTTTTAAATCAGAAGAAAGCCGCGAATGTAACACTCCAGACAGGATCGCATTTATCTTCGCGCCAGCAAGGTCATAAAGCAGGTTTAGCGTTTTTTCATGGAGACGGACCTCCAAAGTCAAAATGAGGCCCCGCCCTCGTCCTTTCCACCCCGGACACATCACTGCCTGCATGGAAACTTCCTTCTGCCCCAGTGAGAGGCCCAGTTCTCCTCACAGCAGAGTCCATTTTCCACACTTGCCCGGCTTCACCCCCAGGCCCCCCATCTACCCAAATCCTGGCCTGAACTTCAGTACTGCCTACACATGGGCCTCCCTGAGTCTCCAGCACGGACACAGTCTGCTCCAAGAGGCCTACTCCCTACTTAGCTCCTTTTGTGTAAAAAAAATAATAATAAAAAATAAAAATAGGGGCGCCTGGGTGGCGCAGTCGGTTAAGTGTCCGACTTCAGCCAGGTCACGATCTCGCGGTCCGTGAGTTCGAGCCCCACGTCGGGCTCTGGGCTGATGGCTCGGAGCCTGGAGCCTGTTTCCGATTCTGTGTCTCCCTCTCTCTCTGCCCCTCCCCCGTTCATGCTCTGTCTCTCTCTGTCCCAAAAATAAATAAAAAAAAAAAAAATAATAAAAAAAATAAAAATAATTGAGATATCACGCACGTGCCATGAAATTCACCCGTTTAAAGTATGCAGTTCAGTGTTTTTGGCCCATTCACAAGGTTGTGCAATTATATCACACCATTATTTGATTCCAGAATAGTTTCATCACCCCCGAAATAACCCTATACTCCACTCCTCCCCACCCCCCCCCCCAGCCCCCAGCACCCACGAGCCTCCTTCCCATCTATGGATGGGCCCGTTCTGGACGTTTCACACACGTGGATTCACACCCCATGTGGCCTCTCATGTCTGGTTCCCTCCCTGAGCATCGTGTGTTCAGGGTCTGTCCACGGGGCAGCGGGTGTGGGCGCCTCGCTCCTGCTTGCGGCCGAATGACATTGCACTGTATGTGTGTGTGTATGTGTGTGTATTCATTCACTGTTGGTAGACATCTAGGTTGTTTCTGTGTTTTGCCTATTACGGATAATCCTGCTGTGGACATTCGTGCATTCGTTTTTGTGTGGACGCATGTTTAAATTTCTCCTGGGTGGATACCTAGGAATGGAATTTCTAGAAGAGATAGAAAACCCATAAGGAGCTGCTGTTCCTTCACCTCAGGGTCTGTTCATCCCTCTGGGTCAGGGTTCTGCAAACTACAGCCAGGAAATCAAATCTGGCCCTCTGCCTGTCATTGCAAATAAAGTTTTATTGGTGCACAGCACACCCATTACATGTTGTTTATGGTGGCAACTGAGTTGAATTATTGCAACAGAGACCATGTGTCACCCAAAACCAAAACTATTTACTCTCTGGCCTTTTACAGAAAAAAAAAGTATATTTATAACTTAGCACTTTATTCACACACTGTAATCACCTGTTTGTGTATCTTTAAAATCCCCACACACAGACACACAGAAAGTTCCCTTAGGGCAGGAATTTGGTTTTTTATTCCGTTACTTCTGTTTCTTACTATCATTAAACCTTTGCATGTGTTCCACACCCTCACCATCTGGGAGCACAGAACACGTCAGACTCCCAGGCCTCACTTTCCTGTGGGACACTGCACTGGCCTCACTCGGGGGTCCCCGACCTCGGCTGCCCTGGAGAGTCATGCGGGACACATCCATACCGACTACATCACGTTCTGTGGGGCAGGATGCAGTGTCTGTGTATCTTGAAGCCCCTGGGTGATTCCGAGGCTTGTGGGAGCCTTGTGCTAGCTGGTTCCTAGTCCCAGATGTCTATACTGCCCTTGGATTTCGCCCTGGATGGAAGGAACCAATAGACCCTTCCTCCCATGCAAACCGCACAGAGGTAGGAGCACCTGCTGGGGCAGGGGGGGTGGAGATGGGCATTTTCTGCATTTCCCCAAGTGTCCTGAGTCTGCCAGTCCAACAGGGAGAGGGGGACCCTTCTCACTTGAGGTCCTGGCATGTCACAACTACAGAGAGATACACCTGCAGCCATTTCTTTCCCCCCCCCCCCCGGGGCAGCTGTAACCAATGACCCAAAACTTGGTGGCTTAGGACAGAGATTTATATTCTCACAATCTGAAGGCCACAAGTCCCAAATCAGGGTTTTCACAGAACCTTGCTCCCTTCCAAGGGTCCATCCTGCCTCCTCCAGCTTCTCGGGGCTCCAGACGTCCCCCCAGTGCCTGTCTCTGTGGTCCCATGGCCTCTGCCTGTGTGTCTGAGAGCCAAACCCCCTCCCCTCTCTGAGGGGACACCAGCTGTCAGATTTGAGGCCCGCCTTCCATTCAGGATGACCTCAACCCAGGGTCCTTGACATCTCACATCTGCAAAGACCCTTTCTCCAAATGAGGCCACGTGGTGAGTGTCCAGGAGAACGTGAATCTGGCCGACGGTATCCACCCCATTACCACAACAGACCTTGTTGTCCCTCAAGATGAACCCGGAACTGTCCCGCACAGAACCACCCTCCCCACTTTGCGACCCGTCCCATGGTTTCTTTGGGGGATCACCCCTCCCCGCCCCCCACACCACCTCTGATGCCTCATTACTTGTCCTGTGACGTGTTTCTGTTCTGTACCTGCATGAATGCCTCTGGTCCTTCTTGGGCCAGGGAAGTGGCGGGGGGCGGGGGGGGGGAGTGGAAATGTTGGAATCCACTGACAGTCACCTTGGTGATGATGTTGCAGGAGGAAAGGATATCAAGTCAACACTTTGTACCTTAAACTTACAGGTGCTCTATGCCTATTATGCCAATGCAAACAAATTTTTAAAAAGTAAGTTGGCAGTTATGTTAAAAAAAAAAATGCCTCCTTAAAACGAAGACAGTGGGGGATTAACTCAGTAATCCTAGAGTGTGGTTCTCAGTGGAAAGGGGGTGGGAGCGACATGGTGGGCCGTGTCTGGGGACATCTGTGGCCCTCACGACTCCATGCTCTTGGCATAAAGGGTGGGAGCCAGGGATGCTGCTCAGCCTCCATAGCACCTGGGACAGCCCCCAGGGAGTGACTCAGCCTGATGTCACCAGTGCAGGGTGGGGGGACCCTGTCATAGATACCGAAAGTAAGGATAACTTTCAACTGAACATAAGTGATGTTTATTTATCAGTCATGTTTCAAAAAGAAAAAAAGAAAAAAAAAGAATGAGCCGTGGATGTGTCTCCCTGAAGTGGTGACAGCTTGGGACCCTGCTTTCCGGCGGAGGACAGGCCAAGGGCACAGGGACAGCTGCTCTGGGGTTTTATGGTGCTTCATGGTCAGGCTTGGATGTGAACCGTCTGAATCTGCTGGATTTTATTGCAAGGCCCCAAGCGGGCAGAGGGCACGAGTGGTAGCTGCCAGCCCAGTTTCGTTCCAAGAAACAGAGCACAGAGAAACTTCCAAGAGAGGTGCCCAGGGAGGGGATTGCCCGGCGGCTCCCCAGAAGGGCCAGTCACAGTCAGAAAGACACAGTTCCCGTTCGTTTCACTGCCTGGGCAGCTTCCTGTGCTGGGTGGTTTTCTCGGCATTTCTGAGACCAACCAAGAAAAAGAGTAGACGGTCTGTTTGTCGTCCTTCTAGGAGAGCCCCGGTGTGGGGCAGGGGGACCCAGAGGCAAAGCCACAGAGCAGGAGCTGGGGGGCGGGGGGGGGGGGGTCTCTGTGTGTGATTGCATCAATGGCTGCAAGGTGACCTAGACCTGTGTCCCTGGCACTGCAGACACCAGGCCGGGCCCCACCCGCTTGGTGCCAGGAGTACCCGGGTGTGACAGACACAGCCATCCCCAGACACTGCCCAGTGTGTCTGGGGGCAGGATCGCCCCAGGTGAGATCCCCCCGACCCAGCGACCCCTCCACACATGCGCACGCACACATGTGCATACACACTAACACACACGCACGTGCACACACACACACACACACACACACACACACACTGGCATGTGAAAGTCTCTACCCACTCCTGCATATAAAGAAGGGCCTTGCTAATGAAAAAGCACAGAGTCAATTAGCCAAGCCTTCTGGAATCTTCCTCCCTTGCCCTGAACAGGCGAGCCGCAGGCAGCAGGTGTCTCCAGCACCGTCAGGGGCCCCGCTTGCTCTGCAGAAGCAGTCCTCACACCTTTCTTGGGAGCGGAGGAGAAAGAAGGGACAGTAAGCTTCCCCCCGGAGCCATGCCGTGCCCCCACAACCCCACGTGGCCCCCGTCCAGCCGCTTCCCCCGTGGAGGCTCTGACGTGCATGCCGTGAGGATGAGATCTGGGGGAGGGACCGAGGATGCTGCGGCGCCTCAACTGCAGCCCGAGTCGGCCCCGACCCCGGGAGCCACCGCTCCTGCTGGCAATAATTTGGATTTGCTTCCACGTGGCTCCTGTCCTACACGATCTGCGTTACATTATCCTTATCGCCGTTGCTGTGGGGAAGCGCCCCGGGCACCGCACTTGCCCTTTTCGTGCTCACAGAGACCGCAAAGCGATGCTGGGAGTCCCCATGTTTCAGGCAAGGCCTCCAGGTTCACAGAGCCAGCCGGCAGGTGTCCAGACAAACGCCTGGAGCCATGGCTGGAACTTACTCCACCCCCACCCCCACTGCCCCTCAGGCCAGACAGACTGACCTCTCAAAGCTTCTGAGCAGATCCTGGCCGGCTGTCTTCTAGAACCTTCTAGAATCTTCTAGGCAGTTCGTCTCACTTAAGCATCTCTCCCTGAAGTCAGAATCTACCCTCTTTTCTGTCTTCAGGAGCGAGAATCAGGCTAATAATAATGAAAAATGTCCTAATAATGGAAAAGAGGGTAGTGACACACTCTGGGAGGAGGCCCTGAAAATGTTGTCGTCTTGAGGCAGGTGTTGGTGACACCCGTGTCACATTTAAATGCACACAGCTGTAATGAGTGATATCTGTTTGCTCATCTGTACGTGTGTTAGCGTTTTATACTTGAACAAGAGGGTGTGGGAAAACACAGGGTGACGGAATCCGAGACCCGTAGCTCACTGGCCATGTTGTGGGGTGATGGCTAATTGCATGAGTGCCCCCCTCACCCTGATGGGACCTTTCTGCAGCCTTTTTGAAGGCGTAGCTGCATTAAGCCCCCCGTACCTTTGAACTCAGGATTTACACTTAGGAATTTATCTTTAGGGGAAAAAAAGAGAGGCATACACAGACATCGTGTGAATGGATATTCATTTTACGTGAATAGATTTTCATGGCAAAGAGGAGAAAAACAGAAACAACCTAGGCATCTAATGATGGGCAATTATATATCTTCATGTTTCTATATTTATATGCGTACGTATGGTGGATTCCTGCTGTGTGGTTCACTGCAGACACTGAATTAGTGGGCAGCAGGCGCGGCTCCTGGGGACATGCTGGGTCAGGTTCCTGGAGCCTCTGGTCACATCGCGGTCAGCCGATCAAGTCATAACCTCGTGTCACACGGGCTTACGTTTAAAGACACTTTGATACACAGCTGACTCGTTAACGTCGCGCTCACAGCCAACAGCGCAGAAACTGCCGAACGAGGCTTGTCTGACACGTGTACTTTCTCCGTGAGGCGTGTCGTGGCCGGGAGCACCTGCCAGCACGGCCGCCGTGCACCTGGACAGACTCACGCGGCCACCGAAAGCGCAAAGTGCAAATGCCGCGGCCCTCGGTATTGAGAAGGCCCTCTGGTTACAGCCGGAGCTGAGCGCCTCGTCCCACCGCAGCTGGGAACGTGGGTCAGTGACAGATGTTTCACTGCTCTGCACATGTCTGAGGATGACTGAGAAATGTCCCCCCCCCCCCCCCCCCCGCCGAGAATCGATTGGGGTTTAGTGAGTGGGCAAATTTGAGAACGAGGAATCTGCAAACTGTGAGCCATGACTGCATCCCAGCCGGCGGCCCTCAGCACAGGATGCTCAGAGTTGCCCAGGCAGCAGGGAGGGGGCCCGAAGCGGGGAGACTTCACCAGCAGTCTCCCACCCCCCACCCTGCTCTGTCTCCCCACTCGGTGCTGCATTTTCTGGTGGCTCTCACCCAGCCCTCCCTTAAGGCTAGTTCTGCCCCCAAGGGTCATGGGCCATAACTGGGGACATCTGTGGTCATGACAAAGTTGGAGGCTCTTGGCATCGAGGGGCTGGGGCTGGGGATGCTGCTCAGCCCTCACAGTGCCCAGGAGGCCCTCAGAGAGTGACCGGGCTCCCATGTCTGTGCCAAGGGGGAGAAACTCTGCATTAATTATTTAGGGAAAAATATTGAGTCCAGTCTTACCCACACAAGAGAGCAGAGTAAACCCCCAGGGGTCAGAAGGTACAAACCAGGGTGGTCCCTGTGTCTGTGAGTCACTCCCTCTCTCCCTCCGCCCAGTGTGTGTATTTCTCTGTGTGCAGCCTCCCAGGACGGCAGTAGTCAGTCAGATGCTTACGGAACACTCGGGGGGTTCTCCTGAGGGTCGGTGGAGCCCCTTAACCCAGGGGGTCTCACCGGGGGGAGATTCTGCCCCCCAGGGGACATTGGGGATGTCCGGGGACATTTTTGGTGGTTTCACCTCTAGCAGGGCTCCTGGCGTGGAGTGTCTGGGGGCCAGGGATGGTGCTCAGGACACCCCCAGAGAACTGCCCGCACTGGTGTCCCCAGTGCCCTGGGAGAGACCTGCTTTAGAGAGAACCCCCCACCTGCCTCCTTCCTGCACCTGAGACCCTGGAGCCTCCCGGAGCCTTGGCCGGACCTCCCCCCACAGGCAGTGGGCTAGGAGGTTTCCACCCAACGTCCGGCCCCGCCCCCTACCCCCTACGACTGTGGACTGTGATGCCTGCCCCCCTGGGGTACAGAGCGGCTGACACAGGCCCATGTGGCCCAGGAGTGGCAGCAGTGGCACGACCCTTTGTGTAAGTGGAAAAAAACCCTGTTGGTTTGTGGAAAGAGCTAATAATGTTTGCAGCGGAAGAGGGGCACCGGAGAGCTTGGGAGCCAGAGGGACACAGCCTGTGCCGGCCCAGGGGCAGCGGCTTCTGTTGACCCTGCGGGGCAGGCCCACGGCAGAATCAGCCCCAAGGACCAGCACCACTCCCCCAACTGCAAACTTGAGTCTAGCTGCGGGCTTTTCAAAGTGTGGGGGCGGTCCCCGGCGGCTGCAGGTGTCCCCCTGGCCTCCGTAGCCTGGGGCTTCCTCAGCTGCACAAAGGAGGCCACGTCCACGGAGATGCAGCTGGACGGGTCCCCACTCGCCTCTCCCTCGTGGCCCTGGTGCCCCCTCAGGCAGCTGGTGTGGCACGGGGCGTAGGCTGGCACTCAGGGTCTCAGTCTCAGGGCCACCCTGCCAGCTGGACCCGGTGGCCCAGCGGCTGTCACACCATGTGCATGCAGTATCAGAGAGATTCAGCCCTGTCCAGGGTTCCGCCTGGTGCAGGGGTCCCGTCCCCTGGAAAACAACAGCTTCAAAGTGCCCGGGCCCACCCCGGTCTGGTCTCGGGACTTCCTCCCCTTCCTGTTGACCCCCTGGCCCTCGGCGGCCAGCCTCAGATCCCTCGGCTTCCTGTGCCCGTATACCTGTCACCTCCTCCGCCCGAGGTTCATTGGTTTGCCCGGAGCCTGCACTTTCCACCTCCCCCTTTTTCATCCCGGCACGGGGCTTCCAGCCAAGTAGAAAACCAGACGTGGAAAAACACTGAGGCTTACATCTCAAGGCTCAGTTCCTGAATGTTTTGTTTTCCTGACACCGGTGTGTCCGACGGACCGGACCGTCGTGTTCCAGAACGGGGAGTGTCCAAGCTGCAGAGAAACACAGTTCTCTCTCCCGACTGGATCGGCTGTGAAGAGTGAAGCGGACTCTCCAGAAGACCCCGATTTCTCCGGAGGACGTGGCCGATTCCCGTTCGCCCACCACGTTTTCGGCGACCGCGCCGTATTTCCCCGAGAAAAGCTGGAGGTGGTCAAGCGACCACTACGGCACCCGCTCCCTCTCCCTCTGTCTCCCCCGCTTCAAACCGAGTAAAGTGGTGTCTTTGGAAAAACTGGAAAAGGTACAGCGCATTCATTCTTACTTCACGGGTTTGGAATCTGTTGTTTTTTAGCAAAAGGAACAAGCAAGCCACAGTGCTTCATGTGCACGTGACACACTGGGCCTCGGTCACCGTGGACAGGGCTCCGGGCTCGGGGCCAGGAAACCCGAGTGCACACCCCAGGTCCGCCCCTAACCGGCTCTGTCACATTTGGCGGATTCCTTTCATCTCCGCCACGGAAACAACATCCTCCAACTTCCCAAGAATGTTGCAGAGATTAAACGTGGCCGTAGATCTGAAGAGGCAGGATTCCGGCCCTGGGGCAGGTCTCTGGCAGGTGTGAGCGGCCGCTTTGGCCGTCGCAGGGCGGGCGCATGTGTGCGTCCAGGAAGCCTGTCCACCCGGCTCGGCCAGGGCCTGTGCTGCGTTCGTGGTCCTTGGTGCCCCGCACCCCCCACCCCCCGCCACCCGGCCCTCTGGCCACTCTCATTCCCACGACGTGCGCCTTCTCTGCTCGACTCCGGGTCCATCCAGCGGGCTGGTTGCCAGCTCTTGTCCATCTCTTCAGAGAACCGGCTTTTGGTTTCGTTGACTCTCGTGCGGTTTTTTAGTCTCTGTTTCATTTTTTCATTTACCTCTGCTGTGTGTTTGTCATTTCCTTCCTCCGCCGGCCCCGGGGTCTCTTGCCACTTCTCGTTCCTTAAGGTGTAGAGTCAGCTCGTGGATCCGCGATCGTCCTCTTAACAAAGTCTATTTATTTCAGTGTCAGTCTCATCCAGAAACAGCCTTACAGAAACATCCAGAATAATGCTGGACCACACACACCGGGACGGCCCGTGGCCCAGACAAGCCGACGTGGAAAATGAGTCACCCCAGGTCTCCCAGGCTGGGGCCACTTGTGCAGCTGGACGGCCCCTCAGAGCCCCGGGGCCATCGATCGCCACGCTCCCTGGGAAAGCAGGACAGGGCGGCCGCTGGGGAGGTGGTGACAAGGAAAGCTGAGGGGCGGCCAGGCGCCCGGGCAGACGCTCGTAAACACGTGTCCACGGCAGCCACGAGGTGCAGACAGCCCAGAGGTTGATCGGCACATGAACGGGTGAACGAAACATGGTCAGTCTGCACACGCACACGTCCTTCGGCCGCGAGCAGCGGGGGAAGCGCCCATACCCGCCGCCCTGGGGACGGACCCCAAACACACCACGCTCAGGGAGGGAACCAGACACGAGAGGCCACACGGGGTTTGAGTCCGCGTGGGTGAAACGTCCAGAACAGGTTCATCCATAGAGGAAGGGGGCTCGTGGGGGCTGGGATTGGGGGAGGGGGAGGGGTAAATGCTAAGGGGGAAGGGGTTTCTTTTGAGGGTGATGGGATGTTCTGGAACTAGATAGAGTGTGGTGGTTGCACGATAATGTGAAGATACCACTGAACTGCATGCTTAAAAATGGTTAAAACACGGGGCGCCTAGGTGGCTCAGTCATAGAGCATGCGATTCATGATCTCAGCATTGCAAGTTCAAGGCCCACATTGGTCATGGGGCCTACTTAATTTCAAAAAATGGTTAAGGGTGGCTCAGTGGGTTAAGCATCCGACTCTCGGCTTCGGCTCAGGGCTCAGGTTACGATCTCACTATTCGTGGGTTTGAGCCCCGATTCTCTCTCTTTCTCTCTGCCCACCCTCCCCCATTTATTTGCTTTCTCTTTCTCGTTAGGTAAATAAGTGAACTTTAACAATATAATACAATAAAACTTTTTAAATGGTTGAAACGCGTGTCACACGATGTATACGTTTTGTCAGACGTGCACACGTTGAACCTGACAATCACGTACTTCAAATGGTGAGTGCTGTGGTTTCCCAACTGACCTCGCTGTGAAGCTGCTAGAAGGAAGTGGGGCGGGCGAGAGAGGAGGAGGAGCCCAGCGTGCCACGGCCGGGGGCGGGGGTGTCGCGGTCAGGTCGTCGTCTTCCTTCTGTTCCAGCATCTCGTGCATACGTCCAGGGGACGGGGACAGGCCGTTCCCAAACTCTTGGAACGGCAGGGCCTAAGCGCTCGGTCACAGAATGAGATCCGGCTCCGTCTGGTCTCTGCCTCGGGGTGGCAGGCGTGAAGGAGACCGTGTCCATCCCGGTGCGGGCGTGGGACCCAGCTGGGTGCAAGCGCGACCCCCCCCCCCCCCCACACCGGGCACCTGGAGCAGGGGAGGAGGCAGGACTGTGGCCAGCGTGCCGTCCAGGGGGAGCGGGGAGTCCTGGACCCCTGGGCACCTCCAATGGTCACAAAAAGTCCACCGGTGTCCCGGCAAGTTCCTTCTGAAACGCAGCAGAGCACGTTCCGTAGGCGGTGGCTCTTTAGCCTGAAATCAATTTATAAGCAAATCTCTGTATTCGCTGGCGTAGCTCCACCTCCGGAGCCCGTGCTGGGGAGCAGGCGCCTGAGACGCGTGGCCCGGGGTTTGCTCCCCAAAACCAGACACACAGCTGTATCTGCCGGGAGCGGTCATTTCAGTCAAGGATTTCGGGGTCGGGAGCAAGACGTTGTTATTTTGCGTTATTTTTTTCTATTTCCTCTAAGTTATTTTTACAGTCAGGTAGGTTCATTCAGGAGCGGAAGGGCCAGTTGACGTGACGTTGTAGCATAAAGTGGGGGAGCGTCCTGGTGGCCACATCAGGCTGCTCCCCCTCCCCCTCCTCCAGGCCGGGCTTCTGTCTCTGGTCACGCTCCTCTGCCGTGCCAGTGATGCTGTGTGACAGACAGTCTCTGTGGGTCAGGAATCTGTGCACAGCCTAACTGGGTCCTCTGTTCAGGGTCCCGCAGGCCACCATCCGGGTGCCAGCCAGGCTGCATGCTTACCCGGGGGCTTGGGGGGGCGGGGGGAGACCCTGCCCCTGAGCCCCCTCGGGGCGTCGGCAGAGTTCGCGTCCTGGCAGCTGTGGGCTGTGCACGGGGTCCCTGCTGCCTGTCAGCTACGTGCCACACCAGCAAGGAGGATCTCAGATGCAGGGACAGAAGTCGGAGAGGCTGCCCTGCGGAAGTCCTGTCCGGATTCCGCGAGATCCCCCCCGCGCGTTCTGTGTGTGCACCCCGCTTCCCGTGTGCCGTCTCTCCGAGGTCCTGCAGAGGCTCTGAGAGCCAGGGCACCGAGGCGGTGAGGGTCACAGGAGACTCACACCCCCCGGGCAGCGCCGGGCTTGGCTGCCTTCCTGCAGTAACAAGAAAAGGCATAATGGAATTTGGACGGTTGAGAAAAGGGGATGTCAGCGTGAGCAGAACCAGACACTCGATCTCATTGTTAGAAATTCCGCGTGGGTCATCGAAACCTCATCTTGGGGCAGAGGCCACTGGGAGTGGAGATTAGCTCACTCCCAGAAGAGGTTTCCCACAAACCCAGAGCCGGCACCCGTGGGCACCCGTGGGCACCTGTGGGCACCCAGGCACTGAGGTCCCTCCCCTGCTGGTCACTGGGGCCCAAGGCTGCTGTCCCTCCCTGGAGGGTTTTGTAGGGGACACACTTAGCACCATGTGGCTGATGTGGCTCCACACCCCCCAGATGGACGTGTAGCCCCCCAGCCTCGGCCAAGGCCTCAAGAAGCCCCCCCCCCCCGCCCTCACTGGCCGAAACTTGCATCCCAGACTGTGCCTCTGGCTTCTCTGCACCGTTGCTGTGTTTGGGGGGGTGGGGGGGGCCACACCTCCCTCCAGACCCACGTGGGTTGGCACTCGAGCGGAGGTTCCGTGCAGACACCCTGACGTTTTGCCGTAGTACAGAGAGAGGCACCCTGGCATTTGACCCCAAACCCTTCTGTCTGCACCACGTGGGCATCTGGGGCCCCTCAGGAGTCGTGACCTGCCTGGACACTGAGGATTTATGGTGTGCGCCAGGAGCAGGTGCCGACAGCTGGGCTTCTTCTCCGAACCCGCTGGGGCCCGAAGCAGCACACAGATTTCACGGGGAAGCTGCGGGATTGAATATCCCTAGACCAAGGTCTCCTCGTCAGCGGACACCGGGCCAGGGCGTTCTCTGCAGGGTGTCCCGGGCGCCATGGGGGCTGAGCGGCATCCCCGGCCCCTGCCCCTCGATGCCGGGAGCCCCCCCCCCCCGCCCCGCCTCAGTCATCCAGTCATGATGACCACAGATGACCCTGGTGCTACGGGGAGCAGTGGCCCCAGCAAGACCCCACTTGAGGCTCTGGACCCCCCACAGCAGGAAAGTCTCTGAAGCTATTTAGTCAGTCCCATTATTGGCTGTTGGATTCTGTTGTTCTTTGTTTCTAACATGAAAAATGTCCCTAGTTACAGCCAGCCCATAGGAAGAGCCCCTCTGGGTCTGCTTTTATCCAGGACTTTCCAACAGCATCAGAGGTGGGGCGGGACGTCCCTGGGGAACCACTGAGTGGTCCAGGATGTGGTGTCAGCCAGCAGCTCAGAGCCCCAGAGCAAAGAACTGCCCCGACAGCCCAGCTCTGAGGCTTGTCCTCCTTGGTGTGTGCCCTGGACAGGCTGTCCCCCTTCTGCAGAGTGGAGAGCGGCTGAGGTGCCCAAGATCCCCGTCTTGGTCCCTGTGAATAAGGATACCTTCCATTGCAGAGGGGACCTTGCAGGTGGGAGCCAGCCCATGCCCCCGAGGTGGGGGTGACCCCAGGTGCCCCGGGGGGCCCACTGTCCTCACAAGGTCCTCCTGAGAGGGAGGCAGAGGGCCAGAGGCAGAGAGACGGGCAGACCCCGCGCTGCTGGCCGTGAGGATGAGGGGCCGCGGGCCTAGGACGCGATGCCTCTGGAAGCCAGAAAAGGGGGACATGGGGCTCCCTGGGGCCCCGGGAGAGCCGGCCCTGCCCACGCCCGGGTGTTAGCCCCGGTGAGACCTGAGTTAGAATCCTGACTCCAGAACTGTCAGAGAATATATGTGTGTGGTTCTAAGCTGCCACATTGGTGGTAATTTATGATTGGTGACTGAGGACACAGGAAATGCATAAAGGGCCAAGGAGTGTTCAGGGAGCTGCGGATGCCCCGAGGAGGTGTTTCAGTGCAGACTGGTTGTGCACAGATGGCCAAGCAGGGGCTTCTCAGGGGGTGACCTGTCCCAGGGCTTTGCAGGAGATATAGGAGTTTGTCCAGGCCCAGGAAGAGAAGGACCTGCCTGAACCAAGGTGGAAAGGCCTGGGTTGTCCTCCCCTCTCCCCTCTCCCCTCTCCCCTCCCTGCCCCCCGGCCCCTTGGCATCCATGCTACCCCATCACGGGGCCTGGGTGACAGCATTGCCTCAGGGCTCGGAAGCCAAGAGCAGGGGTGCCGTGAGCCCCGGGTGCTCGGCATCCTGGCCCGGCCGTTCCCAGCTCACACACTCTCACATGACTGCCGTCATCCTCCGGGTGACCTCCGGGTGACAGAGGAGCCTTCTCTTCTGCTCCCGCATCAGCCACATCGTCACCCTTGGTCACTGCCCGCGCCCACAGGCCGGCTCATTCTTGGGCTCTGCACTCCCAGCCCAAGGCAGCGCTATTTTCCCCTAGCTTGTGGGCACCTCATTCATTCCTGAGTGTCCAGCGCTTTCTAAATATAGCTGCCTGGGGGACCGATTTAGCCCGCGCACAAAAAGACCAGGCTGACAGGGAGTCACGAGACGCTGTTTTCCAGCGGGTGCGCGGCTTCTCTTAACAAATGTCTACCTGGCAAAATCCCAGCTAGAGTTTTCCTGCCCCCCACCGCACCCAAAGGTCATGGATGCACAAAGGCTCAGTGGAGGCCCTCACGTGGCCGGCCCGCCCCACACCAGGCCAGGGGGACTGTGACCCTGGAGAAGCCACAGGCGGGGGGGAGCGGAGGGTGGAGGGGACCCAGTGCTTGGAGCTTTGGAGGTGGGCGGCAGAGGCCAGGCCAAAGAGGTCTTGCGTCCGCCTAGTCTCAAGGTTCAAACACCAGCACGGCACCCGGGGCTCTTTATAGATCCCCGCTATGGCATGAGCCCTCTGGGGGCCAGGGGGTGACCCCAACCCAGCTGCTGGGGACACCTCGAGGCACTTGCCTCGACTTTTTGCCCTTTGGCTTTCTCACCCTGATGTCCAGAGTGCTCCGTCCGTGCTGTCTGCACGTTTCTGTGGAGTCTAGAGTGGGGTCTCTCCCTCCGCGTCCCCGTGCTGCTGACATTCTGGGCAGGTCGTTCTCTGTGGGGAAGTCCTGGGCGCTGTGGGGGCAGAGCAGCATCCCTGGCCCCCACCCATCCATGCCAGGACACCCCCAGTTGTGAGGGCCACAGATATCCCCAGACACCATCCTGTGTCCCCCGCGGGCACAGTCACCTCTGGGTGAGAGCCCTGTTCTAGGGGCTACAGTGCAAAGGCTCCCCGTAGGGCCAAGGCCTCACACACCAGCGGGTGTGCAGAAAGCAGGCAGTGGGAGGCCTGTTCCCACGCCCCAGCATTGTTCTCCCCACCCCACTCCACCCCCCAGTAGAATATGGCAGCAGATTAGTGTTTTGAGGGTTTGGGGTTTTTTCGTCCCATTTAATGGTCGGCAGGGGTGGGGGTCACACTGTCAGGCCCTGGGAGGAAAGAATTCAGAAGCTCGGTGGGCCGTAAAGCTGCTGGTTCTGGAAGCTGTAAAGCAGACTGAAGGCCGTTTGTGTTCTCCCTGAAGACGAGGCGTCTCTGCAGCCCCCAGGTCCCCCCACACACACTTCAAAGCCACCTTCCGGGGGCTGTGGCTCCCCCCCGGCCGGTCCCACGGGCCGCAGGCCGGGAAGGGGACTGGGGAGGAGCGGCCGGGCCCAAGCTGGATGTCTGGAGGCCTTGCCGTCTGAAAGTGAAATGCACTCACGGCCCAGTTTACCACCGCCACTGGGACGGTTTTGTCCCGCCACTAATGGGCGCTGCTGGGAGCACCTCTGCATCTCCAGGTGGTTCAACAGGAAAGCGGCACTGAGTCTAGTGTCCACACTCAGCGATGAGTGGCGCACGCCCGCTGGAATCACCCCAGGCTGCGGGCCCCACGGCACGGAGAGTGCTGGGAAGAAGGCAGCCGGCAGTTCGCAGACCCTGCTGCGGCCTCACCCTGGCCCGTGTGCCAGCTCGCTGCGCAGGATAACAAACTGTCGCAAGCCTAGCGGCTCACAGGTCTGGAGGTCAGGAGTCGGGCATGGCGTGGCTGGCTTCTCCGCTCGGGATCTCGCCAGGCCGAGGTCGAAAGGCCTCATCTGGAGCTTGGGGCCCTCTGTGCCCATTCAGATTGTTTCAGAATTCAGTTCCGTGTAACTGCAGGACTGGGGTCCCCCTGCCCTTGCTGGCTGTCAGCTCCTAGCAGCGCCCCCAGGCCTTGCCCCAGCCCTTCATCTTCACAGCCGGCAACAGGGGATCTCTCAGCACCAAATCCCTTTCAAGACTCAGTTTCTCCCTCGCCCCGCCTTTTTTTTTTTTCTCAACGTTTATTCTTGAGAGAGAGACAGCGTGCGAGTACGGGAGGGGCAGAGAGAGAGAGGGAGACACAGAATCCGAAGCAGCTCCAGGCTCCCAGCTGTCAGCACAGAGCCTGACGTGGGGCTCGAACCCACACACTGAGATCTTGACCTGAGCCGAAGTCGGTCGCTTAACCGGCTGAGCCACCCAGGCGCCCCCCTCCTCCCTTTTAAGGGCTCCCCTGATTAAATCAGGCCCACCAAGGGCAGTCTCCCTTTCTTAAAGCCACTCCTGCCACATGGCAGGACCTTTGTCTGGAGGAAGATTGTGTCATATGCTCAGGTCCCACCCACACTCAAGGCCAAGGGACTATACGTGGTCACTGCGAGTCATCGAAGAGGGATGCCCCCACACCTATCTCATGTCTCCAGCAGGCACACGGCCCCTGGCTCTGAGGAGGGGCCGCCCCCGTGCTCCCAGGACGGCAGGAGGTCTTGAGGAGCACTCACGGTGTGAGGTCCGGGGCGTGCTGACCCACCATCTCCCAGGCCAGGCGGCCCCTGCTGCTTCAAGAAGACGAGTCTGCATGGGGGACACCTACGGTTGAGCAGGGAGTTAGCGGGAGGACCAAGTCCTGAACCCCGCTTTCCTGGTCTCCCAGTGCCATCAGCCCTAGCCTTGTTTTCCCAGCTCAGGAGTTAGCCCAGAGCCCGTCTCTGGAAACCTGGGCCTGGTGAACTCGTGCCTTGCAGAAGCAATGCAGGTGGCTGTCCCCGAGGGGCCGCGACTCCCTCGCCAGTCCCCAGGGCTATCCATGAACATGCAGCACCCAAAACTGCCCAGGCCAGACCCCTGGCTGCCCCTCCCCACACCGGCCACAGACTCCGTGTGCCGTCGTGTCCACCTGAAGGAGCTCTCGGGGGCCCGACCCCACTGGGTGCAGAAACACCACTGCCCCACAACCCAGACCTCATCTCTGATCTGCCTCCTTTTCAACGGGGCGGGGGCTGCTGGGGGGGGGGGGGGCGGGGGGGGGGGGTCCTCTGCAGCTCTCGGCAGCAACACCCTCAGGCCACCAGAACCTGGAGCCACTCCTCGAAGGCCCTTCTCTCCCGGCCCGTGCCCCGCCAGCCGCATGTTTCACATTCTTTTCCTTCTGTGCGTCGCAGCCTGCCAAGCCTCAGAAGCCTCCACTGGCATCTCGTTCTTCCCCTTCTGGTAAGGGGATGGCCCGACCGTGCTGGGCAGGCCCGGCGAGCAGGCGGGAGCAGCAGTCTCCCCAGCTATGAGAGCTATGTGTGGAATTCACGGGGAGCGCGGGCATTTCTGTCTGGCCGTCGTCGTTTCCTGTACAGCCGGAGAACACCCGTGAGGGTGGAGCTGATACCCCAGGCTGAACAGAGGGGCTGCGTCAGCTCCCCTGAGGGGCCGCCAGTCCTGGGCGTGTGCGGGGGAGACAGGCAGCAGACCCACTCTTCCACTGGCGCGGAACCTCCGGGATCCCCACAGGCGCTGGGCTGCCCCGGGGCCCCTGTCTGCACCTTGGCGGGGCACGCAACCGCACCGAGGTGCAGCCCGCCGACCCCCAGCGGGTCTCGGGTACCTGTTTGCCCTGCCTCCCCCGTGGGCAGTGCAGACGCAGTCATGCTAAGCGCCCTGGCCAGACGCAGGGTCTGGGTGACATCTCCGAGCCTGCTATGTCTGGGCCTGACCCCGCAGCCTTAGCTCCCGTTAGTCTGTCTGACTCACCGAGACGGAAGCCGCAGCTCACCCAGCCCACGTCAGGAGGGCCGAGGAGACAGAAATATGATCCTGGGAAGCCCTCTCAAGGGTCCTCCATGGGGTGCGGAGGTGACCCCGCCTTCCAGGGAATGCGCGGGGTTTCTCGAGAGCACGTGGGTGGCCCTGTCAGAAGCTGGCAAGGAAGTCTGCTCTCGTCCTTGGGCAGACATTCCCAGGACTCAGGGTCCCGGATTCGCCGAGAAACTGCTAGGCGGGAAGCATAAAGCCAAGACGTTTCGTCATTAAATGTCACTCAGGGTCCTCTGGGACCCTGGTGACTGTGCAGAGCCTCCCGCGTCTGCAGCACCCGCCGAGAGCATAGACAGGGGCCAGTCCTTCAGTGGTCGTGAGGCTCCTGGGACCACCGTGCGTGTTTGAACCCTCAGACCCAGGAGCACCGTAGGCCCTACTCCCTAAGCCCTCTGTGAGCGCACGGGGACCACGGGGGTACAAAGCCCATGCCAGTCCTGACCTCAAAGCCTCTGGGTGCAAGGGGTCAGGCACGCAGGGGCACAGGGCAGTGTGGCAGGACGCAGCCAGACTGCCCCTGGATCTCGTCTCCCCATGAGCGTGGTTTTGGAATTATATTCCATGCGTGGGCGCACCACCAGCCGCGTGGTCTCGGGAACCGTGGGCGTGGCGCCTCCCGTGGGCGTGGCGCCTCCCGTGGGCGTGGCTTACGCAGGAGGAAGCCACTGCTCCATCTTTACTAATTGAGTATATAACAAATCAGACCCTTCTCCAGCTCCACGTTCTGTGGATGAGAGCGCTGGCACCCGGGCGCCAGGGGCCGTGCCCAGGACTGTGGCTCCCGGCCCTGCACACCGCCACAGATAGGATAACACTAGCGCTCCGTGGTCCTGCCCACGCACCAGAAACACGGATCTTACATTTCGTGCTCCAGGTCCCGCAAGCCGTTGATCAGTTTCGTCTCCCACCTTAGTTCCGATTAAGGAAGCCATACAGGTTTTCGTTTCAACAGCAGCAAGATAAGGTCTTTCCTTTTTCTTCCTTTTCTTGTAAAAAATGTTTGCTTAAAACACTCTGCACACGTGACAGAACATCCCTCGGCCGCGAGCAGAAGTGAGGCGCCCACACCCGCCGCCCCGCGGACGGGCCCTGAACACACGACGCTCAGGGAGGGAACCAGACACGAGAGGCCACACGGGGTGTGAGTCCACGTGTGTGAAACGTCCTGTTTCTCAGATTTCGCTTGGGGATAGTTTTAAGCACAGAAGTCACAGGGTGAGATTTTCCCTAGAAAGGTGATTCAGGGGGGCAGGACAGGGGCTATTTTGGAGAAAGACATGGACCCCCCCCCCCCCCCCAAGGAACAGGCAGGCAGACAGGAGCACGGATCCCCTGGACACTGCACAGGTCCCCACACACCATGGGAACCCATACAGGGACGCTCAGGATGGCCAGCTGCATTACCAGGGGAGCACCCATACCCAGAGGGGCAGATGGTGGAAAAAGAGAACTCAGGTCTCTTCTGCCCCTTCTAAGGACACTGATCCCATTCAGGAGGGCTCCACCGTAGGGGAGAGGACCTAGTCACCTCTCAAAGGCCCCACCTCCTGCTACTGTCATCTTGGGGATTTGGATTTCAACATGAATTTGGGGGGACACCTTCAGGCAACAACAGCAGGATGGACGCTGGGGGAAGATTTCCTACCTGAGGGCAGTGAGTGAGCAGCTTGGACGTTGCACTTGATTCGGGGTGGGGTGACCCCCAGTTTCTGCGTAGAGGAGGGTCAGGCTCCAGCTGTCAGAAGGAGGGATGCAGGGGGCTCTGGGACTTGGCCTTGGGTGTCTCGCTCCCGCCCTAGGCCTGATGCATGTGCGTATGTGATCTTCGCGTGCCGACGTCATTTGTCCCATGTGTGAAGTCACACAATCCAAA